>NW_027132813.1:44123596-44749693 GCF_026122565.2 Emydura macquarii macquarii
ATCCATGTCACAAATCTACCTTCACTTTCCCTTGTTGGTCCACAACCAAAGTAAAGGATCTAAAAACTAAACAAAGTATAGCAGCTAAAGTGTTTTCTGTAGCCATATGACTAGCAGGAGAATTTGTCATTAAAATGTTGGTGGTCCACTTAATTTCTGCATGATCAAAGTCCTTAAAACTTAACTTTTTTTTAGTTGCACCCAGCTATGTTTATTTGCAGCTTTGTTCTGTTTATTCTGGCTAAAGGGAGATATTTAGCCTGCTTTGGATCAGCTGGCCTGTTGTTAAACTGTTCATTCCTGAATGACTGGTGTTTAGATGAGGGCTAACTTGTTCGCTGCAGCAGCTGGCACAATTTATACAAAAAGAACGTGCTGATGACTATGAAGATATGATGACATGAAATAGAAAAGGCATTATTAGAGCGGTACAAGTAACTGACTTTTATTTGCTTGCAGATCTGAAAAATCAAAAAAATCATTTTGGGTCAACTTGAAACTGAAATTTTTCAGATGTTCTGGCAAACTGAAATGTCAAAAAATGTGTTTCATGGTGGTTTGGCATTTTTAACTGTTTTTCTTTTTTCAAAAAATAAAAGCTAAGCTTAGACCCTTGTAAATCTAGCCTGAAAAATCAAAACAGTTCATTTCAGAAATGGCATAAAGAACTGTTTTCTTTTTTCACTGAAACAATTTGCCAAAATTGACACAAATCTGTGAAATGTTGCAGTCAACCCAAATCTGCCTTTTTCAGTGAAAAAATTTTCCGCCAATAAATTTTGCCCAGCTCTAATTCTAATGAAAAAAGAATCCCGCTCAGGACGACTAGTGTTAATTATTCATATGACAAATTGCTGCCACCCAACGTGGCTGTATTTCAGTGATGGATAACGTGATCCTTGTGTGCACCTTTCAATATTGGTTTGTAAATCACTTTGGCATCCTTTGGGCTGAAAGGATGCTATATAAAATGATCTGCTATACAACTGCAAGGTATTATTACTATGCATAATACTAGACAGACTCCCAAAGTTGCCTCTATTATGCATTGCCCCCTTATATTGGGACATAGGTACCAGAACTGTATAATTCTTTGAATCCCAGTTTTATACCCACAACCTTAGTGCAGCTCCATTGGACATTGACACTGATTACTGAAGATGTGCTAGTTTCAGTAAGGTTAAATTTAGTCCTAAATGTTTATACTCTACTGTTTGGATATAAAACGGGCATACAAAATGTATACAGTAGCAGTACCTGTGCCTTTTTTCAATTAATCAGTGCATAACCGTCAACTCTAGAAAGCTGTTCTGTTTTATCACTTTGGGGCAGATTCTCAGCTGATGTAAATTGTCAAAGCTCCATGGAATTAAGTGGAGCCACAACATTTACCCCAGCTGAAAATCTGCCCTTTGTATTTACATAGCATACCCCATCCCAAAGGAAAGTGCTTTGCAAACCAATATTCAAAATTACACACAAGGATCACACTGGAGTTGATTCTATTTACATTAGGGCTTAGATTGACCATCAGGATTTATATATAAAACACAAACTGTCTTTACTGCCTTATTACTGTTAATATTACAGACCAACAAGACCACTGAAGATCGTATGTGATCTGTGAAGCAATTAAAAAATACATTGGATTTCTCAGGCAATCCCAGTGTTAGGTCTATTAAATTACTTTATAATACAAAGTACTCACACATTTGTAAATGTCTACATACCTGTAAATGCCTTCTACTAGGATGAGAATTTTTTTCCATGCTCTGTGACTTCGAGGCTGCCCATGTGCTATTGCATCCGTCAATAATTTCTCTAGGCTCTGCATGTCTTTATTTCAAAATAACAGAAAGGAAGAAAACAAAGTATTAACATAAGGGGCTTTAAAAGGAGGCTTTATTTTTTTCTGGCCTCTATTTTTTTTTTTTTTTTTTTTTAAATAAAAAATTGACATAATTAGGGAAACGTCTCCTGAATGCAAACTTCTGTTGTTAAAAGGCCACAGGCGATTTAATTTGCCTGCCTTTAATCTTGTGACAATACAACCAGAAGAGCTTTCTGCAATGATGTACCTCAACTGGAAAAAACTTTTCCATTAAGCATTAGAAATTCTCAGCTTCTCTATTTGAAAATAAAACTGAAACAATTCTGTTAGCTGGTGATTTTAATTATCTGTAATTCTTTCTTTGGATTGAAGAAATGCACAGCATCCTGAAGCTTTCGTATAGTGAGCTTTACATAGGTAGATTTTCAAAAGAGCTAACGGATTTAAGAGCACTAGCCCCACTGAAAGTCAATGACACGTGTTCCTATGTCTCTTGGGAGCTTGAGAATATTTCCTCCCACAAATGCAAGCCTGTTGTAATAAAATCTGTGGGCCAGATCCTCAATTACTATAAATCATCTTAACTTCCTTGATTTCTATGGAGGACACTGATTGACACAAACTGAGGATCTAACCCTATAGTTTTCTGTTTATTACCATTAGATTTGTGGGATACAAGAGGACATTAAGTAGACAGATTATAATTTGTATGTATTTTGCTTCACCTTTCACTAATGCCCCAAATTTGAGGAGTTTAATCATTTACATAATTTTAAGAAACAAAAGTAATCACAATGGTAATACATTTATAACAAAAAAAAGTTAAGAATGTTATATACAATTATTCAGGCTTCAGGATATGATGATAAATAAGTTTTAGAGGAGTAAAGTAGTATTGTGGTCATAATCTGCAGTGTATAACATAGCCATTAAAAACAGACATGTCACTGATAACAAAACAGAATAGCTGAAAAGATCTTTCATTACGAACAAAACAAGCAAATGCCATAGAACGTCATGTTTATTTCATTTGAAATTCATTTAGCAAAATTGGGACTTCTTAAGCCTACTTCAGTTAAGCAGCTTTAGGTCATTTCCATGCATAGTATCAGTAAATGCTTGGCTCTTGATGCATGAAGCCAGCAGGATGACAAGAGGAGGAATCTTGTCCTTTACAAGAAAGATGGGGGTGTGATAGAAGATGAATGAGAGAGAGAGAAAAAATACACAAACTGGTACAAGTGCACTGAATGAACTCTTTGCTTCTGAGCCAAAAAGACCATGTTTGGCATTGATGAGGCTTTCCTATAAATGAAGCCAGAAGCAGTGCTAGAAACTCTGCTGCTCCCTCAGGGGTTGGTTATGAACAATATGGTGCCAAGTAGATACTTTTTAAAAAATGGAATGACAGATACCCACGTACAAAAGAAAAGAATGCACAAAGATTAGGGCAGAACCAAAACTTGGTTCCTAATACATATTTGACTGAATTTGGACCAATGTTTGGATGGCCCCTCTTTGAAGCTGGTTACTTCCAGCCGTTTGTAAGAATCTGTAAGTACACATTCCAAAATGCACCCTGCCTGGCACCTGAATATGTGCAGTCCCAATATCCCGACTGCTGCCAGAAATAGGATCAAGTTTGTGGTAGATATGTGAGGGATGGGTCCGTATCTACTTCTTTTGGCTGAATCCTTTCCTCTACAACTCTCCTGGGATTAGAAGTGGATCCATATTTCTGGATCAGATTACCTCCAAGTTCAGGTGGAAGATTCGATTTCAAATTGTGAACTGGGATCTGATCTGAATTTCATAGGTGGCCTTTTCACTAAGAAAGGGTCAGCCAGGATGTTAGATCTGAACACCTTTGCATTTGGGGGTTTGAAATGCAGCGCCAAATCTGACTTCTGCATCTCAGACTCAAAGCTCTGTCTCATGTTCATCAAGAATTCTGGAGTGCTTTAAGCCCATGAACACACTGTCATTTGGAGTGCCTCAGAATTCAGCGACCATTAACTGCAGCAGCAGTGGGTGGAAGTAGAGCATTAGGACCCCGTGCTCTCCATTAAAAGTGATAGTTATACTCCCAAAGAAGAAAAAGTCCTTTGTGTCTATGTTTGCAGGTGGGTGGCTGGGAGCGGACAATGACACCTTACAAGGACAGCTGGCATGTTTTATATTAACAAATACCACATTTTCAGCAATAAAACTTGAATGCAGTTATTCTTTTAGCATTATGACATCTAATCTTGACCTTTATATTTTTAAGAAAATCAAACCTTCTACTTTATGAAGCTGTACCTCAGTCTATCCCAGCGAATTTTAAACTACGCAGAGTAAATGAACCATGTTTGTGCACCTGGTCCTTACACAGGGTTAGACTATGAACTTATTCAGTAGTACCATAACTCCATGAGTAGTCCCCATTGACTCAATAGTATAAAGTATTATCCAGCATCACTAAGTATATCCCACGCTAGCCTTTAGCAAAAAGAAGGAGCTTCCTCATGAACTCTTATGTAATATATATGTATATTGAGCTGAAAGTGGTTTGTCAATTTATAAGTTTTGATATGCTTATTATAAACGGCAACTTTTTTTATTTGGCTGTTCCAGAGAAGTTAGAGAAAACCAAATTACATTCTGAATGTTGCTGTCCCATTAGTACCTCTTTTGCCACCATCAGAGGTCTCTGTGGGTCTCCTCAATGCGGCTTGTCACTGGCTGTATTTGCTGCCTGTATATGGATGTTAGAAATAATACAAGGTGCTTCAACAGAAGGAGCAAGAGATTAATTAAACAAATTGACACCGTGTTAGGAGAGGAGTAGGAGTCGGATGGATCTCGGAAAAGATTGTTCAGTTGCCCAGTTTTCTCTTTTGCAAGCCTCAAAGAAGATGAGATGCTTTACTTAAAAACAACACCTTCCATTGATCAGTGGTAGTTAGAAGAGGCAGGACAATAAAATAATACTTCAACAACGAGTGTAACTGTTGTTAGTGCAACTTTATGCTAGTTTCTGAGGAACATTCCTGTCCTACCACTTTGAACCAATACCTGGTCCCATCAACAAAGCTGGAATGGGGTCCAGGGCTTCTGTACAGACAGAACACATCTACTACTAAAAATATTAAAGGAGGAAACCTGTTGTTTCCCCTCAGGGATCTGTGGCCCGCTGCTCTGTCTCTGGGAGATGGCCATTTCACTACCATATCCCCAACATGACCCCTCCACTTGCTAGCACAATCGCAGCACAGCACTGCTCCAGGGTACAGAGAAGGATGGCAGAGTCTCCCTGCAGGGATTATCCCCTGGCTTGCATTCTAACACCACAAAATGATATTATTTTGAGCCTTTTGGGGGTCTTGCATATCAGTGGTGGGAGTCCCAATTTTGCCATTTCGGGTGCAAGCTAAGCCAATAAATAGCAAAGTTTTTGTTGTCAGTTGTGGTAATGTTTGCTCACCTAGCTGAGGTCTGAGATTGTGATTGCTGCCCTGTGGTGAATAATGCCATGTGGACAGCACAGTTGTCCACTAGATGGCAATCAAGTAAATAAAGTTCTCCTCATGCTTCTAAACTGAATTATTTAGCAACTATTCAGAGCACTCATTTGCAGCCCCACCTGCACAGCCAAGTGCTTGCATATTTAGTAAGTGGGAGTTCTTCTTCCATTTTGCCTTATCCAAACACACAAATCATTGAGCAGAGGGGGAGCAAAGTCTTTCCAGTCTTTTCACCTCCCACACAATACCCATTAGGATGTTGCAGTGGAGCTGTACATCTTCTTTCGCTTTCTCCCTCCAGCTTCCTGGCTGCTGCAAAGGAGTGTCTCTTTCCCGGCTTTCCTGCCCTGCCCCAGGCTATTTCTAAGCTTTCCTCATGAATGAATAAATCCTAGTGCCTGTCTTTGATTCTGCTTGTAGCTCCCCCAAGAGAAAATGGATTGCCAGATTTTGCCAATTTAACTGCCACCTGTAGGGTTCTGAATACCAGTTTTCACTCTGCTGAGGGGCTGAGAGGTCTGGGACAGCTTTAATTAGCAAAGTTCTTGGAGTCCATCCCCAGATAGCATTGCATTATTTACCCTTGCCTGGTATTTGGAAGCTTAACATGCAACCATAAGGACTGGTAACTTCCCCCCCCCCCATAAAAGCATAGATTCTGTGAAAGTTAAGGGTACTCACTCAAGAACACTTCCTGCTCACACTTGGCAAGTCACACATGAATTTTTCAAGTGAAAGAAAGTGAGTGCAGACAAAGCATGGCAGGAAGTAGATGTACCAGAAAGTTACCACAGTTCTCTCTGTGGCAGTGTCTGCATGTGTCATAAGAAAATAGGAACTGTCAGACTGAACCAGATTCATGGTCCATCTAACCCAGTATCCTGTCTCTCGGATAGTGGCCAGCACAAGCTGTTTCAAAGGAAGGTGCAAGAAACTGCACAGTAGGCTGAAAATGTGCCTCCACATGAAGGTCTCATTCTGATCTCTAATAGTTAGAGACTGGCTTACACCCTGAAGCATGAGTATCAACTATTATAACTCTGGATAGTCTTGTTAACCATATAGTGTGTCCCTTTGAAGAACTGAAATTCCCTGTGGCATATCCATATCCTCCAAAGCATTCATTTGCCTGACAACTTCGGAAATACCAGCGTCCTGTGGGTTAATACAAACTCAGGACTGCTGTAAGGAAGATCAGGCCCATTGGCAGAAGTGTACTATATGTGGAACTCTGCACGTAAATACTTGCCATACATAGATCTGTCTCCAGAACCAACCACTGGCCATTTAATGAAAATGAGGGAAAAGAAGTATTTGACTTAATTTAAGTGAAACTATCAAACTGAGAATGCAAGAAAATAGAGCAGGGCATGATGAAGGGCTAGCTACATGGCACAGTAATGTGCGCTGGAAGGGTATTATTTCTAAGCTGCGGCCCTGCTGGGATGGAGGAGAGTCCTGGCTGAGCAGAGGAGAGTCCTAGTCTGCTCCGCCCTGCCAGGACCACAACCTCCCTGACACCCTAAGCCTGCAATAATTGGGAGGGCAGAAGTGACAGCTGCAGGGAGCTCTCTGCAGTCCCGCTCCTCTGGGAGGGAGGCAGGGAGTGGGGCCAAGAGAGGAGAGTTGCTGAAGGCTCCCTGCACTGCCTCTCCTGCTTTCTCGATTACCCAAACTCCCGAATATCAGAATAAAAGCCACCTCCCCCATGCTGTTTGGATAATTGTATGGTGTATTTCTCAGCTGACGTGCTTTCTAGCTGAATGACTAGTGACAGCACTACTTGCAGGAGCAGCCCTTTGTGCCGTTAGCACCTGTTACTGCAAGTAGCACACTCCTTATTCAGTGCGGCTGAGACAGGAACACTAATGAAGACAGCCAGGACGAAGCAGAGCACAGTAAGGGATCAGAGTTCCATCAACGCAAGCTTTCCCCTATCATGGTGTGAGCTCTGTGAACAGGCACAGAGTGGGGGGAAATTTCAATCAGTACAGCCAATGTCTTTGGCCAACAGGAAACCCAGGTGTGGCAAGGTGTGATCTTTATTGATCAGCCATGCCCCAGTTCTTTTCCCCAGCACGATCATAAGTAGCCAGACTTGTAAATACCTTAGAAAAGGACATACCACAATAAGTACAGGTTTACTACTAACTTCTATCCTCTATTCAGCCACAGAGCAGGTGGGAAGGTGGTAATCACCGCTGAATGCAGCACTGAACATTTAAAAAAAAAAAAAACCCGAAGTAAAAATGTCTGCTCTGGGCCACTAATGGCTCATCAGGCTGATGCAATTTATAGCATGTCAGTTTGCAGAGCGAACAGTACACAAGGGAGCAATGTGGCTTGCATCACATCTGACCTCTTTGACAGGGCCATTTTAAGACCTTTGTAGGCCCTAGGCACACTTGCCTTCGTAGGCCCCCTGACCTAAATAACTAATTTGATTTTAAGCTATGAATAAATAGTTTTTTAAATTTAAAAAAAAATGATATATAAGAAAAATTTTTGTAGGCCCTGAAAGTTTTGTAGGCCCTAGGCACTGTGCCTATAGTGCCTAATGGATAATATGGCCCTGCTCTTTGATTTCCCTAATGCTATAGATCAGGTTCCCATTTGCAGCTGGATTAACTTGAGGTGGCTTCTCAGTGTGAAATCAACAAGACACAAACTTTGGGACTGTTATCAAGTGCCTTAACCACTCAGCCATGGCATCTCTTACTAATCACTTATAGACAAGATGAAATATAAGATCAGAGGTTCCCAAGCTGTGGTATGCGTACCACAGGTTATACATGAACTGGATGATCCATCCAGTCACTGCACAACAATTTAACTGCACAACCAATACAATTTGGGAGCTGCTGTGCTAGATAATGATTATTACATTCCAAGAGCTTTAGTATCATGGAAGCTACATAGAGAGGAGTAAACCTCACTTAGATTGTAAGCTCTTTGGGGCAGGGACTGTCTCTGTTCTGTGTCTGGGTGAGAGATATTACAACCTTATGCGGTATCTTTGGGGACACTGTGTTACATTCATGAATGGTTTATGTATGACTGTGTTCTACTTCATGGGGAAGGTTATCACAGTTACCATAGGAACTAAAACCAGTGTATGGGGGGATAATTAAGGTGAGATTCTGAGTCTAAACAACTCTGGAGAGGCACCACCCCCTGGACTGATGTGCATATGCTGGTTCTAGATGGGTTTTCCAGAGACTAGGACAAAGAAAGGGCTTCTGGTTTAAAAAAACCCTGAGCTTGAACTGACACAGATTTGTTTCTGATCCAGCATATTGACAGACCTTCAGTCCAAGGGGAGACAGGGCAACTTTTGGAAGGGTTGGAAAGACTTTGACCTACAAGGATCCCATAAGATTGACGGGTAACTCCTAGGATGTTTAGTGTTTGTTTAAATCTGGTTTCTGGTTTTTTTATAACATTTTCTCTGTAATGCTTTTACGTTAAGAATAAATGCTGTGTGAAAACAGAAAGAGCTGTGTAATAACTGGTAACTCTTGGCAACACACTTATAGCCCAGGAGAGAAAGAAAAGCATAAGTGCTGACAGTGTAAGGCTGCGCAGCCTTAAAACTCCCTGGTCAGAAAGGAGTGGAACCCATAGACAGGGAACAGCTGGAGACAGGAGACCTGACTGAGAACTCTTGGAGTGGACCATGGAGGAGGGATAGCAGTGCAGTGAAATGGTATTGAGGTAAATCAGGACTTCCCCCATATGCAGACCCCTCCGTGGCCTTAACTTTAGGAAGAAAAATTCCCTGTTCCAGATACCTTCCTCTGTATTTACAAGTGTGAACACAAGCCCACTAAAACTCCCATCCACTCCTAGCAGTACAGGAGCTGCGTTATGCTTATAGCATTCACAATAATGTAATGTAGATTGAACGTAGATACAATCACTGCAATGAAACATGTCCCCCTCAATTTTTCATTATCTGGTTGATACACTGGGGCCATTGCTGGTGGGCTGGTAGTACAAATAAGGACCAGGCTCCATCGAATGGTTTCTGGAGTTTTTAACAATATGTCAGTTAAACTAGCTATAGGGCTGAAACAGAGGAACCACCAATGGGAATTTCCCCCCCTAAAATGGTCTAAGATAGACACAATGTGTGTATGTCTGTCTGTCCGTAAGTCTGTACATTAAAATATAATACTGAAGGGGAAAGGATTGTGAATCATTAGCCAAAAGTTTGCAAGTTGTTTACATGTGTCCTGTGAGGCATTTGAATCTGGCTAATTTTAGAGTTGCTCTCTCATATCTAGGTGGTGACATTTAGATTTCATTTTGCCAGAATTACTCCATCTGAGTTTTCAAAGCATTGTATACATCTTTAATTGTGGAATTAGAGGGAAAACGGATTTGTCAAAAGACAGGATCTTTTGGATGCCTTCTACTATTTTATTTGGGGGAGGAAGGGGATCAACGTCCTAGTTTGCTGCTATTTATACAATGCTAATCTTGCTGGATAGAGTGGTTCCTGAACACACCTTGTACATGTTTTCCCTATGTAATTCAGGAAGTATGTGGCCCAGAATACTTTCTGTTTATTCATGAAATTGTAGTGTAAGTATTCCGCTTCATTTTGATAACCATTTCCAGCAACCAACAAAAACATAACAGCAAAACCCTGTTCACACCTTGCCCTTGTCTCCAACGTATCTTGTATACACATACAATCGGAGAAGTCAGGGTGAAAGTGCATGTGATCTAAACAGTTTAAACAAGGCTCTTACACGCCATGTAAAAAGAGACTGGACTAGGCAGTGGGGAACAGGGAAAGAGTTCACTTTCTCCAACAATTAACACCGCCTACTCCATTCACATGTATGCACGCTTTGAAAGTATTTACAAGGCTGCCAACTAATCTGGTTTTATTCTGACAATAAATAGTATAAAAAGAATGTTTTTGTAACTATTTGAGTATTATGTGGCATAAAGGTCTTTTGACTTTTCCTATTTACAATGCTGTAATATTGGGTCAAATCTATGCTGGTGTAAACTGGCACAGCTCCAGTGCAACTGTGCCAATTTATATCAGCAGAGAATTTGACTCCATTCTCATGGTTAGTAAGTGACTTTTTTTTTTTTTTTAAAAAGAGTGCTCTATTACAATCCATTGCTGTTTGCCTTCCTGTCTGACCCTATCTTTACAGCTCTCACAACGTCATAGTAGCATTCAATTCTCCCCTTTGCCCCACATTTCCATGGATGGAGTATTGTTACAGCTATTCAGCAGAAGGTCCTTGAAATGGGCCCTGACATGGTGACATCCTCCATCTAATGCAACTACCAGACCTCTTTCAGAGGGCTGTTTGCTCCCCTAATCAGCCATGACACAAATCAGTCCCCACTCCCTGCAGATAATGAGCATCACCTACCAGATGAGGTTGTGGAAAAATGATTTAAAAAAATTGCAAAAACACTTTGCAATTTTAGTCAATTTAATGCTCATTAAAGGCTCTGAACAGACTGGATGCAGTTTTCTGTTTATCTGCAGAGCACAGGGAAGTTTCCCCATATGCTCAGCAATGTGACTTGGACAACAAGTAGATCAGTTGACCTATTTTCACTAAATGTGAGAATTAAAGCACAAGGTCTAACATTTGGCTTACATGTGGCCAATGAGCTTAGCAGTCCAAGAATCAAGGCCTTGATCCAGCAAAGCACTTAGGCATGTGCATAACTGTAAACAAATGAGTAGTCTCATTAAAGTCAATCGGACTATTCATATACTTAAAGCTATGCAGTATTGGAGCCGAAGCCTGGTGTGTCTAGACAAACTGGAACAATAGGTTCAAATATCTGCAAAAGAATAAATTTCTGAGGCAGTTAAATAAAGAACCATTTAGATTACTGAAGGCTTGTCTACACTTAAAATGCTACAGTGGCACAGCTGTGCCACTATAGTGGTTCAGTGTAGATACTACCTATGCCAAAGGGAGGGCTTCTCTTATCAGCATATGTAATGCAGCTCCATGAGAGGCGATAGTGAATTCTTCAGTCAAACTAGCTATCTACACCGGGGCTTATGTTGGTATATCTATATCTCTCAGGGGTGTGGATTTTTCACACCCCATGAGAGATGTAGATAAACCAATGTAAATTCCTAGTGTAGATCAGGCAGAGTATGGATCTTTTGGGCAAGGCATTCTCTGTATACACACTAAAAATGCAATGATGTTGGAGTAGCCAGTGACAATGCTATTGTCCTCTGACACAGTCCATTTTGCAAAGTAGCCAGCACCTAAACATATTTTTAAGATGATGTCAAACCCCTGGACATGCCATTTTTAAAATTCAGTGAAGTCCCATTTACAAAGCAAAGCACAACTTGCTAGAAGATAACTGCATTCTAAATGGTTTATCGTGTAGATAGGGCTTTACAAAGGGGGTTCTGTTTGTCTTCTTGTATACGTGCCAGCTGGCTGTCATTCTATGTTCCAGCAGTTATTTCAGTAATGTGCATTTCAAAATACAGCTTGTGAAACACCTGGGGATCTTTTAGGATGAAAAGATATTCCATGCAAGTAAAACTACTATTATCAGTTATTGGATGAGGAAAGTGAGTTGATAGGTAGGTTATGGATTTGATTTATGAAATGTCTTCATAAGAACTCTCCAAAATAGCAACTTTATAGCAAGGGTATTTATATATATGGCTTCCTATGTGCAGGGTGTGTGTGTGTTGAAGAGCAGAAACAAAGTATACAAAGTTTTACAAAACGTTCATATCTTTTCACAGTGAAAAGAGTTCTCTAGGTATAATTCAGATTAAGGGCCAAGGAGAATGGGGTTAATTCAGAAACTATATATAATGCTCCAGAAGGTTCCCACAGTTTCATAATGATAAGTGTTGTCTTACTGTAATACTGATTAATGCAATAAGGCTCAAAATAGCTAAACTATTTAAACTAGTCATCTTTTAAATAAAACTAGATTGGCTTTGGCAAATCAAATCCCTAATCTAAGGAACAATGGGTTACATAAAAAGAAACCCTGATGAACTTCCACTGGTGTTTGCTGAGGTGCTTAAAGGAATTACCTGATTTTCCATCTGCATTTTGGTGTTTGTTGAACTAGTTAGCTATCGCTGTTAGTTTCACTCCACATTCTTTACAAAGAATATCAGCTGTCATTTATCATAAACCCAAGCATACATGTTACCTTACTGGGGGAAGGGAGGAGAATTTGTATGATGGCTCCTTGACAAGTGATCAGTGGTTAAGGGTAGAATTTATCAGAATATGAATCAAAAGCCAAAGTGGCGTCTTCAAGATTCATTTAGGAACCTTGAGCTGAATCAGATTCCCTGAATGGATATCTTCTTTCAAGTGCTATGAGAAATAGCACAAAATAATCTGGGCATGAATGTGGAGCTGGTGTGGGGAGAGGAAGCAAGTTGAGAACCATTGGTTAGAGATCATCCTTCAAAATGTCATGCAGCAGAAAGTGAGAGAGGGATAAGTTACTGAGTAGAGTACAGTGCAATCTAAGGAAGAGGTCAGAGATCAAGAGAGACAGAAGTATAGAAATACTGCCTAGTATGTCTAACTCTCTTAGGTTGGATCACTCAATGTTAGTAAGCACACTAGACAATAAATTTATAAATAGTTACTTTTGTAAAAATATTTTGAATCATTCATAAATTGTCTTTAATGAGGTTATGGAATTGCTTCTTGGCCAATTTAAATGATGCTAATAACAATACTCTATCTTATAATTATCATGCACCTTTCAACATAGGTTTTTATAAACATATACATAATTAAATGACTTCGCTCATCTCGGGCATGGGGTAAAGTAGTAACTGATTACACAGTGCATGACATTGTACAGAACAGTGGAGAATACCAACTGAAACTGAAAGGGGGATTTAGGTAGACAAATACAGTGACTCTGCCAGCTGTTATAATCTTTACAACTGCAGTTTGCAAGTACAGGGAGTACAGCAAATGCCACAGCAGCATTATTTAAGTAAAAGGCAATGTTGTAAATGTTTTAAAAGACCATGCAACAGAGTGACAGGCCCTTTAAGGGGAGAGGGTCCAGCAGCCCAGCTGTGAAACACTTAATTCATCTCTCCAGGTGGAGAAAATGAGCAAAGTCACCTGACAGCCAGGTCATGTAGCTAAACCAGGCCTTCTGAGGAGAGAAATAAAGAAGAAGCCTATGGACAGCCAGAGAGAGAGAAGGAAAGACTCAGGCAGAAAGCCCTGGGAGTTGCTGCTCAACAGAGAGCAGGGAGAGGTTTAAATGAGCAGAAGGGCTGCATGAACTTCTCCACTCAGAAAGACTCTCCCGAGCTCCCGGACAGCAGGCCTGGGGGTGCAAGCCTCCAGGGAGCGGAATCTAGGTAAGGAAGCTGGAGTGTGGAGGGCAAGTCTGCTAGAGCAAAGTCTCAGCCGGGTCGGGACTAAGAACCCTATGCCAAGAGTTGTGAGCCAGTTAGGAAGGCTGGATGGGACTTGTGTTTCCTCGTGAACTTTGGTAATAAATGCAGACCACAAGAAGGTGTGTTATTTGACACACGAAAGCCTATGTTGAAGTTATTGGGGAGCCCAAGAGAGAGAAACTGAAACAGCAGCTAGCCTGAAGCCATACCAATAGGTGGTGTTGCTACAGACATGCCAGAAATTTAGGGTGGGATTTTCAAAAGTGCTGAGCATTAGCTTAACTCTGCTCCCACTGACTTCAAAGCAAAACAGAGTTAGACTAGTGCTAAGCACTTCTGAAACACCTTAGTCTTTTGTAGGGATTTTCTGTTGTAATTGTAAATTAATGTTTCTAGCACTGGACAGAATCTCAGTAAGGTGCCAAACCAGAAGGGTGGTTACGGTGAGAAATATTACAGCGGTTTTGAAAATTAAGTTTCAACATGGCTAATCAGGGCACCGGTCATGGCTTTTTGTAAATAACAAACGGTCATTGTACGCCTTTCATTTTTCCCCTTCCAAAACCAGAAATCATCTATAGCTTTGAAGGGCTAATCCCCCTTCCCTCACAAAAACATTCTCAAATAAGTTGCGACAAAACATGAACAAACAGTTTTGTCTGGTTGGAACACCTCTGCCACCAAACATGTCCAGCATCAATACTCACTATTATGTTTGAAGACTCTAATGGTAGCACCGGAAAGTCTTGCACCAAGAACAAGAGACGTGTGATTCAACTCATCACTTAAAATGAGGCAACCCTGTGGAGAAGGATTACAGTAAGTATGAACAAGAACTTTTAGAATATTCACAAGTTAATGCAAGTGTACCGATCACGTATGACCAACCAAGCTGCAAAGTTTAAATGTGAATTGAAAAATTTCTGATCTCTGGGGGTATTTGGACCCAATCATCAGTTTCAGAGACATATATAAATCTTGGAGACAGATTCTTGAATATTCCCAGGTGGTGGAAGGGGGCCAGATACTGTCTGTAACTAGCCGGCACTGAATTACCCTGGTGGAGGGGAGCTTCTTACTGTTGTAAGCCCAAGGGACTTGGCTCCTGCATCTACTGTTCCCTTTCCCCAGTGCATTGTGAGTGGAGCGCAAATCCCCCAATCCTTCTTTGCTGTAAGATCCCATAATAACCCTATGTCAGTGATGTAAGTCAGAGTAACATTCTGGAGCCAGCATACTGGCCTACAGAATCAGGAGCTGTAACAGCCTTGTTGCACCTCACTTGTGCTATATCTGAGTGGTGCTGGGCACAGAGGAAAAATCTGTCTGTCTCTTTTACAGACACAGACACACACAAAATGGTGCTGTCCAGTCACTGATTCCATTAGTTAAAAACTCATTTTCCTTTAAAAAATCTCAATGAAATGCATGAAAAATTAACATTGCGCCATCTGTTAAATTAGCAAAAGCCAGAATTCAGGTTTCCGATTCAAACTGGAACCTTATCTCGACCCTGCTTTAATCCTAGGCTTTATGCTGTGGTCTTTTGTTACATGACCACAATGCAATGCAACATTTTGCAAATATTTATTTTGCAACTACAGGTTAACTAAGCAGTGGTGGAGAAATATTTCATACCCTGAAAGGCTGAAATCTGCCTGGAGGTATGCATGTGGAACTCACTCTGAAATTAATAAGGATTGTGAGTGTGTATCTAGATATCAGGATGTAGCCACAACATGAAGGTAAATTCAATGAGAAGTCTCCATAATTTAGGGCAATAATTCACCATAAACAGTCACCTACCCTGTGGTAAGAACTGTGGTTTTTCAAGATGTTGTAGTCAGTGTGGCTCTCACTCCGCATGTGAACGAGCTCTGAATCTTTTGCCTGGCAGGGACCGGCAGGGCTGCACATGTGAGCTCCCTCATGGTTCTGTGCAAAGGCATAAAGAGAGCAGGCGCAGATGCTGGCTCTCAATTCCCTCACAACTCAGTGCTTGTGTCAGATGAGGACTCTGAAAGGGGTGGAGGGTGGGTCGTGGTTTCCATACTGACTACAATATCCCGAAAAAAAAAACATTGACCACAGGATAAGTAACCATTCTTTCTTCTTCGAGCATGTGTGTGGATCCCACTTTAGGAGGAGGCAAATAATTCCTTCTTCCAAGAAGGAGGGCTTGAGGAGCATTAGCTACATCAGCTGAATAGAGATGAGAGCACCGCTCGCCCAAATTTCATATCTGATCTGATAGCCAACTCCAGCAATGTGAGATCTGGCAGCCAGTGAATGGGTTTCTCCATGTAGCAGTCATAATTGTCTTCGCCAGTACGGGGCTAAAATGATGAGAGTCATCTGGTCCCATCTTTCTTTGACAATGCTCCTGGGATTGTTGAGAATGTGTAAAGGAGGCCTTGGTTTCATTGTTGAAGAGAGACATTTGGTAAAGATCCTGGATTCATGTCTCCCCTGGAACAGAACTTTGGGCACTTAGCAATGTCTTGGGTGGTGAACAAATCTATCAACAGAGTGCCCCACTAGAGAAATATTGAGTCTAATTTCTTCTGGGATCACAACCCCTCAATTTGCAGGTGGTCTAAGTGGACTCTCCAATCCACACCCAATGCTTCTGTAACAAGTGGTCTGGCAAAAGATTCCACGATGCGCGTGGGATGCTTGCACCCCTACTGTGGGATCCACACTGATACATATTCGAAGAACAATACTAGAGATTCTGCTCCTTCCTTCCCATACAGTACCTCTGAGCATCCCAGGATTGCAACATGAAGCTCAGATTCTACAAATGAGGATCATTTCCCCATCGTTGTGTCCCTCCATTAGACTACATATGCTCTTCCCTCTGAAATTGTTACATGGCTCCTCCAGCCCCTCTTCAGTGGCAGGAGAATAGCAGTAATATGGGCAGGTGCATTCCATTCTTCAATGCATTGGGTGTAGAGAGCAGATAGAAATAGTAGGTTGGCGCAGAACAGTAACCTCCCAGGGGTAGAGAGCAATGGAGAGAGGTGTCTGCAGGACCCGCAACAATACGTGGTAACTAAAGAGGACAGAGGTGAGTGGAGGCTGGTGGAGCGAGATTCCAGGGAGGGTGGTGAGGGCAGGTAGAAAGGAATAGAGTTGAATCCTTAGCTGCAGGGAGATCAGTTGAGCCGGGGCCTCACAGAGGAAAAGAGATTCAGTAAGAGACGACTGATTCAGCTCAGAGAGGAACTATAGGGGATCATGCACTCAGAAACCTGCCCAGATGCATGGTATTAACTCTTGAGAGACACGTTTCCACCACACTCCTGCCAGTGGAACCCCACCGAGAATCTAGAAATTAGTCATTTATCACCAAGGTTTCTGATTCATTTATTTCACCTAGACGCTTTTGGCATTTCTATGTTGCTCAAACACCATATCTGAGCCCGTTTTAAAGTAATTTTTGTAATCTCAAAGAAAATATGTATGTCTCAAAGGCATTCTGTGGGTCTCCTGTTTTGGAAAATTAACCAAACAGGAGTTTCATCTTTCTACAGTTCTCAAATATCCTTGCAGATGTCTGATCTATTCAGTATTTTTTTCCCTCTCTCATCCTAGAGCTATCCATTACTGTCAAAATATCAACCTCAAGTTTCAATATTGGAGAAAGTTTTTTTAAAATGATATCAATTTCAATAAAGGATATTTTTCACAACTATAACTTTGTTACTTTATCCTAGGACATAATTCTCTCCCTTCTCAGGTGATCAAGGCCCATAAGAGTCTCAATCTCATGCTTCACAAGTCCCTTAACATAAATTTTTGAACATATACTACACTGTGGGATATCAACAGTGAGCTCCAAGAAGGATGCATTATGTTGTCTCACAATCATGTCTAACTCAAGTGAGGATATACATTTCCCCTATAAGCACACTGTGGTTCATCAAACCGTTACTGTAAGATAGTCTAAACTTTGTGCCCATGTTTATCGCCAGCTTTCTTTGCAATGTTGGTCTGAGATTCACGTAGTATCAGTACCACACCGCATTTCTTATTTGCAGGGAGCTTTCTAAAAACCTAGCCCAGTTCTGTGCTCAGATCAGTTTTATGCTGGTGTAGCTCCACCAATATCAATAGATTTACACCTAGGTAAGCAGGGGAGAGTCAGTCCCACTCTTTAATCCTTACAACAGCTCTATGTGATGGGAGGCAGAAACTATTCATATTTTAGAGAAGGGTAAACTGAGGAAAAGAGGGCTAAGTACTTACATCAGTACTTAGATACAAGGAGAAGTGCCTTAGCAACACCCAGAAGTGACTGACAGAGAGCATGATGGAATGATGAACCCAAGGTAAAGAAGAGCATAGGTGTCAGAACTCAGAAGTTCCTGGTATTAAATCTTATGTTCAGACCAAGCCTCACAGTTTACTGAGGGCTGGCGTACACTGATGGCGATGGTTGACGTAACGTAGCTTGTGTATCTCCTGTCGACGTACTTACGTTCACTTAGCACGGCATCTTCATGGTGCTGCATTAATGGGAGACACCATCCCATTGATGCAGGCTTACTCCTTTCGGGGAGGTGGATTAATTTAGTCAACTGGAGAGCGCACACTGATCCTCTGAGCAGGTCTACACAGACCCACTCAATAGATGCTGCTGCATCAATGCCGCGGCAGTGAAAACATACCCTGAGTGTATGAAGTGTAGGCAAAACAACAAGTCATACTCACCTTCCCAACCAGTGCTGGAATATTCATAGAGTTAGTAGCAAAGCCCATGCCAAACACCATAGCAGCTTCCACATCAAGAAATCGGGCCACCAGGTTCTCCAGTTCTACGTGTTTGTCAATATTGCCTGGATTAAGAGTTACAAGGCATTTTAACATCTCATTACAATATAAAATGTATCTAATTCCAAAGACAGAAAGAAAGAAAAACGGTCTGGAAATACGCAGTTAAATTTCATAGATGCTTCAGACTTGACAAAGGTTTTCCATTTATATCTTGCACACCTGAGACAAAATGCAAAATAGAAGGATTCACGTGAATTATAATTGGGCCAAGGAGGTGACTGACCTCTGTTGTTAAAGTAGTACAACAGTTTCCACAACAGCCTCCTATTTTCACATACTAATAACTTTGTGAAATGTTCACATTTTTGTCTTCATGTTTTGTTTTTTTTTAAAGTAAGCATGTAAAAAACACCTTTAGAAGGAAAGTTTTCGCTTGAGTTTTGGTAAAATGGGAAACAAATGAACAATCCCCACCCACACTTTTCCCACCATAAAAAAAGGGGGAAAAATCAGAACCATACTTTGGTAGAGAGGGATAAAGAAGAATATTTCTCCTGTGTCTTTTTGAAAGCTGTGAACCAGCAAAAAACCTCTGCTGCCACTAATATTTAACTAAAGAGCAGAGAACTCTCCCTTCACAAACCAGATCTTTCACATCTGATTGAGGTGAATGGAATCAGGAAAGCAGTCTTTATTATTATTTCTCATTTATATAATGGTAGTGCCTAGAGGACCCAATCAAGTATCAGGGCCCAACTGTGCTAGGTGCTGTACAAACAAATACAAATGATAGTTTCTGCTCTAGATAGATCATAATCTTAGGATGACATCAAAAGGAATAAGGAACAGACAAAAGCATGTGGGACTGGTAGGATGAGATATAAAGCAATTTTGCATAAAAAGCTAGTATTCTCAATTTGCTATCTGCCTAGCCACTAGCGTGGTAGTGTTCTATAGGCACCTTGGCAAAGGTAAGTCTTAAGGAACAATTAGAGGAAGGAAAGGAGGTATTTTTATGGGTTTTGACAGTGTTTTCCCCATGAATATTGTTAGGGGGCATAAGAGAAAGTGTGATGGTGCTGAGGGAACAAATGGACCTATTCCTGATAATAGCTTGTGTCACCCACAGAGCAGAGGTGTGGTTGGTGTCAGTACACCAGTAGGTCTGGAAGGTGAGGCAGAATTAAATGGTGAAGGGAACTGAAAGTGGAGACAAGAAGCTTTTGTTTGATCTGGTGGAGACAGGTGAACAAATGGAGGGCTATTTAAAAAAAGGGCGGGGCAGGGAGATATTACATAATGAGAGCGGTGAGCCAGAAAGGTGATCTTCCCTGTCATAATTGAAAACCAATTGTAAAATGTTCTCATTATTGTTCCAGCAGCAACCATAACTCAGCTGGTTGTACTGACGTAGTGTTTTCTATTTCTGTTTTTCTGTTCACATGTATAAAGTACTTAAAGGAACATCATCAAATTAAAAAACCCCCACATGTGCGCTGAAAAAAAAATTGCATATCCATCTTTCCAACTCTGGTCAGTTGTCCTAACAGTAATTCTTAAAGGTATGTTTTTGTCACTCTTCGATGGAACAGAAAAGGGTAGCATGACGGTTATTTCTTTAACCCATCTTTGTTAATTTTGCTAGGATGATAAACTGAACTATTTGAGATTTGTGTGAATTACAAATCCATGCAATGGAAGCTAGATGCCAATAAAATGCAGTCACTCTATATTACTATCGGATATAAATCCCTAACTGCAAACCAGAACCACTCCTATATTTGGTGGGTTTTGTTTTGCAAAACCAAAACCTGATTGACAAGGATTTGCAACACCAGCCTTGGCTTTGCACATCACTAATTATAATGGAACTACCGTAGGTGGTGGGTGAGGAATAAGTATGATACATAGACCAGATTTTATCAATGAAAGGCTAGTGACAAAATCATACAGGGTGGGAAGAACAAAGCTGATTCAGGTTTTAAAAGCAGAGGATATTAAATGTATTAAAACCAGTCATTTAAGTACAGTATATAATCAAATAGGAGGATTCCCCTAGCATGGGAAGGTCCTCTGGTGCGTACAGCCAGCCATGCCAGTTCTATGTACCGTCTCACACTCAGCACTCCCATATAGTGCCAGCACTAGTTTTCTGGCAATACCCAGCTAGTGGAGCTGCTCCTTGGGAAGCAGCAGGTGCAAGTTATAGCAACCCTAAGACTCTTCTGTTTTGCTGGAATCAGACAAGGTCACCTTGATGTTACATTCCCCCCACATCCCACCAGACTCCTGCCCTGACTGCAGCTCAGCCGGACCCGAGAACTGGGGCCATAACGCTTTCCCCAAACAGGTGGCATAAGCTGTCTAATTAATAAAAGAAGAAAAACAGCCACCAACAAATTTGAAAGGAAAACCCAAATAATTCCCCCCTCCCCAATCCCAAATTCCTCTTCAAAGATTGTTATAAAAATGGTGAAATTTTCACCATGGTAAAATGGTAAAAAAATTAAATATTTAAACAATTAAACAATTAAATAATTTAAATTAAATAAATTAAATAATTAAATTAAACAATTAAATATTTAAACAAAAAAGTTAGATGTCATTCATTTTCTATTATCTGTTCAGTTCATTTAGCATTTGCATTTCCTCATGGACAAAGATGATGGTAATCAGTTTAATCAATAGTCTAGTTAGTTTCTTTTTCAGGTTCTTATATGCTAGCACAGTGTTGTAATGTCGGAGTTGCAAATGCTGGTGGGCAATATTTAATTTGGTTTTTTTTTTAATTAAATTCTTTCCACTAAGTTTTTTCTTTTTTTAAATAGTATGGAAAATTTTCTGTCAACCTTGGGTTTAATAAAAGCTGATTTTAAAAACAAATAAATCACTTACATCTGGGGCCAAAACAAAACTGACAGAGTCCCAATAATCCTGACACCCAACATAAATCACAGGCCTAAATTTTCATAAGTCAGTGGTAATTGTGAAATTCAAACCTGAGTCACATGAAAGAATCCTGATTTTCAGATGAACCCTCTCTCTGAAAATCAGATCCTTTTAAAGGTGGCTGAGGTTGGACACCCACAAACTGAGACACCCAGAATCATTAGTCAGATCTGAAACTTCAGGTCATAAATACTGCAATTGATTCTAAGGGTACAACTAAGTTCACATTAGATTTAATTTCTTATAACTATGTTATCTTCAAGGCAGTGACTGTCTCATCCTATGTGTTTGTACAGTACCTAGGGCAACAGGATTTGATCCTGATTAGGACCTTTTTTAATATAAAAAATAAAATAAAAATAGTAACACAACCATCACCTCCAGCCAGAGTATGCTGCTAAATTTCACATGAGGCCTTATAGCTTGAAAAAAGTAAGGTGCTATTGTAATTTAAAGGTGGATATGGAAATTTAGGTTTTTCCTGAACAATCAAAGAAATTAAAAGACCAATCAAATAATAATAATAATAAAATCAGAACAAAGCAACAACTGATTTTTGGTTGAGCACCAAAATTTAAACTCTCCCCACAACTGCCTTCGATACAACTCACACCCAACTTATTCTGTGTGGCCTAAATCTAGCCCTTTGCACCTAGACTGAGTAGCAAGGGGAGAATTTCAAAAGGGATTGGGGAAGAAATCCTGCATGGCTGCTATGTAGCCCTAATCAAGCAGTAAACCCTGCTGCTTCTGGGTGCCAGCTCCGCAGAAGATAATGGCCATACAGCAAAAGAACAACCAAGTGTTTAACTGCAGAGCCCCACAGAGCTAAGTTTTGCACTATGCAGGGGTGCAGCTTGTCATTCAGGATGCACGGCTTGTCCCTCTTTTTAAAATAAAGGGAGAGTTCACTCTCCGACTGAACATCCCCAAAGCCTCACATAGATTCATAGACCCCAAGGCTAGAAGAGACCACGGTGTTCATCTAGTCTGACCTCCTGTATAACACAGGCAGAAAACGTCCCCAAAATAATTCCTAGATCAGATCTTTTAGAAAAACATTCAATCTTGTTTTAAAATTCGTTGGTGATGGAGAAATCACCACAAGCCTTGGTAAATTGTTCCAATGGTTAGTTACTCTCACTGTTAAAATGTATGCCTTATTTTCACTCTGAAATTGTGTAGTCTCAACTCCCAGCCATTCGATTAAGTTATAGCTTTCTCTGTCAGAGTGAGGAGCCCATTTTAAAATATTTGTTCCCCATGTAGATAGTTATAGATGGAAATCAAGTCACCGCTTAACCTTCCCTTTGGTTAAGCTAAATAGATTGAGTACCTTGAGTCTATCATTATAAGGCATGTTTTCTCACCCTTTAATCATTCTCATGGCTCTTCTCTGAAACCTTCCCAATTTATCAACATCCTTCTTCCACTGGGGGCACAAGAACTGGACAGAGAATTCCAGCAATGGTCAAACTAGGGCCAAATAGAGGTAAAATAATCTCTGTACTCCTACTCGAGATTCCTCTTATGATGCATCCCAGGATTGTATTAGCACTTTTGGCACAGTGTCCAATTGGGAACACATGTCCAGCTAATGGGCCCCAAATCTTTTTCAGAGTCACTGCTTCCTAGGGATACTATCCCTCCCATCTTGTAAGTATGGTCTATGTTCTTTGTTCCTAGGTGTATACACCTATGTGTATATATCAAATATCACTTTCTAAGATACACAAAGTATCTTGCATGGTTGGGGGGAAAAAAAGAAACAATATTTTTTTTTAAAAGGTAAGTGATTAACTAACAACTTATCTCACACACTGACAGAACAAGAACCAATCTCTCTTATTAGGTCCTTATGCTTCTGTAGTTACAAATTGCATATTAAAGTAACATGCAAATGACTGGCTATTTCAGAAATAGCATAGACAGGACTTCGCTTTTCTCACTGTCATCATTGTTTTAATCATGTTTACTCAGACTGCAATCATTCCTCCTAAAATATGGAGTAACAAAGGACTTGTCTATATAAACAATTACCATGGCAAGTTTGGGTGTGAATCTATCCAGTACATAGCCACGGATGAGCCTGCTATGGATTACCTGTCCCTGTGCACCCTGCTGGTGCGTATTAACAATTTACGAGTGTGCTTTGATCTAGCCCTCTTTGAAAGAGGACTAGCTCAAAGTGCATTAACATGTTAATCTATTTCCAAAGTCAAGCACCTGAAAAATACTAGCATTCTGACTCAGTAGCATCTTACATCTACAATGAACTCTTCACCATGCAAGGCAGTGCAGATTCAGGCCCAAGGTTTTATTATATTATAGATTTTATTTGGCCTTCTGTCTTTAAAAGAAAAACTGTAATCACTGTACTTCTTCATTCTCCCTTCTCTTCACTACACTTCTCCAATAAATGAAATATTCTTTTCATACACAGACCTATCATTGCTTAGAAAGAGATCTTGCTAATTAAGGCCTGAACATACAAAGCACTTACGCATGTGTGTAACTTCGAAGGCACTCTTTGTGCTTACACTTACACATATGCTTAAGTGATTTTTGGATAGGTACCATAAACAATCTTTAGCTTTAGCTGTTATACCTCAATTTATTAATACTTCAAGTACTTAAGTATCTGCTCAGGGAAAAAGCTTCTTGTCCAGCCTTACTATGATGAACATCATAAAAAAAATTAAAACTATATTCACACAACAGTCAAACAAAAAAAAAGTTACTCATCCCAAGCGGGTAAGTAAATAATTCAAAGTTAACAAACATTGCAAGTAGCTTACTTTAGTATTAACTAGCACAGGGTTAAAGCAGCACTACTGATATAACACCAAATGATCTAAACCCATCCTTGTACCTCCTCTTCCTACTTTTTCAACCCCTTACCTCCTTCTTCTCACTGTAACTTGCCCTCTGAAAGGCTGTACATCTTAGAGTCAATATATATATGCAAGAGAGCTGGATTCTCTTTTAATGCTTATTAAAAATAGCTAGAATCCATACAAACAAGTGCCTCATCTTCCCAGCCATCAGCAATTCCAACAGGAAAGAAATCAAAGGTCATGTCACTATAGGACTGACTACAAGCTGTCACATTTTTAAATCCAAACTCTATGCAGTCTTAATGATTTTAGATGTGTGGACATCTGCTGCAACATGTTCCTTGGAGAAAAAGAAGAGAAATGTTGCCTAACTTTATGCATTGAGAGTAGTCCCAGTGTGACTCAGTGGGACTATTCATAGAGCATACAGTTAAGCATGTGTGTAAGACTTTGCATGGTTGGGGCCTAAAGGGTTTGTTATCACAATTTCTTAAGTACTGTAGATAAGCAATGTAGACTGTGCTAACGGCATAGGGGTGGTAGAGTGAGTGCAGCCTAGGGACTGTCAATCAAGGTGTCCACTGCGTGATCTTTGTGGATCTGCACATGTGCAGAAGGGATTCCTGGCTGGAGGAGCTAAGGTCTCAAAGTCTCGTTATGGTTATGAATCATGTGAAGGGTAATGGTCTTGCTTTGCCCATCAACTAGTTTACCCAGCAACAGATTTCTTAATGTGTTTACCGATCAATAACTCTCTCATGCTCTGTATTAATTGGTCAATGTTAATCAGTCATTAATAATATAGGGTTCATATATATATATGAGAGAGAGAGAGAATACAGTTACCAGTTCTTTGGCATTATATGGCTAGGCATTATCTACTAGCTAGGTCGCGTCACTGTGACTATGCCTGACCAACAGAGTTACAGTGTTTATGATTTCATTTCTATAATAAAAGCTATTGTTTAAATACTTACCAAAGACTCTGGAATATGAGGCAGAACCTGTCAAGGAGTGCTATTGCCTGATAGGGGAAAGGCCTAGCAGTGACACCAACAAGCAAGCCAAAGCCAAAAACTATTTGTCCCATCCAATTTCCTTTAACTTCACTGCCCCCTCTTCAAAATTTGTGTGCTATGCATTCATGCCCTGAAAATTTAGCAAATTTAGTATTGCTCCAGCAATAGAAGATAAGTTGTTAGACTGAATATTTGAACACTATACATAATCTGCTTTATTTTGTTTCCTTAAAGACATGACAGGACATGTTTTAATTTATTAGAGACATTTCTTTTAGGCAGAACACTAGTCCAGGAATGTAATTCTGCTTTCAAACAAATATAGAATTTGAATCTCTAATCAAGCTGAAAATCATATAAAAGTCCTCCAGTAAAATGGTCTACAATCAAAGGACAAAGAATCAACAGTTCTCGGATACTTAAAAAAGAATTTAAAACACCCAAAGGTCTCCAATCAAATCAGAATTCAAGGAAACCAGGGATAGTAGTTCTGGGATATCCCCAGATCACAAGTTATGGTAGATAAATGCCAACCTGAGATTCTTATCAAAACATTTATTTCAACCACTGGGTTGGCCAGTTCATGAAAACAAAATAAGACACAATCCAAAAGAAACCTCTGAGTGATGTCATTGGCACAATCATTTTTGGCAGATTCAACCATGATAGTAAGATAGAGCTGGCTGGAAAACTGAAATTTGTTCATGTGAAAAATTTAGTTTAATTTTTTTTCTGTCCTGCATTAGAAACAAAAAGTCAAAAGTATTGTTTTTCATGAGAAGGGATTTCTAGAAAAATTCCATTTTGAGATAACTGAATTGGAAAATTTCATCTTGCCAGCTGCCCACCTGGCAGGATTTTATCAAATTCAATTTTTCGCCTGCAGGCAGAAAATGAAATTGACAGGACCCTTCAAGGTGCTCAGCCATTATTTTGATTTTCCCAGTAGAAAACTGAAATTTGTCAGCAAAACTGATTATTTTCCCACAACATTTTTTGATTTTTTTGCAAAAATGAAGACTACTCTGATGAAAAATTCCTCACCATTTCATAATCAGCAGGGACATTGAGCAGATCAAGAGATTTCAGGCTCCCACCAACACACACTGCTAGTCATGTTTCATGAAGTTCAGTCCAAACTTTTAGTATGATAACCATGGCCATTAACAGACGTCTCCAGAGGGGGACAACAACAGCTGATAACCAACAACTCTAAAGACTTGCAACTTGTAATACCCAAAGTTATGCAAGTTACCAAAATTAGTCAAATCAGCTTTGAAAAAGCACTACAAGCTGTCTTTGCAATCAACAGTAGCTGAAGGCAGAAATGGGTAAGGCTAGAATCCCTTAATTTTATATTCTTGCGCTACTAGCATCATATATAAAAGAGTTTCAGAAGACTATTCCTTCACAATGGCCAGGTACAGAAAGGACTTCTGCACAGCAATGCAATCAGAGTTGCTTTCAGGTGGGGAAAGGAGACAGATATACCTTTTTTGGATGGCAAGCTAGCACATGGGACAAAAATTTACTGAAGATTAACCCTATGGGCTGCAATACCTATAGATCTGCCACTGTTCATCATAAATGGAAAACAATGGGCTGTAGAATAAGAATGTAGAATAATATTAATATAATAGTAATGCATTTTTATTAAACAACTAATCAAAATCCTGAGATTTATTCAATGCCATCTGTTTTGTTAAACAGTTGTGTAAATTGCAGCCCCCTGGACAGATTAGCTGAATAAGCTCTCTAGGAAATGTGAAAAGGAACAAGCAGTAACTAAATTTTCCATTTTATTTACATAAATATTATTGCTAAAGGGATTCTTTATTTCAAAGCATTTACAAATGTCTGCAGGGAGAATGCAGTCACTTTGGCAGTAAGATGCATGTACTGCAAGTAAAAGGGTTTATTTCTGAATAATGTTATTTCTAAATGAAAGCACAGTGATGGAATTGTCTTAACAGTAAATAAAAATAACCTTACATTTGGATTTTGGGGAAAAGCTGTGTGAAAATACATATGCCACTGGCAAACAGATGAAAAATAATCAGACAGAACCTTGAAAGTTTGACACTCTTCCCCTAAAACTTTTTCCTGTAGAAAATAAAAGATTTTTACACTCTAAAACACTGCCTTTCTTTCTTAGTGAAGATGTACAAAGCAAAAGCCTGAAGAAAGAAAACTGTATTTCCATGGCCGAGAGATACTTCCTTTAAACTTTTCATATAGTTTGAACCATAGCCTGACTGGTTTATTATAAGGAGTTCAGCATTATATCATCACATAATACCTTTTTTCCCCAATAAAATGCTTTGTACAAATATGAATAGTTCAGACAAGGGTAACACATGCGGCCTCCCACAACAGAAAAATAATCTATTTTTAAAATATATCTTGATTAAAAAGTTAACTAAAGTTTTCACAAACCCTTGTTATACCAGACTATGACTGGGCATATTCCATCTATATTCTCTGATACCCAGAAACCACTCAGACTCTCCAGCAGACCAAAGAGGAACAGAGATCTCCCTCCCTTGAAACCTCAGCACATACTGGGCCAGTCCTCTTTCCCTTTACTTCTTTCCTGGCCTTCTTTTATAGCCCTCAGCTGATGGCTATTTGGTTCATTGGCCTCCCCAGACTGACCAGCTAATTAGCCACATATTTTCCAATCAGCCTTTTCTATGGCACCTAATTGGTGTCTAAGTGATTAGAGCACCACCAGTTGTTAGTCTTCTCCTCACATCCTCCGGCGTGTACTCCAGGAGGTGAGGGCAATCTTATTGCCTGCCTCTCAGGGTGGGCGGAAGGGTGCTCGCCGCCTGTCCCTTGCTCCTGCAAGTTCTAGTTAACAAGCACAGAATCTTACAAGTATCCAGTTTCATCATGGCATCTGTAAAACAAACCATTTAGCAACAGAAACCATGGTAGTAATTCAGCAGTTTACTCCACTTACCCATTTCCTGCCTGGTGCTGCATACTCCTGTCCCATAGCTCTGTAATACATTTGCCACTGTTTTCAAAGCATTAGCATCCGTTTCTGCAAAGCCGAGGTAGTTATAAGAACCCATATTGATTACATCCTTGATAGATCTTCCAGTAAACCTACAATTAAAGCAAATTTTAAAGAGAAGGGCCGTAAATATTTACCCATCAAGTTTTGTTCTATTTCCATATTTCAGTAATATGCAGAATGTAATTTCCCATTATAGTTGTCAGTTCTTTTCTACTCTCCTGGCTAAAAAGAGGAGGTTACTTACTGTAACTGGAAGTTCTTCAAGATGTGTGGTCCCTATCTGTATTCCACATGTGGGTGCGGATGCACTCCATGTGCCTGAATCAGGATGATTTTTTCCAAGCACTGTTCGTTGAATTGCACATGCACAGTCATAGAATCACAGAAGATTAGGGTTGGAAGGGATCTCAGGAGGTCATCTAGTTCAACCCCCTGCTCAAATCAGGACCAACTCCAGCTAAATCATGCCATCCACAGCTTTGTCAAGCTGGGACTTACATCCTCTAAGGAGGGAGATTCCACCACCTGGGTAGGTAACCCATTTCAGTGCTTCACTACTCTCCTACTGAAAAAGTTTTTCCTAATATCCAATCTAGACTTCCCCCAATGCAAACTGAGACTGTTGTTCCTTGTTTTGTCATCTGCCACCACTGAGAACAGCCTAGCTCCATCCTCCCTGGAAGTCCTTTTCAGATAGTTAAAGGCTGCTATCAAATCCCCCCTCATTCTTCTCTTCTGCAGACTAAACAAGCCTAGTTCCCTCAGCCTCTCCTCATAAGTCATGAGCTCCAGCCCCCTAATCATTTTTGTCGCTATCCACTGGACTCTCTCCAATTTGTCCACGTCCTTCCTGTAGTGGGGGGGCCCAAAACTGTACACAATACTCCAAATGTGGCCTCACCTGAGCTGAATACAGGGGAATAATCACTTCCCTCTATCTGCTGGCAATGCTTCTACTAAAGCAGCCCAATATGCTGTTAGCCTTCTTGGCAACAAGGGCACACTGTTGACTCATATCCAGATTCTTATCCACTGTAACCCCCAGGTCCTTTTCCGCAGAACTGCTGCCTAGCCAGTCAGTCCGCAACCTGTAGCAGTGCATGGGATTCTTTCATCCTAAGTGCAGAACTCTGAACTTGTCCTTGTTGAACCTCATCGGATTTCTTTTGGTCCAATCCTCTAATTTGTCTAGGTCACTCTGTATCCTATCCCTACCCTCCAGCATATCTACCACTCCCCCCAGTTTAGTGTCATCTGCAAACTTGCTGATGGTGCAATCCACCCCATCCTCCAGATCATTAATGAACATGTTGAACAAAACCGGCCACATGACTGACCTCTGGGGCACTCTGGTTGTTATCAGCTGCTAACTAGACATTGAGCCATTGATCACTACACATTGAGCCCGATGATCTAGCCAGCTTTCTATCCACCTTATAGTCTATTCATCTAACCCATACTTCTTTAACTTGCTGGCAAGAATTCTATGGGAGACTGTATCAAAAGCTTTGCTAAAGTCAAGGTATATCACGTCTACCACTTTCCTCACATCCACAGAGTCAGTCATCTCATCATAAAAGGCAATCAGGTTGGTCAGGCATGACTTGACCTTGTTGAATCCATGCTGACTGTTCCCAATCACCTTCCTCTCCTCCTAGTGCTTCCTCATCATCCTCATGTGTCCCCTGATGCTTCCAACCAAGGATATAAGGGGCAGTGTGGGTTGACACCACACCAGTTTCTCATCTTACCACAGTGTGGTCAAGTCCGAAGCAGAGGGGAAGGAGGGCAGGTAATAGAATACAGATAGGGACCACACATCTCGTAGAACTTCCAGTTACAATAAGTAATCTCCTTTTCTTCTTTGAGTGATGGTCCCCATGTGTATTCCACATATGGGTGACTTGTAGCCATGATCAGTGTGGTGGTGGGTGCGAGGAGGCTGTTGATAGAGCCATTTGCAATATAGCTCATCCCAGGGCCTTGTACGCAGCTGCTGCATGATCCAGGGTGTAGTGTGTTGTGAATGAGTATACGGAACACCATGTTACAGCTTTGCAGATATCTTGCTATGGAACATTTGCTAACAAAGCAGAGGAAGTGGCCTGTGCCCACGTAGAGTGAGCTGTAATTGCGGTTTGATATCTTGTAGCAGTCCAGTATGCAGCCTGGGTCCCACTTGGAGGTACTCTGTGAGGATAGGGGTTGGCCCCTTGATCTCTCCGCCAGGACCACAAAGAGTGGTGGAGACTTTCAAAAGAGTTTAGTCCTTTATAGGTAGAACGCCAGGGCCTGCCTGATGCTGAGGAAATGTAGTCTCTTGTCTGTAAGGGAGGTGGTGTAGTTTTGGGCAGAACACAGGTAAATGGATGGATTGATTCAGATAGAATTCTGACACAATCTTGAGGACAAATTTGAGGTGTAGTCTCAAGGAACAGGACTGGCCTAGTGGACTGAATTTTTGGGGGTGCTGACGGGCTTGTTCTGCTGCCTGGACAACTAATGAGTTGGGGGCTTGGTGGATGAAGAGGAAGCCAGAAACTCTATAGCTGGCACAATGTTGCATCTCTCAGCTTTTTGGGGGTGGGGGCCTCACTGACTGGGCCGGTTCCAGAATGGCCTCATTTATAGGGAGAGCCACTCTGGGGGATCTATGTGGCTGGAGGATTGTCTAGGAGATGGTGTTGGGGGTCCTGGACTACCTCCAGCAGGATCTGTGAGTCAGTAGCCACTTGGTGGCTACACTGGGCTACATCCTGAGACTCCTCAGAGTCTGTTGAGGGTTCCAACAGAAGCTGTGGTACCTGCTTTGACAAATGGGGAAGGGGCCTTTCCTGCAGCAGGAGCAGCAGTTTGTCCTCTGGCATGAGACTGTCTCGGATAATGGATGGGTCAGAGAAAAGTGGTGACTGTGAGTATGGCAGGAACACCTTCTCTGGAGATAAGAATGTCTCCATATGTCTCAGTGTCTGCTGGGTGCCCATGGAGACTACGGAGGGAGCTGATTCCATAGTGAGGCCTGTCCTGTTCATGTGTATTGGAGTATCCAGAGCCGTGGTCGTAGACGGGGGCTCTTAGAGTTGTAGAGTCTAAGACCTTGTGCCAAGGTCATTGGTGTTACCGATGGAGTCTGCTTCTTCTTAGCCTTACCCTGCAGTCAGGGGGTCTTTGGCACTGCTTCCACAGTATCCGTGCACAACTTCTCACCCCACCTAGCATAGCTTGGGTAGGGAACGCACCTCTTAGGAGCAGTGTGCTGCAGGGATCTTCTTTTGTGCTCATAAGAGTATTTTTTTCTCTCATGGTGGGATTTATCCTTACTTTTCAGTGTTGGTGGTTCCACACTGGTCTCGTGCTTGGAGAGGCACTGCTAGCTGAGGAGGCTGCTGTACACAGAGATCTCCTTGGGCAGGATCTGAGTGCATCCGGGGGGGTCTCATTGTCTCTTCCAACAAGAACTTGAAGAGATGGAGCTCACAGGCCTTTCTGGGCAGGAAGGACTTACAGATGTTATACTTTGTCAAGATGTGTGCTTCTCCCAGGCAGTAAAGGCACCATTGATGTTCATCACTGATGGAAAAGGTACGAGGGCAGGAGATGCAGTTCTTGGAACCTGGGCATAACCCAACAGTTACAGAAAGTGGGACAAACTACAAACTATACTACAACTTATAATAACTATATCAACTCTCCTAACTAAGCTATAGAGTAAAACTAAGTCTAAACTATTTACAATAGAGAAAGGTAACACTCTTATCTGGGTAAGAGTGAAGGATGAATAGGGGTTCTGACTCAGGCTGTGCGGCAGTAAGAAGGAGTTGGAGTGGTGTCAACTGGCTTTGCTCCTTATACCTTCAGTTGGGAGCACGAGGAGACGTACCATGCATGTGTGGGTCAACGGACACTGCTTCGAAAAAATATCTGGACTCGGGCGCATGGCGCAAATGTGTGCCCATCTGTGGAATACACTTAGGGACCATCACTTGAAGAAGAACTGTTGCTTGCACAGAATGTTTGCTACATTCCATCCTACAGGTGGCTGCATTTCAGTGTTGAGTGAAACAAAGCTTGTATATATTGTTTAAAAATTGCCTTAGGATCATTCAGGAGGAACAATGTACATTTGACATATGCTTATCTGCTTCCCAACTCTGTTGGGCCATCAGAGGCATGGCTTCCATCAAGTTGTGTTAAGAGAGCCAATATTAGAGGAACAACAGTGCATCATTCATTGGAAAAAAGAATAGGGAGACATTTCAATGTAATTTCAATAATTTGAAAAAATAATTCATAAATCCCACAGGCTATAACACACCCTAAATCTTTCTAATGTGTGTGCTTACTTTTTCAAAATATTTCATTAACCATAGTATAAACAGAGACACTATCTACACTTTCACCACATGTGAATTTCTACCTCATTTTCAATAGAATAAAGTTGAGTGTATATAAAGTCTTAGGTTCCGAGCCGCTTGAAACTCAGTACCAAATAATTGGTGGAGATCCTTGTGTGTAAATCAGAAATCTCGTCTACACAGCACAAACAATCACGGTTTACAAATGTGCTTAAGAAAGGTTTAGACCAAACTGGGTTATAACAGAGTTTGGCTGAGTAGTGTGGATGGGTCCAAACTGTATCATAAATGCCTTAAAATCTCTATCTTTTAGGTTTTTACCTGGGTTAAAGCAATTTTTTTTAAAAGTCCGTTTGCAGCATAATTTGGCCTTTTTCCATACTGCCTGGCCAAACAATGTTAGAAACACAGTGCCATATCTTCAGCTGGTGTACATTGGTGCAGCGCCACTGACTGTAATGGGTGAAGTGTTAACTGCTGTTGTTTACCCTTTGTAGATGGGGGGGGGTCAGAAGTTATTTTTTTAAAACCAGATTAAAGCAGATTTTGAAGAAGGGGGAGAGGGGACAATAAATAAATAAATAAAAATATTTACCCATCAAGTTTTGTCCTATTGCTATTTTCCAACTTGGGAAATTACATTCTGCATACTTGTACTCCCATTATAGTTTTTTACTTCCCTGGCTAAACACTGTAGCTTGCTGCTTGTAGCCTGACCCACCTAAACGTCCAGTTGTAATCATCTGTAACACGCTCCATCAAGTCAAACTGTGGCCCAGGGACGCTGCAGATTGGGCGGTTCCAATTACCTCGTATTCTCATGTAGAGGTTTCTTGTGTAAAAGTTCTCAAAATCTTGATAAAGTGGCACAAAATCCTGGTTTGAAAACACGCACAGGGTTACATTTCTAGGCAAGTTTCCATCCTATGTACCTTATTTATTTAAATTCGGAAGGCAGACTAACTCATTAAGAAACTGGTGGTAATGCAAGCCTAGTTGTCCTGTGCCATATTAACTCTCAGTTTTGCAGATTGCTTAGTTATCTCGAGTCCCATGCATGGCCCATTTATTTCTGACTGGCAAATAGCAGAGAGCTTATGAAAGTGTCCAATATTCTGAAAGCTCATAATAGGAGGAGCTGTCATGCCAGGTACACACTGTGAAAGTTATTTTGAAAATAGAGAGTTTCATTATAATGCTGAGCTGCTAGCAAATGTGGGGTAAAAAGCCCATCACAGTGCATAAGAAAATGGATTAATTAGAGTTAATCAGTGATTTATTTGGATATTTTCAGTCAAGACTAGAAGTTCCCACCTCAGTTTATTCATGCCTTCACTTCTTCTTGTAGGGCATTGACTTTGGTTGACAAATAGTTAACCATGGATTTTATATATATGCTGCACCACAGTCATACTAATTAGAAATATGTACATATGAAATATGAGAATCAACAGACTACATAATGGTGTGCTAAGGTAAAAAGGCTTTATTGGAATGTTTAGGGTCATCATTATTCTCTAGTGGCCAAATCACGAATTGAATTACTGAGGATAAAGGCTTTATATCATGCTACTTCATTATGTAGCTTATGCTTCTTTAAAACCCCTCACAAAAACAACCCCCACCCCACACACACATTTTAGTAACAGAAACCTATTCCAGATTTTTTTTTTTTTTTAAACAGAGTTGGTATTCTTTTTTGTATCTTTCTTCCTGCAGTTCCTTGTCCCTTGAGTCAACCTACAGAAGGCTCAGAAGAAGATAATTATCAACTAATCAATTTCAGAATCCATGCAAATGAAATAAATTTGCTTTTCTGTGCATCACAATTCCATGCCTTTAGGGTCAAATATCTTGGGCCTCCCAGGGAAAGAAGTAATTCTTGCATGTCTCATTGAAAAATGAGATTCTCTCACTTATTTCTAGCCCTGATCATTCATGAGGCTTTGCCACCAGTCCAAGAATGAATATGGTCAGTCCCGGGCCTCAGGCCAATATAATTTTGCGGTGGGGACAGGTGAAGAAGGAAACATGTTTGCAATATATAAGTCCCACATTCAAAAGCTGCTCATATTGTTAGAAATAGTGCCCTCAAGGGAATCTAAAGGATCAGGCATGAATTGATCATCTATAGTTGCTTGGAATCATTCATGCTTCCACCTCCTCTGGCAGGTCTGCTTCAAATTGTTGGATCAGTATCAGACAGACAGATATTCGATATGGATACAGTCAATTTAAAACAGACCTGCAAGAGGAGATGGAAGCATGCATCTAAGGCCAGCTGTTTTTGTTTTGTAGGTTTTGTAGCTGGAGCAGACGAGTCAGACTAATTTATGATCTACTTGGCAAAAACACACCCTGGGACTGGAATCTGCCAAAATACTATCTGTGGAGTAGCGAGAGGGGAGAACAACAATGGCCTCTGTTTTAAAAGGTAATAGTATAACAATATTGTTATTATATGCTGAGTATTAACAGAACTTCAGTGTATTTGCAGAAACTCTTTGGAAGCATCATTTATGCATGTGTTAGCTTTAGCATAATGAATTTAGAGTCAGATCAATCCCCAAATTACACAGGAATAGCACTACAGTTTCCAACAATTGTTAGAAATAAGGGTTTTATATTTTGGTATCACAGATTATTTTCTTCTTGATGCCTATATATGTGTGAACTTCATTTATATTTACCATCTCCTGTGTTTATAGAAAGAGAACAAGTCACTGTCTTAAAATAGCAGTCTGCTAGAATTTTTTAAAATATATATTCTGAGGTTAGAAATGTTGATTAGTAAGCACAATAATGCTACATGCCTGAGCTTTGGTTATTTCAAGACCTATTTGAGCTCTGAAGCAAATGTAAAGCTCTTGATTCTGAGGATTGCCATTTCTCTCCACTTTTACTATTAGGGGATGTTACTAACAAAGTTTCCTTTTTGACAGATAGAAGAGGAAACCCAGCTGCTGGAGAGGTCATTGCCAAGAAGTAGATCAGCTAGCCAAGGTACAAAAGAGGAATCCTTACTACATGTGGTGCTTGAGTTCACTTTCCTCCCCATTCTCAGTCCAAGAATTTACCTGAGCAACTTTATCCCCCAACAATTCAGGAAATTGGATTCCCACTGGAGCAGACTTCCCAAGAACTTTTGTAACTCCAAGAAGAGTCTACCCCAATCTATAAATTCCCTTCACCCCCATACAATGCTCTTCATGCAATGATAGTTCAGTAGCGAAAAATGATTCCATACCTTGGTATGTTGCCAGTTCACTGTATATATTTTGTAAAGCCAAAGAAAAGTATGTGCAATGCACTAATTTTTTTTTATACATACTTTTTGTTCTTCTCTTTCTGCAGCAAGATGACATCTTTCTAGTCCCCAGGATCTCATAAAATCTCGCAGGTAGCCGAATATTATTCCAATTCCAAAACCCAAGTAAGTAAAAACGACAACATACATTGGTGCTTGTTCAAAGTGTTCATTAAACGGCCTTTTGTAGAGACCTCCATTTGATATGCCATTTTTCTGTAAATACAAAATAAGAATTTGTGATTAGAACATTTCAACGGGCCTTAAAACCAAAAATAATTTGCTTCAAGACTTCAGGCTTTTAGACGCAATCTCTTCCTGTAGCATAGCATGGATTAGCAGAGGTGTATCATGACACTAACAAACCTAAATTTAAGGAGGATTACTCCTTATGTTGTAGTCATTGTTATAGTTCTAGGAATAAGACAAGCAATAACAGAAAAGGGGGCAATCTGGTCTTGTATCTTTAGTTAGTTTACAAAATTGAGACTGCAGAATCTGCTAGTGTTGAAATCAAGGACTGTTATTTGTGTCCATTTAAGAAAACTCGTATCACAACAATTTTTTCCTGTGTATGGAAAAAATACTTCCCTGGGACACTAGTTAAAGGTTTTGCAGGCAACCAAGACAAATGCATAGATCCACTGAAAAAATTAGCGGAAAGAGAAAGAATCAATAACGGTGCTAATGCTACTGATGCTCGATTTGATTTATGCAAATATTATAATGTTTACCTGAGAGAGAGAGAGAGAGAGAGAGAGAGAGAGAGAGAGAGAGAGAGAATTCTATCTAAATACATATGTATTTTACATATACACACACAAGCACTGATTGGTTCTTGAGGAATTTGTCTCTACCTCATGTTGGATTGTAAGATTACAATCCAACCCTTTGTTTATAAATTAACAAATTTTGGGTCACAAATCACTGAATTACTAAACCTCCAAGATGAAGGTTTGACAGACTAAATCAATATTAATCAGCATTGATACAGCAGCATGATCAGAAATATGGATCTTATCAATACCTATCACATGTATCTGCGCTGCTAAGAGTATGGAAATTCAGAAGAATATCTAGCCTCAAAAATGTTTAGTGAACTGAAGATAAAAAACATGTTCATTCTCTGTCAGATTTAAATGTTGCTAAATATTCCATTTATGTAAAGAATTTACTGGATGAGGCTTTGAGATTGATTGATTTGTTCCTCATTTCATTTCCTTTGATTACACATTGCCATTATTGACTCATTCAGAACTGGATCATTTACTGCATTATAGTTCGCAACAGTAATCAACCAGAATAATTTTTTGTAGCTTTCCTGTGATGATCGAAGCTATTGTAACCGTGGCACCATCCACTCCAGCTTGATCACATAAGTGGATCAGCAGCACATTCTGATTAACTATATGAAAATTAAAGGATTTGTACTGAGGTCATATCACACACACACAATTCTTCATGGCTTAAAAATTGAGGCCAGGTCCTCAGCTGGTGTAAATCAGCCTAGCTCCTTTAAAGTCATGAAGTAAGGCTGATTTACAATAGCTGAGGATCCGGCCCTAATTCAGTAGTTTCACACTATTCTTTGCCATCATTATAGACTCAGACAACATTACAGTACAGGCATTAAACAAGTACTGAGCTATGAAATCTTTTTTAAAATGTGTGAACACAGCACGGCTTGTAGATCTAGAAAACTGCCAACAAAAGCTTGTCTGCCTGGTGTGGCAAATCATGCCAGAGGGGAGTGATTTGCACTAATATGCTGTGCTCTAATGACCCTGTGTAATTCCTGCTGGCGCACTCTAACAGGTACCCAGTTCATGTTAAGATAGTCCTTTTTTGAAACTGGGTACCTTTTAGAGTGCACCAGCAGGGTTTACACAGGGCAGTCAGAGCACAGCACTCTAGTGCACTTTGCAGATCACACCCCTCTATAGTGCACTTTGCTGGTGCTGTGTTGACAAGTCCTAATTCCCTCCTGTCTACTTTCATTTTGCTTTCCTCATTTTGTTTACCCATGCCGCACATAGCAGAGCAAAGTTCACTTGATTCCCTTCCAGAATAAGAACTGCTGGACCTAATAATTTCTTCTCTCTCTCTCACCTCATCAAACGTCCTCAATTGCAGTTGTGTGCACAATCACTTGATCCTACATCCATCCCTTATATGTTTTCAAACATTTGATGCTTATGAAAGACAAAGACCATATTGTGTACTTGAAAATTCTCATTGGTGATGACATGGGAAACACAAAACTTTTGGTGCTTGCAAGCCATTTCAGAACTATAGAGGTAAAAAAGCTGCACTCTGAATTCATCTACAAAGTTTGAATTTGCCCCTAAAAGCCTTTGGTAATTCACTGGAGCAGCTAACCTGTATGTGTGTGTGTGTAATATATATATATAAAGCCTTTCTAAAAGTAGGACACTTTTATGTCATAGTACTTTAGAGCCAAGCAAGTATCCAAATTAATTTCCCCTTTCTTTCCATTTCAATTGCATTTTTCCAAATATTTTTATTGGATGGGAATGCATTTTTAGTGGCATGTGTCCTATCTATAAGAGCATTAGAAATGAAAGGAGAGACATCGTATTTTGTCAATATTTCTGTCTTTCACAGACAGTGTGTTATCTTGCTATGAACAGGTCCTACCAACCAGGGTTGTCATTTTATTTTTGCTTTAAAAACTATGTCCAAGAACCACAACCATCTTTAAGACTATAGAAGCTAATTCTCACACTATTGCAAACTTAACGTTTTCAACACCTCTCTGTCAAACGGAAACCCCCTATATTAACTAAGGCTATTAGCCTGACATTTGAAGAATAGAAATCTTCAATTAACCTGTGCAAGGGATGTCTGTCATCTCTGACAAGGCATTTAACTGCTACCCACACACACTACCAGTAGTAGCCAGTCTACTAGTCAAAGAACCAAGGGTTAGATTCACAAAGGAATTTAGGTGTGGCGACACTGACTTTGCCAAGTCTCACTTTCAATCCCCTGTAAAATCACTGGCATTCACAAAGCGTGAGTTAGGCACTTAAGTGCTCTATACAATAAATGGGGTGAGATAAGCACCTAAGAATGGGATTCACAAAAGCCAGCATGCTAGGGAGCTCCCACTGAAGCTAGCTAATGGGTGATGCCAACATAAGGGGTGTGTCCTAAGCTCTGCACCCGAAGGAGTTCATTGCCTAAGTCTAAAATGGAAGGAGACATCTTATGTGACTCAAAACAAAGGACAGGCAACATCAATCTTATAGTGCTTCATCAGCTTGGATGAAGATAATAGACACAGATGATTTAAATACAGCATCACAATGTAACTGAACCACCTAATAGACTCTGTGCAACACCAATGTTAGTAACTGAACAAGGAAAGAGTGTTGGAATACATAACAAAATAACGGTAAAGGAGGCATGTTATTTTAGTCACTAAGTGGATGATGGCTTGTACTTGCTACTGCAAATCATTTTTCTTCAACTGATGCCAGACTTCTTGCAAGGCTATTGGCAAGAAGCTGTAGATGAAGAGTTAATAGATAATACAATATTCCTCTTACAAGCAGGGCGTTATCATTTCAATGTTATGCTTTTTGGACTTTGAAATGTTCCCACACCTTTCATAATCTAATGAACGTTGTATTGGCATGCCTGCTTTAAAGAATCCTCTTTCGTTTGCCTACTGTTGATGAAATGGTTGTACTTTCCTCAATGTTCGTTCAGCATTAGCAGAAGCAATGGAAAGACGACCTAATGCTGAAGAAAACAAGAGTGGATATCACAACTCCAGTGTCACTTTTGTAGATGAAAAAAGGAGCTCTCTGCGTACCATGGCTTGTTTAGAAGAGATAAAATCTGATCCAAAAAAGATGGAATACTTTAATTTCCCTCAACTGACAGATGTAATGTAGGTCTCCCAATAGCTGGGATTTACTGGCTATTACAGGAAATTGATCAAAGGCTATGTGAATCTGGTTGATCTATTTGCAGCTTTCAGTAGGGAGAACACAGAATTCAAGAAGAACATGCAATGCCAAGAAATTTTCAGAAGTGCCCAAGTGATTTAGGAGCCTAAGGGTATGTCAACACAGAAAAAAAAATCTCTGACAGTGAGTCTCAGAACCTGGGTCAACTGATTTGGGCTCGCACTGTGGGACTAAAAATAATAGTATAGATGTTCAGGCTTGGGCTGGAGCCCAGCTATGAAATCTCAAGGGGGAGGGTCTCGAAGTTTGGGCTCCAGTCTGAACATCTACACTGCTATTTTAATCCTGCAGCATGAGCACCGTGAGCCCAAATCAGTTGACCCAGGCTCTGAGACTTGCTGCTGAAGGTTTTTTTTTCTTGCTGTGCAGATGTATTCTCAGTCCCATTGACTTTTAATGAATTTAGGAGCCTATCTCCCTTAAGTTCTTTTGAAAAATGTTATCCTAAGTGAACAGTATTACTTATTGTTTGCTCTGCCGCATCAGTTTGTGTAGGCAACCCTTCCTCTGCATGTCCCACAGGCACAGGTTTTACAGGGGAATACCCTTTGCTAGTGAACTTTAATCAAACTACAACCAAACTTCTAGGCACACAGTATAAACCCGTAACAGCATACTCCTTCTAAGGAATGAAACACAAACGTGTGAACAGTACTTACATACTAATTGTGACCTGCAATTTCCACAAATTGCCTAAGATCTCAACACTTTTCCATTGTCAAGCACAAGTGGATAATCCATTTTATCTACTATATGGTAGAATTATTCCAGATCCACTTAACCCAGTTTTCAGAAGTGTCTTGAACATGAACCATTCTACTTTAATACTCTGAGCCTGGAGATGAATGACTAGCACACTAGAAATGTCTTTGACCCGTGCCAAATACAAAAGCATCATTAGAATGTATATCCAGGAGAGAAGCTGTTTTGAGTATAAATGACTTAGTATGAGCTGTAACTCACTCCAACTCCAACACAGCTATGGTTTTACTGCAACCCCTCCGCCCCCTCCCTCCTGACCCTCACAGGCATGCAGCAGGACTGATTATATTTAGCTGAACAGTTATTTGAGTGAAGATTTCAAGTTTATGCTACTGCTTAGAGAAAATGCTAGAGTTTATAATATTGAATTTGGGATTTGGCTCTTCTCCCAATAAAATAAATGGGAGTTTTGCCACCAATGTCATTGGGTGGAGAAGCAACCTCCTACTCCCTTACAACACTTTGCAATCTTTGCAGTGAGAGATTTGAGATTATTCAGACAGCAATAAGATAACCATATCTGTTGGAACAAGTACTTCACTCTGTTACAATGCACAGCAGAATTCAGATATGGAGAGCCTACACCAAAATCACTTAAGTAACTGAGGAGATTGCTCATGGGGCCTGTCCCTGAGATGGGACTTGAGCTTCCTACCTAGTGCTTGCTACTTAGAGTAGCTTCTCCTTTCTCCTTGCATGGATTGGGTCTTGGGTTCTTTTTGGTGACACCTGGTGCTTCCACCCAAGGTGGTTCCTCACTGTATCTGGGACAGAAGGGGTGCTGTGCCTTGGGAAAACGAATGATGCTACCAATAGGCACGGGAGTATAAAACCCAGCACAGAATGAAACTATGAAGTATATCAACAGAAACCCTACCAAAGAGATGACATGCCCAAAACCAACAATATAACAAAGGGGGACTTTACTGGGAGCAGTAAAATAGGATCTGGAAAGGAAAGGGTTAGGATTAACTAATAAGTACTAAAACACCAACAAATTAATCAGCAACCCCCCCCCCACAAGAAAGGCCCCCCTCACAGTGTCTTTGCTCCTGGGTGGGAGAGGGTCACCTCCTGGCTCCCTAGTCTGGAAACCTGTGGAGGTCTTGGCTGGCTCTTGGCAGCTAGCTCTATGTCATATTTCTGCCACTCTGGATGCTGGTCTCCATAGGCCTGGAACTACCTGACTTATGCAATGGATACCACAGCAGTCTAAAGACTCCCTCATCTGTTCTCCTTCTCTTAGCTCCAAACCCAAAACTGAAACTAAAACTAGTCTCTCTGTCTCTGAATTAGGATGAAGGGCTAATCAGCCCTGGCTCATCATTGGCCCAGCAAACTGCTTGCCCAGATCATTCTATGCAGAACCCTCCCTATTGGCCATAGTGTGAGTTTCTAATCCATTCTGTCCCAACCCCTGACTCCAAGCATGCTGGAAAATGGCGTCAGAGGGCTCTATTTCTATTTCTATTTCTGATACCTATTTCTGTTGTATGCCACAGAGTAGGGCCACCTAAAGGCTCAATACAATGTTCCAGAAGCTGGAAAACTCCAAGTAGGGGTTACCCTCACATTATGTCACTTGAAAATGTATTTGATGACTCTCCACCTTTAGAAATAGAAAAGATAAAAATTATTTTGGTATCAACCTTCATTTGTGACAGGATGATCTTATTTTTGATGAGTTACTGGAAATCTTAGCATTATAGAGGATGGGTAATCAATACAAAATCTGTTACAACTTGAAAAGTTGAGGGCAACACAAAATAAAGAAATATATTTATCTTATCTGCCTTTGTGGGAGGGGAGTGGCATCATAGCTTCATAACCCTTGCTCATACAAACTCCCTACATTCCTTTCCTGGAGAAATCCAAATATAATTAGGACTTTTTTTTGTTTAAACCTGTATATCTACTAACAAAGACTCAGCAGGAATACTGCTGGGGATTGTAGTTATGTAATGCACTTTATTAGCCAAAAAAGAGGCAATTGAAACAACAACAAAAAAAGTTCAGAAGAATTCACAGAACCTGTTTGATCTTCTAAATAGCTTTATCTTACAGAATCATTTGCCTTCCAGAATCTGCTTGTTACAGATTATCTTTAAGAACCTGGTTATTACTCTTGCTGATGTCTAGAACAAAAAAAGAGGAGCCAATCCTATCATTTTAAATAGCAAGTATCTCTCCACTCAACTGTCATTTACAGTCTTTATCTAAGTCCTAATCCCCAGCAGCATTCTGTCCTGGGAGCAGTATGTCACAAACAACAGGACTGGGCTGGGTTCTTTGCTATTATTTCCTCAAGGAAGTCTATTGTGTTACAACCAAAAGATCAAGAAGTTAGTGATGTGAAGTAAGTGTCTGCAGGCCAGCATAACCAATGACACAGCTCTTTTCAGGAGTATTAAGTCATCATAGTACAAGAAGCACTTGAAGACGAAGGGGTTTACACGCAAAAATCATACAGATTACACCAGCAGCATTTATCAGGAGCATCTGCTATGTAGCCACTTCCATCAGAGGAGATAGCTCTGTTTTTTTGTGACAAATAACATTTCCTATTTCAGAACAGGCTTCATTTCACAGCATGATGAAAGTTGACTTTCTAGCGATATGAGCAGAAATGATATTTTTGAATGCCAAAGGCTGGAAGGGTAGAAGATATATTCACCCACAATATTAAGGAAGAAGATAAGTTATATAGGCCAAAGACAACAGTACACAAGAATAGATAGGATATAGATTAACTAGGGAGAATGATCTATCATTAAATTAACTTTGGAAGGTTATATGTTGACACTCATCACATACTTATTCAAGATTCCTCTCAGCCTTAGACAAAGAGATCTCAGGTTCTGCTCTTGCATACTCTGCATGATTCCAGGAGCAGTATCTGTTATATCAGTGGTTCCCAACCTGCGGCCTGCGGGGGTTTTCAAAGTGGCCTGCGACTCCCCTTCTGCTGGCTGCAAAAGGGAGTTGGTGCCTAAGGACCCAGGCGGAGCATGTTGCTGCGGGGCTGAAAGACTGGTGTGGGCTCCTTGCAGCCAAGGGGATGGGAGATCAACCCTCCCCTCGCCCTGGCTGTAGCAGGGAGCACGGCAAAGCGCTCTGCTTGAGTTCATAGGTGCTGGGGTCCCTGCTGGAGCGAGAGGGAGGGGAGCACTGATCTCCCGTTCCCCCTGACTGCAGAAGGGAGCCACTGCCTAGGGACCCAGGTGGAGTGCACAGGGCTACAGGATGCATGCGGTTTCCCTGCTGAAGCCAGGGGGACGGGAGATCAGTGAGGAGGCAGCCTCCTCACTGACCTCTTTCCACCTGGCTGCAGTGGGGGGGCAGCCTGCTGGTGGAGACTGGTGGCTCTTCTGGGCTCTAAAAATTATATCTGTGGCCCTCGAGCCAAAAAGATTGGGAACCATTGTGTTATATATTCCAGTGGATGCCATTATAAACATAATGTCCATGGCACCTAATCAAATTGGATCCAAAGGTTTTTGGGATGCATAGAACCCATCCCTAATGACTGGCTATTTGCAGCTAACATGGCGTTCTAGAATGCTTGCAACTTCACTGACATCCATACATGACTTTAAAGAATTTTTTGGAAAGTTTTTAGAGTCAGACAAGAACATATGACCTGGGAGTTCTGGGAAAGAACATAAACGTGGATAAACATTACCCGTTTTGTAAATCAGATGGTAATTTCTGAAACTCTTACAATGCCTATTGTCTAATATTGTCTGTAGTAAACAGTAAATAGAAGGAAAAAAATCAGTGGAAATACTTGATATCCTCTTGGCTTGCCATTTATATGTCAAAGAATAACCTGAAAGTGAGAGGAGTATTCAGAAGTATGAAGTCAGCTTTTTTCAACAAAACACTGCTGGTGTACACACTGCAGTCATCCCCCCCACCAATAAAAGCACCCTATTTTTTCAACAAAATAAAGCCACCTCGATGACGTGCACCACTGTAATTATAGAGGTGGCTGTAAGTTGACATATGTTATGTCAACTTATTCTTTTTAGCATAGACAAGGCAGCTAGTGCTCCATGTGCCATTGCCCAGAGTGAATTATGCAAACTAAGGTAAGTGAGGAGCAAGAAGGCAAAACATGGAGAATAACTATTAAGTTCAGAATCAATGGAGACAAAAGATTGAGGGCACTATGCAGAGAAAGATATTTTCCAGCATTTCAGCACTTATACAGGGAAAAACCAGATGGGTTAAATCAACAAACCAAGCAACCCTGTGTGCCTATGAGATGCCTATAAAAGTAATGTTGGCATGGATCACAACATCTAATTACAGCATTTATTTACTGATTATTTCCAATGAACATATGGACATTTGGATTCATATCGTCTCATTGTTTCCTTGTATTCCACCCTTCACCTTTAACCATCTCTTGTCTTATACTTGGATTGCAATCTCTTTGGGGCAGGGTATATCTTTTATTCTGTGTTTGTACAGCACTTAGCACAATGGGGTCCCGGTCTCTGACCAGGTCTCCTAGGAGCTACCACAATACAATTAAAATTTGGTCATTGCAGCATCTCCACTAATAATTCATCCCAGTATTTTGACTATGTATAGCTTTTGGGGTGAGAAGAATAGATTAAGCCCCATCATTCAAAAGGACTCCTACTTGTTCAGTTCCCTGAAGCTGACATTGACATTATTATTCCCACTTCAGAAAATGTCTCCCAGAAATTCTTTGTCCTTCAGGAACTCATTATGCTGGTTTTATTTGACATGGAATTTATGAGACATTGACAGTGGATTTGGCAAGTTGTAGAATGGGACTGAATTGACAGACACTTTATGATGCTCCAACTTGGTAAATGTGGACAGTCTGAATTCTCAACGAAGATCTACATGGCATAATGCAGTAGTGCAATTACATGCAAGTCAGGTCATTCTGACTCAGCACAATGCCGCATTTGGCCAGAGAATGCATTAGCATAAAATTCAGCTTGTTACAAGACTTCCTCCTCAAGAAGAAACATTTATAGATTGACAAACTGATACTGCACAATAGGCTGAATCATCTATGGATCCCAGGGCTTCACCCATACTATGATGCAAAGGCCTGAAATAGAACCAAGATTGTGCACAGACAACAGGTGGAAGAATAGCTTAATGGTAACAGATGCACATGCTTTACCAGGAATGGATGTCTCTCTGGAGGTCCTGGCGCATGCCAAATAGACATCACAATGCTCAGGCTTGACAATTTAAAATTACAGAAGTTGTCTCAAAGCAGCATTTGTCACACAGGAAAATACCAATTTTGAGTAAAGCCGTCAGGCGCTCTTAGTGAGTATAGACTCACAGACCTCAACTATTGCGTTCACTTTGTCTAGCTTATTTTTGTTTTGGCATCAAAATCATTTAAACATCAGCTTAGGGATCTGAGAGTCATGCATAGACCAAACAAAGCAGGAGTCACTGCAAAGCACCAATGATCATGGATTGTCATGCTCTTCAGTGACAGCTGAGTAGGTTAGATTATTCTGGCCACCTATAGGAGTTTACTGGTACTCTAGATTCCATAATTTTTACTTTGCAGTGCTGCATAAATACAGGCGACTGAGCCTTGCTCCAGTTGTACTGTCCTAAACCCACAGCAAAAACAAGACTGGAAAAATCTTCTCACCCATGTGTGTACGAATCTTTTCTGGGCAAGTGCCATCAATTCTGCAGAAACTTAAGCTCCCATTTAAAAAACAAAACAAAACAACCCTCAACAAACCCCACTTATGGGTGCAAAGAGAACCTAATAAATGTATATAGGATGTAAGCTAATGCACCAGTGGCTTCCTAGTCTGAAAATGCACAGCTCCAGTGTTTCTGCTGGTGTGTGGGGCTGAGGCAGCCATTGTGGGCTGTACATAAGTGTGAAACCTCTACCAAAATATCCCTGCCACTCCAGCAGCAAGTTCTGTGCTTGAGAATCCCATTGACCTGCAGGGAGCCCTGTCTCTCTCTTTTTAAGGGGGAGGGAGGCAAGGACCACTGGCCAAAGTGCTACCGCTTCTTTAAGGAGATAGAGATGAGGTAAGCTGCCCAGGCACTGCTGGTTGGAGGGGGAAGGTGGTAAGGGACCAGAGCAGGCATGAGCTGTTATTTTCATGGGCAGGGAGGAGCAGAAGACCTAGGTAGAGCCGGTGCTAGGCAATAGCAGACTAAGTAATTGCTTAGGGTCCTGAGAACTTCAAGGGGGGCTCCCTATTCGCTTTTTATTATGTGTTTTGTGTGTGGTGTCCCACCAAACTATTTCTGCTTAGGTAGCCCAATGGGCTTGTGACTCTGGCTGAATTAGGGGGACCATTTATGATATTATTTAGCATTAATATTTCAAAATTACAATATTCATGAGATAGGCCATGTCAGGTACCATTATTAAGGTTATAATTTGCTAAGTATGATGATATTGTTTATGTGCAAGTGTCATATTTGTGTTGGAAGTTATGGATATCTTTGATGTATCTTTATTTTAACTTGTGTTGTGTCTCTGGGCAACACCCCTGACAGGATGGCTGCAGCAATAAGCTGCTAAATGGCCCATTAAGGAAACTCACAGGTACAATGGGCCCAGGAAGAGAACCCAGGGACTACAGCTGATGAATCACCAGGACTTACTCATGTGACTCTGGACTCCATCTTATTTCTGTAAATTTCCACAAGTAGCATGGAAAAGACCAAGGGACATAAAAGGCAGCACATCCATTTTGTCTTGAGTCTTCAGTTGTCCGTCTTTAGCCTTCAGCCATCACCTACCTCTATCTAGATCAATTCATCTACAACTGAAGCTGTGAATCCAGGTACTGGATGTACACCAGAGGGACTATACAAGCCTGCAAATGCCACAATTCTGTTGGAAACCTGATGTATATGGACTTTCAAATCATTTGTATGTATGTGATTGTATAGTCATTTAACATTTATCTTATAGTTTATTTCTTTCCTTTTATAATAAACCTTTAGTTTTAGTTACTACAGGATTGGCTGGCAGCGTGGTATTTTGGGTAAGATCCAAACTTATATTGATCTGGTGCTGTGGCTGACCCTTTGGAGTCAGAAGAATCTTTTTGGTAAAGAGCATAGAGTTTTAAATAACTGGTCTCTTTACTGGACCTAGAGGCTGATTGGGAGCCAGAGACTGAAATACAGTTAAGAGGGCTGTGTATATTTTATTTTAGTTTCTTGATAACCAGTAAATTGGGGAATCAGAAGCACAGTTCGTGGCTGGTTGGGAAGTCAGCCTTCAGTGTCACCCACCAGTACTGGGAGAATCTGCTCTCCTTTTGCAGCCTGCCTTGACCTTGGCATTTTCAGGGGGCTATCCTAGGCACGGATGGGTCACAGGGCTAAGCACCGCCTCTGGACCTAGGTGTAAGAGGAGGAAGAATTGGGAGGGCAAGGCCCTTTCGTGTGCTAGGACAGGGCTAATGGCAGCACACACACACACACAAAAAAAAAGAAGAATGCTGTAAAGAGCTAGGGCAAATTCATTTAGTGGGGATGAAGTAGCTTAGCAGGGCAGAGCATTTTGAGGATGATGAAAGAGAAAACTAACTCAAAAGAGTAATTATGGGTGTCTCAGCTACTCACATATATACTGATCATACAGTGTGTCACAATGGCACAAAGTTTAGAGAAGCATTTGCTCAACACCTCCAGTGATTACTTGTTGGAACAGCTAATTCTGAAACACACAATAGGACCAAGTCTAGAGCAACCTCTCCTAAGTAAGAGACAGGAATTTATTTAAACAGCAGTTATAGTTGGGCAATTAAGTAGCAATGACTACAGCACAATTAAAGTTCAGCATCCATGGGAGACAGATCAGACCAAAAACTATCATAGGAACAGCCACGCTGGGTAAGTATCAGTGATCCATTCAACATCCTGTCACCAACAGTGGCCATTACCAGCTGCTTCAGAGGGAGGTGCAAGAAACCTTGCTGTTGGTGGTTATGGCATTTGCTTGTTCCCAGAGAACAGTTAAAACTTGCTGAAGGTTGAGGGTTTATATTTCTTCCAAAACTCTTGGTTTTAAAAAAAAAGATTTACTCTCCATATACATGTTTAATCATCAATGCTATCCTTTGGCAATGAATTCCACAGGCTAATTTTCCATTTGTTAAACAAAAACTTTTGATTTTAGGAAAAAAAATATTTTTATTAAGGCAAAGTTACATTAAAACATTAGCATGCTACACTGTACATTACTTATTACTTATTCGGGAAGAGGTTACTATGCAAAGAATCAGGGTAAACATTCTGGCTTTTTGAATTTTTCACCTTTCAATTTCAGTGAATGGCCTCCTGTTTTTGTATTATGAGAAAGGGTGAATAGAAATTAATTCCCTATACTGTTTATTATTTTGTATACATCTGTTATGGCCCCTCTCTGTTAAACAGTTCCAATCTTTTCAACTGCTCTTTATCTGAGAGCTTTTTCACCCCCCTCCATTCTTGTCACCTGTATCTGAACCACTTCTATTTTCGCTCTGCCGTTTTTGAGATGGGCTGACTAGGATTAATCCGTTTACTTCAGTTGAGGCTGTACCATTAGTTTATATAAAGATATAAAGTATTTTTCATATAGTATTCCCAGTATCATTCCTTATGCACTCTAATATTTTGTTTGCCTTTTTAATTGCTGCTGCACATTGAGCAGAGCACTTCATTAAGTTGTCCATAATGCAAAAATTGTAGATGATACAAAATTACCTAGGCTAGTTGAGATTTCAGTAAGGTGTAGACAACTCTAATGGGATGTAAAAAAAGCTGTGGTAGATGAAAGAACATGGCAAATGAAATTCAGCGTAGACAAAAGCATGGTAAGACACATTGGAGAAAATAATTTGAAGTACCAGTGGTTCTCAACCAGAGAGGTATACTTCTGGGGAAATGCAGAGATCTTCTACGGGGTCCATCAACTCACCTAGATATTTGACTAGTTTTACAAAAGGCTACATAAAAAGAACTAGTGAAGTCAGTACAAACTAAAATTTCATATAGACAAAATGCAAAAGCAAGCAATTTTTCAATAATAGAGTGCTGTGACACTTTTGTCTTTTTATGTCTGATTTTGTAAGCAAGTAGTTTTCAAGTGAGGTGAAACTTGGGGTATGTAGGATAAATCAGACTCCTGAAAGGGGTACTGTAGTCTGGAAAGGTTAGAACCACATTCATAGACACATAAATCCGGACCAGCATGCTCATCTAGTCTGACCTCCTGCACATCACAGGCAACAGAACCTCACCCACCCATTCCTGCAATAGGCTTATAACCTCTAGCTGAGCTGCTGAAGTCCTCAAATCTTGCTTTGAAAACTTCAAGTTACAGAGAAACGGCCATTCGCTGTAGTTCAAACCAGCAAGTGAGCTATGCCCCCTGCTGCAGAGGAAGGTGAAAAAATCATAGGGTCTCAATACACACTTCTGGGTCCTAAATCAATTGTAACCATTAAGGACATTTTTTTTTAAAAGATCTGGGTATTACTGTAAAAAGATCAATTAAAACACCTGCTCAGTGCACAGTGGTAGTCAAGAAGAGCAAACAAAATATTAAGATATACTACATAAAGAATTAGATAGAAAATATAACAAGAAACTTCCTGTATTGGAAGGTTAAGCCATTAAGGGTTTTTTTCACTTTCCTTTCCATCATGTAGTATGAGCCACTGCCACAATCAGGATAGTTGACGAGGCAGAATTTTAGTGCGATTTAATATAGCAGTAGGGTGACCAGATGTCCTGATTTTATAGGGACAGTCCCAATATTCAGGGCTTTTTCTAATATAGACACATATTACTCCCCACCCCCATCCTGATTTTTCACACTTGCTATCTGGTCATCCTATATAGCAGTTCTTATGTTACAAGAATAGCAGTTACTTGTTTAAAAAAAAAAAAAAAAAACCTCCAGAAAATGCCTACTTTGCTTCTTTATTAGTCATTATTTGAAACCTGTGTAGCAGGGGTGCAACTTTGCATCCTAATGGAAAACAGTTTGACATAAGTTTTCTTTAATTGTGTTTTATAAAAATCTGTTTGCTTAATTGTCTTCAGCAAAGTTCTTCTGGCCATTCATTTTTTTTTAAAATACAATAGTTAATAACAAAATAGCATTAAAGGCAAGTCTCGACAACGTGGTAAGTCCTGGTGCCGTAGCTTCTCTGAAGACTGTACTCTTTTGAACCAACATATCAGGAAAGTAGAGCATTGTAGTTAAATAATCCTATGAAATTTGGTAAACAATTTACCTTGGTAGAGGCAGACATCTGTGAAATTAGATTTTGAATAAGAGAGAAAGTTCAGTTAAGACTCTACTGTGGACTTGGAAAGCAATCAGCAAACCTTCGGAGAAATCTAAGAGACCAAGTCTGATATTTTCTTTTACGCTTTATTGTTTGGTGATGTCCTAATGGAGGAGTTCTGTATAATTTAATAGGCATCAACCCTATACGATTCTTTAGATATTATTATAACTCCTTTGTGGCAAGGCACTTCCTTCGCTTCGCCAGCCTCAGCTTTTCTCTTTCTGGCTGTGGGGGCCTGGAGTAAATCAGTCCTACTCTGGAGGGTTTTTTAATTCTTCACTTTGGTTTATTTTTCAACCTTTACAAGAGGGGCCTCAGGGTAGGCCCAAGTAGTTCTCTTAAAGAAACAAACTCACAATACAAAAGAAATATATTTCCTTGCTCCCTCCCTGAAATGTTGACTTATTGTTCTGGCTTCTGAACCCCAGCCCTTCCTTAAACAGAAGAAACTTGATTGTTTCTCCTATAGGGAAGAGAAGAATTCTCCACTTAGGAGAAACCTTTTCTCTCTGCTACAGCTTGTTTTTCATTTGTTTTCCTTCTTTCTCATCAGAAGAAGCATTTTTAAAGGTCATCAGCAGACTTACTTGGGCTCAGGTGTCTTTGATTAACCTCAGGTAATCTCTGTTCATAGGGAAAAATACCTTCACCATTCTAGGATTGATATAGCTGCCTTCCATCAGTATCTTATAGCTGTCAGGTCTGACTTCATCACACTTTATAGAAACAGTGATATCCCGTCCAGAGGTACTTTTTGATTTTAAAACAAAATGCTATAGAATTCTATAGTGGGGATAGAATTCTGCATTAAATTCTGAAGGGTGTGCCAAAGAAACTATAGAAAAAGTTAGCTTTTATGAAATTAAAAAAGGACTTTGCTGTACTGGTGTCTTTGAAACATATAAACAATGCACTCTACCCCCATCTCACAAGGCCCTTCCATGGCTCAAGAGCCAGGGTTTCAGAGCTGCACTGGTTTTGGGGAATGATGCACAGCGGGGCTGCAAAGCTGCCACCCTGTGCCTCTCTTTGGAGATGCAGAATTGCTGGTGTAGCAGCCGCCACCCAAAACATGGACCATTAGATTTATTTAACGTTACCAGGACCATAAAAACTCAGTGAAAATCATTACGTTTTCAAGCAATTATCATCTCAGATGGCATGGTTGAAGCAGGTGTGAAGTGGGCAGGGAGTAGAACTTTACAACCTCCCCAGATCCAGAGGGAAGCAGCATTAATTCCCAAATAGATAACTACATGAATAGCCATAGGACCAGTTGCGATGAAAGCAGCTGATCCCAACTCCATCTTCTCCTGCCCCCAAACTCAATGGGTCCCAATCCCTCTGATGCACACTGCATACATGCGGCATACTACATAGTATGCATGCGGTATACTACAGAGGGCTCAGTAGCTCTACAGAAGAGGCACTACCCACTCCATTATCTGAATTTTCTGTATTTGTGGAGACAGAGAAGAGGATCTGAGCCTTACTGACTTCATCTTGTGTATTTGTAATACTTGTGTGAAAAATATTTATTGGCCATGACTAACCTCGAAGTAATTTACACAAAGTATTTCTTGTACTATGTCTCAATACTTCAAATTATTATGAAAAATTAGATAAACCAGAAGTAATTATTTTACGCAATCAGTTAAGTAAAAATTGCTACATGATTATTTTGAGTATAATGCCAATGAATATGCTCTTAATAAGCTGTTCCCGTAATTATGCAGGTTTCTACATCTACATGAGTAAAACTGGCAATCTCTTGCCTATCCCTCCAGCAATTACAACATTTGAAGAGACTAAACTTGAGTAAATATTTGGGGCAGGGCTGCTGTAAGGTAAATCCAGACACCAGACTTGGGGAAAAAAATTGGGCCACCCCTTACGTGTGCCTTGATTTTTCTGCAGACCCTCCCTCCTTTCTATGGCCCCCTTTCTACACAGATCCCATAGCATGAGGGAGAGGACAAGGTGGAGAGCTCTGTAAACACAACAGCACAGCTGAAAATGAAGAGACAGGTGTGTGCACAGAGAGAAAGAGGAGGTGGAAGGAGGGGTTGGCTGGAGTATGTTTGCTTTGGCCCATCCAAGACAGCCTTTTAAATACCCAGCAGGAAGCAGAGTCCTTGACCTGCTATTGAATCCCTTACCAATTTTAGTGGCTTTTTAATCATATTTCTCTTCTCCCTCCACCCAAAAAATGTTTTCACTCCTGTTGCTGTGAAAGAGGAAACTAACTTACTATATAAAATTAACAGTGACACTGACAATACACAACCTGCTATTAAGTGCACAAATAGAATTAGCATTTTAAAAACAAACCCATTTTATACTTAAAAATACCTTTATAAGCCATAGTTTTAGTACAAAGAATTCTTATTTTTAGCATTACTGGCAGGTGCAATTTTCTTCTTATATAAAGAAGAAACTTTTAAACATACCTTAACTTTTGAAACATACCTAAGTAGCAAGCTGGCTGCCTCTCCGTAATTTTATTTTAAATGAAATTTTCATACGCATGAAATGAAAGCAATTCTATTGCTACTATTACTCAGGCTCCACCCACTGTCTAATCTCAGGAACTGTTTATTTGCTGAGTTTGGGAAGCACTGCACACACCAGACCTCATTATGTAGAAGACTGAGGAGTTCCACACACACAGGGTCCACTCCGGCTTCCAACAAACTCAATGGCAAAATCTTGTGAACTTCAAACAGATGCCAAGTTAGGCTCCTACTCCCAAAGTCTGTTTTGTAGGCTATACTATTTTGTAGGTATATACCAGCCCATCATGTATTTTAACTGTCTTCTTTATCCATGCCTACAGACACAAATTTAGCATAACAGTGGTAGAAACTGCCTGGAAAATCATTGCTATTATGTTGATTTAATAAAATAGATGGATTATGAAGTTGTTTTCTTAAATATCATGGTATCTGGACAAGGAAAGATTGGTTTTAGAGTCCATGCAATAAATGACTTCATTTTCATGTAGAAGTCTCTCCCCCCCACTTCACCTACAGGAAGAATCCTAAATTGAATTAAGATTCTTTCAAATGCAATCTTGAGAGTTCTTCTTATCCATCATTATGGGATGACTGGTGCCTAAAGGTCAAAGATAAATCAACACACTATCTAGGTTGAAAAGGGACTTTCAGGATAAAGGGCATAACACAAGGGGGAAGAATAGCCTCTTTTGGATTAAATTATACCAATACCAATGTGAGTTAGATCTTTCCTTTAGCAACTATCCTTTCAGGTAAAAGCCCCAGAGAGGAAAACTGATTTAATATAACATACTGCTGGTAGATTACAAATATGGTAACAGACTACTGATAATTTTTTATAAATTGGTCAGGTCTTTGCTGTGTTCTTCTTAGGAGAGTGTAGAAGGAAGATGGGAGGAAACAACAGATGAGTCTATCAGAACTGACCCTACTGTAGGATGTCAAAGGGAGTATGGCAGAACCACCAGTCCCTTCTAGATACTTGGTAACATTCTGGGCACGTTGACCATGGAGTAAAGCACAATAGGCACTACAAAGTTTAGCTCCTGATGAGTTCCCACTTAATACTCAAAATACCACAATGATAGTCATAAACATAAGAACCTAGAGAGACTTCCATTAATTCTAAGGCCAAGAGAGACAATTATGATCATCCAGTGTAACTTCCTGTTTGACACAGCCCATAGAACTTCCCCAAAATAATTTCCAGAGCAGATCTTTTAGAAAAACATTCAATCTTGATTTAAAAATGGTCAGTGATGGAAGATCCACCACAATCCTTAGTAAATTGTTCTAAGGGTTAGTTACTCTCACTGTTAAAAATGTACACCTTATTTCCATACCGAATTTGTATAGCTTCAGATTTCAGCCACTGGATCACGTTATACTTTTCTCTGCTAGATTGAAGAGCCCATTATTAAATATTCGTTCCCCATGTAGATACTTATGGACTGTGATCAAGCCACCCCTTAACCTTCTCTTTGGTAAGATAAATCGATTGAGCTCCTTGATTCTAACATTATAAGGCAAGTTTTCAAATCCTTTAATCATTTTTGTGGCTCTTCTATGATCATTCTCCAATTTATCAACATCCTTCTTGGATTGCGGGTACCAGAAGTGGACACAGTATTTCAGCAGTGGTGACACTAGTGCCAAATACAGAGGTAAAATAACCGCTCTGCACCTACTCGAGGTTCCTCCGTTTATGCATCTCAGGATTGCATTAGCTCTTTTGGACACAGCATTATACTGAGAGCTCATGTTCAGCTGAATATCTACCACAACCCCAAATCTTTTTTCAGAGTCACTGTTTCCCAGGATAGAGTCCCTGTCCTGTATGTATGGCCTACGTTCTTTATTCCTAGATGTACATATTTACATGTAGACATATTAAAATGCATGTTTGCTTGTGCACTTTACCAAGCAATCCAGATTGCTATGAATAAGTGACCTATCATCTTCATTATTTACCACACATCCAATTTGTGTGTCATCTGCAAACTTTATCAATGATGATTTTATATTTTCTTCCAGGCCATTGACAAAAATGTTAAATAGGACAGATCCAAGAATCAACCAAGAATCCAAGAATCAATTCCCCATTTACAGTCACATTTGGAGACTTATCAGTGAGCCAGTTTTTAATCCATTTAGTGTGTGGTATGTTAACTTTTTTATTCTAGCAAGTTGTTCTCCCCAAATACTTATGACCCTTTCTGGAATAATAGGATCTCCAAATAAGAACATCATTCAAAACTCGTGGTGTTTTCCATTAATATGAGTAACAGAAAATCATCTGAGCAAAACCAAAGGAACAATAATCACTTCAGACTTGACATACTGCAACTTCTCAGTGAGGACAGACATTTTGCAAGTTTGAGAAAATTTTTCTTTAAAATTTGGACTAAATGTTTCCTACTAAGAATACGCAGTACTATATAAATCAGACCATCAAGTCTTCAGAAAGATGCTGAACACCTGCAGCTCACACGGACTTCAGTCTGAGATGCTGGAACTCTGCTTCTCTGAAAATGAGGCTTTTGAGAATCTAAGGAAGCATCATCTAGCATATAATAGTTACATAAGAGGTAAGAAGTCCTTGCAAGCAGCCGTGATGAAAGAGAACAGAGATGGTTGCCATGGTTCTGCTTGACTCAGTAAGACAGAGCAGAACCCTCCTGCATTAAGGTCAGACAGGAAACAGATAGCTGGACAATAACTAGCCCACATGGATCTGGTCAAGGAGTTGGGAATCTCCAGCCTATTTCCTCTGGTCAGTCTCTCTCCAGGCCTCACTCCAGCTGACTTGAGTCACTGGTGCAGTTACAAAAACCTATTGGTTCCTCAATTAATTGCATAAACCAGAAAATGCATAATTAGTCAGGTGCATTGATGAATAATTATTTGAGTTATGGCAGTGCCTACAGACCTCAAGCAAGATCACCATTGTGGTAGATGCTGTAGAAACACATGAGAGACTGTCCCTGCCCTGTAAACATTACACTCTAAACAGACAAAAACTGGGACAAAGGAAGAGTTGGAGATGTGAGACACAGAGAGATTCAGTGATTTCATGGCACGTACACTGAAACAAGGTTTTTGAGTGGTTCTTACAAAAATCAGATAGGTGCCTCAAGGAAGAACGTATACGAGTTGCTTTTAAGAACTGCACTGGTGCTGTTATAAGCTGTCCAAGCAACTTTGATTCATTTTTAATTTTACTTATTTGTTCGAATGAGCAGTTCTAACATTGTATCAAGGATTGTTTTGCTTTAAAATAAAGCAGAAGTAGCACCTGCCTTTAAATACATTACATTTGGTTGTCTTGTTTCATTCTAGAACTTCAGTGGAATCCTGATAATTCAAAACCTTGGGTGACATCAAAATATCATCTGATAATCAGCAGTCAGTAGAATAGTCAACAGCTTATTAGGAAGAGAAAGGGAAACAGTGGAGGTTCAGATAGTTAGGATTCTGCTAGAACATACTGTACAGAAAACTATTTTAGAGCTGGTATGCTCAAGCAAAAAGAAAAAAAACCAAGGAAGCATACCAATCTGTATTGTAAATTGTTTCATGCTGTCAACTTTCCAAAATGATCAGGTCTTACAGCCCAGATGGAAATCAAAAATACCTTTGCCAAACACTATGATGATGAGTGCAGTATAAGAATCTATACAGAATAGAAATCATATAACCATAGAAATGAGGGATGGAAGGGACCTCAAGAGATCATCAAGTCCAACCCCCCATACTGAGGCAGGACCAAGTAAACATAGACCATTCCTGACAGATGTTTGTCCAACCTGTTCTTAAAACCCTCCGATGATCGGGATTGCATAACCATCCTTGGAAGCCTATTCCTGAGCTTAATTATCCTTATATTTAGAAAGTTTTTCCTAATATCTAACCTAAATCTTTCCTGCTTCAGATTAAGACCATTACAATTGATCACAGTCCTCTTCATAACAACTGTTAACATATTTGAAGATTCCTGTCATGTCCCCCCTCGGTCTTCTTGTCTCCACACTAAACATCCTAGTTTCTTTAACCTTTCCTCAGAGGTCAGATGTTCTAAACCTTTTATAATATTTTTGCTGTGCTTTGCACTCTCTCAAATTTATTCACATCTTTCCTACAGCGTGGCACCCAGAATTGGACATAGTACTGCAGCTGAGGCATCACCAGTGTGGAGTAAAGTCTTATATAAAACCCTCCTGTTAGTACATACCGGAAGGACGTTAGTTTGTGATCCACTTTAACCCACAGAGATCCTTTTCAGCAGTACTACTCCCTAACCAATTATTCTCCATTTTGTAGTTGTGCAACTGATTTTTCTTTCCTAAACATAGTACTTCAGACTTGTCTATACTGAATTTCATCTTGCTGAATTCAGACCAATTCTCCAATTTGTTAATGTTGTTTTGAATTCTAATCCTGTCTTCCAAAGTGCTTGTACCCCCTGACAGCTTGGTGTCATCTGCATATTTTACAAGCATACTCTCCATTCCATTATCCAAGTCATTAATGAAAATACTGAATAATACCAGACCCACGACTGACCTTCTGGGACCCTACAAGATATGCCTTCCTTGTTTGACCATGAATCACTGATTACTTGTTGAGTATGGTCTTTTAACTAGTTGTGCACCCACCTTACAGTGATTTCATCTAGACCACATTTCCCTAGTTTGTTTATGAGAATGTCAATAGAACATTACAATATATTACATTTAAGAAGTCCTGGCAGGTGCAAATCACCACATTCTTTTGGAGTGAGGTGAAGACAGCATCTTAAAAGGATTGTAGCTGGGAGGGAATATTTATACCTTGAATGAAATATACTTACTGCTATATGAAAAGTACAATAGAAACAAACTTCATGATGTGAATTCGTTATGACTCCCTGAACAAGACATGGACATTTCTGCATACCCATAAAGAAAAGACTAAGGTCAGTTTTTCAAAAGTGTTAGCTTCCCTTTACCTTCCTAAATGAAGTGGCCAGATTTCAGAAAAGTTCTCACACCCAACAACTCCCATTGCTTTCAATGGAAGCATGGCTGAAATTCTGGCTCCTTCAATCAACGTCTAAATGAGACTTGAGCTCTTTTGAAAAATCTGGCTGCAATGTGGGACACTGAACCCTTTTGAAACTCGAACCCCTTCCATGAGTCTGTGAAGTGAACGAGAGTGATCTCCTTTTAATTAACATTGGTTACATAGGGAGAAACACGTAACTGAGCAGCTTGCTAGACTGGTTCCAGCTGACCAGAACTTGGGAGCTCCACTCTTGTTTCGTAAGGTCACCCTGGACATCATGACCTTTCCACTCCAACAGTACGTTCCATTTCTGTTATTTTGATGTGACAGTTATCTGACAAATAGACTTTGTCAGGAAAACCTTTTTTATTTTTTTTCCCCTGATGTGCAAGGACTCCCCGTTGGATTTTAAAAGAAATTATAAACGTGACATAATTCTTGAATTTCACAGAAGCATGTTAAGATAGATCACAGTATTTATATCAGCACAGACTAGTAAACAAAGATCAACCAAATAAAATCTCAGAGTTGATCGTCACAGGTTTATTCCCATCATCCTCAGAATAGAAGCACGGTAACTTGAGAGCAGCAACCACCATGGACAGATTAGGATGTTTTTTCTATTTCACTGAATATATTTATTAAAACAATGATGAAATATTTCCTTTTTGAGTATTACAATTTTCTTTATACTAATATTTTGGAAGACAACTTGTCCACATAATTTTGTTCATTTGTTTGGACCATATGCTAACTTTTATATAAATCACATTCTGTGATTAAAAAAACCTGTTCACTCCTCTGTTAGTAGTTTGGTAACCTGATTCTTTTTAAAGAATCAAGTAGGAACCAGACTGCTATGGTTAGAAATTGAACACTCCAAAAACAGTCCCTCTTGGAGCCATTTCACTGACTCCCCATCGTGATTAAGCTTCTTGTCTTTGTTTTCAAGGCTCAACATCCCTTCTCCTTTCTGAGAGGCCGTCCTGTAGTGGCTTGTGCATTTCCCTGGCTATACCTCACTCTCTCCTCAGTTCTTCACTCTCATCCTGATTGATATCAGCTTCCACACTGGAAATCAATGAGACTCTCACTTCTTCTCTCCTTACCCTCCTCCTTTGGCCAACAGACAGCAGCACAACTACCATCTTAATTACTCCTTTGACCTAGTTCTCACTAAGCATTTTGTTTTTTCAAGCAGCTCCACCTCAGAATCTCCTGATCACTACTTTGCCTTTCAACACTGCTCCCTCCTCATAACAACCAGACCAAATTCTCTGATTTATCAGCTGCTCTAAACTCATCTTTTCCTCCCTGACTAGTCAGCCATCAACTGAGTGAAGGCTTTTCTTTATAAGCAGTTGAGTATTAAAGACAGTAGTAAGCTTGATATGAAAGGGAGGAACAGCTTTGAAGCTCACTGGTACCCCGATTTGGTTGATTCATTATATGCAATATTGTTATTTGATAATTAAAAATTGCACCAGAAAAAGCAATTGTAGCAATTTTTGTTTAAATGTATGCTTTGATCTTTACAGATGTGAAATAGGTACCTAAATTGAGTTACTCCATTTATTATTGTAATCTGACTACTTTTGGAGGTATGCCTACAGTATCTGGTTGCTGAATAATCTAATTATGATGGCGAGTTTTTTTCCACCCCTTTAATTAATCAACGTTAACTAAAAAAAGATCACTCGCATTTGCTATCTGATAGGGCCAGATTTTCAAAACTTCTCAACACTCACAATTGGAGTTACATTTTCAAAAAAATTCATCTTCCATTTATAGAAAATCCCCCAATTTCTTTTAATGTCTAGTGTCCTGCTTATTTCTGTGCTACACCACAAGGAGTCTTGAGATCTTTGTCTTTTTGAGACCCTAAACAATTTTCTTGCTTACTTTATCATTAAAGTGATTGTGCTTTATGGGCCTTGTTTTGGACATTCTTACTGAATGACATACTGGAATGATAAATACAAAACTTCCTAATGTTATTGTTTTTAGAACTCTAGCCTTCAGTGATTTCAAAGGACCTGTAAATTAAGAAAGCTGTAGACTGCACAAAAAATAACTACTTGTTCTAGCTTCAGATGAACGGAGCTCTAAAGCCAATAGGGTTTTATAAGTGAATTTAAAAAATGAACAGAAATAGAAAGAATTTTCTTCGGTCTGAGATGTAGTAAGTACTATTAGGGGGTTTTTCTTTTGTTATAAATTCCAATCAAATTGTTTCACTAGATTAACATCAATGCTTGGGATTATGGGTAGTCACAATGTTCTGATATGTAAATCTGATTCCAAACACTTTGAATATATAATTTGTCAGTAACTCAAGGATTCTCCTTCCTCCTAACCACATATCCCATCCTTCCTTCTCCTCCTTCTGGCAGTACATTGTATCAAATATGCTATGTCCAATGTCGCTCTTTGGTTCAGTAAATGATTAGTTCGGAGTGCAAGACACACCCTCTAACCCAGGAGGCAATGCAAGGCTTGACATATTAGTCAGGGGCCAGTTGGATAGATCAATTGGACAAAGGGGCAGGAAGAGAAATAAGAAGCCAGCAATGAGGTCCAAGCACAAACTCATGGTGAGGATAACTCCAGTGCCTCAGCTACTGAGAAGCAGGGTAGATAAAAATTGATTAAAATTGGATTTAATTTAAATTAAATATATTTTAAAAGAATAAATCTATTTATAATTAAATTTGAAAATATGACAATCCATGTTAAGGACTAAACTTATAGGCTATGTGGCGCGGGCAGCTAGTTTAGCCCTCTCATGGGTACTGTGCCCTCTTCGGCTATGCCTATGGCGTGCCTGGGTGGGAGCAGGGGGGGGCCCGGTCCCGCCCTCTGCCCCGGGCCCCGACCCAGGGACCCTGTGTGGAGTAGTCTTCAAAAGTCCGTGACTCACTCCCTTCCCTGGGTCACCTCTCTTTGGCCCCACTGCTCGCCGTCTGCTTCCTGGAACTGGGTGGGGAGGGGTTCTCCCTCAGGCCTGTGCCTTAGGTCCCTGGCCGTAGCCAGACAGGTACCCCCCCCCCCCCCCCCAATCTCTGGTACCTCTGGGGTTGTAATAGGTGGTAGTGGTTGCTCCAAGTCCTGTAGCCGCTCCGCTCTTTCTCTTAACTCCCTTCCAGCTGCCCCTGTCTGCCTGACAGGGAGGCTTTTAACTGCTGGGGCAAGCTCCCTGATTGGCCGCAGCTGGCTTAATTGGCCTAATTGCCCTAGAGTGGCCCCAGCTGGATCACCCAGGGAACAGGGATTTGTTCATTCTGGGGCTAATATAGACCCCCTCTACTACTCTCCTGTAGCCATCAGGTCTAACTCTGTCACAGCTATTAAAATCATTTAAATTAAATAAATTAAAAAAGTTATTAAGTAGTATCTTTGCTACCAAGTTTTTAAAGCAAGACAGACCACTGAAGTGGTGAAAGGCATTGGATAAGCACCTGCCACCAGAATTTGTGGAAGGGCTAACCCAGCTTTTGACAACAGAAGCCTCTTCTGCAGGTGCAGAAAGAATATTTTATTAATTTCAGTTTATTCAACTAGTTCAGTTCAATGACTTGTTCATTCAAAGTTAAGAAACTGACTGGGAGTTGAAAAAGCAGAAAAGCATGTTTTCCTCTTCCAATCTATGAATAAAAATTAGGTGTGAGGTATACTAGAGGTATACTAATTCTAAAACCTCAAAGTATATGGTGACCAGGAACAATTGGTTCAATTTGCTAACTACAGACCACACTTCCTTTGTTTAATGAATCAGTGAGCTTTAAAAGCAAAATATATTTTAAGAAAAAAATAAGTTTATCACGTATCCAGCACATTTAACGTAGTTTTATTTAAATAAAATAATAATAATAATAATTCATAATAAAATTATTTTTAATTGAATTCCAATTTCCATCCAAATAGAGCTTGACACAAATAGTGAATAAAAAAATAATTTAATAAATAAGAAATACATCAGTCACCGTTTTCTAACATAGTAAAAACAAGTAAAAATTAAGTATCTGAATAAATATTTAATATAATAATTAAATATTCAATTACGTTAAGCCATATAATTGCTTAAATAAATGTATATAGATACAGTATATCCTCCTGGATAGCACAAAGAAATGCCAAAGGCTATGTTCCCTTTAATTTAAATCAATCCACCCTGCTCAGAAGTGGCAACGTGCTGGGATTTCTATTAGATTTTTTGCTAGTCTCTTCAGTTGTACATTTTTCAGGGCAGGGGTCCTGCCTGTATATTGGTGTGTAAAGTGCTTAGTACACTTTAGACACTATGCAGGTTATTTTAGTGCCCATGAACCTACGCTCCACACACGGCTGCATAACTCCCTTCCACCTACAACGATAAGAATCAGCTTTGGGCATTAATGGCATATGAAGGAGAGCTTTGGGCCCAACAATTCAGTACTTCCAAATAAAAAGATAGTCCATCCATGGATTCCACAGTGAGCTTTCTTAAGGAGGTGATCGTTTCAGACTTGGGATCCAGGAACTCCTCACTTGGTTTTGTGTGCAGAGAACACACATAGTTTTGTGTGCACAGAAGTTGCGAGTGGGAAAGGGAAGACAGAAAAAAGAGAAAAGGAGACAGCCGTCAATTAGGGGTGGGGGAGGAGTGGTAGTATTCTACAAAAGTACCAGGATGTTTCTGCTAAAGCAGTCAATAGTTAATGTAGTAGTTAACAGATGTGATACTCAAATTGGCAACAGCCTTCAGAGGTCACACTTTAGGACCTTTTCAGCACTTATTAATTCTGCATTCTGAAATCAGTGGGAATTCTGCGTGACTAAAGAGTAAGGGCTGATTCTCAGGTGCCGAGGAACCACAACTCTCAGGGCAGCCTTTTCTGAAAATTAAACCCTAAGTAAAGAATGCTGAATCTGGCATTTATAGTTTCACTTTTCTTGCCAGCCTGGTATGACATCATTACACAGCTCACACTTGAGTTCTCTGCAACCATAAGGGCTAGAATTTTCTTTTAAATGAAAGCTTTAGTTTTGCAGAAATTGATGGAGCCACTACAGAAGTGTTGCTATGGTGAATCACATCTCAATGGCCCAGCCAAACCCCTGAAAGAGTTGAGAAAAAGGAGGTTTAGTTTCCATGGTTCACAGATTTGTGAATTCTTTAACATACTGAAATGAATTTAGTGTTTGTGAAAAGAGCTGGATCAACAAGCCTGGAAATGAAAATCCTCTAACAGCTTCAGAACAACAATAGTACATGTTTACTGAAACTGCTCTGCAAGTGTGCTTCAACCATGACTTGGAAGGACAATTTCTAGGGCTAGATCTACATATCCATTCATTCAATGCCTGCCCTCTATGCCAAGACTCCAAACTATGGTTCTGCCATTATTTTATGGGACTGCCATTAGTTTTGTAGTATGGATGCCTGTCAAACAGAAAATGGACTGAAACCATCCACTCATTTCATAAAGGTTGCACAGCAATCAGAAGGTGATGATGACTTTTGCTGTTGACCTGATTTGCATTTGAACCAGTGATCTATACACAAAAAAGTTCTATATTGATTAATTTAGAAATGAATAAATTAGTTTGAAACAATGATCAGTAATCATTCGGTGGCTTAGAACAAATAAATTAGGCTCAGATTTTGCTTTCCCATAGATTGCAAGGGGGAAAAGAGCCTTTGGATTTAAAAATAAAAATGATACACACACACACACACACAACATACACATTTTTCTATTGGCTCTGCAGCAGCAATTAATTGGAGTAGCAACTATACCAACTACATTCTACTATATAAATGACTAATCATTGGTACTTGCAAGCGGGTATGCTCCTGATGAAAGCATAAGGGCTGACGCACATACACTCTTAAGCACGCTAAGTGCTTTACTGGAACTGCTTAGAAAATGGGTCCCTGCCTTGAGACATCTACAATCTAAATGATGAGCTTCACAGGTGAGTGAGGATAAAACATATGCCAGGGAAGGATGAAGAAGAATATGAGTTAAAAATAATTGAGATTACTCCATTTAAGCATGCACACCTTCAGGTATATATGCATGTATGTGTGTACACAGACACGTGCACCATCTTGCATTGGAAAAACCAGTGTCTTTCTTTATAATGGTGCACAAGCCAAGAGTTTCTAAAGAGAACATGTTTTGTACATGAAGTTGAAGAAGGTAGATGTCACCCTGTTGGCTTGCAAATGATTATAAAGAAAGACATTAATTTTTCTACTACAACATAATTAGTTAAAAAGAGAAATTATTTAAACTACAGAAGAAATTGAATAAAAACCTGAAACTAGTCCTATGTAATCTATTTATTAGGTAATTAAAAAAAAATCTATATTAGAGGGTGGAAAAACCTAAATATAGGGGAGCCATGAATTTGATGAACCTCTCTGCATAAGTATATAGGCATTCCCACATAGAAGGAAACTTTTTGACCATGCTTTGCTGTCCTCATTATTCTTATCAGGATATGGTGTTTCATGTTCTCTAAGAGCCACATCATTAAAGTGGAAAATAAGAACGAAAGAAGACTGGTTAAACAAACCCTGTAAGCAATAGGAATGTCCTGCACTATAAGAACCTATAGGACTAGAACCTAGGAACCATGGAGGCTCAGGGCTACTGACATCTTCACATACCTACTAGAGGCTTAGGCTAAGGAGCCCTGGCAGGACCCTGCAAAACTAGGGTTGGCAGGAAGTATTGCCCAAAAGGGCCTGAGTGGCAGCCCCTCACTGAACACTGATTGGCTGATACCAGTATGTAAACCAGGAAACCATAAGGGAGAGCTGTCCGAACAACAACATAGACTGGCTGCTTGCTTCTGCTTCAGACTATGTTAACACTAGACCCTAGATTCCAGCTCCTGACCGTGGTTCATCCTTGACCTCGCTCTCTGTAACCTGACATTTGTCCCCAATCTCTTGACCTTTCCTGATGCATTGATTTGCCCTCTGGCCTATCTCAGACTATGATCTCCTGGCATCTGACCTGACCTCATTCCTGACTCCTGCACTGACCACTAGGTCAAACTGTCCATGCCTTGGTGGTGACAGTTTGCTCAGACTGCCTTTACCCTGCCTGCCAAATCCATCCAACTCCTCCAGGGGGTCAGGATCCCCTCCAACAAGTGGCTCCTCAAGGACCAGGGACTTGCAGGACCTAGTGACCCATCTACAGGAGGGGAACCTTGCATTATAGACGCAAGCTATACAGTGTGCATGTGAAGTAAAGACGCTGCATAAGAAATTAGCCCAGTCACAGGCTCAGGTGGCCCAGCTGACTGCTGAAGCATAGACCATACGAGTGCAGCTAGTGCACTCACAGGGAGAAGCAGTGACACTGCATGCTGAACAGACCGTGCATTACCTGAACCAGTCCCTGTGGTGCCACTGCCCAAACAGTTTGACGGAGATCGTTGGAAATTCTGGGTGTGCCTGAGAGTTCTTCCTGCTCCACCTCTGAACATACCCCACAGACCAGACTAAAATGGGGCTAGTGTTCAGCTGGCTTTCCAATGAAGAACTCGTTTGGGCCTGTCCCCTGTTGGAGCAGAAAAGCTCAGTGCTCTCTGACTGGGATGCCTTCCTGCAAGCCATCATAAACCATTTTTGATGACCCGTGTCACATCTGCTCTGCATAGGCTGCTCTCCAGAAGCCTCACCAAGGCAAGGGCTGGCCACCTCCTACACCACTCATTTCCGTTGGCTTGGTGGGGAGTCGATGAGGTAAAAGACAAGCTTGCCTACATTGAAAACCTCACCCACCTAGATGCTTTATTGACCTTGCCGTGTGCAGACTTTTTGCTGTGTGAGCAGGAGAAGGAAAGGAGAGGTGGCCCAACACCCCATGCCTTCCCTCCATACCTGTAAAACCAAGTCCTGTAGAACCAAGTCCTGAACCCATGCAGACTGATCTGGGTTGCTGCCATCTGACCCAAAAGGACAGGCACGTTCATCACAGCTGAACTTCCTTTTTTACTATGGGGCACCAGGACTCACCCTTGTGCGTCTGCCCAGCTTGGAAGAACTTGGGAAACAGACCAGTCCAGGCCCAGTAGAGAGAAACAGCCTGGGCATCACCAGAACTCAATGCTCTAGAACTACCCTCTCCGCCCTCAAGTAGAACCTGACCTAGGAACCATGGAGTATCCCTGCATTTCCAGTTCTACTGTGGTTGCAGGTCTTGGGGCAGATGCAGCAGATCACCCACAACTAGCAATGATAGACTCTGCGGCTACTGCCTGCTTTATAGACATTGAAGCAGCCAAAATCCTCCCCATCCCTCTCCAGTTGAAATCCACACTGGACCTGGTGGAGATGACAGATGGGTTACTCCTATCGTAGGGGCTGGTGAATCAAGAGACCATCTCCACAGAGGCCCATACTGGAAGGGCATCAAGAAACAATATGCTTTGATGTGGTCCTCTCTCCATTCTTCCTGATAATTTTTGGCATTCGTTGGTTGGAGGGGCACGACCTGTGTATCTCCTGATGATAAAGGAGCATTAACTTCTCCTTTGAATATTGTCAGAAATTGTGTCTCCAAAGAACCTCCAGCTCCCAGGTGACCTGCACCCAGGGCCCCAGGATTGGATGAGACCCTCAGAAGTGGAACCCTGGACAATGGGGACTAGTCAGATGGGAGCAGCTCCAGGCCAGAACCTCAGCCTCCCTGACAAGTAATGTGACTACCTGGATGTGTTCAGAAAAGAAACATGCAGACTCACTATCCTCACACAGAGACTATGATTGTGCAATAGACCTACAGTCTCAGGCAAACGCCCCCTACGGATGAATATACTCCATGTCTGAACCAGAACTGGAGGTGCTACATGTGTATATCCAGGAAAATCTCATCAAGGGCTTTGATCAATGATCTACCTCTCTAGTTGGAACACCAGTCCTCTTTGTGAAGATTATCATGCATTGAACCAAGTGACTATTCATAACTGGTATGCCTTGTTCCTCATTCTGGAATTGCTCAACTGCTTGAGGACTGCCAGGATCTTCATGGGGTGTACAATCTAATGTGCCTAAGGCCTGAGGACGAATGGAAGACAATTTTTCATACCCAATATGGCATCACCAAGTAGTCAAAGTGGCCATTTGGCATAACCAATGCCCCTGCAACATTCCAACATTTTGTAAATGATGTATTCAGGGACATCCTGGATCAGTACATGATTATCTATATTGGTATTTTCTGAGAACCCTGAGCAGCTCTACCACTATGTCTAGTCTGTCTGGGAAGACTACAGAGGCATGGTTTATATGCTAAACTGGAAAAGTGCGCCTTTGACCAGAGCATCATTGAATTTTGGGTACATCATCTCCCCAGAGGGAATTCAGAAGGACCTGCAGAAGGTGGACACTATTTACAACAGGACAGCATGCCAGACCCTCTGGGAACTCCAGTGCTTCCTGGACTTTGAAGAAGTTAGTGATGAATCTCCTATAGAAATTTGCAAACTAATAACTGCCCTGACTTGTCCTCCTTTGCAAAGATGTTCAATTCACTTGGTTGCCTGAAGCCCAGCTCAGTTTTGACCACCTAAAAGCCTCCTTCACCACAGCCCCAATTCTGGCACACCCCCACCCAACCTGTCCAGTAGATCCATTTGGGCCTATGGGTGGTACTCTCTCAGCAACTTCGACTTCAGTCAGTTCTGCACCCTTGTGCATTCTATTCTCGAACACTTACCCCCACAGAGATGAATTGTGAAATATATGACAAAGACCTGCTTGCCATAAAAAATGCTTTTGAAGAACAGCAGTACCACCTGGAGGGAACTGCCATTCAGTACAGGTTTTCGCTGGCCATAAGAACTTTGAGTAATTCCTCAAGGCCTGGGTGTTGAACCAGAGGCAGTTCAGGTGGGCCTTGTTCTTTTCTTGGTTTGAGTTTACGATTACCTACTGTCTGGGAAAGCGAAATGGGAAAGCTAATGCTCTATCATGGAAGAGAGAATACTACTGGGAACCGACTTCTGAGCTCCCCTACCTCCTTAAGCCTGGAAAATTTGCCAATGCCATGATTCAGTGAGACCTGCTGTCCCTCATCCAGTCCACCTGGAAAGAAGACCCACTTACCCAAGGGACACAGTCCATGCCATTGGGGGCTAAGATGCATCACTTCATGCAGGATGGGATAACATACTTTGATGAGCACAAATATGTGCCCCCAGAGTGTCCCTGATTGGAGGGGCTACAGCTGTGCCATGATGCGCTACCGGCAGGTCATTTTGGCCACTGGAAGACCTCCCACATGGAGGTCTGAACTTGAACCAGAACTTGCGTGCCTCCTGACTTTCTGTTTGCCCTCTGGTCTGTCTCGAACTGACCTCCTGGCATCTGACCCTCCCTGGCTCCCTAGGTCAGACTTTCATTCTCCTGCAGCATGTTTTTGTAAATGGATGAATGTAATTCATAAGTCTCTTAAATGACTCCTGTTTAGAGAATGCTGTACATGAGGTAGTAAATAGTCCTACTATAGCCAACTTCTCTTTATTCCAATTTTCATTTCTCTTCCTAATTTTTGTTTTAAATATTGCAAGTAGTTTCCTAAGATTCAATCCACAATCACTTAAAAGGTATCTTTGTAATTCATGGATCCATACTATGAAAGAAACATTCACCAAGGTGTGGCAGCTGCCATCTTGACCAACACATCAGAGAATGAACTGGGGAACTCCAGAGCCAAACAATAGAATTATAGAGTTTAAGGCCAGAAGAAACCTGTAGGAAGGAGTCTGGACCTGAGGAAGGGCTGCAGTGACCCGGCTGGACCGAAACAGACCCAGCAGGCAAGTCCGCCCAGCAACAGAAGGGCCAGGCTGTCATAGGGCTGGCAGGCCAGTCTGCCTGGCAACCGAAAGCCCGGGCAGTGATAGGACCGCCCGGCCAGCCCAATCAGCAACTGTGGGGCAGAGTCTCTACAGGAAGGGGCAGTATAAAAGACAGGCCCCGGAGCCCAGTATAGAGGAGACTGCCTCCCCCGGAGTCTGGATCCGAGGAAGGGCCACAGCGACTTGGCCGGATAAGACGGCCGTACTACAAGACAACTAGCTCATCTAATTTAACCTCCTGTATATCCCAGACCAACACTACCACCACCTGCACCTTAAACCCAACAACTGAACAAAGTATTACAACGCATCAATCTCTACAGCTTGAGTTCATTAGGCGGTGTTCATTAAAATCCTATCCTTCACATATGCTCAGCTGCCTCTTGACACTTGTGATGTCATAATTTCACTATTTCTCTAGTTACCACAGAGTCTACCATAGTAGACAAAACCTGACTTTCTAATGCAAAAGCCAAGCTGACATTTTGTGGGGGGACTAGGGGAAGGGGGTAGCAAAGGAACTCTCAGCACTTTTTTTTTAATGCAACACAAAACAGCAAAGAAAGACAAAAGCCCCCTGCTGAAACCCTCCCCTACCGCTTGCAAGCCACTTTCATTAGACACTTTCCAGCAGGGAATTCTAGGAAGAAAAAAAAGATACTTATTAAATGCATTAGGAGGCCTGTTGAAAATGGATAACTGAATCAATCTGCTTGTAAAGACAACATACCATACAGAAAGAGAGATGAAAAGAACCTATAAAATAGTAAGCATCTGTTTACACTCAAAGCTGCCACTGCCATAGGAAAGGTTTCTCTGGTAGATTTTTATTCAGAGCAAATTCTAAAAAGGCTAAGTATCTGGGGACTGCTTGTGTGTCTTCTACACCAAGATAAAGCATATTTAAGAAATATAAGGGGCTCTGCAACCATGAAAGACCTTTTTACCCTTGAAAATCTTAGCTTGCAAAGAATGATCTTTGGCTCACTCTTTCCTTTCACTTTTATTTGAGGATGAGAGAAGTGGGGAAGGCAATGTATTTCTACGTTAGTTACTACACATTATTGGCCTAGTTTGCAGAGTTCTGCAGCTCCTGTTGAATTCAATTGGAGCTGCATGTGCTCGGCACCTCTGAAAAAAATCAGGCTCAACAGCGTAGATTGTGATTGGTACTGATGTGGCCATAGAAGGATCCCCTTCCCTGCATGGTTTTTTTAGGGATAACCAGACCTTGGGCTGGGTCTCAAAAAAAAAAAAAAAAAAAAAAGGTAATTAAAAAAATTAATATGCTTTTTTTTTTATTGTAACTTTCCCTGCTATCCCATTTTATACTTCAAGATTACATTTTTCAGGCTGGGCTGAAACTAGACTTTACATACACCAGCTACCACCCACTTTATAACTCCCATGACAAAGTCACCCAAAGATGTGACCTACCCATAGAATTATAAAACCTAAGTATCCATTTACATCTGTAAGCAGGTACAAAGAACAATGCCAAGAAAGACTGCTGAGCAAGATAGGTGAGGGATGGTAGCCATAAGTAAAACACTGGGCTATATAAAAGGTGTGTAATATGTATTAGGACATAGTCTGAAAGGAGTTTGTCATTTGTGATTCTAATTTCTTTTTCCTTTGGGGCTGAAAACTTCTGGGCTGCTGCCTGGCACCTCCCTATCAGTCCATGAAACCCACACATGTAAACGAAAGGGCTGCTTGTATAACAAATGATGCAAGTTAAATTTTTATATAGTGACAGTATTGACAGTGTATGGATGGAGAGCCATACCTTTTATAATGTGGATATGGCAGTATATGTATACTCCACTAGATACAGAATGGGGTGAAACCTTAGGTGAATCTTTAATGACTCTAGACTTGTTGTGAATTCAAAAGCTTAACTTGGATAATTAAATTTGTTCTTCAAGAGCTGGGCAAATTATGTTACAAAATAATGTATTCACTGAAATCAACACATTTTTTTCCAATCATGAAATGTCCAAAGGGAATAAGATTTTTTTTTTTAAATAATGAAAGCTTGATGTGACACATTTTAGCCTATGGATGGCTTGCAAACAGTTTGTTGCAAATATTGCTACAAGCATCAGAAGTTTGAGCTTTCTGATTGATCACATGATTGGCTGAACAGCTGGAGGGTTTATTTGAGTCACTGGGTTTAAGATTCTTTCAGGGAGAAGATGGGAGGGCTTCAGAGTGAGGATGAGCAGACAGATATAGAAAATTCTTCAGTCCATGTTCTTTTAGTGTCTTGTATTTACTGGTCTCTAATATCTCACCTACATCACTATGGTCAGTGACACATAACAACTGTGTGTTTGTGAATGTACATGGCCCAAACTGTGCTGGGTAGGGGCAGATCACAAAAAATAGTCCGTTTGGGGGCTCTTTGTCCAGTGGTCTGAGTGACATTTATAAATCTGTCCCCTGGGCTATATTTGTTTAAGCAAGTTCCTGTTTGCGAAGGCCTTTATTGGCTTTCCTCACATGAAGCTAACGAGAGAGGTAGGCACAGCAGCAATATAGGGAGAACTACAGAAGAGAAATGTCAGGCCTTCTGCAGCTGCAAAGAAACCATCCTAAAGAGTACCAGTAGAGCTTTGTTATCTCACTGTGGTACCTCTGCTAGGGGCAGATCACAGCAGTCTCCTGCACAGAGATCAGTCTATTTTGCAGCAGACAGGCAGGGCTTGGGGGAAGAGAGGGAGAAGGCAGCTCCTTGAAGTACAGAAGATGTGACAGTCTGTTGTGCACTCACAGGATGATGCAGCTGAAGTCAGTGCATCTGGAGAGGATGCACATGACGCACATCTGGGTTACTGAGATCATTGAGGACTGTTACCAGGGGGCTTGTAACAAAAGTCAAGGAAGAGCCTAAAGGATGTTGTGTGGAGACTCTGCTTTATTCAGTGTCTGAGAAATGAAGTATGTGTTGGTTTGGGGCAAACATCTGCTTACGTGTCACACAAGCTATCTGGGTTGGAAAACGGAGTAAATGGAAAAATACTCCCACTCCTATTATTGCTTCACTTGCAATTTAACAGATGCTGCATTCTGCTCCTGTTGGTTGGCTGGCTGGCTGGGGAAGTCTGAGAATCTCCATGACCTCTCCTGATCCTTGGGGCATCCCTTGTTCCAGTGCCAATTTTGTCCCACCCCTTCCCACTCCGGGGATCACGGTTTTAAAATTGGATTCGATTAGCAGCCTACAACGGTGAACTCACTTCCGCACACCAGCACCACACCTCACTGATCAGCTCCAGGACATCATCTAAGAGCTCCAGAGACTCTAAAACATTGAGAATAGCCATTTTGCTGGTGCCAAGTGCAGGCTGTTGACTTTCTGGCCTTGAGAAAAGCAGTTCAGGTAGAAATTCTGTGTAGCTGAATGTGATGATGGAGATGGATGTGTAGCCAGGGGCACGGGAACAGTTTTTCTAGTGGGGACGCTGAAAGCCACTGAACAAAACTGTGAGCCCTGTCCATGACCAAGGCCATGCACTCGGTTGTTCTTATTATTTCAAGCCAGGGGGTACTTCTCCACCCCCAGCACCCCTCGTCCCAATGCTACCAGGTGTGGTGGAACTCTGCATTCCATGTGTCACCGCTTTCTGGCTTCATCCAGAGGCTGGAAAGCTGATTCCTAACCGGAACCTCCCTGGGGAAGCAAAGTGCTGCTTGAGGCTGGCTGATGTGGCTGCAGCTATTTCAAGGTTTGTGGTGAGAACATGCTTTGAGTTCTCATTACTGAGGAAAAACTTGCTCCTCACTAGGCTCAGGGGAAAGAATGGAAGGATTTGTGCAGAGCCAAGGAGGAAACAAAGAGCACATGCCAAAGTCTGTTATTGGGAAGGCCTGGAGAGCAAAGGCTGAAGAGGTCAAAGCAAACATTGGGAATCTCATGGGCGTGTGGCCTCCTGGTGCTATGCAGAAAGGTCTCCTTGCCCTTCTTCATGTTCAAAATTGCTCCACTGCTTGAGTCACATTGTGGTCAAATGCAGCAGCAGTAAGATCCCCCTCTACACCAGCTTGCCGCTAATATTCATGTGTCACTTTTCCTACTGACACTGCTGCCTGTCGACTCCTGGTCTGAGCAACAATGGGAGGGAATTGTCTGTGCAGAAGGTGTTGTGTATTTCCCTGCGCTGCAGATAGCGGTGTACACACAGTGCATTTGTCCTGGGGTGCAAACCTATTACTTCACAATCTGGCTGCGGTGAAGGATCTCATTGGATGCTCAGTCTCTGACAGGACTGAAGTATCACCAGGTGAAGAATTCTTCTGTTTCTGTTGGCTATTGTAGTCCACTCCTTTCATTCCTACTATCCTCTCTAATCAAATTATTAAAATCTCTCTCCCACACTTTCAATCCCAAACCTCTCACAAAATGCAAGGATTTCTGGTGTTCTGAAAATGACCTGTGCAAACACATATTCTCCACAAGGAACTTCAGGAGTCCTCTGCTTGGCCAGTGGAGGGAAATGTAGACTTCCCACATAACACCCTGTTTTTCCTCTTCTATTCCGATTTCTGCTTTGCTACCCTGTACTGCTTCACTAATACTAAACAGCAGCAGAGTGAAAGTGATTTTTAAAAATCTAGTAAGCGCTTCCATATAGTTTTTGATGAGATCTGCCCCTAACAAAAAAACAACAATTTTTCATGCTTCTGCAGCTTACCAGTGCAAGCAGACACACATAAAATGATAGGAGAAAGGTTGCTTCAGGGCTGCCTACATCCCTATAAAACTAGACTTTAATCTTCACTGCACATTTATAGCCAGCATGCTTTTAAAAGCAGCAGGATTTTAGTTATGATTCTGAATAAGTGATGGCCAAAGTCTAGTTTTATAGGGACCTAGATAGCACCCAGAGAACCATTATCCTATAATTTTCCTGTTGCTGAAATCATTTATATATTATGCTATATCTTTGGCTAGCACAACAGCTAGAGAATGCTGCCAGAAGTCACTCTATTTGCTATAAAAGGCAAAACACCATCTAATGAACTGTTTACAGTGTTGTAGTCATGTTGGCCCTAGCATATTAAAGAGACAAAGTGGGTGAGGTAATATTTTTTATTGGACCAACTTCTGTTGGCGAAAGCATGTCTCTTTCACCAACAGAAGTTGGTTCAATAAAAGATATCATCTAATAAATTGGAAAGGTGGGCAGTTCAAATATTGGAGTGACAGAATTTGGTACACAATAAAATTAGTGAGTATACAGATTCCTTTTGGTAGCTATTTTTGATGGAGAAGAATAAGCTGATATGGAAAAGAGTTTATATGATGTAGCTTGTCAGCTAGGAATGAATTAAATTAATTAACTTAATTTATCCCAGGAATTTGCTCCTTTAGAAGGTTTATAGATTTATGTTGAGACAAGAGCCTTGGAAGAATCCAGATGACTAGAAACAAAACCAAAACTCACCACTAAATATTTCTGAGACCCTACTGTGTCTTTTTTAACAAGGCTTGTCATCCAAAGACCGACTGATGGTATTGCCACCTTTTAGGTTTCATTTTAGGTGACAAAAGTTGGAATGCATATAGTTTAGTTTGTCCAACATTCTGACTTTGCCAAACTTTAATGATTTGGGTTGCACTGTTCCGTCCACCTCAGGTTGACTTTTTTAGTAAAATTTCAGCTAAAATAGTTCAGCCATTTCTCAGAATGATGCTAGGGAAAAATAAATATTGTTTTACGCATTTAAGTGAGTCTTACGATGACTTTGTTCAGAGGCACCAGTCTTTAGATCAAGAGCTTGAAATTTTGAAGGAGGGGCATGTCCTGTGGGCAGGAGTCTGTCTTTTGCTGTTCTTGTGAAAATGTGCCCAAAGCTGGCCAAGTTATAAGCCTCCAAAAAAATAAAAATAAAAAAAATCTCTATTTACACATGCTCAATAGAGACTTCTTAGAGTTTGACAGCTATGGTCTTCAAAGATCCCATTTGCACTGGCAACGCTCCAGCTCAAGGCTGCAGGAGCTGAACTGGACTTTCCCTGCAATTGTTCTTCTGGCTGCCAGTGGCCACTGTAGCACCAGGCACATGAACTAAGAACAAATGAGATTGTCTGCCTTATGCTCTCAATGTTTCCTGTGCTAGCACCCAGGAAGCAAAGAGGAGAAGCCCAGCTGAAATGCAGAGGGGCAAGGAGCTGGGCCTGGAAAGTGGCAAGATCGGAGAGCAGGATAAAAGGGTTGGGTGAGTCTGAGACGAATAGCCAAGAGGGTGGGTGTAGACTAGAGAGTCTCAAAGCTTGGGCTTAGGCCTAAGTGGGAACATGTACACTACTATTTTTAGCCCCATGGTGTGAGCCCCAGGAGCCTGAGTCAGCTAACCCAGGCTCTCAAACTAGCTGCTTCAGGGTTTTTTGCCTTGTAGGTGTACCCAGAGAGATTAAGGACAAAAAAATACATACATTTTAGGTGCTCAATTTGAGATGCCTATGGTATGATTTTTAGAGAATTTAGCATTTTATATGTTCAGACCACAGCTCTCGTTGACTTCAACCACTGATCATTCAGCACTTCTGCAAGTCACACTGCATGTGTCTTATACTGGGTGCTCGGAATGTGAGGAACACGCCTGTGAACATTCAGATTTAAGTGATGTGTCCAGTATCACACGGAACTCTGTGGCTGTTTGAAAGAGTATTACATGAAAGCACGCAAGGGGACCTTGAGTGCACACCAGCAGGGTCTACCGGGACCAATTAATGTGCCATGTGTAAGTGTGCTTTAGGAATCACACCCATTAGAGGGAGGGAACTTAGTTACAACCCAGTTGCCCTCTGCCACCGCCCCAAATACACCATGGTTGGAGGCCTATCTACACTCCAGCTTTCAACCATATCCCTGCAACCAGGTTAAATTCCTAGATAATTCAAGAGATCAGCCTAGTTACAGGGACACAGTTAGGTCCTGTCTGCATCACCACATGTAATCCTGTTAAAAACTAGGTCCCCTGACTCTTAGGATTGCAATGAAGATATGGTCAAACGGACTCATTTACAAAAGCTCCTGGAACAATGAGATGTACAATTTCTCCTTTCCCCTATATAGGAACTTCCTGCATTAAAAAGGAGAGAGGTTTGGCTCTCTCCCACAGTCCCAGTCAGCACGGCATTAGACCTCTTCTCCGAAGAGAACAGTATCTCTTCTAGCAGAGTGCCCTACAACTCCTGCACTGCCCCCCCTTCAATGCTACCTCTTTTCCCATCATCCTCTGCCATCAGTAATGACATGACACAAATTGCTAGAATTGGGGAGGGCCTGCCTACTCCCCACACTTGGTAATCTCAAATTACCCTCTACCTCCAAAACCCTACCCCAAAGCCCATTTAAAAACACCCTTTATTCAGAAAAAATGTTTTGGGTTTTTGCAGGCCCAGGACAGCCACACACACATACAGGTATTCTCACACCATTCAGATGCAAAACACGTCAGTGATCCCAACCCAAATAGTTTTGCTTGCTGTTAGCTTCTCAGCAAAGAAATTTATGAGGCTGAGCTCTGCAAAGCCTGATGTTCCAGTTGGTCACTCAGGGTACATCTACACAGGGATGAAAGACCCACGGCATGACCGGGGCTGGCCTGGGTCAACTGACTTGAGCTTGCAAGGCTCCGACTGCCAGGCTAAAAATTGCTGTGTAGACAATCAGGTTCAGGCTGGAGCCCAAGCTCTGGACCATTCACCATCACAAAGTCCCAAAGTTTGGGCTCCAGCCCAAGCCCCACTGTCTACACAGCAATTTTTCAGCCTGGAGCCCAAGTCAGCTGACCCAGGCCAGCTGCACGTTTTTTATCCCTGTGCAGATGTACCCTCTGATGCAACTGTTGCACCATTCTCCATTTCTTGGCTTTGTGTGGGGCCAATTTCACCGTATCACAACCCCATTGTTGCCTCTGTATCACCTCTCAAGCTACCACATGGATCGCCTAAACAGTGGAGGTGTACAGGTTAAAATGCTCATCCCATCGATGTAACTCCACTGCTATGCTGACATAATAAAACCACCTCTGCGAGAGGTGTAGGGCTTCTGTCGGCTTAGTTAGGGTGACGCAGTATCAATGTAGAGACTGCATCTCTTACATCGGCTGTGGGGCTGTGATTCTTCTCAATTTCACTGCTCCAGATTGACAAGAAAACCCCACTGAGAGCTGAACAGCTGGTCTCATCTCCTGGCTGCAAGCGGGGCAAGACTCCCTGAGCTGCTTCTCAGCCTGCTCCCTGCTAGGAGTTGGGGCAGCCTTGTTGATTACATGGCTGAGCCATGAAACTGACAAGGCTGCCTGGCTCCCGGCAGTGAGCAGGAAGGGAGGGTGAGAAGCTGGGGCAGCTGGACCCCACTCCCCAAGGGTGAGAAGACCCTGGCGGCTTCCCCTTGGGAATGGGAAGGCAGGAAGCCCCGGATGGCTTCTCCTGGCTCCCGGCAGGGAATGGAGAGTGGAGCAGGGAGAGCCCACCTGGAGCCTGTGGGGCTTTCAGCTTCCCACACTGCCCCTCTTAGATCGGTGGAAATGCTCCAGGTGAGGACGCACTCCACCGACACAGGTATTGTGGACATCAGCCATTACTTCAGTGGCTGTCAGTCGACCTATGTTAGGTCGACTTATTTTTCTAGTGTAGACAAGGCCTTATCCTGAAACACCTTAGGCCTTAGTAGGAGGTATGTCTGCACTTTGAGCTGGGGGTGTGATTCCAGGCGTGAGGAGACATATGCACGTTCGCTCTGATCGAGATATCATGCTAAAGCAGAGCGTGGTCACAGCAGCACAAGTGGTGGGAGGGGCTAGCTGCCCCGAACATGGGCCTACGGTCTTGGATGAGTCTTTATTTCAATGTAAATTAGGACCTGAATACCTTTGTTGTTCTGGACCTAAGTGACTTGTCAAAGCTCAGTGTCAAAACCTGTTTTATCAATTACATCACCTGAGTATCCTGCCCCAGTAGGAAACTCCCCATGCAAGTCACTTAATTATCAGTAATGAGTGGGCAGAAAAGTGGGGTGGGGTGAGGAGCAAGGATGAGCAGGGGATAAGATTCAGTGATTAGAACACTAAAACGGAGTTATGGGAAACCTGGGTTCAATTCCTGCACTGCCACAGGCTTCCTGTCTGACCACTTCATTTCCCCAGGCCTCCATTACCCATCTGTAGCCTGTGGATAATGGCGTCTCCCTACCTCACAGGGCAGCTGGGATGATAAATACATTACTGATTGTGAAGTGCTCCAACAGTACAGTGATGGGGACCAGATAAGTACCAGAGACAGAGTAGCAGCAGCTTCCACTACATATCTGGATGGCAAAGAATTGGAAAACATGATAAAACGGAGCAGGATTAGCTGGGGTGAAGAGACAGACCAGATAGGAAAGGGTAGATTCCTATGAGGAACAAGATTCCTGTTGTACACAACTCTCCTGTCTGCTCTTCTCCCCTCCACCCTCAATCTGTGTTGGTAATGGGCAATATAGTACAGGTAGGGAAACAGCATGGTATTTTGACTAGGGCATACAAATAATACTAGGGCATGGGACTAGAATTTTGGAGACCTGGGCTTCTTTACACTGTCCTGCTGTGGGGGCATAAACAGTAGTGTGTACCAAAGTACTGTGCTGTACCCCTCCCCCATGCAGATGCCGCAGGCATGAATTAAAAGGTTCATAATTTGCGTTCTTGGTTTGCGTTCATTTAATGCTTTTCAGACAGAACTATATTAACGTGAACTAGGAACCTTTTAGTTCATGCCTGCAGCATCCTCACGGGGGAGTTACAGTGCAGTTCTTTGCTGAACACTACTATTTACAGCACTGCAGCCCGAACTGTGGGCAGCATAGACACAGCCTTGGATTCTCACCTCAGATCTGCACTGACTCACTGTGACCTTGGGTGAGTCACTTGATCTCCCTGTGCATCCATTTCTCCATCTTTAAATGGGGAGTAATGCTATTCCCCCACCTATCGCTGGTTTGAGGTTTACTGTTGAAAAGTACCAAGTATTATAATGCCATCTCCGTCACAACAGCAATGGCACCCCTTATGGTCCTGAGGCTGGTGTCTTGACAGGCAGCAGCTCCCAGACACATTCATGGAGGCATTGCCAACCCAGCAGTTGGGCAATGGAAAATCCAACAGGGATAGGGTTGCCAGGTGTCTGGTTTTTGACTGGAAAGTCTGGTTAAAAAAAGGGACCTGGCAGTGTCCGGTCAGATGTACTGACTGGACACCAAAAGTCCAGTTACCACAGGCTGGGAGGGAGAGGGGGGAAGTGGTAGCTTGTCATCCAGTCCTGAAGAGGCGGCTCCCGCAGCAGCATGCATGCATCGGCTTGGGCAGCCCCTATGGAGGAGCCCAGTTTGCAGGCCTGCGGTGGAGGACACAGTGTGGGGGTGGGGAAGGGGCGAGGTGAGTGGGGTAAGGGGCTCCCGGCGGGCATGGAACATTCTCCAGGAGGGAAGGAACACGAGCTGCCCCGCCAGCCAGCGCTTCCCCCAGCTGTGTTCTCAGACAGCTCCGGGGCGGGGAGGGCTCGAGTGGGCAGGGAAGGGGGCTGCTGGGCAGGCAGCACAGAGGGAGGCAGAGGCAGGTGGCTGTTGTGCAGGAGGACCACATCTTGGCTCACCAGTGGGGCTGCCTGGCTGCTCCCATGTTTTGGTCCAAGTGTCTTAGTGTAAATAAACCAAATGCGGCCACAGCCCTCTCCTGACCTGCACTTACAGGCAGCCTCCTGGAGCTGGGGTTTGCAAATCCCTTGGGGCTGCTCAGGATGGAGTTGAAGGGGGAGAGCAGTGAGTGTTGGGGTGGGAGGAGAGAGGAGGAAGGGGGGGCCCAGGCCTTGGGGAAAGTGGTGGGACGGGACCTCAGGGGATGAAGCAGAACAGGGGTGGGACCTAAGGGGGAAGAAGTGAGGCAGGGTGGTCTGGTTTTCACAAAATTAGAAAGTTGGCCACCCTGGCAGGGACTTGACCCCAGCTCGGCTGGCTACGAGTGCCTTAGGGATCTACCTGACTGGTGTTTATAGACGGGTTCCCTGCCCCGCTGAGGAAGGGTCAGATTCATCATAAGTAGGAAGCTGAGGCATTCATGCAGTGGGTGGCCATGTTATCCCAGGAATCAGACCAAGAGCTGCAGCCAATGAGAGGTCCAACAACACAAGAAGCTGGAGATCAAGGAAACCAAGAGGCAGAACCAGCTGCATCTCTCTGTTAACTCACCCTCCCCTGTAAAACACCTTGCACCCCCCAATTGCCTCCAACTACAAAATGATTGATTAATTCCCCCCTTCTCTTCAACCAATTTGATGTTTAATGGTAATAATTCCCAACTCTTACAGCTGCATCGATTAACCACTCCCTCCATGCCCCAGCCATTATTTTCTTATTACTCACCCTCAAGTACACGCTATTCTATTTTTCTGACTATGTTCCTATTATTAACAGGTGGCAAATCTTTTCACTCCTCCGAATTTGCTGTCACAATTTCTCATTCTTTATTCAGCAGCTTAACTATTTCTGAAGGGTGAGATGTACCCCTAAGAATTTGCTACCAATGCTAAAAGTATAGATTTTATATATTACAAATGGAAATATTTTTAATTTTTAAAATGATGCCACAGAATTTCACATTTGGCTTATAGGAGCAAATCCGAAGACGTGGTTTTCCCTGTCATTACACAAGCTGTCTTCCCATCCTCCATCCATACTGGGGTTGGGCCAGCAACCAAGAGCCACTCATACTGGAGACTCCTGGGGCTAGCACCTACTAACCTTTACATTAGGTGTGTCCTTACCTGCCTTAATGAGGGTGCTAAATGCATGAGCTTCTCATTATGAAAAAACTTAAGCCAGTTGTTTCTTGATTTTAATTCATCTGAGCCAGGCAATTGAAACTGCTACAGTCATTGCCTTAATCTTTAGGCATATGCAAAATTAGAAAAAATGTCAGGTAAGCATTCAAGCACAAACTGATGTTGCTTACCATTCCACTTCCTAAAGCACAAAATTGATCATCTTTTTCTATTCCCACCTGAAACTTTAGCTCAAAAATGATGCAACCATCCGTATATTCTCAAAACCAGCACAACTTTGGTTTGAAGATCCAACACATTTCTGATAATGATAGGCTTCACCTACAGACATCTTTTAACATTTAGTTCATACAACCTGTTTTACAAGAGAACACCTGAGGTTTCGATGTACCATATAGGGAAAACCACGCACTTCTCATTAGCTGTAGTGAGGCATTCATGCAAATGAAAGGCTGTGGTTTCAAAGAGGCAGATCAGATGCCAACACCTCGAAAGAGTGGTCTGTATACCAATCTGACTTTTAAGTACTACTAACACTGTAAAATTAGTGTAAATAAAAAAAAAAAAGATCAATTGTTAAGCCTGCCAAGCATGCCTTAGTAAAACAAGGCACAGTGCCAGGCATACAACAGTATAATCACCTGGAAAATCAAGCAGCAACAACAACAAAACCTTTCCCCTTCCTCATTTTTGCACCTTTATTTCTAAATCACACATGTGCAGCGTCAAATAATAATAAAAACACTGCACAAACTTTCTAAGAGGATAAAACACGTTTTCACCCATGATTCATATACCATCAGCAACACTAGCAGGAAAAGCTTTAGGGACCTACAACTTTAAGGTTTGTGTGTTATCTCTATTTCTGATATGAAATACCAAAGTCTAGTTAGACCAAGGGCTCCATTCTATTCCCTGAGCACTCATAACACTCATGGACTTCAGCCAGTGACGCAAAGAATGCAGGATCAGGCCCCATGTTGTAAAACTTATCATAAAAGCCAATACTGTACCATCAATTCAATGAAAAATGAAGACAGATTTTTACAAAGCTAGTTTATTAAATACATTTGTAACTTCATCTAAATGAATTCAGAGTTCAGGCAATTAAACAAGTGATTAGTTAAATCTTACCTTAATTTCTTTAGCAATTCCATTTTTCTTATAGATTCCACTTTTTAATAGGTTATTCTGTTTCTGATGACAATGTAGATGTCCATTGCTGACAGCATTGGGATTAGCCATTTGTTTAAATTAGTAAAATTCTCAGTTCTTAACAGCGTCTCAGGTCTTTCTACTTTAGAAAGGCAGAGGGATGAGCAGATAAAGTTCTGAGTTGAGGCCTGAAAGGTATCCAACTGGTCTGTCTGGCTTTTCCAGGAGGAGAGGAGAGACTATCTTTTTGCAAGATCTTAGAAACTAAAACCAAACTGTTACCTTTATACTGCTTCAGGCCCAGTGAGGTTGAATGGCAAGTACATGGTAACAGGTCTGCTTTTAAAAACTACAAAGTGTACAACTCATGCTGGTTACTGTATGAACACAGCACCTATGTGAGTCAACAAGATTACTACATGCAGCTGGAAAGAAAGTGGGTGAATTACAAGGTGGAGACACTTAAAGATACACTGCCTCCAAAATATGTGGTAGTACCAAACTTTTGTCCCTTGATTACATTCAGAGAAGTGATAAGTTATCCTGCTTTGAGAAGATTAGTAAAAGGTTGAAAGTTTAAAAAGCAAGGTGAGCCACAAAATTTTAAGGTTGCTCTAAGAATTTCTACATTGGAACAGGTAATACTTGGTGGTCATAGAAAAATCACACGTTACATTCTTCTTAAGCCAATATGACGGCAGACACAAAATTAAAAAATAGTAAGAAGGTAATAAGACTTTCTAAAGAAAGATTATATATTTTAAACTTATGCAAATCTTGATGTCAGTCACCGTTACTATTGAAAGAGGCTCAGTAGCCAAAATTTGCACAGATTTCTTTGGCCTCGATCCTATAAACACTTATGCTATTTATTCACTACTCTGGGTTGCCCTTTTGAAAGCAAGGGGACTACTTACAGAAATAAAGATAAGAAAATGCAGGGTTTGAATGGTCAGGGCCTTTATTAGAAGTTAGCACTTCCATTCCACCTTCATCAGAACACCTTTTTTATGTCTCCATTACCAAGACATCCTGAGACAAGTGGGTCTTTACTTAGGCAAACCTTCCATTTGGTGAGATCTTTCTGGTATGGACCATTGTTATTTAGTAGTGTGAACATAGTTCTCAGTTGCTTTAGCTTTGCTAACAATAGGATTAAACAGATGGCTATGCAATTCAAATTACTGAGAGGTGTCAAAAAACCCCTGTGTTACAGGTAGGTTTGAGCGGGTCTTATTTTTAAACTTAAGCCCCAAAGCATTTATGCATGTAAATAGTAAATTGGACTACTTATGTGAATGCTTGCAGGATCGGGCCCTTTGACTTTAAAGGGAACACTCATGTGCTTAATGTCAAGCATGTGTCTTCGCAGAACAGATTTTACCGGCAAACAGATTTTCTGGATGCTTTTTCCTATTGAGGTTGCTTATCTATTTGATTGTGTGAAGTGGAGACCTTTATAATAACAATATTCTAACGACATCTAGAACTACAACTTTAAAATCCTTACATCTACCTACCTTGAAATCTACATTTCAAAGAAAAGTAAGGATTGAGGCTTTAATCAGTAAAAATATTTGAAGTGTTTAAATAAAAAAATTAATAGTGTAAAAGAAAGCTGCTCACTTGACAAATTATAGGTTACAATACAAAAAATGTAGCTCAGTATTTCACACCAAAGCAAACACATGAGACTTTCAAGTTATCATAAATTAAATTATTACTATTTAAATGTTGAATTAACCAGATTTTAAATCTGGAGTAGAAATTTTTTTTGCCAATTCTGAAATCTCTTGCCATGGGTATGTACTGAAATATTAAACAGTGTTTCCTCACTCTTTTTCTCTTCTAGGTGACTTATGACTTACAAAGGACAATAATTTAAAGGGGCCAAAACCTCTTTTGTGTCTTCAAAATGCGTGTGTAAGGCCTGAAATGTGTTTTTTTTCCTTTAGAAGTATCAGGAATGTCAAATCACATCTTCCCTTATTTGTTGACTGTTGGAAGACTCAGAAATGTGTATTTAGAGCTTTTCTAGTTTTGAGTTGAAAGATAGGGAGGGGTGTTGAACTGTTTACAATGAGAACTTTTCTCTCAAGAGTCTGAATTAGATTGTTTGTTTTTTGTAAATGCCTCAGTTTGCCCATAAAACTCACGACCCCCTTCAAATAAGCAGGTTTTATTTTCTTGGTATGTCAGAATCCCCCTAGTTCTCCAATTGTCCATAAAGTCTTTTAGGGTATTTAAGAGCTGTACCAAGATAAAAACCCTTCCAAGCCTTTAATATATATGACAAAAGCAGCAAAACAAACAACCCACACCACAAATCCCACAAACACACTTTTACATAAGCCTGATGCCTGATTTTGTCTTCCTTTGCCAGTAACCTTTGACCTATATCCTCAGTATCAGTATGATGGCAACAGCCTTTGTTGCTGAAGACTACAGAACCACTCACAGTTATGGAGATAGCAAAGCGATGACAAGTATTATTAAAAACAGTTTTGAAAATGTAGTCACACAGAGAGTCGGTCTTAGGATTCGAATTCAGGGGTTCCTGGCCTTTGACTCTTGCTCAGCCTGCTAGACATCACTGCCTCATTTTTATATGAATCAGAGTTTTTATTAGACTCCATTAAGCCAATCAGCAGGGTGACTGTAGTGTACAATGATGGATTAGTTATTGTTATTGTGCAGTAATAGGATAATAATAGAGATTATTTATAGTAAGTGATTGAGAGATGATACTTAGGGAAAAGAACCAGGTAAGGACAGCCAGGAAGTGGGTGGGGTGAATGTACAGTAATAGTGAGTGGTATCCGCTGTTTTTCTTACATCACTAAGGCTAAGTCTACACTTACAAGTTTCCAGCAGCACAGCTGTACTGACACAGCTGTGCTGCTGTAAGAGCGCTCACGTAGCCTTGTTATGCCGATGGGAGAGAGATGTCCCGTCGAAATCATAAAACCAGCTCAATGAGCCACAGTAGCTAGGTCGGTGGGGGAGCGTCTCCCGCCGACATCGTGCTGGTCACACAAGCGCTTATCCCAGCAAAACTTATGTCCCTGGGGGGTTGTTTTTTCACACCTTTGAGTGACAAAAGTTTGGTCGACATAAGTGCTAGGGTAGACATGGTCAAAGAGAATCCTTACCAAATGAAGGACAACTAGAATGAATTATGTCTGTTCTTTCTGCACCTAGCACACCTACTCAAAGCAAGGCATGTTGAACGGTTGCCATATTCCTATGGTTTCTCAGTGAACCCCAGTCTCCTGGAAAAGATGCTTTGTGCACTTTTGAGATTGACTGACCATCCTATGGAAGAAACTGTATCATCTTTGGACACTTCTTAGTAGCTTTTCTACTCTGTACAGGATCTTATACTTCCCTCATCACTGTAGTATCTGAGAGCCTTCCTGTTGGGCACTAAGTGATTTGATTAACATCTGCCATTGTTTCTCTCATCCCTTCCTCCAGGGAGGGATGAATCTGCCCTTCAGATCTCAACTCCACCTTTAGTTCTGAGCTGGAGGGTCCAGACCTTCAATGAATTTTAGGCCTAGCTTCTGTTGAAATCAACCTTTGAGGACCTGAGGTTAATCCCTATTTGTTAACCATTCAGGTGGAGGGGGCCTCAAAATGGGCCCTGTACTGCCTGTGGCTTCTCACGTGAATAAAAAAGTAAATAAGGTCCCTTTATTAATTTCACTTTCCAGTGTGCCTATCAACATCTCTCTGAGATCATGAACAATCAATATGAAATTAAAAGATCCCATCTTACCTAATAATTTAAAAAAGGCACTAGAGAAAGGCCACCCTACCCAGCCTAAACCCTGTCCTTTCAGCCCATCCTCTCAGACTCAAACAAAGCATAAAACTTGGAGTTCACAAAACAGGTATCTTTTGAGGCAAAATTATAGGCAAAATTAATACCTGCTACAAGTCTGTTCAGGTCAACGTTACTTGGTTACAGCAGAGTGGTTGAATCCATGTTGAAGGTTTTTTTCTGCAACAAAACAATATATAAATCATGGTTGTGCAGCCAGGTCTATCGCTGCCTAATTGTGTTTGTACCAGTGAATAATTCTGAGAAAAGGCAGAAGTGTTCAATAAATATTTCTGTTCTGTATTTGGGGGTGATATGGTCTCATCATATGGTGATGATAATCTTTCCATTCCACTACTATGTCTGGAAGATGTTAAACACAAGCTACAGAAGTTATACCTTTTTGAAATCAGCGGGTCCAGATAACTCACATCCAAGAGCTTTAAAAGAGTTGGCTGAGGAGCTTGTTGGACCATTAACACTGATTTTCAGTATGTTTTGGAGCACTGGAGAAGTTCAGAAGAGTGGAAAAAAGCTAATGTTGTACCAATTTTTAAAAAGGGTAAACGGAGTGGTCCAAGTAATTATAGGCCTGTCAGCCTGACATTGATCCCAGGCAAGATAATGGAGCAGCTGATTTGGGACTCAATTAATACAGAATTAAAAGAGGGTCATGTAATAATGCAAATCAGCATGGAATTATGGAAAATAGATCCTATCAAACAAACTAGATATCTTTTTTAATGTAAGTACAAATTTGGTTGATAATAGTAATAGGGTTGATGTTATACATTTCTGTAAGGCTTTTGACTTGGTACCACACAAAATTTTGATTAAAAAACTAGCATGCTATAAAATGAACATGGCACACATTAAATGGATTAAAAACTGGCTAACTGATAGGTCTCAAAATGTAACTGTAAATGGAGAATTGTCATCAAGAAGGACTGTTTCCATTGGGGTACTGCAGGCACTGGTTCTTGGCCCTATGCTATTTAACATTTTTCATCAGTGACTTGGAAGAAAACACAAAATCATCACTGATAAAGTTTGTCGATGACACAAAAATTGGGGGCTGTGGTAAATAATGAAGAGGACAGGTCATGGATTCAGAGCTATGTGGATTGTTTGGTAAACTGGGCACAATATGCATTTTAACAGAGCTAAATGTAAAAGTATACAGCTAGGAAAAAAGAATGTAGGTCATACTTACTGGATGGACCCTCTCTCCTCGGAAGCGGCAACTCTGAAAAAGATTTGGGGGTTGTGTTGTCAGTTGAACATGAGCTCCCAATGTGACACTATGGCTAAAAGAGCTAATGTGATCCTGCAGTGCATAAACAGAAGAATCTTGAGTAGAAGTAGAGAGGTTATTTAACCTCTATATCTGGCATTGGTGTGACCATGGCTGGAATACTGTGTCCAGTTCTGTTCCCCAAATTCAAGAAGGATGTTGATAAATTTGAGAGTGTTCAAAGAAGAACGCTATTACTAATTAAAGGATCAGAAAGCATGCCTTACAATGATAAGCTAAATAGACTGTGATCTTTGAGTCTAACAAAGAGAAGGTTAAGGGGTGACATGATTACAGTCATAAGTTTCTACACGGGAACAAATATTTAACAATGGGCTCTTCAGTCTACCAGACAGAGCTATAACACGATCAAATGGCTGGAAGTTGAAGCTAGAGAAATTCAGATTGTAAATAAGGCATACATTTATGACAGTGAGGGTAAATAAGCATCGGAACAATTGGATTCTCCATCACTGATGATTTTTAAATCCAGATTGGATGTTTTGCTAAAAGATCTGCTTTAGGAATTATCTTGAGGAAGTTCTATGGCTTATGTTATACAGGAGTTATACTAGATGATTGCAATGGTCCCTTCTGACCTTGGAATCTATCACTCTATGAGTCTATGAAAAAAAATCTAGATGGCTGTCCTGCCTCAACACTTCCTGATCTGGGGATATAATGCCTAGAAGACATGCACTAGCAACACCACCGCCACCTGGAGCAATGACCTCTAAAATGGCCCATTACACCAAGAAATGGGACAAAGGACTTGGTAGACTGGTAATAAGTACTAATCTATGATGCAAAATAGCAGTATTCATTACTTGGTTTTAATCCAGGGACCCAGTCTTGTGAACACTAATGGTATGTCTACACAGCAAATAATAAAAAAAAAAGACTCACAGCATCATGTCTCAGAGTCCAGGTCAACTGACTTGGGGTCATGCTTGGAACCTGGGCTTTGAAACTCAGCAAGGGGAGAGGGTCTCGGAGTCCAGGTTCCACCCCAAGCCCAAACATGAACATCTACACTGCTATTTTTAGCCCTGCAACATGAGTCTAAGTCTATGTCTACACTTTCACTTAAGTTATACCGACATATGTCATTGAGGAGTGCACTCCTTAGGGTGACATAAGTTACACCGACAAGCGCTGGTGTGGACAGTGCTGCGTTGGCGAGAGAGCTTCTCTTAATGACATAGCTACTGCCACTCATGGGGGTGGATTAATTATGTAGATGGGAGAGCTCTCCTGTCGGTATAGAGCGGATACACTAGAGATTTTACAGTAGCACAGCTGCATCGGTACAGCTGCACTGCTGTAAATTCTCTAGTGTAGGCATGGCCCAAGTCAGTTTACCCAGGCTCTTAGATGTGCTGCTGCAGGCTTTCTTTGTTTTTTGTTTTGCTGTATAGACATACCCTTACACACATGCTTATCATTACTACTATGAATAGCACTCATGGTAGTAAAGTTAAGCACATGCGTAGGTGATGGCAGGAACAGGAACTAGCCTGCTGGCAAGGGCAGAAGATGGTCAGCTGCCACAGCTAGTAACCAAGCATAAACAGACACAAATGAATATAGACACACATCAGGTTTGTGAGGATGTGTAGTGTAATTTGTAGCAGGAAGGGAGATAACAGCATGGCCTAGTTGACCAAGCTGTGGATTGCAACTCCAGAGACTTGGTTCTATTCCCAACTCTGCCACTGGACTGCTTACTGACTTTGGGCAAAACACTTTTCCCTCTCTCTGTGCCTCAGTTTCCCCATCTGCAAAATGGGGATAACAACACTTAACTCCATGGTAACGTGCTTTGAGACCTACTGATGAAAAGCACTGTATTCAAGTTAGGTGGTATTGTTATTAGGCAGAAGCTCTATAGTGAAGCAGAAAGACAAACTAGTGTTAGGGATTTGTTTGAGTAAAATTTTCTGTTAGGCATTAGAAGAAAGTTACTTTTTCTGTGATCCTTTACCATTGCCCCATGCTATATCAACAGATGTTGACTCATATTGAACCAAGATAAGACGAGAACAAAAAGTTCAACCTTCAGTTTCACTTTCAGTTTGATAAGCCCATGGAGGGGCCTGCGTGGAACGAGCACTTCCCTAGATTCCTGTTAGCAATGAAACTGCTGGACTAAATATAAGTAGAGAAGAATGTATGCCACAAAACACCTACCTGCAGTGCTCAGGACATCTGATGCTAAAGGTGGGAGAGTGAGGGATGATGCACAAAAAATGTCACTTCCCAAAACAGGTATTGGACCTGATGCTGTTCCTGTGTCACCAATTGGGGCTTTTTCTGAGCTGCAGCTTGTCTGCTCTGCAAAAACCAAGGACATTTCCTGTTATTTTTAAAATCCATCCCCAGACAGAGAAAGCAGGCTTTAAAAAAAGAGGCTTTATCTGGGAAAACCCAGACATATGGTAACCCTACATGCCCCACTGATGGGACACATTACTAAGGACCCCTCTTGATCACTCAAATTCTGCAGAGGTGTGACGCGATATAGAATCACATGTTGTTATTTATTGTTTGTACTGTAGAACTGCCTAGAGGTCTCAGTCAGGAGTTCAGACCCCACTGTACTAGTCGATGGGCACACAGATAGCAAAGCCCCTGAACCAGAGATATTACTGTCTTAGCATGACAAGAGGCAATGGGTAGATGCAATAAAGCAAACACAGAGGGAACAGACAAGCTAATCATGATTAGCTTAAGAAGCAGCGACCACTGCACACCAGTTGCCTAAGCCATAGGCATACGGGTACCATTTTGAGTGGCAGGCCAGCCTTATCTCAGCAGTGGGGGAAGTCAGCTTTGGGGGTGCAAAGGATAGTTGGGGATAAGTTCTAGGGGAACAGAGACAAGTTATGAAAGTAAACCTGGGGGGGAGGGGTGTGTGTGAAATGTGAGGAGCTTCCCCCTTCTCCTCATGCAGCCAGCCATATTCTGATCCATCCCATACCCCCACCTCTTCCCATCCCCCGCCTGCCCTGTTGGCAGGGAGCTATGACTAAGACTTCTTCTTCTTCCTCTTCTTCTTCTTCCTCCTCCTCCTCCTCCTCCTTCTTTCTTTCTTTCCTCCCCTCACTGCCTGCTCTGTCTATGCTGAGTAGGAGCCAGGAGGAGGAGTGATGGGCAGCTAAGTAAATAGAAAGACACGCACCTCTTTTTATATCTGCAGCCACAGCAAATACTAGTGACTGGGTGGAACAACTGCAGGAAAACCCCACTCCCTGCTGGATGCAGGACCAAGAGGGGCCTCTAAAAATGTCTGTCACACCCAATGAGTGCCACTTGGCAGAGCTGCATCTTTTGGCCATGTGCTCACTCGCTATAAACAGCCCACAGAGGGGTGATTATAGCTGCAGCCAAGTCAGAACAGTAATGTTTTACACCTGCTTTGCATAGGGGTAAATAACTATGCAGAGTGCCAGGTGGTGGAGGAGGCTGTTAAGACCACACAGATGGCAATGTGATGGTGGGCTGCTGAACTGTGATGAATTTCCTCTGAGAGCCGCATCAAGCTAATTCATTCCTGCCAATCTACTGTGAAAATCTGCAGTGTTCAATACAATTATCTTCAGCTCAAACAGATCCAGCTGGGGTGGAGCAAGAATTTAACTACAATCCCAAGTGGGCCCCAGAACTTCCTGCCACTTCAAACAGCAGCAGTTTAGGCAGATTTGCTGATTTTTATCAAAGGAGTGGGATACTATTCACCTGTTCCCAGGCACATTCAGCAAGGAGTGAGCATGATGTCATCATTTTATGGCAGCATTAGGAAAGGATCCCACACAGAAAATAGGAGATTTTAGTGTGCTCAAGTGCAACAGAATAAAAACCTCCCCAACTCTCCAACGTTACCTTAGTTAACTTGGAACAGGTAACAGCTCTGGTGTTTAATAGTCCTCATAACTTCTCTCTGATTTTTTTCCCCTGTAGTGGGGTGGCCTAAGGGCAGCTCATTGGGAAATACTGCAAAGCAAGCAGGAACTTGAATTTTCACGCTCTCTGCCTGAGTTCCACCATGATTGCTTTATCAATCTCCTCTTGATATCTGACTTCCTTCTCTTTCACCTGCCAACAGGGTGGGCCCAGATTTTGTGGGTTAGCACTCCGCAAAGGAATGTAGTTTTAATTTTGACCCAGATGCATCCTGCATACCCACAAACTGTACCCCCACTGCTAACTGACTTCTGGTAGCTATCATATACACAGCTACACCAGCCCCAGAGAGCTTGAGAATTCAAAATCGACCAAGCTAATACATCAAAAAAACCCATCTCTACGGTGGAGAAGCGAGAGACAGATGGCCAGTTACTGGGTGCAGGCTGATAGCAAGGCAATAGCATATACAAGGCCTGATTCTCCACTGTCCGGCTCTCCATGTAGCTATTCACATTCAGGGCAGGAGGATATAAAATGTTACTTCTGGTGTGAGCGAGTGGAAACATAGCATTTGGTAGTGTGCTGCACTTACCATGCACAGATTAAATGGCTACACAAGATAGTGGAGAATCAGGCCAACAGTATGGGTCTTTTTATATCACTATGTCCAGAGAACATAAGAATGGCCATACTGTGTCAGACCAATGGTCCATCTAGCCCAGTATCCTGTCTTACAACAGTGGTGAATGTCAGGTGCTTCACAGGGAATGAGCAAAACAGGCAATCATGGAGTGATCCATCCCCAGTCGTCCACTTCCAGCTACTGGCAGACAGAGGCTAGGGACACCCAGAGCGTGGGGTTGCATCCCTGACCATCTTGGCTAATTGTCACTGATGGACCTATCTTCCTGAACTTATCTAATTCTTTTTTGAACCCTATTATAGTTTTGGCTAACACATCATCCCCTGACAACAACTTTCAGAGGTTGACTGTGCATTGTGTGAAGAAGTACTTCCTTTTTGTTTGTTTTAAATTTGCTGCCAATTAATTTCATCGGCTGATCCCTGGTTCTTCTGTTATGTGAAGGAGTAAATAACACTTCCTTATTCACTTTCTCCACACCATTCATGATTTTATAGACCTCTATTATATCTCCCCTTAGTTGCCTCTTTTCCAAGCTGAAAAGTCCTAATCATTTTAATCTTTTCTCAAATGAAAGCTGTTCCATATACTTAATCATATGTGTTGCCTTTCTTTGTAATTTTTGCATTCTAATATATCTTTTCTGAGATGGGGCGACCTGAACTGCATGCAGTATTCAAGATGTGGATGTACCATAGATTTATATAGTGGCATTATGATATTTTCTGTCTTATTATATATACCTGTCCTAATGGCTCCTAACATTCCATTAGCTTTTTATACAGAGGTCTAACAAGCTTCCAAAAATGTTGATTCAGGACTAGATACATCCCTGTTACAACTCCACTGAAGCTAGGGATGAATTTGACCTTCACACTAGCTGGATTTATCCAGCTCCAGGAACCGATTGGACAATAGCTTGAAACTGAGGGGCTGTCCCCACTTCAGAAATTGCTTTTTAAGGAACTGTAGGTAAAAATCACAAAATGGGAGGAGCCATCAGAAAAAGACCCCCAATAACTTGTGAACGAAAGATGAATTTGGTTTAATCTGCAGTTCAATTATGAATTGCAAATCAAGCACTGAGATGCTGGCAAGTTAAATGGAGTGTGTTTCTTATAACTTGACTTTAGGGATAGGAGGGGAAGTTTCCTCACAGTTTCACTACTATAATGGTTTGTTAACTTTTGGAAGATATATTGTTTCTAACACCAACTTTAAGGAAGCTCAAAAATGTCTGCCTTTGCAGCAGACACAACAAGGTCAATTGCAGTCCACTGATACTGGAATACACTTTTTGTATGTTATATTCCTTTCCTCCACCCCTGCGGCTGTCTCGTTTATTTCAATTGTAAGCTTTTCAGCTTTCCAGTGCATCCAATTATACTAAGTTTTTGCATTGGTATAGTCCTAGAACCTTCACAGTTAGCACTTATTGGCCTCTTAAACATTACTGAGTGGACTTGTACAAAAAGCAACCCAAACTAGGTATTTGTCACATTCCTGATTTCAAGGTCTCATCATAGAGGAATCTGCCTGGACAGACTAGGTGTTTCAGAGTTACAAGGAAGTGAACTATTTCACTGAGACATCAAGATCAGTGGATGCATGAAGTGTCTATGAACCAAGGGAGTCCTGATTGTTCTAGTCATCTTGGAGCCTTGAGATAACAAGATACTTGCTCTATGCCTGAAAGTGGTATTGTCAGACAAGATTTCTAGTAACATATTATCTGACAGCATGTGTTTTGATTAGGGATCTTGTTTTTGTCATAATTTTGTGGGTACTGAAAAGGGAAATGCTGTGACTGACAATACATCTTTCCTTCTTAGAGGATGTCTAGGGCCAAATTCTCCTCTTGCTTGCACTGTAACACAGTATAATTGCATTTATATAATTTGACTCATGTCAGTGAAGTTAGACCAGTGTAAATCAAGTATAAGTGATAGGAGAAACAGCTTTAGTTTCTGTAAATCTAAGCTATTTTATTGTCTGTTTTTTAGCTATGGCCAAGAAACCTGTTAGTAGATCACCCTAGTTTTGATGGATTTATGGAAGCAGCATAGCATAGAGATGACCATTACAGACTAGTAACTGCCATACTGTAACCAGAACTAAGCTTTAGGTTAGGGTGCCCATGAGTTTGTTTGAATTTAATAATTATTTTAAGTTTTAAATTAGATATGCACACATTACAAATATAACAAGTATATCCCAGAAACATTACTAAGTCTATCATTCATCTTAAAGTTATGATGACACGGATAAATGATTCACATTATTTTAATAGCTTATTACATTTTCAGAACTACTTGATTTGGACAGTCTCTGTCTATGTATTATCTCATATGTATATATGGATAGATAAAGGATACTTTTCTTTGAGTGGAAAAAAGCATCGGCATGTCTTGGACCCTCTTGGTTTTCTCTGCCTAGATGTCAAGCCTTAAGGTTCATTAATGGCACATGGAAGAGGCTGGCTGTTAGATTTCAGTATCACTTGTTCATCTCATTTAGTTTTGGTGTCTCCCTGGACTATGATGTTCATGGCTATTTTCAGAGGTGTGGTATTAATCTTTCAGGGCTGTACCTATGTGGACCATTTATTTTCTATAATGGCTCTGGGGAGGGAGATTTTTTTAACGCAGATGGGAACAGTTTCCCCCTATCCCCATATTCCATTTTGTTTTTTATTGTAGAAGTGTGGAAATGGAAAGGCCATTTCTTTATATGCAGCCAAATTTTCAAAAGTGGTCACTGCTTTTGATGCTCAGCTTGAGACACCTTGAACTGTCAGACTGGGCCCCCAAGAATTGAGGCACCCAAACCCAGTCACTATTCTTGAAAATTTTGGTTTAAGGCCCCAAATCTGGCAAATACTTAAGCAAGTGCTTAACTTTGCTACTGCCCCCAATGGGACAATTCATGATAGTCAAGGTAAGCCCTTGCATAAGTGATTGTAAGATCAGGGCCTTCGGCCTGGCTGCACAAAAGAAGTTAGGCACCTAAGTCCTAGTTTTAGGTTCCACTGTGATGCATAAACCTCCTGCCAAACCTTGTAGGCCCCTAACTTCACTCAGCGCCTAAATTATTGTAATCAAAAGTTTCCTAGGTGCGTATGTTTCTGCCTCTGGACATGTGCACACTGCTGCCTCCCTCTGGGCAGCCGGGCACCAATCTCCCACCTAAGCCTCAGAGCAATTCACCAACTAGAATAATATGGGTGCTCGTCTGCCTAACTCATCCGAGGGGGGCCCAATCCAGCAGGCACCCACTGAGTACGCGACCAGATCAGGCCCCTGAGATGACGTCACCCAAAACAGTCAGGGACCTCCCTCATAACTTTGAGCCCAGTGATTAGGGCACTGACCTGAGATGAGAGGGAACCCGGTATAATTGCCCCCTCTGTGTAAGGGGGAGAAGGGATTGGCTAACTCTCAGCTGAGTGCTCTAGTCTGATGGTTGGGAGGGGTCTCCATCAGCCTTTCTGTTGAAGCTGCTACACTCTGTAAATAATCAAAGAGCCACTGGAGGAGGGCACTGGCTCCCGGGCCTCCCACATCCTGGGTGCATGCCCAATCACCAGGCAACAGGAGTTGTTATCATGCTTATGTGCTCTTTCTGGCCCAAATGGCTCTTCAGAAGGTGCAACAGCTTCAACAGGGGGAGATGGAACAAACTTTACCTCAGAATATCCCATAACCCAGTGGCTAGGGCACACCCCTGAAAAGTGGCTGATCCCTGTTCATATCCCTTTGGTGTGTGGGGGAGGGGACTTGAACTGTGGGGTCCCTCCAGCCCTGGTGAGTACCCTAACCACTGGGCTAAAAGCACCTTTCTCCTGCACAGCTGCTTGGTAAAACAGCCTAGATAAAACTAACTCCAAGGGAGGGTTTACAGCTAAGAATTGCTAGCAGAGCTAGGTGCCTCCCTGCGGCCTGGACTTCGACAACCTATCTTCAGGAGAGAGGTGGGGCTTAGCACATACCCCTCTCATCAGCATCTGTCACTGGCTATCTGAGGCAGCTCCCTGACTAGCATACTGACTTCTGTGAATCAAAATCTAAGGTGCCTGTCTCTCCTCATTTATTGCACAGGAAGCCTAGGCACCTAATTCAGGCTTTGTGAATCACAGTGATTTTCTAGGCACTGGAAAACTAGGCATGGCAATGATCAGTAACACACTGTCTAACTCCTTAAGTGCATCCAGGCCTTTGTGACTCATTAGACAAGGTATGCTATATATTAGATATACCCATCTGCAGTATTACCAATCTCGGAGGGGGAGGGGCATTCAAAAATCACCAGTTAGGTTTTCAAAATCATAAGATTGCCTTAAAATTCATAAATTTGGGGTTATTTTTATTTGCCTTCTGCTTTCTGAGCCTTTAGGGTACACTTGGCTCATATTTTCAAGCTCTTCTCTGCAACTATGAGTGCTAGACCGTTTGGCTAAAAGAAAGCTGAGATTCTCATGCAATCTTTTGTTTCCAGCAATCAGAGCTTTAAAAAACAAAAACACACACAAAGAAAATCAAAAAAATTGACAACATTAGGCTACAGTTATATTCTCAAGACACTGTTGCAATGTTTAACAACATTTAATTTTTGCTGGCCAGCAAATATTTTTTCTATGCTTTGGTGCAAATGAGTTCTGCAGACACACGAGACCTGTGCCCAGTAATAAAAAGAAAATTGGAAAGATTTATTATGAAAAAAGCCCTGTGCTCCCTCCAGATGATCTTTTTTTTTTTTTTTTTTTTTGGGGGGGGGGGAGGGGGCAGGGGAGAGGGGGATTCCTAAGAGAAAATAAAGAACCAGCAAAAAACTAAGAGTCAGAAATTACCTAGAAGATTGTTACAGGTGAAACCCTGAACAGCTTTAAAATTTCCTGCCAAACTTCTAATTAGCTTCAGAAACAAACCTGTCTGCCATGGAGAAAATGAAAAGAAGACATATGGACCTTGCTTTGACGAGTCAAAACTTTCTTTATCATTACCAACCAAGCCACAAGAGTGGCCCAAAGGGACAAGTCCTTGCCAGTTAACACACTTGCTGGACAGTACCTGACATAATGCCTCTTTTCCCCTAATCACAAATCTTGGACTCCTTAATCCACCCCAATGCACCAGAATAAGGCATCTTAATGGCCAGCGGCCCCACCATGTATATACATAGGCACTGTCCCCCTTGTCTTCCTAATCTGTCAGGGCTTGGGTCCTCTTTGTCCAGTCACGCCTTCATCAGGACATAGGTGTTGGCAAGTTAGTAATCTGTTAGGGGAATGACTCCCCCTGCCGTCATGCACATCAGATTAGGAGGCTGCATTCCCAAACCTCTTATGTCAACTGGTCCTTTAGCTAACTTCCTTGCAAGGATTCAAATCTCCAAGAAGTTGTGATGCCATGACTACAGAAAGGAAAAACCTGCCTAGAAACTCACAGATGGGAAAAAAAATGCAAATGCACAAACCAAGAACCTGCTGCAAAAGTACAACAGGAAACACAACAGAAAAATGCAGCACACCACACAACTCCTACCCCCTACCACAGTCATGCAACATCCCCACCCTGCACCAGTGGTGAGCAACAATACCTGACCATGAAGGAGAAGCCAGGCAGGCAAAAGAGCTTTGGAAGCACAGGACAGGAGAAAGAGGCGGGGGCCTTCTCTTCTGGTTGTCATAATCAGAGTAGCTTTACTACATGATCACCACAGTTCCTCTCCAATCAGAGGCATCAACCAGTGATATCCCTGCCATAGTTCACCCTTAAGGCAAATTACAGTTTTCCCCATTGAGACTACCAGCCAGGTGTGTGGGTCTGCATGCAGATCTCTATAGATAGGACTAGCCAGGGTAGTATTGCTACTTCATCTACTCTTCAACCCCATTAATGAAGTAGGGATAGGGGATTTTTGCTTTCCTTCTCTGTCCCCTCATCACAATGACTCAGGCAAGCAATGTCCAACTGTATTTGTCTGGGACACTCAAGAATAACCACTCATTTGCCTGGGAAAATAAAATGGATCAACATTAATGTTAAAACTTAACCAAGAGACGATCAAGACATGGGTTTAAAACTACAGAGCACACCATTATGATGTAACTTCAGTTTGTTTATAGGAAGATTGCCTCGGGAAACCATGAATGAATTTCAAACATAGCAACTTAAATGCTCTTGCTCACATGTAATTTTGTTCCACTGGAAGGATGACAGCCATACAGCACCGGATGAGGATCATGGTGAAGATTCCTTCTTTGAAGGAACAGCCTTGTGAAATAGTTAAAAAAAAAAAAAAAAAAAAGGAAAAGAAAAGAAAAGAAAAGAAATTACAAAGCACTGGATTCTGCAGACCCACTGAAGTCAGCGAAACGACTGTCTAAGTACTAGCTAGGTTTTAGAATGCGTTCACTAAAATGCTAGTAAATGTAGTCATGTGACACTGGTGGATGGCTTCTCCACATCCTCTGCAAACACTAGACTTACAGATGACCCACTTGTCACAAGTAGTGACACAGAATTAGGCAATTAAGTTGGAAGATGACTCTATATTTGGCGTACCTTAATTGTATTTCCTTGTCACTGATTATTCCAGCCTTGCAAATTTTCCAGCCTTGCAAAATTCTACTCATTCCCTCTGTTAGGACAAGTAACTTTTTTAAAAATGGGTGACAAAAATGTGTGTTTACTACTAATTATCATGGTAAAGGGCTGGTGAGTAGCTTGTTTTGTGAGGGTTAGTAAAGTTTCATGGCACGTTTCCATGGCTATATTACTCAGTGTAACTTGACTATATTGCTGTGTGTACTGCATGTGTGTACTACATACTGTTCTAATGTAATATCTTCAAAAATAAAATGAAAAAGTTATTGCTCATTTTATTTACCAATTGTAATATTTCTGTAATTATAGTCTAAAAGTTGTCTCTGACCCAAATCTTTCAGTTCTTACTCAGGAAAAATTGCTATTGACTTCAGTGGGAGTTTTGCCTGCATAAGGGCTAAACTGGGTAGGCTTTGATACCCCCAGCTCCTCTGCAAACTTGGAGTCCTTCCCCTATATGGAGCCCCATTGAATTCAATGGGACTCTGAACAAGTGCAGGTGTTCAGCCTGAGCGACTGGGGTCTAAGGAAGAATTTAGAACTTGGTCTCAAATGTAGCTAGACCCAAGACACTATATTCTGATATGGATTTTGGAAATCCACAAGGTTCTGGGATGGTTAGCTCTAGAGGTTTGATTTCAAACTTTTCTTCTTTAATTTCACAGCATGATTTTGAGAATAAAATTCGCTGCTATTCTCTGTCCATGGTTGTTTGTGAAACATTACCTGATGAATCAAAATATAAGTTAGAACAGCCTAGATATCTACTGCAACAGCTCCCTTTGGTTCACAGAAGCAGCCCAGATTGGTAAGGGCCTGGTGCATTTTGGCCCCATCTCCACCCTTCTCCACAAACACTTCTTCCTTCCCCCAGTTGACATCTGGGGCTGTGAGGGGGAGTGTCACAGGAGTGTCCCTAAATCAGAGGGATTTCCAGGTAACTATTTCTGTACAGGAGTTGTCTGTAACCCAGAATCAAGGACCTTGTTTTGGTTTTCATTTTATGCCTATGAGGTTGTAACCTCTTAATGTATCAGCCACATTTGTCCAGTATCTGAAGGCTGTGTAAGAAGATGGTCTAGAGAAGATCATTATTTTAGCAAAGTGATGGATTGCTAGCTTGTAATCAGACTTGATTTGGTAACTGGATGCATATGTGTAAAAGTGGCTTAAAGTGTGGCTAAATTTTGCAATTCTTACTCAGATATTACTCCAGGACAATCCCTCTGACTTCAGTCAGAGTTTCCCTGATTGAAATCTGACTAAGGACTTCAGAATTTAGCCACAGCTTCCCTCCATTTCCTTTACCTTCAATAATGGCCTGTTAGGGTATGGCTAAATTGCAAAACAAAACAAAAACCACGTGGCAGCGAGCCTCAGAAGCCAGGTAAACTGAGTCAGGCTTGCAGAGCTTGCACTATGGGACTAAAAATAGCCGTGAAGGTGTTCCCACTCAGGCTGGAGGTTGGGCTCTGGCAGCTGGTGAGGGGTGGGTCTCAGAGCTCGAGCTCAAGGCTGAGTGGGAACATCTACACTGCTATTGTTAGCCTTGTAGCATGAGCCCCTTGACCCCGAGTCAGTTCACCCTGATGACTAACTGCCACGGATATTTCTTTTTGAAATGTAGATGTGCCCATAGGCTAGTCATTAGATTTTAGCATACCTAGTTTGCTGATAGCTGTATTTTTTCCTGTTTGATTTTGATGGGAGGTCTTTGTAATAGGGAGCCATGAACAGGGCTAGCCCTAGACCAAATGGTACCCCAGGAAAGGATAGTCTTTGGTGCCCCCTCCTCTATTTGTTAAACTTTTGAATACCTTAATTTTTATTGCATTTGTAGCCCATTTCACGATTCGGATGAACGATTTGCATGCATGACTTATCTCTGTCATATAAGATGATAAATTTCCACATGAGGATCTATAAAGCTTGGAGGTTTGAGGAAAATATAGTTCTCAGAAAGTCTGGAGAGATCCATGAGATTCTACAAAGGTCCAGAACATTTTAGGAAGTTAGTGATCTATGAATCCACATACAAAATACCTGAAACATTTTACTTCAAACATTCTATTTTCCCTTTTGTCGCTAACAGCAAAAACAGCACTTGAGCCTGGTGCCCCCCAAACCCAGCACCTGAGGCTGTCACCTGGGCCATCTGCCCCTGGCTATGAAGATATCACATCAATGAAATGTTAGCTAGGGAAGTGTGGGGCTGAAAACAAGGGTATATGCCTATATGGAACTGAGAAAACTGGAACATCTGGCACACACCTGAATGTCCTTCATACTGCTAGGACTTCCATGTCAGGGACGCTATGGCAGCAACCTGGGATTTTTGCATCCAAAGATTGGATGCTACTTTGTCCTCTTGTCTCCACAACATTCTAGGAGGTACAGAAAGGTGGCCATTTTTGTAGATGCAATTGTAAGTATTGCAGTTTTAAAAAATAACTAATGCATGTTTTGCTGGCAGAGAATATTGATATTATTGCACTGAGTTTGTGTACAGCACTTTTGGCGTTTTAAAGTCTCAAGTCCTGATTCTTCACACACCCTACTAGTGAGAGTAACCCCATTGATTTAAATGGGATAACTCCTGCTATTAAAGCTAAGCAAGTCCCTTGTTCCCTCTATAACAGTGGTTTTCAACCTGTGGTCCGCGGACACCTGTGGATTTGCAGATTATGTCTAAGATTTCTGAAGGAGTCTGCATCTCAATTTGAAATTTAGGGGTCCACAAGTGAAAAAAGGTTGAAAACCACTGTTCTATGAAAAAAAAGGTGGAATGTGAGTCTCACATCGCTGGAAGATGGTCAGATACCCTAGATCTGGGTGTGGTACAAGAACCTTAATAGATAGATTTAGTGCAAGAGATTCTAAGCAACTCCTGGGGATATTGGTTTGAGCTATTACATAGAGATGGTGGTAATTCTGAGCAGCCTGATTCTAGCAGTCATCAATATAAAAAGGGGCAAACTTCACTTATACTTGTGAACAAATAGGCTTCTCCTATGTTCATTTTTACTTTCCTTCTTTTGTATTTGAATAAGATATTCCAAAATATTCTTACACTACTTTTTTTTTTTTTTTTTTTAAATAAAAGTGAGTTACATGTTGGAGTCAGATGCCCTTTCACAGTGTAGGTAATCTGAGCTTTTTCTTTAATTATGTGCTGTCCTAAATTAATGATAGTACTGCTCTAAGGACCATGCAGCAGGGAGAAATGGGCTGAAATGTTTCATGCTTGAGATCAGCCTGGAAGTTGTGTTTCCTGTAGCCAGTGGACCCCTGCACCTTTGTGGAATCTTCTGGAGTCAACAGGGCTCTGTAAAGGCATGAGGCTCAGAGCCAGCAGAGAACTCATAGCAGGATCATACCTGAGACTTTTTTCCCCCCCTTCAGATTTTGTTATTGCACAAAATTGACCTTTGTTTAAAAAAAACTGCCAAGGGATTCTCCCTTTCTTAATGTCTTCAGCTCAAGACTGGCCTTTCTGGAAGATATGTTTTAGTCCAACCCAAATTATTGGACTCAATGCAGAGGTAACTGGGGGAAATTCTATGGGCTGTATTATACAGAGGGCTTCTGATGTTAGGCTTTAACTGATAAGCACCCAGAAAACATCCCAATACACCCCCTGAGACTTAGTGTTTCTCCAATAACACCAGTTACTTATACCTAAAGGGTTGTCTACAGGGCGCAGTAATGTGGATTACAGGGGTGTGATTTCCAGACCCTACTGGTATGCACTAAAGATTCCCTAGTGCATTTTAACTTAGTGTTGTTTGAAACTGTGGCACATCAAAGTGCAGTAGGGAACATTACTAAGGGATTACTCACTATAGTATATACAAAGAGAAAACCCTGAAAATCCCTAATTTTTGGACATCTACATAAAACTAAAAAATTGCTAAAAATAAAGACCAAAAAATTAAATGAATAAACCCTCCAACGCAGCAGCCCTACTTATAAAAGAGGTCAGACTAGATGATCTAATGGTTCCTTCTGGCCTTAGAAATCTATTAAACAGGACTAGTATCTTTGCCATGTTTTAGAATAGCTGCTAGAGTGACACAATGTATGCCAACAGGAGGAGTTTTTCTGCTAACACAGCGACATCACCTCCCTGAACAATGTTCACTACACCAACATAAACACTCTTCTGTTGCCCTAGTTGTGTCTACACTGGGGGTTTTGCTGGCATAGCTATGTCACTAGTGTGTGTGGTTTCTTTTATACCTCTGACCAACATAACTATGCTGACAAAACATTGTAGTGTAGATTTGGCCTCAGGCCAGACTACACCAGAAATTTTTGCCAGTATAAGCTAGGTCAGTTAATGGTGTTATTTTATTGTATTTCTTTTACTGGCAAAAGGCCTAGTGTACCAATATAAAAGTGCCTTTGTTGGTATAATTATTATGGTTGCTGAATCAGTATAGGCAAAATAACTTTTTTGCTATGTTGCTTTGTTGCTATGAGCTGTGTCAACAGCAGGAGGTTTTGCTGGTGTAGCTCTATTAGTAACCTGTTCCTAGTCTAGACCTGGCCTAAAACTTTCAGTGGGAGTTGAATGCCTAGCTCCTTTATGCTCCTTGGAAAATTTTAATTGCCGTCTCAAGTGTCACGCGGGCTGGCTTGAGTCGGGGGGGCATTTAGTATATTGTGTGACATCAGTATGGCAGAGTCATGATAGTGCGTGTGAGGTATATCATGTCAAGCACTGTTAGAAAGAATATATCGTGCTGAGTAAGATGATAACACTTATGTTTATGTATTATATGTGAAATGAAAGTTATGGATGTATTTGATGTTTCTGTATGTCAGTGTGGACTGGCTGGGACACACCCCAGACAGAGAGGCAGCAAGACAACAGCCTGCTTAATGGCCCATTGAGACACTCACAGATGGGAGGGGCCCAAGCACACCTGAAGAGTCATCAGGATCGTCCCAGGTGACCATGGACCCCAGGCACACTTGAAGAGTCATCAGGATTGGCCCATGTGACTCTGGACTCAAGTCTGGGTCTTGTGACTGTCCACAGGCCGCATGGCCAAGGGAGGGGGTTTATAAGATCAAACCACGGAATCCATTTTGTCTTTGCTCCTGTCCAGTCTGCAGACACACACCTACCTCTGGATCAATTCATCTTGTAACTGAACTGAAGGACTTAGACCCATCCAAGTACTGGATGTAAACAAGAGGGAACTATACAAGCCTGCAAATCCAGAAACCTGATGTATATGGATTTTTAATCATTTGTATATCTGTGATTTACTTTAACCCTTTAACATTTCTCTCATGGTTTATTTCTTTCATTTTACAACAAACCTTTAGTTTTAGTTACTAAAGGATTGGCTGGCAGCGTGATATTCTAGGTAAGATCCAAACTTATATTGATCTGGTGCTGTGGCTGACCCCTTGGGGTCAGAGGGAACCTTTTTAGTAAAGAGCACAGAGTTCTAGTAACTGGTCTCTTTACTGGACGTAGTGCTGATTTGGGAGCCAGGAATGTAGTAAAGGGGGCTGTGGGCATTTGTGGACTGGCTTCTTGATATCCAGTGTAGGGAAATCAGAAGCAGTTCATGGCTGGTTGGGAAGCTGGACTTCAGTGTCACCTACCAGCGTGGGGAGAATCTGCACTCCTTTTGCAGCCTGCCCTGCCCTTGGCATTATCAGTTGGCTACCCTGGGCACGGACGGGTCACATCAAGCCCTTAGGGAATTAATCAATTTGGACTAATCTTATACTGGTGTAAACCAGCAGTGACTCCACTGACATCAACGTGAGAGTCCAGAAGCCATTGCTGACTTCTGAAAGGATTTGTTTCTCCCCCTCAATACAGATACATCTCTGACCAGTAAAACAGGAAGCACGACCCTTTTCTTGAGGTGCCAATGATTCAAGGAGCATTGGGCATGCTGCACCATCTCTGAGGATCGTACTTCCTACTCCACTGCCCCGTGTGGAGAAAACCAGTTAGAAGGGACCTGTTAGGAGTGGCGTGCACTCCTGGGGCCAGCTGGAGGGAGAAGTTTTTATACTCCTCCACTGTAATGGGGCCTGGCCCTTCCACATGGAGCAGAAAAGAGGAAGAAGGCTCCCTGAGCCCTGGCCTATACTCATACTACGCACAGAAATAGCAATAGTTTTAAGCAATAGGCATATGGGTGAAGCTCAGGAATTAGGGTTATTAATACAAGTTAGGCAATATTTATGGGCTGCAGGGAGTAAAGTGAGGGGAAAGGGGCTAGAGATAAAACATCAATGGTATGTGTTTGTATGCATCACATCCGTTCCCGACTCCTTTGTCTTGGTGTTATCTCCGCTCTTCAGGGCAGGGACCTCTCTTCATATGTTTGTAAAGTGCCCAGCTCACCTTTTGGAGCTATACAATTAAATTAATCATAGATCTCAGGGCTTTGGGAAGGTGTGTGAACAGGATTGACTCCATTTCGCAGGTGATGTAACTGAGGCACAGAAAGCAAAGGTCCTTTCCAGTATAACTCAGCTGAATCATACCAGGAATTAATTTAGATCAGAAGGCTTCAGCAGTTTTCCTGTGGGGGGCACCAGGATGGAGTAGAGAAATATGAGACTAGTTCAGGGGCTAACTTATTTTGTAATGTGATCCACCTCTTAACAGACAATACCTTATGGGCAACCTTCACTTCTAAACCTCCCACCACCCCATTTGCAACCACACAACAGTCCTGTGGCAATGACACCAATAATTGATTCCCTACTTGCTCCATGGAACCCATGGCCTAAATCTCCTCCATCACTTAGGGATTGTACAGAGTTGTGGACCTTACAAACTCTGCAAACCATGAATTCAGCCCTGAAGGGTTCCATTAGAATCCCAAAGATGCAGACTCCTGCTCCCCTATAATCTCATTGCTCAGAGCCCTTCTCCATCAACCTCCCCCTTCCAACAGAACCCAGCCATCCCCACAAGACCCTCATTCTTGCTCCCAGGTTTCCCTATCTTATTAGACAGGGTCCTTCTCCCCTCCCTGCATGGGCTGCATCAGAAGTTTCCTATTTATCCTCTCTAGACTTAGCATCCTTCCTCTGCTAGGAACCAAGCGTCACCCCTCCTCGTAGCAGCAGCTGCTTTTCTTTTTCTTCTTTGCTGCAAGTCTTACCCACTGCTTCCTCATTCCCCTACCCAGTGCCTTCCTCTGGCCCACTTCAAACATCACACAGCTGGTGGACGGGGGGACTGGGGACTGACCATGCCTTGGGTCAGGTTTCCTCCTCTGACCCCAGATAGCCCTCAGCCCCAGGAAGGAGTGGGGAGACTAAGATAATGGCCACCCCACATGACCTTGGCCACGTGGCAGAGCTGGCTGTCATCCTGACTGAAGTTTGAAAACTGCTGGCTCTAGCAAAGTGAATTCTAATACCAGCTTTGTCATAGGCTTCGTATGACCATTGGGTTGTTTTCTTTGTGCCTCACTTCCTCCATCTGTAAAGTGAAGTTACTTCACTTTTAATACCTCACACAAATGAGGTGAGGCCTAGCTAACTCTCTAAAGAGCAAAACCTCACAAAAGCTTCCCACTGGCTGATGTTGTAATGGAACTCAGGATGTTCAGGTTCCTCCAGGCACCATACTCAGAGCTTCAGGCTATGGGGGTGACAACGAGCGACACCAATGGATGTTCTATTTGATCAGATCCTGGGATTTCCTACAACATTTGTCAGGACTGTGACTGTTTCCCACATCACTTGGTGCTTTTCTTTAAGACCAGCTCCTGCACGCATAGGATCCTTTGTGATTCTCCACTTTCAGTTGTTAAGAAATACTCTTCTGAATGCAGAGAAAAGCTTGATTACATTTTCTAACTTTTCTCCACAACTGCAAGGGTCAGAAACTTTTTTAAAACAAAAGATGAGATTTTCACATAAATGGATGACTGCAGGAGCTGACACTAAGATAAATGACAAATATTGGGAGAATCACAATAAACATGAAGAGTTGGCAACACTGCATGTGTAGCCTTTTGTACCTATGCACATGTTCTCAAGTTGAATTTTAACATTGCTTCCCTAGAGAAACTGAATATTTTGAATATTGAATTGTTTATTTTTAATTTAGGTTTACATTGGACTTTTTTTACAGCATTAATTGCATATAGATGGTATATTGCATAACCCCTCATGCTGTCCAAAAAAAGGACAATTACATTTTGCAACAACTTTTGAAGGTTTCAAAATGTTCTCATTGGAACAACAACGACAACAACAAAATCTTTTGACCTTTTTTGTGAAAATGGAATTGTGTCAAAGTGTCTGTTTCAGCGTGAAAGCTGAGATTTATGGTTCAGGGCTCTAGTTGTTTCTCAAGAGAACTGGTGTTCATATTTGAGACCCTAGTGGTTAGGGCACTGACATGTGGGAGACTTAGGTTCAAGTCCCTGCTCTGCCTGAGTCAGACCAGAGGTTTTTTTTTTTTTTAATTCCAGATCACATTGAATCAGGCAGAGGAGGGATTTAAACTGCTGTTTTCTAAACCCCTGACCAGTGCCCTATGCACCAGTTTAGAGAGAGACTTTCAGCCAGAAAACTTTGTCCATTCAGCTCTAATTACTATATATATTTTGTGATCCTGTAACAAAAAATCCTATTGTAATGGAGATGGGCAAGGAAGTAGAATTAAACACTCATATGAAAAAATAAACACAAAACTTGACTGCTCTGCCATTAAGGATTCAGCTGTACTCTTTCATCAAGTTTTTAACATATTTAGACATTCCTGTGTTGAAGCACCTGGGATTAAGACAATAAAATAAAATCAGTTACAGATCAGCAGAATATAACGAAGCTACTGCTTGCTAGTAAACCGCATTCTCTTATTATGAAGATCAATCAAAATACTGGCCAAAGAGCTCTTATGTCAGCTCACCAGTCTTGGGTTTTAACAGGGCCCTGAAATAGCATATCCCAGAACCATACGTTCTTTACTGCTGCCCACTCTTGAGTGTTTAAACCACATAATCAATAGCAGGAGTGGAACAGCAAAACTTAATGGGACCTGGAGATCTATAACCAACCCCTCAAACTGGGCCCAGAAGTGGCTAGTCAGCCAGAGCAGATCCCAGGGCAACTGCTGATGTATGTTCCTATGACAAACATTAAATGGATTTTTTTACTGATTGAAGCTAAGTGACATCAAGATACTACCAAATCTTTATTTTTACAAGCCTTTATTTAAATTAGTTTAGATGTATCATTGACATGCAGGGTTGTTTCGGTTTGGTTTTTAATGTTAAAGTGTTATAAAACCTGAAAGACAAGTTGGGCGAGGTAATATCTTTAATTGGACCAACTTCCGTTGATAAAAGACAAGCTGTCGAGCTGCACAAAGCTCTTCTTCAGGATAAAGAATAAATATTTTTAAAATGCTAGGATTACTAAGCTTATACTGACCTCTAATGGCCATAAACATGTATAATCATTGAAGGGTAGCTGTGTTTGGAGAAGTGCAAAGTCTTGATGGAAGTAGTGCTAGCCTGACAAGAACAAAACAAAAAAAAAAAAAAACCCCACAAAACTTTTCTGATGAAAACTCTGATTAAGTAGTGAGGGTTTTTTTTTGTGATTTATTGTTTTGAAGCACTATTGCCTTTTTAGGGATAGCAGGAAAATGTGTGAAGATTAAACAAAGCTTGCAAAAAAGAGAACTCTAACTGAAAGTTTTATTTCTCTTCCTTTCAATCGATCTGGAATCTTTCCCCATGGCATCACCAAGAATTAACCATCTTTCTATCTCATCCTTTTTAGTTAAACTGCTGATCCTTCGGATAATAGGGGAAATATTTAAGGTGTTTAAGATATTTGAAAATTAAAATACGTATTATTGCCAGCATTTTTCAACTTGAATGCTTAGCCCCTAGATCTGCAATCCAGGACCTACATGAGTGGCTTGATGTTCAGAAGTTCTGGGAAACCCACAGCATCAACAGATGAGATCGGGAATTTAAAAACCTTATCATGATATTATAACTCCTCCGATATCTCAGAGAAAGGACCATCTAGTCCATAAGCAAAAATAAGTCTTTCATCCAACAAAGGTTTCTCCCCACTGCTTTATTCTTCAGGTACAAAGCACTAAAACAAATGCTTGCTTCACTATCCTCAGTTAGCTCTGCAGAGTCAATACTGCAAAGAAGATCTGAGCAGGATTCTTTTCCATCTTGTGCATCTGAATTGTTTAATAATTTCCAATCATTTTCAGATGTCACTGAGGTGTAATCTGGCCTGTAGTACCAATAAAGCCTAAATGGAATTTAATGTTCAAAATCTTACTACAAAGACTGAAGAGCAAAATTCAGAAAACCATAGACAAACCAATGCCATAATAGCCACAGCTTGATATTTTTATTCTTACAGAGAAAAGTTAAGTGTGCAAGTCATTAATATGCTAGCTGCACAGTGAATCTGCTCTATCTATAAAAGAGGAATCAATATACACGGCACTTTAACATTTTTATGCAAATATCTTTATCCCTGAACATAAGTAGTGCAATGCTAGTAGTGTATTGTGTAATAGCTCACCTCAAGTAATCACAGCCAGTGCTAAATTGCTGAAAAGGAAATTAAGCACCAAAGAGCTAAGTGATGCTCTATAGAAAATTCCATAAAATGAATCATCAGGCATAGATGGGCCCCATTGTTGAACTTTGCAGCCACCACATTTTTCTCACTGAGTTAAATGAGGATGCTTAAAAGCAGATTTCAGTTGCAGTTGGTGCTTTGAGAACACAGAGCTGAGAAACATTTAAACACAACAGAAGACAAAAAACTTGGTCCTCACTTTCATTTGAACCTAAGATCAGACTTGAATCAGTTTGAAAACGGTTTTCTCAGGCCCTGAGAGCTCTCCCACAGATGGGGAAGGAGGATAAAACCTACCCCAGAGAGCAGAGCTAATTGGAAAACAAAGTTTCCATTCATAGGAAATTTGAACATAGATGAAAAGTAAAAAAGTAAAAAAATTATTTTAGGGAACAGAAACTCTGAAATACTTACAGTAGTTTCAGAAACATTGAAATGATCCAATAGAAACAAAATATTTCAGTAATGCCAAATTGTTTCATTTTGATAATGTCAAGACATTACAGTAAAGTACACTTACACAATAATAATCTAAATGAAATGGAATGAGAAAGTTGAGAAGAAACAAGAAAGTTGGAACTAAATGAAAGACAATGAAATATTCCATTTTGATTTTGACTCCTTGCAAAAATTTTCTGTTGAAATTTTCATTGAAAGCAACACGTTCCCACAAAACATTTTGATTTCAATGAAAATGCATTTTCCAACAGAAAACTGTTCTGTCAAAAAGTTTGACTAGCTAAATCAGAGCTAAGAAAGCTGATTATATCAATTCTGGAGACTTACAATTTGTCTATACATGTTGTTTTTTCAGGAACAGCAATTTCTGAATAACTCCATGTATGGACAAGCCCTAAGTTTCCAAGATTCATCTGACAAATCTCTGAGCAGAACAATGTGTTAGGCAAATTTTAGTAAGTGCAGTTAGGAGGGATTCTGGAACCAAATTTCCTTCTCATCTATTTGTGATTTTAGAGGAGTCAACAGGAATACAAATTTAATCAGAGGGATTTTGATCATTACCAGTCATTATCAAGCCCTCAGTAGAAATTACATAGTCCGAGACCTTTCTTGATTTATCTCCAGTTACAGGTTTTTAATATTTGAATGAGGAGAATATGCTGTTGGGCAAATTCCTCAATCCAGATATTTTCCAGTGGAGATCATCAGATGACTCCTCCTTTCCCTTCCCCATTTATCACTTCTATCTTCCAGCATTCCCACAGTCACTATCATAAGCAGATAAAATCTTGCCCAAGCCTATTCAGTTAAGTGTGGGTCATACTTATCTGTTTTGTTGTGTGAAACATTAAGTGGAAGTCGTAAGCTGGCCAGGGATGAAGGTGCAGTGTGGGAGTGTGATTGGAGAATAGGAAATCTAGCTGGAGAAGGAAGCATGTGGATGGACCTGGGTGGAAAAGAAAATAGAAGAGGAAATGAGTAGATTGGCTGTCAACATGACCTTGTGGGTAGGGCATTGAACTGGGATTCAAGAGACCTGGGTTTTATTTTTGGTTCTGCTTCTGATCTAGGACAAGCCATTGTACTTTCATGTGCCTCTGTTTCCCCACCCTTTATCTGCCTTGTCCATTTAGATTGTAAGAACATCACATAAGATCAGAAAAGAGGGGAAAACGGTGGGAGAGAGTAAGAAAAATATGGGGGCCTATGCGAGGAGGTGAGGGAAAGAAGGGGAATGTAGAAGACGTGGCCTGTCCCTCCCTGTCAGTCTCAGAAGGAGGCTATGCCCCCTTGCTGCCACACCTGTGTAGGCAAACTTTAAAACAGGGATTAGATTTTCATGGTCTATAACCTCATGCCCTCTGGCGGGGTGTGGCAGACAAAGCAGTCTATGGCCCAACGAGGCTTCACATGGCTTCGTGTCCCAGCCCCAGTGGTAAGGGGGTAGTGGTATGCGAGCCCTCCTGACTCCACCGTGTCCCAGGCCAGGGCCCTAACAGTGGCAGAGTATTCCATTACTGGGTCAGTGGGGCTCCAGCTGCAGCTCACTGACAAGGGCTCGAGTGCAAGTCCAGCTGGACCTAAGTTGGCTGTCCCTGGGCTACTTCCTCCACCGCCGTGCCCGTGTACCTGTGGCCAAAGGTCATCATCAGCCTCCCCGGGGTACATTGCCAGCAGTAGTCCAATCAAGCCCTTGCTGTCTAGGTTGTCCAATGGCTCAGGTGGGTCGGGTGAGTCCTTAGGGTAGCTGGGATCCTCTCCAGCTTCTCTCTCCAACAGCGGGCTGGGTACCTCCTCCTCCTTCAGTGGCTGCCTCCTGTCTGAGATGTAGAGTCCACCCTTTATACTTCTTGTTCCTGTCTGGGCTCTGCCTCTCTGCTTCCAGTGTGGTGGGTATGATTTCCCTGGCTCCACCCTCCAGGGGTTGAGTGGCAGTCCCTCCCCGTCTGTCTTGGAAAGAGGCCATGCCCCCTCACTACAGGGAGAGACAAAGAATTCCATGAAGAAACAATGGACAGATGGACAGAGGGAACAGAAAAGGGGAGCAATGGCAAAAGACAGGGCAGATGGGGGAAAGTGTAGGGCAGTTGGACAACAGAACAGAGAGACAAATCATGGCCTGAAAGAATTAAAGTGATGGACATGGCACATTTGTGTAGAGCAGGATCAGGAGCCTTAGTATTTCCAAGTCCAGTCAGAGAGGTTTCAACAACTTCCTAGTTCAATAATTCAATTGGTACAGCTGAGTAAAAACCAAATAGCTGCTGCAGTCTAGAAGAGAGATGGTCCTATCCAATTCACATGGGCACAACTGGGCTACTAGGATTAGCTCTTTGGGATTTTTTGAACCCCATTTTGGGTCTTTAAGAAGGTAGCCTTGTCACGGTATCCCACACCACACTATTCTCTTTAGAATAGATGGGTCAAACCGCTAATGCATGTCAGGTAGTTGCCAGTCTTTGGAGGTTATGTATGGAAGGTCTGCCCACAAACCCCTCTGGCCTTCATCCCAGATACACTTTTTACTCTTTGACAGGCATTCAGCGCTTGGGCAGACAAAAAGAGTAATATTTGTGTAAACCATATTCTCCAAGTGTGTCCTAAAACCTTTCCTGAATTACCGAGTGGGCTCAGTTCTCAGTTCCTCCATCCTTGCACTCAGGGAAGCGCTGGTTTCACGGGTGGGGCAGAGAAGGTTTTAAGCCAACTTCGTGCCCCCTGTATTGCAAGGCTGTTCAGAGGGTGGCCCAGCTCCCAGTATAAATTACAGGGCAGCCATGATGCAATGCAGTCTGGCCAAATGTTCTGCCTGTCCCCAACAGGCTCCCTGTGCCAGGGACTGACGAAGGGCTATGATAGAGTCCTTACATTAGTTCCAGGGTATATTCTCAGCAGGCCATTTTCACCTTCCTTAAGGCCCCTTCAGTAATTTGGCTATAATGTAACTGAGAATCAGTCCCTGCATGTCTGTCCTTTCCGTGTCATAGACTTTTACAGTTGCTCCAAATGCGGCATTACCGCAGTTCCCAATATAGGCAGATGTTACTCTTAGGGCTGGTCTACACTGCCGTCGATGGGAGATACGCAAGCTACATATCTCCCGTCAACGTATTTACATTGATGTACCATAGCGTCTATGCGGCATCGCATCGATTGGAGATACCCTCTCTTTGATGCAGTCTTACTCCTTTTGGGGAGGTGGACTAATGGCGTTGACCAGAGAGTCCATCTCCCATCAATGGAGTGGGTGCTGCATCAATCTCTGTGGAGCCCACAATGTAGACAAGCCCTTAGTAAAAGAGGGCAGACTAGGATGGCCCCAAAAGAATATGGTGTGAGCTCAGAGATTGGTTAGATTTCCCATATGAGGATTTTAATTCGGACTGCAAACTGAATGAGTATACATTGTTATCTTAGAGCAGCACTGGAGTGAATGAATTGGCACTGATGGTCTAGTTACCAGAGCACTCTAATTACTATTCTTTTTGTCAGAAAGCTGATAAAACCTATCACCTGGGCACTGGGAAAGCTGTGCACCTGCCACTTTACATGCACTGAATTTTGATGGTTAACAGTCTCTTTGGACTGCAGTCTGGTTTTACTTACATACATTACAAGGGATACTAACATGTTCTTTTTTCTTATCTGAATAATTGGTGTGTTATAGTGGTCTGGGGACATAGCCAACGAAGAAACATACCTTGACTTTTCATTTCTGCTGTCTCATGTTGCATTGTAGATTATGGTTAGACACTGATTTAACCCTAGCTATTTAACTGTATGCTACTTAACTGAGGTGTTCACAAAACTGTTAAAAGTTTAATCATGAATCACTGGTTATCTTGAAAGTTAACAAGAGCCTTAGGCCAAACCATTGCCTGGCTGAATGCTTCATATAACAAGGTATCATTTATGTATCCCAGAATGAATGATTCACAATTCACTTCCAGAGTTACTGATAGAATCAGGAGGAAAAGTGCTAAGATTGTCCTAAAACTAATCATGTTTGCAGGCATTCTACTTGGCTTCTGTTACCCTGGTTTCTTAAACATTGGTTGTAGTTCAAATTAAAGCCATTGCAGTGGTAGACAGTTCCTGGGCAGGCTGCCCCCGTCTGAGACCAGTCCCCCTTCCAAATGACAGGCTCATACCTCCACCCTGAGAAATGGATCTAAACAAGGAGATCCATCTGAATACTTTCTTACCTGTGCTTGAGCCAAGATGGGTGAGGTAATATCTTCTATTACCCCAACTTCTTTGAACTAGGAGAAAGCTTTTGCCAAAACATATCACCAACTAGGTCTGTCTTCCTAATAGTATTGGGGGTGGAAGCTCATGTCTCTCACAATTAAGATTATGGTCACTCTTTGTACTATTAATGTGATGGATGTGATTACATGTTCATAACTACTGTATACCTCGTCTCACAGGAACCTCTGGCAGGGAATATCCCCGAATAGAAACAGTCAGCAGTTTCAAAATCAGGTCGTTTAAATTTTTTTTAAACAAGCATTATAGATTAAAATAGTGGGAGAGTCATGAAGTTGAAATTAAACTTAATATAAATTCAGAACTAGGCTGGCTCTTTTTTACAATTTTCTGATTTAAGGAAGAATAATACCTTATGTGGCAGAAAGGTTCTGTTTCTCTTTAAAGCAACTCACAAGCTAGGTCAGCAGGTGCCTGTCAGTCTATCCCCTGCAGCTGCACAACCTTTATCTGTCTGCCATCTGGGGCATTGTGTTCAAGGGAAAAGATCCACTAGTAACAAGTGGGACATCCTCATTTCTCTAATTCAAATATCCTCATATTCTGAGCATTTGCAGCATTTTAATTTGAATTCCTTATCCACAAAACTGGGGGTGGAATTTGCTGCCAATCTGCGTTTGGGCAGATTTGACATTTCAAGGGTTACGTGATCATTTCAAAGAGTTCTTTTGATCCTTTGTTAGAGATTGGGGAGTATGCAATTACGAAATTCTTCCTAGGTATACTTAACACTCTCAACTTTCCAAAGCCACTGACTCTCTGGATGGAGCCTGAGTGAACAGTCAGCTGACAGCAAGATCATTTGGATGTTAATTAGCTTCCTTACCACAGGTGCTATCCTTGTTTTCCCAGCTGCACTGTCAGTTTAACCATTGCCTTTTAGAAGCAATATTAATCTGACTATAATAATTCATAGGGCAACTACAAATCATATTTGGCCTGTCCTATTTCATATGCAAAAGAAGTCTTAGCTCAGAGCAAATTATTCAGAGGAAAAATCAAGAATTTATAGTGCAAAGACTTATCATGAGCACAGGGAATGCAGTCCTCAAATACCTAGTGTTTGCAAATATTCCAAATATTTTTGCTGAACTAATCACATGCTTAAAATTTCCACACTAAACCCACCCCTCCAACCATAAGCACATGGAGACAGTCATTCCTGAAGATCAGTTGGTATTTCTCTTTACTTACTATTTAATATGACCTGCTATTCAAACAGCTTTTGTAAATCTCAAACATTTCCCACTCCCATTCACAGTCACTGGGTCATACACCCGTCTTGCAACTTTTATTGACATGCATAAGAATTCTCTGTATAGATCTAGGGTAGAGTGTGTAACACAGAATTTGAAACAATGCAGAAACAAAATTAATTTAAATTAGTTTAAAACTATATTGGAATTAAGAGACTTTCTGTCTCTCTAATTTTCAATCAATATTCAGCTACCTGTGTTTAGAGAGATTTAGGGTGAGATTTTCAAAAGCTCTAAACATTAACCTAACTCTAATCCCATTGAAGTAGGCTGGATTCAACTCAGCGGGAGCATCATGGAGCACTTCTGAATATACCACTCTCAGGGCCAGATCCAAAATATTTGCCGTCAATGGGAATCTTTCCATGATCAGGTCCTTAAAGTACAGATTGGAATCTGTAGTGACAGGTAAACATAGCAGGAGTAGCCAGACTTTATCAGCAGAAGGCACCCATAACCCCTGTCAACACATTGACACACCCTCACCTTATAATACAACCACAGCCCCTCCCCCTTGCATCGCTTGGCAACTGGGAGGGAAGAGGAGGAGTCAGATGCTCAGTCACTGAGTGTTGTCAGAGAGACCATATCTCCACTCTTTTGTCTCCATCTCTTCTTCGCTCTTGAATGGGACCAGCATATGGTAGGTGGAAAAGTTGAAGATTAAGGTGTTGAGAGGGCTTGATTCCTATATCTATACCCCACCCTCCTCCATGCAATCTCTCTGTGGCTGCTGTAAATTATGCTGGGGACCAAACCAACCCTAAACAGCCCTAAGGTTTGGGTGCATACAAAGATGGTGGAAGCAGAGGGCTGTGCCACTGTAGCACTTCAGTGTAGATGCTCACTAAAGGGATAAGAGGGGTTCTCATCTCTGTAGGTACTTCACCTCCCTGAGAGGCAGTAGCTAGGGAAGAATTATTCCATCAACCTAGCGTTGTCTACACTTGGGGGTAGGTCGGCTTAACTATGGGTATGTCTATACATACAGCACTGCAGCAACCGCTGTACCGATACTGCTGCGACACTCTATGCTGATGGGAAACAGCTCTCCCGCTGGCACAAAAACCCCCGACCTCTGCAAGCAGCAGAAGTTATGTCAGCAGGAGAGCTTCATAAGTACTCCTGTGCACAGCACTAGGTCAGCAGGAGAAGCTCTCCTGCTGACCTAGTGCTGTGCACAGGAGCACTTATGTCAGTGTAATTTATATTGCTCAGGGAGGGTGGAATATTCACACCGCTGAGTGACGTAGATTTTGCTGACAAAGGCTGTAGTGTAGACATAGCATATGTCGCTCATGGTGTGGATTTTCACACCCCTGAGCAATGTAGTTGGGTTGACCTAACTTTTTAGTGTAGACCTGGCCTAAGCCTCACCTTGAAACCAGATTTCTTTAGGGAAATCTCCACTAAAACATTCTGACTTGTCTCTGTATTAAAGTGTAAGAGAAGTCCTAGCATGCTTGAACAGGCCAGCTTTTGGTCTCCAATAAATTGTGTATTTAAAAAAAAAAATCCCTTTTTTCTGTCAGGTAATCATTTCCTTATCTACTACCTTAGATGGCAGCTGGCCAGATATTCATGCAACAGGGAGTTGCTGGTCATGAACCATTTTAAACACACTGTTCCAGATTTACCCACACCCACACCATTCATATATAAGCTAAACTGAGACAGAAGTAACTCCTTCCTTGTTTTCTCTGGCCTAACAATGGCACACCCAGTGACTCAGAAGACAAGCATCTTGCTGCAAAATCCAATAGATGGCTGTATTGCATTTCTTTCTTTCTATTAACAAACTATTACATTTGCTATAGAGAAAAACAGCTGTCACTGTGCTATGGAATCTAATTCCAATCATATTTCTAAAAACTGTAGCAAAAACTAGCATGGTGTTTTTTACAGCACCTGAATAGAGACAAAGTTATAATTGCTCATTAGATCAACGTTATCTTATTACTTATTAACTATGATGTGACTATTCACTGTTTACTGCACAGTACTTGCTCTCATTTTCTTGGTGGGCTCCAGCTATTATTATGCCAGCTTCTCCCGCTTTATTTTAATCTCATCTTTCTGTGTATTGAGCAGAGAATTAAAAAAAAAAATTTGGAAAGTATAATCAACATGGATAACTGGATCAAATTCTCTGGCCTATGTTACACAGGTCAGATTAGATGGTCTAATGATCCCTCCTAATACTAAAAAAATCTATGAAGAGTTATATGGTCCCTAACAGAACTGGCTGAATAGCACAAAAAAAAATTAGTATTTTGAGAGTAAATATTGTAAACTCATTCAGCTGTTATTTGTGGCTTATTTTATTGTATATGAATGTCTGCTTGACCAATGCTTTCCTTTGTGAAAATGTTCATGAATCCTAAATGTTTAACAAATATTAGCATGAATGATTATTCACCCTGATAATTTGTCCTTGAAATCATTATTGATTAGACTGTTTTGATTATTTTCCTGTTTAAAAATGTAAGATATCTAATCATGTTATCTAATGTAAGTATCACGATGTAAGTTATCTAATCATGATCAGAAATAATATTACATGACTTAGATGATCAATCAATGCCACAATTAAAGATCAGCATATACTCAATGCACTAGCATCAGTGAATACCACCCTTCCCACACACACCCACTTCCCCATAAAGTACTAAAGGAATTTTTGAACAATGAATACATTCATAGAAAGTCAGAATCAGTTTGTGAACAGAAAAAGGGCAAGATTCATCAGATCAGTTCATCAAAAGTAATTTGAATGGTGCTAGTCCATAATGGACCTACAAAGATTTAGAATTAATCACGATTGCCAAAACTGAACTAACTCAATCCTCTAGTATTAAATAGATATTAGACTATATAATTGAGAGCTCCACTGTTGCCCAGACATAAGAAATAGACCTCAAGAGAGAATCTAGCTCTGCTTAGCAGAGCGTAGAGTTAAGCAAGTACCTTAAAATATTGTTCATGACTATGTTCAAGAATACATTTTTTTTTTATTGGGGAGAATGGAAGCCACTGTTCTTGGTGCTGTGCCAACATAGAATAAAAAGACAGTTCCTGCCCTTGCTTTGGCCATGTTCATACCCACTACTCACTTCTGTTTGCTTTTCATGAACACAACAGGCAAACACATATACAAATAACAATGGTCACTGAGAGTGCGCATCTAAAAGCAAATATTTCTGTAAAATAGAACTGGTCAGAAATTTTCTCCATCTCCCCTCATGGAAAATTGTCAAGTTTGTGGCAAAATGTCAAAATCCAGAGTATTTTGTCTACAAATGGAAATATTTAAATTCTGAAATGCCACTGTAATGCATCATAATCAGTTGTAATTTGGGTGCTCAATAATCACATTCTCCTCTAGAGATTGTGCTCCATGGTCAGACTACATCTTCCATGATGCACCACAGTTTCCTCTCTTGGAAAAAGGGGGTGGTGCGTTCATGACAATCACACGGCCACAGTGAAGCATGGGAGATAAAGTCCAGTTGGGGAGCCTAGTTGAGAACAGGAGCATAAGACCACAAAACAGCATTTCAGAACTGAAATATTTAGGGTTTTTTGGTCAAAACAGCTTGGCTTTGAGCTGAAAACCAACATTTTGGGGCTTTTGTGCAATCATTTTTTTAACCAAATAAATAAATAAATACAATAATCAAAGAAAGCAGAACTTTTGAGAGATTTATATTTAGTTGAAAACCTAGTTTCAGTTGTGTTGAAAAATAATTTCACCAACCCAAGTATAAAAGGTAATTTCAAATTCAATATTCAACTATTTACACCAAAAATCTCATCCAATCAGAGAACAGAAACACTGACATGTGACCTATATGTCCAATCAAAACTAACTAGTAACTTGAATTCTAAAGAGCAAACATTATCAATAAACTACTCATGAACAATTTTCAGACTAATCATTCACCAAAATTCACCATCACATCACTTCAAATAATTAATAAATGTGCAAAAGTTCAATCCTTTTTGTAGATAATGAAGATGAAATTCATCACCTATATTATCCATTGCTAATTATTTGCTCAGATCTAGCAGGCAGACTCTTCAGGCTGCAATTGTAAGGACTGACCTTAAATCAGGAGAAAATAAGTGTGAATGGTGGGATTCTAAGCAAAAGAGAATTAAAGCTGTACTAATTATTGATTTTTTTGTTTTGTTTCCGCCATCATACAAAAAACATCAGGGAAAATGTTCAACTTGGTTCCAAAAACGTTAAGGATTGTTAAAAAATTGGAAAAGACCATTTTGGTTTTGGGTCAGCAACAATAATTGTTACGTGCATACTTCCCTTTTAGTTCAGTAGTTGCCTGGGCTGTTGGAGATGCAAGTTTGAATCCCCACTTTGCAGTAGGGTCTTGAACTCACAGATTTCTTCCAGGTGAACCCTAACTGCCAGGCTATAGTCTACAAAAAGACACACACACAGTTTGCTAGCCCTGAAAGACTTTTCCCTGGACAAATTTGCATTTGGTATCAGGTTTTCAGAATCTGCATTTTTTTTGGCAAATGAACCATTAGTCCAACAAATTTCACCCAGCTCTCAACAGAATACAGTAAAGATTTGGTTCCACAATCATTACCTACAAAATACTTCCAGTGACTTGAAAATATTCAGATCAAACAGTTAGGACCAAACTTTCAAAAGTGGCCTCTAAACATTTGTTCAGAAAACAGCATAGGCAACTCTTTGCATACACAAACTGATGTATTTGCAATTTTGGTGGTGAAAGTTTAGTGGCCCCTAGAGAAAGTTTGGCCCAATATACAATACTTAGAAGTAAGTCCAGGTTTGTTAAAATGGAAGCTCTAAATTCAGAGGTATAAAGGAATGAGGCAAGGCCTGTGAAGCATAACTAACTAAAGCAAAACAAAGTTCTATAATTAGATTAAATGCTGTATTTAAAAAGATTTTAAGGTTGTGACAAGTTCTGACAGGAAATTCAAAGTTGAGGCTGAAGTGTCAGTTTTAGCTTTGAATTTCCTGTATTGGTTAACTGGTGACCCAACTTTAATGTATTTTAACTCAGATTTTATTTTTAATTTTTAGAGTAAATAAGAATTTAGAGTAAAATAGCAGGTTTGGCTTGAGTGTCTCTCCCCCTTACAGTTTAAAAGACCCAAACAAACCATTGTAAATTGTTGGTTTAATAGAAGGCTCTGGGAGGCACCAGAGCTCCTGGAATTCTGGCAAAGAACAGCCAGGTGCTGCACCACCCTGCAGTTGTCTGTTTAAAAAAAAAAATAGTACGGACTCAGCTCTCCTCTGTGCCTGGCCAGCTCTGCTGGACAACGAGAAGGGGGCAGAGACATAGCACATCCTTCTCCCAACCTCTCCACAGAGGGTAGTTCCAACAACACCATTAGTCTTGCAGAGTTCTTGTGCCAGTTGAGACTACCCATTGTATCTAGTCTCTGTACAGAGGGTGAAGGAGTGAGAGAGGGCTTCTGTAATGGGTTTGGGAAGGCTATATGCTAACCTCAGGTACAGTTGTGAATAGGCCTCATCTACTCTAACTGAATTGACTTTGTTAGCACTTGCACTCCCCGTTGTTATGTTTCTTACTCTTGGATGTATATATATACTTCCTATCTGTGATTTCCATTTCATGAGTCTGACAAAGTGGGTTGCAGCCCACGAGAGCTTATGCCCGCAGAAACGTGTCGGTCTTTAAGGTGCTACAGGACTTTTGTTGTTTTTTTTTGTCCTCTGCCTATACCTCAGCTCAGGGCCCAAGCATAATTTTTTCAGGCCCAGTACAAACTTGTAACACAGGCCCCCTCCCACACACATACCACAATCCCTTATCCCATACATACAATCTCATGAGCCAAGAAAACATCTTTTCCTCATGGTAATGGGGGTTGTAGCCTGGGCCAGGCCCTCCGGGCCATGGTAAAGTGTATCCTTTCCCCCCCACCCCCTTTTGTGAGGGCCTTGTCTCAGTTTACATCTCTGTTGTAGTCTTTCAAAGCTTTGATCTCTCTCTATCTATAATACAGAATTAAAACTCAGCTAGGAGGAGAGTGACACAAAGTCTTTAAAGGAAAATATTTACTAAATCTCTCTCTGTGAATACATAGCAGTTTATTTATAATCCTGGAAACAATTGTGAATATTGTCAATAACAACTCTTTTAAAGACAACACTTGCAGGAGGCTTACCCTGCTCCAGAGTTGTAGTACTTGTTACTATCACAAGGTCAAATGCAAAATATAGTTATGTGCACCCGCACACACACACACACCACACACACACACACAAACAAACTCCCCTAGGGTTCTTTGGGAGAATTTACCCTTCTCAGTTGCTATGGAACGGGGTCCAAAACCTCTGTAGGGCACACAAGCTCATTAAAGGTAGGACACAAATAATTGTTCCACAGTCTCCTTCAAAGTCCCATTGAGTCTCTGCAACAATGGTCTGTGATATGCACAGCCTAGTTGCCGTCATCTTCTCCAGTAGCCTGAGGGAGCCTGCAGTCCATTCAAACAAAACTGGCTAACTCCCTGGAACACGATCCTTCCAATAGAGCCCCATGGTCTTTGTGCTACTCCACCAGTGAGGATTTTTTCAGTCTAGTCCACTCCAGTTTATAAATTCCTTCCCATCCCCTTGAGTTCTCATTTGTTCCACTTCAGAGAGAGAATCTGGGTATGTCTTTACAGGCTACTTGCCCACAATGGAAATAACCCAAGCAGCTTCAAAGAGCTAATGGGTATTCTTAAGTGCAAAGTCACCCCGCTCAGCTCTGGCAAGTCTTCAGGCACAGAGAGTCCCCTTCAAACAAAACAAGAACCATGTGTCCTCACTATTCCTTCCCTTATTTCCACCATTAAATGCTGCCATGCAAGCATGTGCATTACACTTCCTGGCCATAAGGAGTGGGGAATGTTTAGCTCTTGATGTGCTGTCCAGATAAATATCGTTTGGAAAGCATTTTTTGAGACAGCACAGTGATGATTTTTCATCTGCAATATCAGTTACCAAAAGTATTTGGACAACATTATAGACAAATCACTGGCAAAGTTTCATTCAGGCAGGGGAAAAAAAACAAACAAACCAACTAACTCTTTTAAGTTGAATGAGAGCAAAAAAACACCTGAAGCCAGCTTACTTTCTTATGCTTGTGAAATTGAAACAACCTTGATAAATTGGTAAGAAAAAACTGCTCCCGGGCCAAGAATTTGCATGGCAACTCTTAGCCCAGGGTGAATTTTTATGGTTGAAATCTGAACTCTTGAATAATGGGATTCATGATGGAAGTGCTGACATAACCTTAGCTGAGAATAAGCCTCTTTTCTAGTCTTTTAACATTTGAAATCCTCAGACTCAGGGTCTCAAATGCTGGAGGCTCCTTTCCTTGGCCTGTGAGCATTCGATAGATTTTTATTTTAAGAAAACTATTTTTAATGCCACCCAGCTAATATGTTGGAAATGGTCCCGCTGCTGCAGCTAACATGGCTTCTTCTCAACTGAATCTCTGTGCTTGGCTGATATAGTGATGGATTTGTCTTTGAGATGGATATTTTTGCTCTCATATGAAGATAGCACTTAAGAATGATCACAAATATAATATGCCTCTTTAATATCTTTCTGACATAGATGCCCATTGGTGGGTTAACTACTCTGTGTCAGCAACTTTTGTCAGGCCTGACATATGCACTATACCTGACACACTGTTGTCATAATCTTTACCTGAAAGGTGTCACGTAATGTGTTGTCACTGTGCACTCTACACACCCCTGGATGGCACCCCCTTTGGGTGATTCTGGGGATTAGGCTCTGCCCAGTTCAGCACCCCTTCTTTGTCATCCATCGTCTGTAGCTCTCCTTTGCTCACAGGGTCGCAGCACGACTACTTTATGACCCAGCCCTCAGGCCAGGTCACACTAGGATCCCCTTCCAGCAGAGGAGTCCTTCAAAGTCTTCCTGCTCAGACAGCATCAGGCACTCCTCACATCCCTGACCCTGTCACTTCTGCTGTGACCCAGGCAGTCTTCTAGGTCACTGCCTCAAACAGTACCATGCTGCAGTAGGTGGGTAGAGGAACCTAGGCCTGCCCTCTACTCTGGGCTCCAGTCCAGGGCTCCGTAGCAAGCAGTTAAAGTCAGTTGCTGTACACACCTTACTACTATAACCCCTAGACTTCTTCCTACTGTATTTCCCTTACAGGTGAGCTTCTTCCTAATCAAGGTTCTCCACCCAGCCTAAATCTCCCTCCTTTGCCATTTAATTGGGTGATTGAGCCTGCCTGTCCTAATTTAGCTCTTTCAGGGCAAGTGGGGGAGGGGGGAAGGAGGGAGGGATGTGTCCCATCACAGGTATCTTATACAAACTGTTGATGTGCTGGTTGCAAAAAATCTTTATGTGGTGTATGTACAGGGTGTGACGAAGAGTTATAAATACATACTAGAAGCATGTTCTTAAATTGTGTTTAGCAAGCAACGCATAAGCCCAGTCTGCCCTACAAGACAAAGGAGTGTGTGTTTGCTTGTCTGATCAGTCTGGTCATAAGGCAGACACAATGAAGGCACATTTACATGCCAGGTAAACAAAACCATCAGGAGAGCAAGTGGGGAAAGATCTCCATGATGGATGGGTTCTGCATACCCAGGAAGCCTTCCAGCCTCCTCAGACAGGCTCAGTGAACTTTGGGAAGATATAAAGAGAGAGAAAAAGCCATTTTGGCATTCTTCTCCTGAAGATACAAAGAAACTGAGCACTTTGAGATGTGTGAAGGGTCCTGGCCAGAGAGTCTAGTCAGCCATGCTGGAAAAGAGACTTGGTGAGAAACACTTCTTTCAACAAGAGACTCAGAGTTGGGAAAATTGGTGTATGCAGAAAACATTGCCCTATCTGCGCAGCACACAAGCCTTCATATCATCAGCTGCATCTTAACCTGAGATCTTAATATAATGGCTGATTACTTCCAATGCTGGAAATTTAGGCCTAACCTGAAAAAAACCATGGTGACTGCTTTCCATCTGAACAATGAAATGGCTAATACCGAACTAGATGTGTGGTTTTGCGGGGAGAATGTCAGACATAAGCCTAACCCAAAGTATGTCGGTGTTACACTGGACTGGAGTTTGACCTTTCTACAACACCTCAAGAACACCTGCGATAAGGTCAGGTCTTGTGTCGCACTTATTAGGAAAATGGCCGGAACATCATGGGACTTTAGTTCATGGACCCTACCAACTGCAACAATTTCCTTGTTACGCACTGTGGCTGAATAACATGCACCAGTGTGGTCTCACAACAGTCACACTAAACTCCTTGATATTCAACTCAATAACACCATGTGCATAGGGTCAAGGATGCACAAATCGACCCCAGTTGACTGGTTCCTGGTCCTATAACATATCCAGCCTCCACAGATTAGAAGAGCTGCCCAGACATCTTGCTTTCTTATCTAAGTCAATGCAAACACAAGGAGCCTGTTGCTTGATGACCTGCAGAACCCACCAAAGATAAGATTAAAATCCCACAACTCTCTATGGAACTGCATCAAGACACTTACACTCAACTTTGATGTTGAGGCTCAGTAGAGAGACATGTAGAGCATTTCGACCACTCAAAACAAACAGCTCGTCGTTGACCCTGCCGAAGAACCACCGGGTTTTGATTTATGTCGGAAAGACTGGTGCAGATTGAATCACATCAGGACATCTCATGGGAGCTACGGACAAACCCTCTTTAAATGGAAAATGAGGCAAACACCTGTATGCGGATGTGGTCACCAGTCACAAACAATGGAGCACATCATATCTGAGTGTTCCCTTCGTTTGTTAGCTGAGGGCCTGAAGGACAGTCACCAGTTCGCTGCTGTGGCAATGTGCTGGCTACCAAAGCCAGATAAAAAATTGTAATCATTACTATGTACCCAAGCCATACAAAAGAAGAAGTGTATTTTTACTTGTGTTTACTTGTAACTCTAGCTATCTTTATCCTTATACTTGGTATCATTTCATCCTATGTCCTTTTGATAAATAAACTTGTTTTACTTTTACTATAAAAGCTTTCAGTGCACTGATTGAAGAGAAGGGTGTGTTAAGTTAACAGGCTGCAGTATATAGTCTCTTTAAAGGTGTAACAAACTTGATAACTTCTGTGAGTGTTCATAAGTGGGCCAGGGACTGCAGAGAGACATCTCTGGGGAACTCGGGAGTTGGGGTTCCTTGTTTGTTCCCTACAAGGCAAAGTTTGTATTGGCAGAATCCTGAAGAGTTTGCTGTCAGGCTGGTGTGGCAGAGAGTCATCACGCAGCTTAGTAGTAGTAAAATTCTTATTGGTTGAGGCTGAGAGACATAATACAGTAGCTCACAATTCTGGAAACCCCAGCAGGTTGTCACAATGCTCTATGTCATCCTCACAGGTCACGTTGGTATCTAGTTGACCTGTGGCAGATGAAGCATGAAGGAAACGAGTGCTGGAGAAAGAAGTCAAGTTCTGGATTGGCCGTTAGTGACAATGAACTTTTGAAACAGTGTCTCTTCCTCCTCCAACCATAAAGTCATGACTAGTGAAACCCTTCCCTTCCAGGTAGTGGACATCTTGGGGAATCCAGATTCCCTCTGTTCAGGAACAAAGCCTGAATGTTTCTCTCGACAAGGAGTTTTTCTATCTATTTCACAGATAGACCACATAGCTCTGGACTGGGCTGGTTACCTGTGTGATAGCAGATCCCTGACTGGAGGACACATAATATATTTCTCACTGAATTTTGACAAGATTCACAGTACTGAGGTTCTGGAGGTGGTGGAAGAAACTTGCGTTGTGACTTGGACCCATGTCTCTGATGGCTTGTAAAATCGTATAAGTGGATATTGGCTCCAATTTTGGTGCACATTGTTAACACTGTACTGTAAGCAAGTTACATTTCCTCCCTGGATCTAACAGCATTCAGAAGAGAAATGTCCAAAGTTACCCCCTTCCTACGCAGGTGTGGATCTAGGAGTGGGTGAGCAGGGCCATTGCCCTGGGTTTCAAATTCCAGGGGGCACCAGACCTCTGTGCTGCTCAGCTTTTCTCTTTCCTCTGATTGGCCAGCTTCTCTGTTTTGTTTTCTTGCTCCGAGTGGAGGGTGAGAAACCCCAGTGGGCCAGCCTGTACTCCCCTTAGTCTCTGGTCAGTGTCCCCTTCTGGATCTCTGATTTTGAACCTGTAACCTCCCTCCTGTCCCTGTTTTTCATTTGTTGTCCCCTGTAATTATTTGAGCCCTGGGCTCAGTAGCTCCTCCCCTGAGGCTATGGGAGGAGCCTTCAGATGTGGGCAGGCTTGTGCCTGCCCACTCCCCGAACTCAATAGGTGCTCAGGGTGGAGGTGCTGAAAATGTTTTCCACCCTGACTGGCAAAACAACTGGGGCTGCTCCAGTTCATAGGATTTCCTTTACTGTTAATTTCATTAACAACAAACATAAACCTCTGCCTGAGCTTTCACCTGAGTTGGACTTTCTCCCTCTGCTCATTTACCTAGTTCCTTCTTGCCACAAAGTGACTGAATCTGTCACACTCATGGGTTGGAGTCCCAACTGATCTATCTGTAGAGGTGAGTCAGCAGAATAGCTCTGTGCAGGGGCATAGAACTTGACACCATGTCACATTCCCAGGAGATAGTAAGATACCATCATCCCTCAAACAGACCATTTTTATGACCACACTTGATGATAGCCCTTCTTGCCGTGTCTCTAACTTTCCTATTCTGCAAAGATTGTAATGAGACATCCCTGGTTTTGTCTAGCATCCTCTGAAATCTGTAATTTTGGGCATGGTATGTGGACTGCACTGGTCTCATTATTGATTGCCAAGAGGAGATTATTGACCAAAGCTCAGGTGTCATGTCTATGCAGCCTAAGAGTACACTCACTGGATTGGGCCCTCCTTCGTGCCCAGTGGCCCACCAGTAAGAGCACTAATCCACATTGTGAGAGAGCTGGGTCCTGATGTAGAGCATGGACTTGAACCCAGGTCTCCTGCATCTTAGGTGACTGGCCCAACTACCAGGCTATTGGCAGGTGCACTGCTCTCAATTTCTCCATTGAAGCTGTTCCACTTGGTATAAAATACTTAAATATTCATTGGAGCCGGGACTGGAGGACACATAATATATTTCTCACTGAATTTTGATGGCAAGTGTGTGCACTAACCCCTAGACTATAGAAGAGTCACTCTTATTGTCTCTCTGGCCCAATGAATATTTAATTATGTTATACAAAATGGAACAGCTTGAAAAGGAGAGATTGAGAGAAACCGCACCAGAGCTCAAGGGTGTCAGTACCACTTCCTCACTCTTTTGTGAGAAAGGACTGACCAAGCAAAGTCACCTAACTCCAGGAGAGGGTTCATGGCTGTTTATCCTGAGCAAAGAAAAGCACCTCTCTCTGGCTTGGTCTTAGGACCTAAGTCTCTGAGGAGCAGAGTCATACTCCTCTCCCACACCTCTCTTCTCAGCATTTCCTTCTGGCTATCTTAGGCAGCTCCCTTTTCAGCACGCTGGCTTCTGTGAATTCCTTTTTTAGATACCCAACTCTCCCCGTGCATTGTATGAGGAGCCGAGGTGCCTAATTTGGAATTGTTAATTCCACTAGAACACAGGCCTGAGTCCCCGCTGTGAATGTAACCCTCAGTGTTTCAGTTCACTGTCTGGAAAATGGAAATAACCCTTCCTTTCCCCCACCTTTTGTGTACTGATCATTTCGCTTGGAAGCTCTCTGGGGCAAGGACTTTTCCTTAAAATGTATAGATACGCAGTGTCTAATACAATGGGACTGTGATCTCAGCTGAGGTGCATAGGCACAGCAGTATTACAAACTAACATCCACAGCAATAAGTAGAGTGGCTACTTGTGCTCTGTATAACAAGGGAAGTTGTCAGATGTTTTGCTATGGCAACATTCACTGCAAAAGAGAGGATGTCACAAGTGTGTTATGAATTGATTTTGAGGCTAAAGCAGGCTGACAAGAGAAGGTTTATCTGCTGTGCAACAATAACACCCATTGCCAGTCGTTCAAAGAGAAGATATTTCAAGGACAGCCTATCCCTGTATGACACAGAGAGACTGCCTTAGAAAAGCAGATCTGAGGTCTTACAGTGGTAAGGTAGTTTTCAGTTTAAGGTTTTTTTTGTTTTTTAAAACTTCAGTCCCTCAGCTGGAGTGTTAACTTAAATCTTACTTGTGGTGCATCTGAGGATTAATCAGTTTCCCAGCTCACATTGGGCTGTCTAATTTAACAATGAATATACTAGGTGAAAAGCAGTGTGCCTGATGGAAATGGAAGGAGGCTGGGTGGCCTGGAAAGAACTGTATTCTACTAATGTCTTGCAAAAACGGATCAAGAAATAGATAAAAGTAAATTAGAAATCTATTAAAAATATATTAGCAGTGTCTGCAAATCAAATTACATAGAAGATAATCAATCTAATTTCAGGGTCACTGGTGAGTATGAATGCTTAACTTTTCTTGTGTTTGATGAAAGCATCTATTAATTAATGTTGAGTCTTGACACGAGTACTTTGAGTACTCTTTCCTAAAGGGACCTGCTTCTATTAATCACCCAGTCTAGCAGAAGATGCCCTTACTCTTTACAATGAAGGCAAGACCTTGCTTCAATAAATCCTATTTCCTAATATCCTTCAGGACTGGTGCAGGATAGTGTATACTAAATGTCTACAGCATGATGGAAGGCCTCACTCTTTTTCCATTAGTTAGTTAGTTTGTATTGGGACTACACCTTCCTCACACTGACCCTCCTTTTCTTTTATTATTAACCTTTTATTGAACTTTTGAACATCCAAGCACAGAAGCCAGGAATCCACTGAATATTAATGTATTATAAAAGAAGGAGATAAGAGCAACACACACATCCACTAATGGATATGTAAATATTTTCTGACTCAGAAGCAGGGTCTGATTAAGACCATGTGTCATTAATGAGACTAGTGAAAGTAATTTTGATGATGGTCTGAGTGCATTGTACTTCAGTACTCAAATGGAAATGCATGGGGTTTGAATAAAGAATTGTTTATTATTGTATAGCTCTGTGGGACACTGACTCTTCCCCTCAACCGCCAATCCAAGAGCTCTATGAATAAAGAGAGGATTAGAAGGTGACCTTGACATATGCCAATGTAGGGTGTTTGTTTTCTTCTTTTTGCATTCATTGATTTGAATTCTGCATAGGGCACCTGGTTACATCAACAGGAAGGTCACAAAGGGTTGTGTTGCTCACACTTGTCTTTTTTTTTTAGTCTAATGAGAGCTCAGAGCTTTGCCACCCAGGAATCAATGTTGAAAAGAAGGACAGCCATGTTGTTAAATGGCATTTCATTATGCTGGTTGGTATGGTAGTTTTGTGTGACCTGCATAGTTTCCCAGAATAAAAGTTAATCTTAAAATGCCACGGCTAATATTGTCATAATCTAATTCATGCTAATAATGGGAGCAGCCTCATTTGAGGGTAACAATTAAGTAAGCCACTGTTATGCTTTTCATCCATAGATATTGCAATTATATTTTACCCAGAAGGAAAACAGCTTCAGCTGAGAACACTTACAGGAAATAAGAGGGATGGTGATATATGGGCTCAGCTTTTCGAAAGCTTTGATAAACAGGCATATGCTGTGTAGTTCACCATGACTGATAGTGCAAGGATGTGGGATGTAAAGTAACAGAGTGATGAATGCATTCAGGGTAGAACAAAGAGAAAACAACTCAGGGAAAGTGACTTTGACTTACTGATTTCTCCCAGCTACACTTACTGCTGAAACATTGAACTGTGGCCTGGCCATATGGTAACAGAAAAGTAAACACTGGGCTATCCATTGTTATCCTCTTGTAATGAAGCCAAAGGAGAAGAGTCTGGAGTCAGGCTGCCCTCCCCCCACCACACATGCTGCACAAGTGGAAGTCGCTGAGGGAGTGGGGATCCCAGCTTGTTCTTCAACCCACAGTTCCCTAGGGGGTCCATACACCCTCCCCTGCCAAATGGAAAGCCAAAGCCTCTGCCAGAGAAAAACAAACAGCCACACTGCTTTGGACCCTGCTACTGTTGCTGCAATTCTGCTCTGGCTGCCTCTGTTGCGATCCTGAGGTGATGGTTTCTGAAAACATGTAACTGCAGCAGGCTCCTCTGCTGCCCCCTTGCAGCAGCTGCTGATCGGCAGTTGAGAGAGAGAGCGTTCCCTCAGGAATGCAAAGATACAGATACCTCTCCCCTTCCCTTGGTGCATCAGTGCCCCTCCCCGGTTTGGCTTTTTTATGTTACCTGGAGCCAAGTGGGAAAGTCCCCTTCCCCTTCCTTAATAACCAGCGTTTCTCAAACTGGGGGTCCTGACCCAAAAGAGGGTCCAAGACTATTATGGTGGGGGGGTCACAAGTAGGGTTACTACCTCTGGGCTTTTCCAGACATGACCTCTTTTCTTGGTCTTCTGATCTGTCTGGGCAGTTTTTTGAAATATGAAAAAATGTCTGTGATTTTTGCTTGCCTTCAGAGGTGGGTGGCTAGAGAGCAGTGGCTGCTGGCTAGGTGCCCAGCTTTGAAGGCAGCACCAGCAGCAGTGCAGAAGGAAGGGTGGCATGGTATGGTATTGGACTGGAGGCTGGTTGACAGTGGAATGAGAGTGGGGCTGTGATAGGTCTGGGGACGCTGAGGTAAGGCACAGTAGGCTGCTGGCTGGATAAGCTGTGGCTGGCTAAGGTTTTTGTTGACAGGCTAGGCAGAGTGAGATGAAAGAGATCACAAATTAAACTGAAAGCAGGCTTGACAATGAGGACAGGGAAAGCACTGAGGAAGACGAGATGCAAACAAGTAAAAAGAAAAGGGTAGATTCTCTGGAACCAGAAAAAGAACTAGCAAATAGGAGGGTAGGGATGGGAAATGAGCAAACTTGCATAACAGTAGCATCCCTAGGCAAGGACCTAAAGATGGGGAATATCAACTCCCTGAGGACTGCAGAGTGGATCAAAAGAAGTGCTAGAGATATAGCAAGAGCTAAGAAACTACCTGGTGGAGACTTGTTAGTGGAATGTAAAAATGAAAAAGAAGCAGGGAAACTCCCTAAGACAAAGATGCTAGGTAAAATAAAAATAAGCTGTCAGCTATCACATTCTTCACCGAAACAAGAGGGGTATGGTATGCACCAGCTGAAATGTCAGAAGAGGAAATAGAACAAGGAACAGGTGAAGATAAGGGATAACTGCTAAGAGGCTAATTAGCAGAAGAGGACGTGATAGCCAGCCCTTGACAGTTGTGCTGGTAATATTTAAGGGAAAGGAGCTATCAGACAATAACTTTAGGGTATCAGATATTCTGGACTAAGCTTTATATTCCTTCTCCTGTGAGATGATACAGGTTCCAAAGATCTGATCACGTAGCAGATATTTGAAAAGGGAAAGTAAATATGCAGTAAGCTTGGAGGTGAACTGTCATATGATAATTGTGAGGAAGGGACAGATCAAAAATGTTGCAAGTGTAGAGGTAAACACAGCTCAGCATATGGAGGGTGTAGTGAAGCACAGCAAGCTAGAGAAATACAAAAAACAAATTACTAATAACAGCTTATATGCAGAAGTTGCTAGGAGATAACTAAAAGAAAACTTGATATGGGGAAAGGGAATAGCCAGCAACAAATTAATGGGAAGGAAGTGACAAGTAACACTGTGGTAAAAGGAGAGGACATGCTACTTATAGAAACAGATTAATTGGTTTATGATGGAAGTAATACATTATATGTCTAAAACAGGAAAGAAAACAGAAAATGAGAATCAGAATTAATGCTGCTAAAAAGTACCTATGGGTTAACAATCAATCAGTGGAAAAACTTTATATTTTCCTAAATGAAGGAAATATTGAAGGATAAAAAAATGGTGGTGTCCATTTTCAGCAGGAGTATTCATAGACTAATAGTGCCTGGGCAGGAATTAAATAAAATATTCTGGATATGAAGCCTGATATAATATGTATATAAGAGACTTGGCTAATAGAAAAACTAGACTACAAAATCCCAGAATACGGCATATGTAGTCAGGCTAGAGAAATAGGAAAGGGTGGGAGTGTCTGCACCTTTGTTAAGAAGAATCTGAACTATCATGAAGTAGAGGTAAAAATGTTAAAGATGAAGTATAATGCTATTGAGATTCTGACACAAAACAATTCTGTCTCTCTAGGACTTGATACTGTTTATAACCCATTCCCATAGAGGTTATGGATTGAAATAATTAATTGCAGATGTCACATGCCCATTCATTATCTGTGGTGATCTGAATAATCACAAAAGTCTGTGCAGAATTTAGAAAAATGATAAAAATGGAAAATGTATAGAGCAATTCTTTGAAGACAATAATTTAGTAGTATAAAATGATGGAGCGGCTACCAGGTTCAATACAACTGATAGAAGCATCTCATGCCTGGATCTGGGAATAGCTGCTGGCACCATAGCAAGTAGATGCAGTTGAGAACTTTACAGAGAGGAGGGAATGGGTAGCGACCATTTCCTGACATGAATTACATCTGAAGTAAAAGGAAATACCAAAGACAAGGAGACCCACTGGGAATCTTTAAAAAAAAAACAAACAAACAAACAAACCCATAAGTGAATGAGCAATGTATAAATGAAGATATTGAGAAATTCTGTAGTAATATTACAAAGGGGATCTTAAAGACAGACAGCCTAGCTCTTCCTAGAATAGTAATTACTTAAAAATAGGAAAAACGTACCATGGTGCAACAACTAATGTGCAATGGTAATTAGGGAATGGAATAAGGCATACAAGACAACAAAAATTTCCTTAAATAGTGAGGACTTGACGAAATATAAGAAAAGTAAGGCAGTTGCCCAAAGGGCTATAATAAGGGGAAAACTGGAGAACATACTGCAGAAATCTAAAGAAAAATACCAGTACATCAGAGGTATAGAAACAAACTGAGACAATGAATGGAATAAAGAGTAAGAGCCACATAATACCAAGTCTTGCAGTTGCAGGGCATCGAGTAGTAATAGCCAAGAAAGAAAAAGCAGAAATTCTAGCCACCATGTTTAAAAAAGTCAGGAATAAAGAGGAACAGAGAATAGAAATTAGGCTGAGGAAAAGAACATTAATTAAAGATAATTATGCAGTGATGAAGAGGTGGGAGGAGGATGTGGATATTATTTAAAATGAAAAATTTAGTTTGAGAGAACTCCAAAAGAGTGATGATAAGGAGCTAAAGCATCTCCCAAGCAAAGACGAAACAAGCTTTGAAATGGTTAAACACCAAAGTGAAGGAAGCTTGAGGGTGATACTAAAATGATATAACAACATATGGAGAATAGGCAAAATACCTTAGGACTGGAGATACCTGATTATTTTCCCAGTGAGGAAACCAGGCAAGTTGCACTCAAGTCCTGAGGCACACATATTAATTGCCCTCACAGCATAGTTAGATAAAACCATGGAAAGAATAGTAACAGAGAGATTATTAGAAAGAAATAGGTTCATAGATGGAAAACAAAGTGAGTTTTGAAGTAGTAGAAGTGTGATTGACCACATTGTATGGCTGGAGATAGAAGCACAAAAAAGCATGAAAACCGAAGAATTCCTCATGTACCCTTCCTGGACATAGAAAAAGCCTAAAATGTGTTATGAAGAGAGGAATTATTTCATAAAGTGGCCTCCCTGGGTATTCTAAGAAGAATGCATAGATGGAGAAGGAACTTAAGCAAAAGAACTATACAAGTCCGAATAAGATTTTCCAACATATATTCAATTGCAAATGGAATTCCACAGGGGAGTATAGTTGGCCCAACCCTCTTTAACATCATGATAAATAACATCACTAACAGTACAGGAGTGGGGATCGCATTATTTGCTGACGACTGCGCCGGATGGACCAAAAGCAGAAACTTTGAAAGCACTGCCAAAATAATCAATGATGTTCTTAAGAGAAGTACAGAATGGGGAAATAAATGAGGCTTCCAAATCTCCATAGACAAAACTAAGGTAATGAACTTCACAACAAGGAAAATCTAAAAAGATGTACAATTGTACCTATATGATCAACAGATAAATATAGTGAAAAATTACAAATTTTTAGATGTGCTATTTAATAACAAGCTCAGTTGGAGCACACACAGCTCCAAAGAGGAACAGGAAGAGAGGGAACAGATTTCTCCGTGCCTTCACTAGAACTCAAGAAACCATAAGGCTAACTAACTTTTTGTATCCATCATTACAGCCAAGCTAGCAAAGAATATGCTAAGAGTAAATTGGGCTTTTAAAGTACGGCCAGCAGGCATGGCCATCCTGTCTGTTTCCTGATTAGGGCTGCAGGCAATTTACAGTGATAAGTCTTACAGCAGGAAAGATATTCCTAATGACATATTCCTGCAAACAACCGAACTGGTGCAATTCTAATAGCATAGATCCCAGCGCATGTAGGGATAGCAGGCAACAAATTGGCAGACACACAGAGAAAAAGTACTATTAGTCATGAACAAGTTGATCTAAGAAGCTCCGTAAGCAAACTGGAATTTAAATATCTAATAAAAAATGAGCTAAGGAAGGAATGGCAGGAACTGTGGGCAAACAAAATGAGAGGGGAAAGTTCCAAGAAGTATGCCCAACAGTTGAAAATGTTGAGATAATCCAAGGCTTGGAGGGAAGAGCGAAGTGGATCTATTTAGAATTCTACCAGGATATTGTGGATTAAATAGTAATTTATTTCTAATTAGCATGCACAAAGTTGAATTATGTGTAACATGTAAATTCCAGGAAATGATAGATCATATACTTTGGGATTATAAAGACTGTACCAGTGAAAGGAGGTATTTATATAGAACACTCAGAAGCCTTAAAGGGGGTGTCTACACTGAGCTCTGGGACGCTCCCTCAACAGGGTGGCAGAACTCAGGCACCAGCCTCAGCCTGAAAGTCTATACCACAATTAAACAACACTTAGCCTGAGCCCTTTAGCATGAGGTAGCTGGCATGGGCCAGCTGCGGGCATCTAATTGCAATGTAAACATACCCAAAGTAACAAAGTTTTCCTTGCACCATTTATCATGAATACAAGAAAAATTGGACCAAATTAAGAAAGCTCTTCTGCAGTTCTTTAAGAATACCAGGAAAGGTGCAAGACTCTAAGTAATGAACAAGATACGAAGTACAGTGCCTGGTGGTGATAGACTCAGGAAGCGAGTCTGCTATACCACAAAACCCAAGAAGAAGACAAAGGAGAGACAGCAGAAGGCGGAACATGTGGGTTATCACCACAATGTCACACAGGTTGCCCATGTGAGGGACACCTGGCCAGAGTGGTAGTAATGACTGTGAAATTCTCAGGGAGATTAGAGAGGCTATAAAAATAAAAAGCTCAGTAATAATGGGGAATTTCACAGTGCCAAAAATTAAATCCCTGCAAGCTGCATGGCAACTTTTTAAAGACACCATAATAGAGGCTCAATTTAAATGTATACCCCAAATTAAAAAACAGAGGACCAAAATAGTGCCACCGTGGCAAAACAATGAACTAAAAGAAGCAGTTAGAGGCAAAAAGGCATCCTTTAAAAAACGGAAGTTAAATCCTACTGAGGAAAATAGAAAGTAGCATAAACTCTGGCATATAAAGTGTAAAAATATAATTAGGAAGGCCAAAAAAGAATTTGAAGAACAACTAGCCAAAGATTCAAAAAGTAACAGTAATTTTTTTTTTTTAAGTACATCAGAAGCAGGAAATCTGATAAGCAATCAGTGGATGATCGAGATGTTAAAGAAGCACTCATAGAAGATAAGGCCATTGCAGAGAAAATTAATGAATTCTTTGCATTGCTCTTCATGGCTGAGGATGTGAGGATGATTACCAAACCTGAGCCATTCTTTTTCAGCGACAAATCTGTGGAACTATCTCAGATTGAGGTGTCATTAGAGGAGGTTTTAGAACAAATTGATCAATCAAACAGTAATAAGTCACCAGGACCAGATGGTATTCATTCAAGAGTTCTGAAGGAACTCAAATGTGAAATTGCTAGACCTACTAATTGTGGTATGTAACCTATCATTTAAATCAGCTTCTGTACCAGATGACTGGAGGATATCTAATGTGATGCCAATTTTTTAAAAAGGCTCCGGAGGTAATCCTGGCAATTACAGACCAGTAAGCCTAACTTCAGTTCCAGACAAATTGTTTGAAATAATAGTAAAGAACAGAATTATCAGACATATGATTTGCTGGGGAAGAGTCAACATGTTTTTTGTAAAGGGAAATCATGCCTCACTAATCTACTAGAATTCTTTGATGGGGGTCAACAAACATGTGGACAAGGATGATCCAGTAGATATAATGTACTTAGATTTTCAGAAAGCTTTTGACAAGGCCCTTCACCAAAGGCTCTTAAGCAAAGTAGGCTGTCATGGGATAAGAGGGAAGGTCCTCTCCTGGATAAGTAACTGGTTGAAAGATAGGAAAGAAAGGTTAGGAAAAAATGGTCAGTTTTCACAGTGGAGTGAGGTAAAAAGCAGGGTCCCCCAGAGATCTGTACTGGGGCCAGTACTGTTCAACCTAGATATAAGTTATCTGGAAAAAAGGGTAAACAGTGAGGTGACAAAGTTTGCAGATGATACAAAACTACTCAAGATAATTAAGAGAAAAGCAGTCTGTGAAGATTTACAAAAGGGTAAAACTGTATGACTGAGCAACAAAATGGCTGATGAAATAAATGCAAAGTAATGCACATAGGAAAAAAATAATCCCAACTATACATATAAAATGATGGGATCTAAATTAGCTGTTACCACTCAAGAAAGAGATCTTGGAGTCTTTGTGGACAGTTCTCTGAAAACATCCACTCAATGTGCAGTGGCTGTCAAAAAAGCTAACAGAATGTTGGGAATCATTAGGAAAGGGATAGATAATAAGACAGAGAATACCATATTGCCTTTTTATAAATCCCTGGTACACCCACATCTTGAATATTGAATGCAGATCTGGTTGCCCCATCTCTAAAAGGATATATTGGAATTGGAAAAGGTACAGAAAAGGGCAACAAAAACAATTAGGCATATGGAACAGCTTCCATATGAAGAGAGATTAATAAGACTGGGACTTTTCAGCTTGGAAAAGAGACGACTAAGGGGGGATATAATAGAGGTCTGTAAAATCATGACTGGTGTGAAGAAAGTAAATAAGGAAGTGTTATTTACGCCTCATAACAGAAGAATGAGAGGTCACCAAAGGAAATTAATAGGCAGCAGGTTTAAAATGAACAAAAGGAAGTATTTCTTCACACAATGCACAGTCAACCTGTGGATTTCCTTGCCAGAGGATGTTGTGAAGGCAAGACTATAACAGGGTTAAAAAAAGAACTAGATAAGTTCATGGAGGATAGGTCCATCAATGGCTATTAGCCAGGAGGGACAGGGATACAAAACCATGCTTTGAAGTGTTCGTAGCCTCTGTTTGCCAAAAGCTGGGAATGGGCAACAGGGGATGGATCAATTGATGATCTCCTGTTCTGTTCATTCCCTCTGAAGCACCTGTCATTGGCCACTGGGCTAGATGGACCATTGATCGGAGCCAGTATGGCCGTTCTTATGTTTTTAGGGAATTTGTATGATTAAGTACCAGCACATGATTTCATCAGCCAAATGGGTTTCAGGTTCTTTGCTGGCCATTTTACAATTCTCTTGCTCAATTTGTTTACTGATGGGAATGTTTGCCAAGGAACTATGGAAAAATAGTGACATATGAGCAATCTGCTGCGACATGCTGTAGTGGTGTTGTTTGTGCTGCTATAGTTACTAAGCTTTTCACATTTTCATAATTTATCTTTGAGAAGTTGGAAATTGGCACCAAAGGTTTTGGGGGCTCATAGCTCCAAGTTAGATGTTTCTCATTTCTGTGCTTTTTCTATGTTGTAGAAATCTGTTCAGTTTTAAGCAGAAAAACCTACACTATTAGTGGAGCCAAATAGATGTTAAGTGCAGATCAACTATTTCATCTGCTCTCTTCCAGGGTGAGCCCAGGGACAGAAGCATATTTACAGGCCAGGTTGCAACTACTAAAACTAGGTGTCTGTGGTTTAACAACAGAGTTTAACAGGCTCATGGGTGAGGAGTGTAGGGGTTTTTTACTATACATTGGCCCCAGAAATTGCCTGACAGATATCATTATGATTTCCTTAAATTTTTAGCCATTTTCTACAAGATATTAGCATTGGGTCTGAGCCACCTGAACATGCTCTAAGATGATCTAACTGACACATTGCATAAAGTGTTGCTGGCACCTGGCAGGCTGTCTGGAATAGTGCTCTCAACACTGCTAACACCAATGAAACTGAAACGATATTTGCAACAGTAGGAAATATTTGAAAAATTTATCCAGTACAGACAGGGTGTAGAGTGATGCATTAAAGGAAAATACTTCATCAGAGGTACTTAACAATGCACCAAAGTAAGGGGAGACCAAAAAGTACTGAGGGCAAAGAGGCTCCAGAGTGTGAGTGAGCTTGATAACAAAGATTGAAGCAATACCTCAAATGGATCATCAACAGCGAGGATTGAAGTCAGGAACTAAAAGCAAGTGTCTCTACCACTGCCTGAGCTAAAAGTCCTACCACTGTTGGCTCAAAGCAGATTCATAAATCCTTATAAGGCCCAGCTAAAATGGGACAAAGAGTCACCCTATATAATTGTGGGTGATACAAGCAAACTAGACATCTATGGAAAAGAAATCCAGAGAGAAAGGAGACTGGGGAGCAAAGTGGTGGTGTGGGGTGGGGGGGGGGTGGGGAGGAAGGTTTAGCAAAAGGGAAAAAAAAACCCAGCATTCAAGGCAACAAAATTTTGACTAAAAGGGAGAGAGAGAATCAGCAATATGAAGAGCTGGTAAGTATTCTCAGGTGTTTTCCTGTGGCCAAAACACGAGCAACAGTTTGCATATGTTTTTCCATATGGGGTTGTCCCCACGCACTGCCTGACTCCTCTTCATGTTACAGGGACTGTCTAAATCTGGACATGACTCCTCCTCCTCTTTCTTCTTCCTCTTCCTCTTGTATGGATTGGGTAGGTAGCAACAATTACAAATTTGTAACTAGGTTTGCTAGCCAGCACATTGCCGCAGCAGTGAGCTGGTGAATGTCCTTCAGGCCCCCAGTGAAAGAATGAAGGGGACACTCAGATATGATGTGCTCCATTGTTTGTGACTGGTGACCACAGTCGCATACAGGTGTTTGCCTCATTTTCCATTTAAAAGAGGGTTTGTCCACATCTCCCTGAGATGTCCTAAGGCAACTCCATCTGCACCAGTCTTTCTGACATAAATCAAAACCTGGTGGTTCTGTGGCAGGGTCAACAATATGACACTAGAACCCCACATTGAATAAAACCACCACAAATCATGTCCTGCCAGGCATTGTTCTAAACACAGAGAAAATCTCCTCTGACATGTGTAAGATTAAGAGGCATTTGGCAAGTGTTATGGAAACCTTCACTACTCAGAAAGTCATGCTTCATCACATTACTGAAACCATTTTCTTGACACTTTGGATTTTCTATAGGTCTCTTAGGGTATGTCTGTACTTCAGTTAGACACCCATGGCTGGCCCATGCCAGTTGACTTGGGCTCGCAGGGGTCAGACTAAGGGACTGTTTAATTGCAGTGTAGATTTCCAGACTTGGATAATCAGATATTGGATCAAGAGCAAAGGCACATTAAAAAAAAATTAAAACACCACATGTAAAATAAAAGGGAATATTTTACATAATTAGTTTATGGAACTCATCAGCACAAATATTACTGTGGCCTACATTTTGGGGAGGGTTTCCAAAGGATTAGACAATTATATAGATAATGATAACATCTACTTACATTAAATAAATAACAAGGGCCATGAAGTTTCTAGTGGAGGGTGTTGGGAAGACACATCTCCAAGAGGTGGCACATTCCATAATTGTCCATGGCAGGGTTTCATGTATCTTCCCCTGAAGCAGCTGGTACTGGCTACTGTCGGAAGCAGGCACTGATGTAGAGATGGACCTCTGGTGTTACCCTATAATGCAATGTTCTGACGTTCCTCCATCAGCCCCTGTCCTGCCATCTCACACGGTAAAACACAAATTGCCTGTAAAGATGATAATTTTCCTATCAATTTTTAAGGTCAAATCAATGATGTGGAGAATTTGCAGCGGTGTGGTGAATAATTTACATAATTACCATAAAAAGCACCCGAGGCGAGAGCTGAATGAAGGAATTAAACTTCATTTTGTGAGCAAAACCTGATGGGCCAGATCCCCAGCTAGTGTAAATGAGGGTTGTTCCCCTGAAGTACGACTGTCAGCAACACCTTCCGCTACTGTGGCTTGTCTCAATTTTGACCTCACCCCCACACCCGAAAAGAAAAATGTCAGTGGACACATTTGCTATTTCCCCTCCCACCCTGTTATTTTGCCAGTTTTCATTCCAGATCTGGAATGCAATCCCTAAAGGCCTCACCCACACATTTGCTGCCACTGAGATGGAGCCAGATTGCAAAACCAGTGTCTCCTACCTGGTTATCAAAAAGGTGTACTCTGTGACCTCCAAGCCAGTACACTGCAAAAGAGTGGGGAGATTCCATGCACTGGGTTTTGCAAACTAAGCCTGGAGCAGAATCCAAAGGAGCCAGGTGGCTTCCCCTGGGCTGGCTTGTCAGCCGGCCAGCAGTGTGTGTGTATGTGGGGGGCTGTACTCTTCCCAGGGAGGGGGTTCCAGAGCACAAAGAAAAGGCAGGAACTGATCCTCTTTTCTGCTGGTGAGTGTTGAGGAAGCCAGCTGAGGGGATGTTCCACTCTTTCACTAGGTGGTTTAAGGAAACTCATGAATGAGCTACACTCTAATTTGGGGAAGCTGTTTGCCGGCTCTGCACTTTGCTCCAGCTGTTGGGGACATGGTGTTGTGTGAGTAGGAGTTTGTTATCTAGCCTTTGATTAACTGGCTGAATCAGGCTCAGCAGCAGCAGCAGCTGCTGCTGGTGGTATTCTTGTGCAGAGAAGACTGAAACTCAACCTGTGGCTTAAGTTTATTTCTTCATGGTCCTTCTGAAAACAGGGTACTTGATAAATAGAGGTGACACTCATAAAAAGCCAAACCCCAATACATTCAGAGGAAGCTTCTGATTCCCCTGCTATCAGGGAACCCATTACCTAAACTGTAGAGCCATGGCAGGTCTTCAGTGGGAGCCTACATATTCCTATGTGACAGCTACTTGTGATATTGTTCCTCACAGCTTGGACTACACAGCCACAAGAGAACATGAGGTGCCATGACATCATCGTTGGAGACAATGGACAACCATACAGCTGTTCTGGTGTTGACAATTTTACAGTTGCTGTAATGCAGGGAATAGGAGAACTCAGAGCACTAGTAATAAGCCTGACATTTACCCACCCTTCCTAAAGATCAGGGCACATCCTTTCCATCTTTCTGTCTATGTCTTTCTGGCACATCAGTCACCAGGCTATGCTCGTCATATCTCACAGCTGAGAGACAAGCATACTTATTTCTGAGGCACAGCTGTGAACTAACCCTGTTCCTCTCAAAGAGGAAGCTCAGCAACATGCTCCGCTAATCGTTTTAGTAGAAGCATCCTGCTAGTGTGACGTATCCATTGTTTGTTGGAATCAGATGATAGATTCATTAGAAATGATGTTCCACAGAAATAAGGTGGCAAATTTAAAGATGAAAATAATTGAATGTAGATAATTTAACAATACTTGAAAAGATACACAACTGGACTCATCCTGTCTCTGCAAATAAATTACTTACTATCAACTAGAACAATTAAATGGCTTATTCAGTACTCTAATACATAATAAATAGCTGCCTGAAGATTTAAAAACTGGGGTAAGAAGTAGAGGAAAAGAGGGCATTTTTCTTGTTATGCTTCCATTTTCGATTTATATTCAAGGACAAATTACATTTTTTTAAACTAGATCCTTCAGAAAACATTTTAATTAGTGTGAATGAGAGGGAACCTATTTATTTAATATAGCACAGATTAATGAAAGTGTAATGAATTAACAAGGCAAAATGTTCTTTAGAAACTCTGCCTTCTTTCTGAAATGTAAAAGCTATATTATGTAACAGAGGAGCTAGAATTTTTCTTAGCCATCCACAGGGAATCAGTTAATTCACTGCATATATTATGGGATTCCCCTACGGCGTATATTCAAGGTTATTCTGCATTTCCATTTTAAAATGAGTACAGCTATCTGATTAAAGGGACTCTATCTATGGCTATCAGAGAAGCATGGAGAGGGATTTCAGACAATACTAATCAACTATAAAACATCCTTTTAATTCTCAAATACTGCCAAAGTTTTTTAAATATATATGAATCTTGGGTTTTCTTTTCTTTAAATCTTTACATACACAAACTCATACACTGCCTATGGTGAATTGTAGTTACTGATACTGATTGTCTACAAACTGAGCACCTAGCTAGTTTATGCTAATACATCCTATTGTTTTTATTACCCCTGTCCTTCTTAACACCTGTCCTTTTGCCTGTTTCATCTACCTGTCGTGTCTTGTCTTGTAGACTGTATGTAAGGTCTCTGGGGCAGGAATGGCCACTTACGATGTATGTACAATGTATAATGCCGATCACAATGAGGCCTCTAGGTGCCTCTAGGTGTTAGCATAATGATAAATACAGTAGACCCTCAGAGTTACAGACACCTCAGGAATGGAGGTTGTTCATAACTCTGAACAAAACATTATGGTTGTTCTTTCAAAAGTTTACAACTGAACATTAACTTAATACAGTTATGAAACTTTACTATTCAGAAGAAAAATGCGGCTTTTAACCATCTTAATTTAAATGAAACAAGCACAGTTCTTTATCTTGTCAAATCTTTCTTTTTTTAAGCTTTCCCTTTATTTTTTTAGTAGTTTACGTTTAACACAGTATTTTGCTGTATTTGCTTTTTTTTTTTTTTTTGAATTTCTGCTGCTGCCTGATTGTGTACTTCCAGTTCCAAATGAGATGTGCAGTTGACTGGTCAGTTCATAATTCTCATGTTCATAACTCTAAGGTTCTACTGTAATATTAATATTCTGGAAGGACGGCTCTAGAAAGTGAAATGCTTTGTTGATTCACAAAACCAAGACAGTTCTAAGAATATCCTTCCTTTTATAGACAGTGGGCCCAATTCTCATGTACACTAAGGCTATGTTGTACTTCTCTATTACAAGTGGCTGTGAGTAATTTATACCCACTTTAGGCCACCATGCTGGACACACAGTGTAAAATGGTGTTAGTGTGAGTATCAAGCCCAGTATGTATTTCTACTTAACAGAGCTACCGACGCTGTATATGTCAGGCAGGTCACTCCCAAACCTTCCACCTAGGGGCAGCAAATCCGCTTGAGGAAAGCCCCTTTGTGCATAGAGCTTGGGGGAATATAACTAGGTCCAGAGTGAACATCCTGCTGCAAGAATTGCTAATAATGTGACTCCAGTGTGTTGTTGCCCACTTTTGCAAACATCACCCATGACAGCAAACCATTCTTTGCTACATAGTGGGACTATGTTCCTTCTACCACTTCAGATGTGGGTGACTACAGATAAGTACGTCGATGGTTGTTGAAGTTAGAATACCACCTGCATCATCTTTCTTGTCTGATGTGCACTATAGCTACTAGTGGAAACACCCCTGACTCCACTGATACCCTGTCCTCCTTTGCTCACCCTTCCTTATCTCCATTTGTCAGTTTATTTGTCTGTTGCATATTGTCTAACTCCTAGACTGTGAGCTTTCAGGTATAATTTGGGCAGTATGGCTCTATTTCCTGTTTGGAATAATTTGTTGCTACTACAACATTGCCGTGTGTATTCTTTCGGATAATAGAGTAAAATCATACATAAAAAGATGGGAATTGTGAACTATGATTTCAGAGTCCAAAGTAGTATTATCTGGGCATTATTATTATTATTATTAACTGGGCATTATTATTTTTGGGTGGTAGGCTTATATTGCGGGTATTTTTCACAGTCCCTTACCTCCTCAGTTGTCCTCTAACCAGAGAATGGTAGTAATATAAACACTCATACGGATGAGGGCTTTCTTTCTCCTGCTATGTAGATGGAAAAGCGTATTACTCTAATAGGTACAGAGAGAGAATTCCAAAGCAAAGTAAAAGTGTTGCTTGGTATGTTGGAAACAGTTACATTTGTACAGAGTTTCAAGATCAGGCAAGCTTTTTTTTTCATTTGTAGCTTGTTCAGTGTGTGGGAACATGAGCACTACAATTTGTCTATCTATCTATTGTGTAATATCTCTGAACTGGAGTTAAATGAGTGAAAGAGACATTTCTGAAAAATGTCAGATGTGAAAAGGTACTGAAAGAGATAGACAGACCTATGTTAGAAAATGTGAAGATTATGAACGCACCAGTACATCCACCATTACTGTCATAAAATGAGAGCAAGATTTTACCCTAGAGGTTGGTGTTGATCAAAGTAAAGAAAATTATGTCCTGTGTGCCTTCCAGAACAATTTATTGAAAGTCTGGGGATTAAGGTTCACCCCAGAAGTAAATGCCATCTATTGACAAGAATTAGTATTCATGCTTTTCCTGTGGCAACCGTCCATCATGGTGAAAAGCCATGATGTTTTTGTAACCCTTCTAGCTTCAGGCTATATAAAATACATTTAAGAAAGATGTATGACTTGCTTTTTATGTAATATTTTTGCTCATTCTATTTACTTTTCTTGTTTTACAAGAAACTGGAACTACAGTGGCGGGTGAGACCAAAGTAGAAATCAGTTCCCTTAAATTAAAGGCTGAGATGCCTGGAACACTGCTTGGCTCTGCTTGTTGCACCTGACAGTAACTGGGACAAATTCTAATTTCACTCTAATCACCACCTTTCTGCCCTTCCCCTATCACGATGACAGTAGGGGTCAGATTAGAATGTACCAATCAGAGCCAATCATGTCCTTAGAATACTACCTACTTAGGGACAGCAGGAATGGGTAGTGTACAGCCAGCTATGCTGGCATCCAGGAATTCCTCTACAGAGGGGAATCTTCAACTGCCCCTTTAAGTGGCCTTTGTGCCATTGGAATGTCCAAAGTAGATTTAGGATTGGACAAAGATCTGGCCCTGCAAAATCATTTACACCCCTGCAAAGTGTATATAAATGCTTCTGAACTGAAAATCTCCACTCACGCACACAAGCAACATAAGGTGCAAGGTATCCAGGAATCAGGTCCTAATTTCAAAGATCATGGGCCCGATTCTGATACTACTTGCACTAGTTTTACAGTGGTGGAACTGCACTGACTTCAGTAAAGTTAGTCCTGATTTACACTAGCCAAAGTAAGATCAGAATCTGGCTCAATTACTGTGGAATTGTGGGTTTTTCTGATGGCCAATCCAAGAAGAGATGACTTGGATTAAATGTTGTCCAGGAGGCAGGGAGGGCTTTCAATAGAGCATAATAGATCTGATTCCACTACGAAAGGAGTTGGGCTGTAAAGAACTCTCCACCACCTGTGCACTGCACAGCACTGCTTTGTAGTGACTCTCTTTGTGGTAGAGCAAGTGTGTGTAGGGAGCTGGGACTATTGTAAATCCATTAGAAAGAACCACAGGCCTAAATCACCTGCTTGGAAGTATGCAGTTGACTATTTGCTACTACATCCCATGGACTGCAGAGGCAGTGAAGTAGCTGGGCAGCTACCCCATGCCAAATTGTTGGGCTGTGTGGGGGCTACCTTCATTCCAATCCTCAGCTCCCAAACAGGCCCTGAATGGGCTAATGGGGGTGTATACCACACAGGCCTTCAATGGGTTAATGTGGGCCTGAGAGGCCAATTAACATACCAGGCTGCACCTGGAGGGAGAGCTAGGCTTAACTGATGATGAAGCCCAGCTGGGCAAAAGCAAGCTGCTTAGCATGAAGAGAAGAAGTTTGTGGCATAAAGGAGCTGAGCAGGGCAGGACTGAGCAGGGCGGGGCGGGCGGTTTATAGGAGAACGTAGGAGACAGTATGGCTGGGAGTAGGGTGGAGAGATGCAGATCGGACTGGAGATGGAAGGTTTTCTGACCCTGAGCAAAGTGATTCTACAAATGGAAGAAGAGCCTAGTAGAGAGGGAGAATGGATGCGAAGTAGGAGGGGGAAGAAAAGAGTAGAAGCAGAGAATGATGATGTCTACAAACAAAACAAAGCTGAGGAAGGAAGTAAACCACAATGTTACAATTGTAAGATCATTAGCTGAAGAAATGAGAGTAGGTGACATTAACCCTGGATTTAAAGAAAGCATCTGGGATATTATAAGAGCCAAGAGGTTGCAAGATGGGGATCTTTTAGTTGAATGTAAAAACAAAGAGCAGGCTAATAAACTGCTAAAAACAAAAATGCTAGGTAACATTAAAATAAGTTGCCATCTACCAAGATATTTGACTGAAATGAAGGGGGTAATAGAGCCAGTGGTGTTAAAATGGACCAATGATGAGATAAAGTCTTAGTAAGTAAGTGGCTAAGTAGTGAAAGAGGAAGAGACAGCAAGCCATCAGCAGCAGTGTTAATAATGTATCTTATGAGGAAATTTTAAGGAGACTCTCAGAACATCAGGTGGAGAAGGAAGAGAAAAATCAGTGCAGAACAAGGGGAACTGCAGGCACAGTCTCACTCTATCAAGAATATGATAAACACCACATAAAGAATACATGATGGATGTGGAATAGGATATATTGGTAGTGAAAAAGGGAGGTTTATTACATTTGTGATGGAAGTGCACATCACAAATGGGGAAAAAAAATCAGAAAAAATGAAAATTATAACAAGAGCAGTGGAAAAATACTTGTATGTTAGCAATCTGTCAGTGGACTATATTCATGTGATTTCTGAATGAAATTAATGGTGAAACATTACTAGTATGGTGTGATGCCCTGCACCCCCATGTTCACCCTTACAGTATAATTGTGTATTGTTTAATGCAAAGTATGTCATATAAGATGTCCCAACTTAATGAATCACTCAAGATGTGCTTGCGAGGGGTACTGACCCAGGGATCCCAGATGAGTCCCAAAACGTAACCCTTCTGTCAGACAGTCGGCCGCAGAAAGGGCCAGATTCTATATCTAGGGGGCCCTGTCAATGATACAGGGCTTGAGCTCCCACCCAGTCACCTGGGAAATCACACACTATCCCCTGGGCGCCCCAAAAGGCAATACTTCCCTTTTCACAAGTGCAGTGGCCGAGGGTAGAAAGTAAACCTTTTAATAACAAGAAGGAAGTAACACAGCACTGGTTTGGGAAGCAGTGCAAACAGAATTCATGAACTCAATGAACCGAACCTACCGCAGAGTACAGGGGCGTGTCCTTTGCCTCTCCCTTCGTGCTTTTCCCGGTACTGACCATCATAGTTACAGTGTCCACCTCTCGGCTGGGAGCTCAGCCAGTCCCCTTCTACAGGCTCTTGCCAGACACAGGATTGACCAGTCCCCTCCGCTGCAGTCTCTGTCATGTGTGGGCCCTCACCACTGTTGGTTCCCACCATCTGGGGGTCCTGACTGCTGCTGGCTCCTACCACCTGGGACCCCCTCTGCTGCTGTCTCCTGCCACCTCCAGGCCTCGCCGAGACCCCCCTTGCTGGAACCCGCTATCTGCGGGCACCGACCACTGCTAGCATCTGCCACCTCCAGCCCCTGTGGGATCGTCTCTGCTGGTTGTCAGTCAAGGTTTCCCAGTTCCTTTAGTGATTTCAGCGGCCAGTGAATTTCAGCTTTCAACTCATGGGAAAAACTTTTACTGACACAGGAGCAATGTCCCTGCTTTTAACAAAACAAAAGACTCCAAAAGGAATCATTAATTCTACCTTTTAACAGTGGCAGGAGATAATCAATCCATGCCTAAGGATAGTCCTTTGCCAAGACTAGTGCAGCCTCACCAGGAGATTCCCAAGCCCCTCTCTGCTTGATTTCAGTCTCTGGTATCCAAACACCTCCTTTGCTGAGTCCTGTTCAGATGAGAGTGACTCTTTCATCAACTGGAGTTAACACTTCAGTGATTTGTAACCCAATACCAGCCAAAGCTGACCATTTCCCATCATGCTGCTCAGCACCTAAGTGGGCTTATGCAGATACAGAGCCCATGCAAATAAAATGTCTAACCCCTCCCCCCCCTTCAGCTGACTAAGCAAGGGAAGGGCATCTCAGACACTCAGACCTTGCCTACATGTGGAAGTGATTTAATCAATTACATTCTATTCCAATAACAGAGTTAGTACAGATGGGGATACATGTAGCATTAGCTTGGATCACAGCATGTATCAGGAGAACGGAATGAAATGCTCAACAAAACAGCTAAAATGCTATAAGAAAGGGAAGGAGTGACATAGAAATACTCTCATTCTGGTGTCCTTGCACCACAGGGCAGAGGCCAGCTCCGCACAGAGTTCCATGAAAGTGGCTTCGCTCATTTGAAAGTTCTGTAGCCACTGCTCATCATCCCAGACCTGCATAACGATGTGATCCCGCCACTCAGTGCTTGTCTCACGCACCCAGAAGTGATGGTTCACCATATGCAGATGCTCCGTGAAGGACAACAGTAATGTGGTGCTGTTTGTCTGCATGTCCCTCAGCAGGTCAGGCTCCTCAGATTCCTGTTCCGATTCGGAGCTCATGATATACTCAGTGACCAGCCACAATGTGTTCAGAACGCTGAAAGCAACAGTGGAGATCCATCTTTTCAGATAGAGATGCGGGATCCATCTTTTCAGATAGAGATGGCAGGAGCGCAGTAAACAGAGGGGAGCAGTTAAAAAAATGGCACGAGTCGGTGCCAGCAACTAATGCAGTGAATGATGGCATGTCAATGCAATTCACCATGGGACATTGAGTCAGCGCCCGTGCTGCTCCACGCTCCTTTCCCCCAACCCAGAATTCCTAGCAGCAGAAGCTGCTGAGTTGCACGGTGGGAAGCTGCCCACAATGCACTGCTCTCATTGTTGATACTACAGCACCAAGTGTGGAGCTGCCCACAATGTGTTTTTGTGACAAAATGAGTAAGGGTGAATGGGTAAGGGAGAAAGAGAAGCTCTGGGCCCAGAAAGCCCTGCCCAGCCATGTTCACAGTGGAGACTGAGCTCAAAAGGGAGCAGCTTATTTCAGTCAGGGCGGATGGAGCAGGGGAGCAGTTGTGTGATGCAGGATCCTGCCAAAAAGCCACTGAGGCCCCATGTGACTGGGCCAAGACCAAACTGCCAAGTTGCCCTAGGCCTTTCAATCGCGGAGGTGGATGACGACGAGAAGTGACTGCGAGAGGAAGGCCCTTTGGACCGTGGACAGAGAGGACTCCAGGAGGGACTCATAGGTGAACCAGGGACACTAGCAGAGGAACAGAAGCCAGGGTAGGAAGTGGCCCAGAGAGTGGGCATAGGGGCACCTGTCCTCTAGGCTGCACATTTCAAATGATTGTTTCATTGAGTCCTGGGTTGGAACCCGGTGGAGCAGGGAGGGCTCCAGTTCCCCAACCCCCAGCTGTCGCCTCCTGCTGCTGAGTGCCGCAGTCCCAAACTCCTGTCCTGCGTGCTGCAGCTCAGAATACCGCCACTGGATGGCACTGCTGGGCCCAGACACCCCAACAGCAAACCCATTTAATATTTAATCTAGAAGTTATGTAAAAAGGTACACTTCTGCATTTTGATTTCAGTGGAATCTGAGAGTGCTTTAAGCTCGGGAACATCATGCATATGTACACAGATGCCAAAAACTAACATTTCCATAGATCATTTATGTTAGATACTTCTAATAACTATTGGAATAATGTGAAAACAGAAGAATTCATCTGGCATGCTACCATAGAGGCAAGGTTTTTAGGACATAAGTAGGGATTCTGATTTTAAGTTTCAAACTCCAAAGTATGCACCCAGTTCAAAAGAAAATGAAATCAGTGTTTATCCAATATAAACAACGGAAATGGTTACTCAATTCATGGTAACTTCACTCCTTTCCTAGTGCAGTTTGCTTATATAGGTGATGTCCCTGCTCTGTGACTTGTGTCTAAGGGCATGTCTACACAGAACAGTAATGCAGACTACCGCAGTGTGATTTCCTAAGCACACTAATGTGTTGCACAGGAATTGGTCCATGTAGACCCTGCTGATGCATGCTAAAGTTTCCCTAGTGCACTTTAAAGTAGTACTATTTTAAGTAGTACTATTTGCAAATACAAAGAGAGCCCCAAACTCTCCTGCCTCCCAATTTATGGATATCTATATAGAACTCAAAAATTGCTAAAAATAAACCATGAAATGATAACCCCCTGAAAACAGAAGTCCTAGGCAATAAGTATTGTGTTGTATGAGGAAAACCAAAAATATACAGTGGCACCACTTTTATCCATAAAATCCTTGGATCATTCATAGCAGAAAGTTACTTTATGGGAGCTGATATTCAGGAATTAGCAGTATCCCAATTTTGCTGTAGTGTTGGCCACAAAGGTTAATTTCATATCAACGAATTGCACAAATCATAATTTGCATGTCATGAGATCATCATAATGGACATGTAATTGAGTACTATAGCAAAACCTTTATTTTTCTCTGCGCATACTACTGAAAAAGAAAGAAAACTGTAATTAAAACCCAAATATCATGTGTTAAAACACTGTAATTTTAAAAGGCCTGATTCTATAGTCTTTAGTAAAATAAAAATGCCATTGTTTTTAATGGAAGTTTAGCTTGGTTTAGCTTAGTTTAGTTTAATGCAATACAGCATTAAAATGCAATATATATATATTGGCTTATCAATGAATCTTTCTCCTACAACACTGGAAGAAGGGCCAGGATTTTCTTGAAATATAGGTGGGCATTTTCCAAAGGAGGTGCTCTGAGAGAAAGCACAATACAGGGCCAGATTGTGTGTATGACACGCTACATAGCTTGGTGGGAATTAGTTTGTATGAGTAGTCTCACCTGGTTTAAGTGGGATTACTTGAGTGAGTAACTCCTCATAGTGTGCATCTGAAATCTACAGTCTGGCCTATAGTGATTAGGGTCCTGATTCAGTGGTCCAACCTTATTAGGAAAAGCAGTTGAGTACATGCATGAACACTTTGCTGGACTGGGGCCTAGAACATGAGGGGGAGTCAGATGATTTGAGATCTCAGTCTGCATTGGCACATTGTGTGACCTGGGGTTAGTAATTTAGGCCAACATTTTAAAATGTTGACACCTAAGGTTAGTCACCTAAATGCACAGTTAGGCTTCTAAATGATGCTCAGAACTGATGAGCACCCACCACTCCGGGAGTCCAGTGTTGAGGTTTCCAGTTAAGCCCATTTTAAAGATAGCTCCATCTGCAAAATCAGTTTCAGATCTGGGGTCAGATTTCTGAACACCTCAAAAGTTCACAAGTGTTTGATTGGGGTTTTGATTTGTACCCATATCTAGTTTGAAATAAGAAATGCTGAACTGGCAAAAGAACACTGAGATAGACAAGAGGGCTAGCTGTTGCCTATACTACAAAGGAAAACTCTGGCATAATAAAAAACATGCTAAAGAGTAAAATAGTATGTTTTCTCATATATACTTTCCCCTCATTTTGAAAGTCTCTTTACTGTTACCCAGTATTGCTGTTATGCGTCTGACCTAATGGATCAAACAAAAATAAAAATGATAAAATCTGAACATAGACAGAATAATAAATTATTACAATAAATGGCAAACAACAGAAGTTAATTTGTTTTTCTTTACTTGGCTTGAAACAGCATTTCTATCAAGCGAAGTAAATTGATGCAGCTTCTTTTTGCCTGGGAAATTGCAGTACATACTCAGTTCCAGCTAGTCATCCTTTTTTGTTATGAAAACAATGACAGCTGTAAAAAGGATGCACCTTTTGTTACTATTGTTATTATTGTAGTCACATAGATTAAAACCTTTGATACTGAAAAGTCCTGAAGATGAGGACAGAAGAAGACAAGGAGTGAGTGAAGCTTGGACTAGTGAGTGATACTGCTGGCTGTCCAATACATCAGTAAAGCCTAAAATTACCAGTTTTGCGAGATTTTTTTTTTTTTTTAACCTAGTTCTAGCTGGAGCAGGTCCTTAAGGAATCCATTTCAAGGAGCTTGGAATGACCTTGAAGTATACACTCTCAGATTTGTCTGTCTAAAGCTGCTGGTTGTAGATGTGCTTTAGATCCATACAATAAAATATCAAAAAGGAGCAACTAGGGGATTGTGTAAACAGATGAAAGGCAGAAGATCCAGTTCATAAATTCGGTGGAGATTTTTTTTTTTTTTTAACCTAGTTCTAGCTGGTAATTTCAAGGAGCTTTATCTTTTCTTCCTCCTAATTATATAGGCAGCATAACAAACTATATTGTTTTTATGTCACTGTTGGGGACAGTTTGTCAATGAACAAGCTGTAACTAACTAAATGAATAATAAATAACCACACACAAATCATGCTGAAAAGGTGATTGCTGGTCAATGGCTCATTACAAAACTAGCAAGGAAGCATGTGGATTAGAAAAGTTATCATTCTACATGCTCATGTCTTCCAGCGATCTCATTAAGGCTTCATTTATTCTGCCTTAAATTTTAATTTCAGAGAGAGGCAAGGGGTTCTAGAGGATGGGGCTAGGCTGTTCTCGGTGGTGGCAGATGACAGAACAAGGAGCAAGAGCAGGAATAATTTCCAAAGGAAAATGCAACATTATATCTGGGACTGGCTAACTGCCACCATGATATTTCCTTAACTCTTTACTGCATCTCAGTCTCTCTGGGAAACAAGATGATATTTTTTTTTTTTTTTGGGGGGGGGGGGGGGGGCAGCGTTACTGAAGGAACATAGAAACCATTCTCAACCACTCACCACACAAAGGGCAAGTTTCCTTCAGGACACAACTGATTTCCTCCAGAAACTCCGCAGCATCAACAACCTCCCTCAGAACAGCATACTTGTCACCGTGGATGTTTCTCTCTACACACCAACTTCCCTCATGACTGTGTTGCTGGCTTCCTCAAATATCTACAAGACAGCGGACAACACTAAGATATCCACCCCAAACACAATCGCCAAACTCCTCCATTTCATCCTCACCCATAACAATTTTACATTCAACAACAAACACTTTGTCCAAACCATGAGAACAGCCATAGGTACTAGGATGGCTCCCCAATATGCCAGCATCTTCATAGGCCACCTCAAGGAAGAATTTCTGGGAGAATGCAACATGAAATCCTGAGATACATCATGGTATCTCTGTCCTCTGGACAGATGACAAATGACCTCAGATTTCCACCACTAAATTCAACAACCACCAACCACCACCAAACTCTCTTCAGGATACTCCCACACCAGCATCAACTTCCTGGGCACCATGATCAGCTTTGATAATAGAACCCTTCCCGTAGATCACCACACTTACCTCCATAGATCCAGCAACCACCACAGACACACCAAGAAATCTATTATCTACAGCCAGGTACTCAGATACCATACAATATGCTCCAAGGAGGAAGTCCAGGGTACACACTTGAATGCACTTAAAAACACCTTAATCAAACAAGGACACTCCAACCGGAGAAGAAGATTGGATCATAGAACAGGGCACCCTAATTCCCCAAGAAAGCCTGCATCAATGTAGAAAAAAAATACTTCCACTGACTGCACACCCCTAGTTGTTACCCACTACCCCACACTGCAACCCCTACAGGGTATCAAACAATTACAACCCATACTTGATGGGGATCACATGCTGAAAGAAATCTTTCCTGACCTCCCCACTTCTGGCCTTCAAACAACTCTGTCCATCCAACCTCAGAATCAGAAGCAGGCTCCCCACAGACAGGACATACCAACTCATAATGGCACCAGACCGTGCCATAACCGATGCAAATCCTGCAGCCATATCTCCACTCCTACAATGACCAATACTCCCCACAACACACTTTCAAGATCCATAGGTTCTACACATGCCTCCACAACAACATGTGGGGTAGCTCATCCAGAGCGTCGAATGCCCTAACAAGAACAATGAAACAAGATAATCACTATGCTCTGAAATTAACTCTCACAGAAAAATGATAAAAGACAAACACCCTTTCACCCATGGGCAAACACTTTCTACAGAATGATCATTCTAAATCTGACCTCTGTCCTTGTCCTCAAAGGAAACCTGCACATCTTCAAAAGGTGAGCCTGAGAGTTTAAATTCATAATACTGCTACACAGCAAAAATCATGGCCTGAACAGAGACACTGGTTTTATGTCTCACTACAATGTGTAACCCACTGACTCTCCTTTGTACTATGACTGAAGAGATATTAATTGCCCATTTCATTCTGAATGTTAAGTGTAAAGAGTTAACACATGTTGCAACAATTCAATCTGTTCCATCTTGTATTTAGCTGTGACACTCAAATTACTTTTCCCAGACCTGAAGAGGAGCTCAGTTTAGCTTGAAAGCCTGTCTCTTTCACCATACAGAAGTTAGTCCAATAAAAGATATCATCTCACCCAGCTGGTCTTGCAAGTATTTATATTGTCCTGAGCTGGCCACACCTAAAAACAAGGCCATTGGATTATGACCTGGAGTGCATGTGCGAGTGGGAGATACAAACGGAGACAAACAAAACAGAGACAGATGGTAAAAGGCAAAAAGCAAGACAGTTAAGTAGCAGGATCTTGTATGTTGCGCTTGTAAATAAACAAGATTAACCAAGGAGAATACTCCTTCATCAATTTCTATCCCTAACTGGAACATTCCCAAATCTCGGGCAGAAAAGGGGCCACAATGTGTTTTTAATTACACCACATTTGGGCTATTGTCAGGAGGGAGACTGTTACAACAAGAGGCAAATTAAAAGAGGCCCAGACAGGCAGACTTTGGAGTTTTTTTCTTTTTCACAGGCCACAGCAGCCATATCTGGAGCTGGCTTTGCATGTGTGATGTCCCTCAGCAATAACTTGGAATGAGACTAATTTGATACTATGCGACTATATTATCACTTCTAAAATATGTCAAGGGACCAGGCACTATGCGAGCCTCTTGGAATATTAATATGTCCTTTCCATCATATTCTAGAGAAAAAGCTAATTAAAAACATTTCCCTCACTCAAAGAAACATGCAAGTATTTCTTAATTGGCATGGACACTTCTCAGAACAGCGTGCCTGACACAATACAGCTTCTCAGAGCAGAAGGTTTAGTAATGGCTCTAGTTTTTGGTGTGTTATTTTTCCCTTTTCTTTCAGGTCATTTATTTTATCCTGTCAAACTTAATTTTAGAATGAAGAATAGAAGAATAGAAGTGAAATGAACTAAGCAGGTACTGTGCCTGCCAATCAGTGGCTGGATATTCTCAGCAGCTTTAGCCAATTAGCAGGGCTGTGCCTCCCACAGTTGGATTCCTTTGTCTGAGACAAGCACACCATAGTAGTCAAGGCTTGCATATAGGACCTGAACAGTTACCAGATGAACTAAAGAGAATCAACTGCCTGGGTGAACCGTTAAGCTTTGCCAAACTGGAAATTTCACTTCCACAAATCACATTTATTATACTCTGCAGATACACGCAAATATACATAATTGGAGGCTTTACTGTAATGAAACTACAGATGGATAATTGTAGATTAAATGAGCAGATGCATATCTAAAGAGCTATTCAAGGCATAGCAAACAGTAAAATCTGTGTAGAAATGATAATGTAATTTTAGTGTTAGTCACTTTTTTTACAGTACCTTCCTGAATATTTGAGCATCCATGTTCATGTATTTCTATCAGATCAGTTAGAGCTAAAATAAATACAAGTTTTGCTTCTTGCTTTTGAAGTGTCCAAATGATTGACAAGTACGGCACAATCCTTACTCACATGAGCGGCTTCACTGCTGTCATCTGTGCCATGTACACTGCACTTGTACAGCCATTTGCACCAATGTGAGGAGGAGCTGCCAATAGAGCAGAGGGTTCTTCAGGTCTAAAATCCACTTCCCTCCTTGTTCAGGCAGGTCCTGGATTTGTTACCCTTCAAAGCATGCATCAACACCTTTCTTTTTCCCTCCTCAAGTATTTAGGGAGGTTGAGGATCTATAGGAAGAGGGCGTGCACACAGAAAGATCTGCTGGGCGTTCATGGTTGTGCAGAGGGCCTTTAGAGAGATGGGAGCTTGCAGGGGGGAGAAGGGGGAGTGTTTACACTGGAATTCATATGACTGGAAATTTGAAAATACTGTATTGGTACCTTTTAGATTTGTTAATGAAGTATTTCAATTCTGAGAGGTCCCCAGGGCTTTTCACAGGAGCCCAATGTATAGAGGGGGGAACTATAATATAGTTAAATCACTCACTGGTTCTCTTAAAATCACTCACTGGCTCCTCATGATAGGGATTTACTGCAGATCACCAAAGCAGGAGGAGAAGGTAGATGAGATATTTCTAGAAGAAACAACAGAAATATCCAAAACACAAGACCTAGTAATAATGGGAAATTTAATTACCCAGACATTGGTTAGAAAAGTAATATGGCAAAACACAAAATGTCCAGGAAGTTCTTGGAATGTGCTGGGGACAACTTATTTCAGAAAGTGGAGGAAGTAACCAGGGGGCAGCCTTTTTAGATGAGGTTCTGATAACATGGAGGAATTAGGTCCATTACTTAGCAGCGTGGGGCATGGGTCACTTGCTGTTGGATTCTCTGGTGGATTCTCTGTATCTTGAAGTCTTTAAACCATTATTTGAGGACTTCAATAACACAGTCATAGGTTAGATGTTACAGGAGTGGCTGGGTTAGGTGCTGTGTCCTGCATTGTGCAGGAAGTCAGACTAGATGATCACAATGGACTCTTCTGACCTTAAAGTCTATGAGTCTTTGAGTAAAACAATGGATGACACCAAGAAGGCCTGTGTGTTTAAATTCCTATTTTGCTTCAGTCTTCTTTAAAAAAAGTTAATAGTGACGAGATGCTCAGCACAATGTTAACAACAAAGGGGAAGAAATACAAGTCAGAATAAGAAAAGAACAGTGGTAGAATATTTAAGTAACTTAAATGTATTCAAATCAGCATGGCCTGATGAAATTCACCTTAGAGAGTTTAAGGAACTTGCTGAAGCAGTCTTGGAACCATTAGCAATTATCTTTGACAACTCCTGGAGGACAGGTGAGGTCCCCGAGAAAAGGGGAAGGGCAAACATAGTACCTATATTTAAAAAGGAGAACAAAGAGGACCCGGGGAATTACAGACCAGTCAGCCAGCTTCTATTTCTGGAAAAATAATGGAACAAATAATTAAACAATCAATTTGTAGGCACCCAGAAGGTAATAGGTTGATAAGCAGTAGCCAATATGGATTTGTCAAGAACAAATCATGCCAGGCCAACCTAATTTCCTTTTTTGACAGGACTACTAGCCTAGTGGAAAAGGGGGAGGCAGTAGACAGGATCTCTTGTTTTAAGCAAGGCTTTTGATACTGTCCCATGTGATATTCTCACAAGCAAACTAAGGAAATTTGGTCTAGAATAAATTACTATAAGGTGACTACACAGTTGATTTAAAGACAGTAGTTAGAGTAGTTATCAATGGTTTCCTGTCAGACAGGAAGGGTGTATCTAATGGGGTCCTGCAGATGTCTGTCCTGGGTCCAGTACGAAACAATATTTTCATTAATGACTTGGATAATGTAATGGAGAATATGCTTATAAAATGTGTGGCTGCCACCCTGCTGAGAGGGTTACAGTTACTTTGGAGGACAGGATTAGAATTCAAAATGACCTCAGTAAATTGGAGAATTGGTCTAGAATCAATAAGATGAAATTCAATAAACACAAGTGCAAAGTATTACATTTAGGAAGGAAAAAAATCAAATGCACAACTACAAAATGGGGAGTAACTGATTAGGGTTACTACAGAAAAGGATCTGGGGGTTACAGTGGATCACAAAATGAATGAGCCAATGATGTGATGCAGTTGCAAAAAAGGCTAATATCGTTCTGGGATGTATTAATAGAAGTGTCATATGTAAAACACGGGAGATAATTGTTCTGCTATATGTGGCCCTAGTGAGGCCTCAGCTGGAATACTGTGTCCAATTTTGGGAAAAGATGTGGAGAAATTGGAGACAGTCCAGAGGAGAGCAACAAAAGTGAGAAGTTTAGAAAACCTGACCTATGAGAAAAGATAGGAAACTGGGCATGTTTACTTTTGCGGGGGAACTGGATAGTAGTCTTCAAATATGTTAAGAGCTGTTATAAAGAGGATGATTACCAATTGTTCACCATGATCATCAAGGGTAAGGCAAGAAGTAATCAGCTTAAGTTGCTGCAAGGAAGATTTAGGTTAGATATAAGAAAAAACTTCCTTACTATAAGGATAGTTAAGTACTGGAATACGTTATCAAGGGAGGTCGTGGAATCCCTGTCATTGGAGGTTTTTAAGAACAGGTTAGGCAAACATCTGTCAGGGATGGTTGGGTTGTACACGGTCTAGCTGAGGGGTCCCTAAATTGTGGGGTACAGCCCCCTAGAGGGGTGTAGAGGAATGTTCGGGGGCCATGCTCTGCCCCAGCCCTGCCCCCTCCCCCAGCTGCAGCCCTAGCCTTAGCTCCCGACTAAGGTCCCGCACCCCACTCCTGGCTGACCCCAGCTCACAGACCTGTTCACAGCACCATGCCCCACGGCCACGGCCCCGCGGCTGCAGCCCCAGCTGCAGCTCAAGCCCCGGCTCCCTGCCCCCGACTGCAGCTTTGGCCCCTATCCCGGACCCGGCTATCGATTGCAGCTCCTGGGGGGGGGTGCAGACCAGGTGGCGGGGGCGTGACCCCAAAAGTTTGGGGACCACCAGTCTAGCCTCAGCACAGGGAGATGGACTAGATCAGGGCTGTCAAACTCATTGGCTATGGCGGGCTAGATTTGAATTAAATGTACTTCAAGTGGGCCATACAGACCATAAATCGAAATACTAGGCACAACCGTTTTTATGTAGTATGATATTTTATTTGCCAGATATCAGCGATATAAAAACTGCAGTAAATTCACGTCTACAACTACTACTATTTTACGATTAAAATAATCGATCAATGATTAAGAATTATAATACTGCGCGATGCCCCAAGACCACACTGCCCCTCTCCCTCCTTTTGGAGCGCTGTGTCTCGTGCACACAGCGCTCCACATGCGGCCGCCAGAGTACACAGATCTTGTGGCAGCGCGCGATGCCACCAGGAGCTAGACCAAAAAGGTTAACGGGCCGTATCCGGCATGACACCCCTGCACGAGATGTCCTCTCAAGGTCCCTTCCAGCCCTACATTTTATTAATTCTATTAGTTTCATGCTTGAAAACCATTTTTATTCTTGCTGAAGCCATTTTGCATAGAGCAATAAAATAGCATAAAAATAATCCATTTTGAGCCCCAAGAAAAGTAGCCAAAACACTTAAAGATTTAGTAATTCAATGAACCTGACTTTGGAAGCCAAAGATGGGGAAATGAGGAGCTAAATGAATCAGAATATTTCCCCCTTGGCTTACTCACTGCTCTCAAGGAAACAAGCTGTTTTCTCCTTTCCTCTAAAGAAGCAGATGATTTGGTGGAAGCAGTGTCAGGAATAACAAGCAATACTGCAGGATAAGTAGTAAACCCCGACAGAATAAAATAATCCTTTATGAAGGAATCCCACCAGACCTTTTGATAATACTGTAAAATCCCTATTTATATTTTTGGGACAGATCATAAGCTCCCTATCAGTGAGAAACAGTCAGTATAGATGGGCTTTAATTTTTTCTGAGTGTCCCAGAAAGAATTTTACCTTTCATTTAAGGCGTTGACATTCTCTATGCATGGTATAGTTTTTGCCTAATAAATACTAATGCTGATATCAGTCCCCACCCTCCGGCATATAGGAATATATATATATTCCTATACATGTGCCCGCAAGGGTCTGTTGTAAGGAGTCCTTTTAGTCAGTTCATTGGGTAATGAAGTAAACATTATATTAAGAAAGCCCCATAAGCTTCATTTCAGACTTAATCCATTCAACTTTATGAATCTCCAGTGAGCATCAAGGCTTATGCAAGACATGTTCATAGCTGAATAGCAGAGATTAAGGTATAAAATCAATACACCTAATCAAACTGTTTCATTTTCCCCTCTTCTCAAATGAAAGCCAATAAGACCCAGAGTGACTTGAGTCTGTCTGCAAGAAACAAAGGAAGATGTGATTTGCTGAAGGGAGACAGGTTAAAATGTGTTAACATTTAGCAGAAGGCCCTGGAACATTTCCAGCATGCTACAGTCTGACTGACACAAAGAATTAAAATAATAAAGCTGATATTGGTGTGATCCATATATACACAAATGTATGCTAGAAGGAAATGCTGGATCTGACCCAGAGTGCATTGAAATCAATGGGAATTTTTCCATTCACTTCCAATAGGCTTTGGATCAGGACCATTATCCTCATTCTGCAGCATGAGATGGATGCCTCAAAAAGATAATAGGAAGAGGAGTCATTTGTGGAATTCCAGTTTCTTGACACTAAAGAGTACCCATATGGAATAGTACTTTGGGTGCTGATGGACTGATTCCTTTCCTTGCCATTTGGGAAAGTTATTTACTTCCTGCCTTTATGTTTCTATTCACTGTTCAACACGTGCTCCCCATTTCATCCAAGAAATAGTTGCATTTCAGGGGTGGGCAAAATGGTATTTGTGAAGCTCTCTGGGAACTTTTGGGAGAAAATGCTCCCTAGAAACATCAGGGCCATCACTAAGGAGGTGCAGGGTCTGGGGCAAGCCGAGATCCCAGTGGCAGCCACTGGCCTCCCACTTCCTGCCCGGTCCCGGCACATAGCAGGGAAGTGAGCTGCAGCTGTCCGCCTCCCGGCTGGTCCTGGCACAAAGTGCAGGAACCCACAAAGTGCAGGGCCCGTGGCGGTCACCCTGATTTACTGTATCCTATGTATGGCTCTGATAAACATTACATATCAGTGATAATGGCCACATGTTTATAGAGGGCCCTTGACCTCAGAGAAAAGCAGCACTTTCACAGTGAACAGTTCTATTTTTGTCCTCTGCGTTGGCTGTTTATTCTATATTATAGAAATATAGGGCTGGACTGACATAGGCCTTACTTGGTTGCACAGAGGAATAAATAACTCTCTTACCTCCTTGCTTGGACTGTGACTCCAGCTATGGGTACCCAGCAGACACTGCTTACCTGATATTCCCCCCTGGGAGCAGGGGGCACAGACGGACAAAGATTGGGATGACCCATGGTTCTAGACCCCCTATTTTCTAGCCAGGTACACAGAGAGTAAGCTGAACCATGAAAAGGAAGTGCTAGATTTTCAAAAGGTATTTAGGCTCCTAAAGATGTAGATAGGTGCCTAGTGGGAGTTTCAAAACTGTCCAAGCAGACTAGGTGTCTGAGCACCAACAGGACTTACTCCCTGCCAGAAGCAAGACAGGAACAGGGGTGGAATTGACTGAGTCAAAGTTCATGCTCTGTTTTTGCTCTAGGAATGATGCAGCTGTATACCACCCCTTACTCAGGCCGCATGGAGGAGTTCTAATGCTGCCCTTAGTGGATATCACTCGAGCTATTCACTGCTTACTTGCTTTCATCTGTTTAGTATATCTACTACCAATAATCTCTTCTCTCACCTCTTCCTCTTTCCCTTCTATTTAAAATACAGCCTTTACTGTACTCCTTTCACCTTTGGCGCGTCGTTTAATTCTTTGCTCAGAATTGCCATTGTCCAGAACCAACACAGTGAGCCCTCAGTCACCTATCGCCCCTGCGCCTGGCATATCCAGATGCTGGACTCCATAGCTACAGCTTCAACTTCTCTTGTAAAGGGTCAGTCATCTTCAGACATGAAAGAAACAGAGTTCAGGCTGCAAAACAGGCTTTGGCCCATGAATCCACTGATCACCACCAATGCACTCACAACAATTGGCAGTGCACTGAAATGAGCAACAGTCTCTGTGTACAAAGTTGGTGCTTTGTGCAGGCAAGTGGCTGCATCTGCAGGCCGGCTGGATATCTGGTTCTTAACATTTTTGGAACATACCCGACTCCAAAATGGCTGGAAGTTGAAGCTAGACACCTTCAGATTTGAAATAAGGTGCAAACTTTCAATAGTGAGGGTAGTTAACCACTAGAACAAATTACCAATCGCTATGGTGGATTGTCTCTGCAGATCACTATTGGATGTTTTCCTAGAAGATTGAACTAGATCCTAACAGGATAATTCAGGGAAATCCAGGGATGTGTTATATAGGAGGTCAGACCAGATGATCAGAATAAGTCTGTCCCAACCTTATACTGTGTGACTCTATGACACTGTTGAACCAAGAAATGGATTCATGGATCTGAAAGGCGCCTCAAGAGAACTTGGCTTCCAATTCCACTTTTAGTATATTTTATTTTTTTACATACTTAGTTTGTTTTGCATTATTAAAGTGCTGACAACATGTCCTGCACAGCACAAGACCAGATTCTCAATTGGTACAAACCCACGTAGCTCCACTGCAGAGCTGCACTGATTTACACCTGCTGAGAATCTGGCCCTGTGTCCCAGCTATCAGGAGTTTTGAACTGCTGAGCGTGTCTGTAATTATTCAATATCATTAATTTCTTGAGCTAAATCTTAGAAACTAATTGGGGTTGAAGATCCCTGGGCACTCCTTGGAATTTGCCCCCTTATTTTTTAAACCCACCGGGGCCAGGGGTTGCTTCACCAACAGCTAGTATTGAAATGAATAAAGGCCTTCAAATTCATGCTGGTATTTTCCCACAGCTGAGTAACTAATCTGAGGAATGGTTAATAGGGTGCTGAGAACTGCACTGTCAATGGTTACGTTTCAGCCTTATATTATACCTGCGATTCTCATCTCAACCAGAGGCCTTTGAAATCCCACATCAATCTTTAGTCTACTGTACAAGTTAGGATACAGGCTTGTTACGCTGACCTTGAACAATATTTTCCATGACAACAATTCAGTATGAAGATAGATGCCAAGTTTTTTGTATTTTGACGGAGAAAAAGTGAAGAAGAGACTTTTTAAGTTACGAATTTACTATCTTGTACTATAAAAAGCTTGATGGTAGCATAAAGTTCATGCCATGGCTGCAATTAAATTTGGAGATAGTGTTACATTATACTGAGCGGGTGAGAGTTAGCAGACTAAGAGCCACATTATACTCCTAGTGCAGTGCAGTGGCTGGAAATTTCTAATGGCTTTCTTTTTCCGACAGCCCAGCATTCTGCTTCTAATGCACTAGGGCTCTGCATAGCATTGACAGCAACCTGCCTCTACTCACATCTAGAGCCAGAAACATACTGAATAAGCACAGCTAAGGGTGACAAAGTATGTATTTGTTCGCAAATGCGGAGACTACTTCAAGACCAACAATACAGCTGGGGGCTTTTGGAGTACGAGCTGAACTCTTCCACTGCCTAACTCCCAAATTCTGCTTTAAAACATGCAGGTTTCTTGTTTGATATTATGAAAATAATATGTATAATTTCTTTAAATGTGGAGCAAGAAATCATACAGGAGGGGTTGTGGAAGGTTGAGTGAGAGGATGATACATTTTTTCTTGTTCTGATGAAGTTCCAGGTTCAGTGTTAGAAGAAAGTGACTATGATTTTTCAATACTGGTACACAACAGACATCTGGAAAAAAATAGCCAGAGGTCTGCCCAGTCTCTCTCAATGGTGGCACTATTCCAGGATTTAGGTTAAGGCTAACAAAAATGGCAACAAAAATGATTATGGGGCTGGAGCACAAGACGTATGAGGAGAACCTGAGGGAACGAGGCTTGTTTAGTCTGCAAAAGAGAAGAATGAGGGGGGATTTGATAGCAGCCTTTAACAACCTGAAAGGGGGTTCAGGGAGGATGGAGTTTGGTAGCAGATGACAGAACAAGGAGCAATGGTCTCAAGTTGCAGTGGGGGAGGTCTAGGTTGGACATTAGGTAAAATTTTTTCACTAGGAGGGTGGTGAAGCACTGGAATGGGTTGCCTAGGGAGGTGGTGGAATCTCCATCTTTAGAGGTTTTTAAGCTGCGGTTTGACAAAGTCCTGGCTGGGATGATTTAGCTGAGGTTAGTCCTGCTTTGAGCAGGGGGTTGGACTAAATGACCTCCTGAGGTCCCTTCCAACTCTGATCATCTATGATTCTAAGGCTGCCTCCACTTGCCCCTGTATTCAGAGACATGAGAATGAAGAGTGATGAGGAAAGAGAAGCTCTTCCTGTGTGATGGGTTGCCCCTCCCAAACCACCATTATTCATATTGCATTTTTAGTTAATAGATGCGTGAACAGCAAGAGAATTATATTTAGGACATAGGAGCGCTGGTGTGTATTTGCTACAAAACTGAGCCACAGATCTTATGGGATGAGACTAGAGCGGATCAAAAAGTGGGGGGGGGGGGGGACAACAAAAAAAAAAAAACAACACCTCATAGCCCAGGATCCACAATTCAGATGAAGGCAAGGGGAAAGGTAGCTTGAAGTCATCTATATACCCTCTCAGTCTTGGACCTGTTCCCCAGGAATCTGCTCTAATTTACATCAGCTTCCCACAGTTGCCTATAGGCTGCTGCATGATCTAAAATAGTACTATAGCCACATCCTACCGCCTCCACAACATCCTTGGCATGGCCCTATACTGGGGCCAATGCCATCCCTACACTGCCTGGGTACCTTCGTGTGTGTGAGACAGTCCCAGCTAGCAAGAGATACTTGAGTTTCACTCTTTTCTATTACAGGAGCAGTGAAAAAGGGCTGGAGTATGGCCCAGAATCAAGGATAGTAGCTCATTGCAAATGACTGTTTGCTGAAACAGCTCATTGAGTTATACTGACACACATCCAATATCTGATGATTTTGTTAAATATTATTTAAAAACACAATAAAAATGTACCCATTTGCTTCAAATTAAGGAAATATTGTCTTTGTGTCAGTTTATGAAATGAAAGTGAAAGCAATGTCCCATGCAATAGGTTAATAGATGCATAGATTTTTTTCCTCCTGTGTAACAGTGGCTATAGAATTTCACCCAGTTACCCCTTGTACTCATTTTGTTCCAGTAACTTAAGAACAATTTTAACCACTTGACTACTTCACAATGTACCAGGTAGACAGGACAAAACTAGAAGCATGAGAAACATTCATAATAAAATGGAATGTTAATCAATTTTAGTTTGGTATTTCATTTTAAGATCCAAAATGGAGCAAAAGTTAGAAAATGTAGATAAAATACACAGCTTACTCATGCAAAAGCAGGCCCAAATGAAATAAAAACTGGCTTGTTTTTTAGGGAAAGGCAGGTTCTATTTTGGAATAGGTTATGCTTTAAAACTTCCATGTTTTTTCAGGTAACTATTTTGTCAAAGCTGTGAAAAAGAGGATTGTGGAGAATGAAAGTGGAATGCTGAAATCATGCAGAGTAAGAAACATGGAGAACATCTACATGTGAAGTGACTTGAAAGAAATTATGTAAATTTTGCACAATGCTAGGCAAATGTCGTCAATGTTTCTACACTGGGCAAAACTTTGAAGAGCTCTTATTCCAATGGATCAAAGCAGTGAAAGTGTACAACAGAAAAGCAATTTATTGTTAACTTGCATCGAAAATATGTGCTTTCTTTTCAGTCAGTAATGCTTTTGATTTGAAATAGAAGGTTAGTCTGTGCCCAGACAGAGTTTTCAAATGGCAGGAGTACCATAAGCCATTCTTTTCACTGGAAATAATGACTTACAAGACCTGTGACCACTCTGAATAGATAGAGAGTAACATCTCGGGTATGTGAATGAACACTGAGACCCCACGTGGTCTACAAATCATGCAATACTTTAATGTAGCCAGAGCCCTCATGTAGAAACGTTTGTCCCCTACAACAGCACCCTACCCACAAACACTTCTCAGTCCTCTCTCTCTGTAAGGGACTGGGGTGCAGGCTGTCTGGCCTAGTGGTCACAGCAGGGTTGGGGTCCACATGCAAACGATGGTAGTTGGTGAGCAGGGATCAGAGAAATATTGCTAGAGCCAGGTTCAATAAGCAAGAGTCAGGGTCAGAGTCAAGTAGGCATCAGAGACCAGAGATCCAAACTCTCCTAGCATAGATACAGTTTAGAACAATAAGAGAGTGGATTTGCAGGTATAGCTCAGACTGGTTCTGCAAATAAAATAAGCCATAGTAGAATAAGCACTTCTATGCCCATATAAGTTGCATCTACACCAGTCCTTTTACTGGTATTGAAACACCATACAAATATCACACCCCTACCCAACGCTACTAAACAGGCAAAAGTGTCTAGCACAAACCCTAGCTCAACTGTATCACTTTGTTGCAGAAGAAATATACTTTTTAAATATGTCTGTTCCTGTGTAGGAGATATTCTTCAGGCAGCTCTGCTGCTTTGTGAAGCACTTTGGTTTGCTTTATGCATTGTTTATTTCTTAGATGTATTTCTTTATTTCAAGTTTCTCCAGGGTAAATTTTATTCTCCCAAGAGGTTTATTCCTTTGTTAGATATTCATTTTAAAGCACTCAACTGCATTACCATATACCTAGTGATTTTGTGCGGGGAAACTATATTCTTTTGCAGGTTTATTGAACTCACACATGTTGTTTTAATTGGCCGCCCATGTAACTGTCTTTCATGTGGAGACTGGATGACTCAGGAGAATTGGCAATAACTTTCTATGCCTTTCCAGGTCAATGGTTCAAACAGTCATTGGTGACTGAAAGTTCCCATGTAAAGAGTGTTTGATGGCCTATGTGAAATGAATTGATTTCAGTCCAGTTGCTGTTTGACAGGCTATCACTAAAACCAATTAGCGCTGCAGTTGGCAGTCTCAGAAAAGAGGCCAGGGAATAAAGTTCCCCATCAGCTCAAGAAGATACCTTTTTATGTCAGGGTGAAAGCACACTAGCTGGTCAGTGTGGGGGGAACCTTGCTGCCTCTGCCCTTGCCTGACCTGTTTCTTTGATAAGTAGGAGGATTTCATTTCCCTCCAGTTCCATCAGTCAGGCACTAAATGCACTTAAAAAAACTGGGAGCATATTCTGTCCCTACTCCTGCCATCACACTGAAGTCAAAACAGTTTGTATGAGGTGAGAGTTAGGGCTTTGTCTCTCATCAAATTATAAATTCCATTAAGCACTGTCTGCCCTGGTGGTGAATCTGAAGATCTGCTTTGCAGATCATGGAAAATGAACGCATTTTCAGCCCATTGTTCAGAGAGGGATTTCAGAACACAATCCTTGCTTTGCTTAGCTATAACTGCCTGTGTAAACCCCTGTGCATCGTGCTGATAATTTGCTCTAATGGGTGGGCTTGTAAAACAGCAACAATGTTAAAGAGAGAGAACATGCCTGAGTCTCAATCATTTTTGCTTTACTAAAGGGAGTGATAAATTACAAAATAAATTAACATCTGGAACAAAAGAGGGTTTGCATGTTAGCCAGTTCATAGACTGCAAAATCCTGGTGTCTTAAAGAAACCACTGCACTGATTCAGTTAATATTCAGATAGAAAATTAGGACAAGAGAGGTAAATGTTTCGTACATTCCCACATGGTGCTCTCCCAACTCCCCACTAATTTCGACTGGGAAGAACTAACCAGGTGGCATTGCTTAGGTTTCTTCATTGTTAGTTTGCTTAGTTCTCAGTGGTATAACAGCAGAGGGATATTTCATTTGTTTTTTCTTATGATGTTTGTAATGAACTGCTGCTGGGAACAAATTAATGAGATTGCCAAAAGGTGCAGTGAAACAGTACCACAGAAACTGTACAAGAATGCTAGTTAGGCTCTATTAAAAAAAATATAAAAGGAGATGTAAAAATCTGCTCTGCTCAGCTTTATATGAAGGAAATGCTGAAAAATGTTCATACTGCAATGGGTAGCACTTGAGGGGGAAAAAAACCAAATTGAATAGAAAAGGAATAACCCAAGGGAAGGAGAGGGTTCAGGAAAGAAGGCTCTCATAAGTCTCTAACAGCATAACAAAATCTAAATTTCCCTTAACAGTGTGAGTAGGTGAAGAGATATGCAGCTAATGCTTCTGGTTTCAAGAGAGTTTCATTTTTCTTGGGGTACATTATGTAACAGCATTGTGTGTCAGGAAAGAAAAGCATTCTGTATCTGCAACGGTTCTTCTCTACTTCACATACATTGGAGAATTGGGGTAAAGTTCAAATTCATTTACAATATACAATACCCAAGAGAAGTCTAGCAGTTCAGACCCACTGAAGGGGAAAAAAATTACATTTCACTTAAGGAAAAAAAAGTACATAAATTATGTGTATGACACCAACAGTGGTGAGACACAAGGATTTTCTGCCTTTTTTAAATTCAAGCCCAGTAGGACATATGTTCTTCCAATTGTACTAATTCCCAGAATTCAAACAGTTGTGAACTTTATGAGTGTTTGAAATCCAAACCAGCACCTTGGATTCTAAAAGTTCATTGATATAGGCAGACCCTGCACTCATGTAACTCAGTTTGAGATACATGGCTCCTTCTGCACCCAATCCACAGAGGAGGTGGATCTGTTTCAGCTAGAGACCCTGTCTGTTTAGCTCAAGCTGCAAAGAAATGCTTGTAGTTCTGAAAGACCCAATTCCGTCCCTGGAACTGGACACGATGACAGACAGTGCACCTTCGCAAAGCCCCTCTGAAGTCAGTGTCTCTGTGCCTTCAGACCCCTGTGCCTGTGCATTTACTCACAGTATTGAGCCCGGGTTTTGAGACAACACCTGACTATGGCGGAGAAAAGCAGGAAAGTATGGCTCCAACAATCAGGAGTTATTCTATCATCTGAGAAGAGCTCAGGAATATAGATACAACTCTCCTCCGCCCAGTCTTTTCTAGTCACTGCAGCTTCACAGCCATAATACTTAGTATTATGTTTGAATACTTGGAAGTTACTTGCACTCAGAAAGAAACCAGCAGACAGGAATACAGGGAGATGTAAACACACACAGCCTGAGTTTATTCTCCTACTCTAAGACCAGACAGAACTGGCTGAGGTATCCCATAATAGTCTAGCTCTGTTAACTATGGCAAGCTAAGCAGGACACAAGATACACAACATATTCCTCCCTCCTTAGTGAAAAAGTCCATTTAAGAGAACAATAACTAAACAAGAGAATGAGGGTAGACATTTCCCGGCTAAACCCTGGGGATTATTCTGCTCCATAAACATGGGTTTGCCCTAGCTAAAGATTTAACCGTTGAGGAGGCCTTCTCTCTCTTGGAGGATTATGGTGGACATCTGGTGTTCTTGCACCAGAAGGTGTTATTGGTGCAGGTCTAACAATGGACTCAGGACACGTAGCTCGAACAGGTGAGGGTACTGTATCTGCTTCAGAGATGGATGGAGGAAGGGGAGTCAGGAATCGGTGACTTGACTCGAGGGTGATTCTTGTCTCAAGGATATTTCACCTACAATGGTGAGGTCAGGCAGTTCAACTGGAGATGTGTCCTTGGGGCTTGTGTGACCTGGCAACAACTGATCTACATGCCACCGCCAGATGAGTTCATTTGCAGCCTGGACAGTGTAGGAAACAGGTCCTGTCTGGGCGATGACTGTAGCAGGGAGCCATTTAGCTCCAGAAGCATAGTTCCGAGCTAGGACGGGCCGATCAGGACTAAAAGTTCGATCTTTTGCTCTGTGTGCACATCTGATGACTTGGTTTTGCTGTTGACGTTGCACAACTTGTCATGCTTTGGAGTGTTTCAGCAGATCAAAACAAGTGCACAGCTGTCATCCCATCATTAGAAAAGCTGGAGACACTTTGGTCATAGCATGAGGTGTGTTTCTGTAAGATAGTAAGGTGTCCAGATGCTTTTGAATGGACAAATGTCCCTGTGCAGACTTTAAAACTTGTTTCATTGTCTGCACAAACCTTTCTGCTAATCCATTGTGGATGGATGATACGGTGCTGAAGTGATGTATCCCATTTGCTTTCATAAAATGTTCAAACTCCTGAGAAACAAACTGCAGTCTGTTGTTGCTCACAAGTTGTTCTGTCAGACTAAAATGACTAAAGATTTCACGCAGTCTCTGGATAGTACTTTTTTCAGCAGTAATGGATGGCAACAGAGAGATTTCTGGCCATTTGGAGTGGGCGTCAACAACAACCAGGAACATGCTTCCTTCAACTGGCCTGGCAAAATCAACATGAATACATTGCCACGGATTTTCAGGCCAGTCCCACTGGTGTAGGGGTGCCAGCTGAGGTATGTTCCTTAAACTCAGACATGAAGTACAATCTCTTACCTTCTCTTCAATGGCACTGTCCAGGCCACCAACAGTAGCTTCGTGCAATTTCTTTCATGTGCACTGTTTCACAGTGACCTGAATGTAGCGGTTCTAAAATCTGCAATGTCAGTAGTGGTGGAATAATGAAGCGCCTTTCCCCACAACAAGCAACCAGAATGGATTGATAACTCCATCCTCCTGGACATGTAGCGATGAAGATTGGGTAAGACCTGAGAGTCCTGTTGAGATGTTCCATGCATCACTAGGTCCATAACATGGAACAGTACTAGGTCAACTCAAGTTGCCTTCTTTACTTGAGTTGCAATGATGGGTGTGTTCTTTACTTGTTCAAAGTAGAAGATTTCTTTCTGGCCAGCATCTTGATGTTTAACTGGCAAAGGCAGTCTTAAGAGACCATCTGCATTGCAGTGCAGAGTGGATTGTCGATATTTGATCTCATATGTGTGCGTGGAAAGCAACAATGCCCATCGTTTCATACGACTAGTAGTCAAGGGTGGAATGCCAAAAATTGATGTTAGAGATCGATGGTAGGTGAGAAGTGTGAACTTCCATCCAAACAGGTACTGGTGAAGTTTCCAGATTCTGAAAACAATACCCAGTGCTTCATGTTTGATTTGGGCATAGTTAATTTCTGCCTTGCTTAAGGTGCATGATGCAAAAGCAATGGGTCTCTCCTCTCCAGAAGGCATAATGTGTGACATGACTGTTCCCACACCATAAGGAGAGGCATCACAGGCCAATTGTAGAAGTAAGGATGGGTCAAAATGTATCAGAACCTCTGAATTTAGCAATGCGTGTTTAAGCCTTGTTAAATGCAACATCGCAGGCTTCAGTCAACTTCCATACCTTGTTTTAGCAGAGGAGTTCATGTAGTGGTTTTAGTAGTGTTGCTAACTGTAGAATACATTTTTCATAATAGTTCAATAGCTCTAAAAAAAGAGCAAAGTTGGCTAACATTTTTAGGAGGTGGAGCTTCCACAATAGCCTTGACTTTTGCAGAAGCCTTACGAAGGCCAGTAGAATCAATGACATGTCCCAAAGGACTGGAAAAATTCACATTTGTCTTTGTGGACTCGTAGATCGTACTGTTCCAGTCTTTGCAGGGCGGCATTCAAGTTCTTAAGGTGATCCTCCTCATTCTTGCCAGTGACCAGGATGTCATCAAGATAGCACTGGACTCCTGGCAATTATCGGTACAGCCCTTTATGCGTCACAATAGTCAACAGCTCTTGGGACATCTCATCGATGTGCCTCTGTAAATACGCCTGACACAGATCAATCTTGCTGAACTTTTGTCCACCAGCTAAGCGGTCATTGATGTGGCGAAGAGAGTATTGCTCTGCCTGCACCAGGTTAACAGTAACCTTAAAATCCCTACTAATACGAATGGAGCCATCTTCAATACTGGAACGATTGGTGTTGCCCATTGGCTGTGGGTAATTGATAGTAGGACTCCATTCTTGACCAGATGCTCCAGGTCCACTTCAACTTTTGGCCTGATGGCATATGGCACAGTTCTGACTCTCAGACATTTTGGATGGCTGTCAGGCTTAATGTTCAATTTCACAGTGATTCCTTTCATACTTCCCAGGTCCTCTTCAAAAACAGCAGCGTGTTTCTTTAATACAGCTGCCAGATCTGTTTCTCCCTTAGCCATCAGGTGCACTTCTGCCCAATTCAGCTGGATCTTCTTAATCCATGGCCTTCCAATTAAGGCAGGGTAATTGCCTTCAATCACAAACAGTGACAATTGAGCAGTCTGTCCATTGAGCTCCACTTTAACATCAGTAGTAGTACCCAGCCTAGGTACAGCTTCTCCAGTGTACGGCTTCAGAACAATTTTTGTCAGCTTAAGTGGAAGATGCTTTGGCTTTCCCTTATACACAGTGTCTGAGACCAGCGAAATTGCTATGCCTGTGTCCAGTTCCATGCATACAGGTTTACCTTCCAACAGCAGGGTTATCCAGTATTCATGTGAGCCAACTGCCATGGACAAGATGTGGAGTGGCACTTTTTCATATGGGGTGTCACTTTGATCATCCTGATCCTGCTCTACCGTGTGCAGATTTTCCTTTTTGGTCCACCAGACAGCACGCTTCTTTTTCTCCTGCTTGCCTGTTCTGTATGACTCTTCTTTCTTATGTTTGCAGGCACGCTCGATGTGTCCCTTTTTTGCCACAGTGTCGATACTCTAGCTCTTTACACCAGCATTCCGATGCATGTGACCAGGCTTTCCACAGCGGTAACATTCCTGGCTCCCCACTGTCTTGTTGGTAGGTTCTTGTGACACCTTATGCGCTCTGGTTGATGCACTTAGTCGTTGTGCTTCCTTTGCTGCCAGCTCTAGAGAGATTGCAATTTCAATGGCCTTCTGAAAGGTGAGCTTGGCCTCTGTCAATAGGTGCTTCTGTATTGCTCCACTGAGCAGCCCACACACTAACCTATCACACAGGGTGTCTTTTAACACAATTCGCAGTGCTCAGCAAACTTTTTAATTGGGCTATTGTTTCACCTTCTTCTTGATTCCTTTTGTGAAACCTAAATCTCTCTGCTATTACCAGTGGTTTTGGGGAAAAGTGTGCCAGGATTTTCACAATGTCACTAAGATTTTGTGCCTGACTTATCAGGTTGCACTAAGCTGAGCAGCAGACTAAATGTTTTAACTCCCACAACACTTAAGAGAGTTGCCACCTTCTTATCTCCAATTCCATTTGCAACAACAAAAAACTCAAAACGCTCAGTATATGACTCCATTGCTCCACAGTTTCATCAAAATGTCCCAGGGGCCCAGTGAGTGTAGCCATTGCTGCCTTTTTTCCCTTTTCTTTTAGTCTAGTATTCTTTTAGTCTAGTATTCATGTGTGTTGGGGCTGGTTCACACACAATTACTAATAATTTCTTTTCACTAGCACTGCTTCCTTCTTCCCCCTTTCCAATCTGTCTGCTTTATTTTCGGTTTCTGCTGTCAGCACAAACAACAGAGCCATTCAGAACAGCAAAAGGTTTTCCTTATGTTTTACTTTTGCTTTTTGCTGGTGGTCATTCAAGCATAAGTCCGTCATCGTCACTTTAAGTTTGGATACTTGGAAGTTACTTGGACTCAGAGAGAAACCAGCAGACAGGAACACAGGGAGATGTAAACACACATAGACTGAGTTTTTTCTCCTACTCTAAGATCAGATAGAACTATTCTCTCAGCTGAGAAGAGCTCAGGATTACAGATACCTCTCCCCTCCACCCAGTCTTTTCTAGTTACTGCAGCTTCGCAGTCATAACATTCAGGACTGGGTCTGATGCTCAGCTGGTGTAAATTAGTGTAGCTCCATTGACTTCAGCAATTTACTACAATTTACATCAATTGAGGATCTGGCCCTCTCTCTTTTGAGTGTCAGCATTACAAGTGTCCTGGAATAATACTATGGAAACCACTAATGGGCAATGAGAGAACTGTCTGCCAGACACTCATGGTGTTGAACTTTCCGTGTGTAAATTCGGACATGGGTACCCTCGCTTAAGAGCTGGCTGAGGAGGAAGGGCCTGGGCAGCTGGCTGAGGGCTGGGCCTCAAAATCCTGAGAGACACCCTGCTGTGGGCAGAGGGCCAGAAGCTGCCGCAGGAGGATACAGGTCAGCAGCTTAGTGGAGGACGACACTGGGGAAGGGACTCAACAAGACCATTACTGTAATAATCGCTTATAGAAATCAAAGGATTTATTGATACACTGCCCAGTAACAATTCCCTACACAAAGGCAGGATTAACTTCCTCCTGGCCCCCTGGAACCAAGAATGCAACATAATATCAATTCAAAACAACAACTTAATGTTAAGATAAAGATACAGCAGTGTCCATTGGTGGAAGTGCACTAGGGTGACCAGACAGCAAGTGAGAAAAATGTGGATGGGGCAGAGGGTAATAGGCACCTATATAAGGCAAAGCCCCGAATATCGGGACTGTCCCTATAAAATCTGGACATCTGGTCACCTTAAGGTGCACTGATCATTACCTGGCTCTTATAATCCAGTTCTGGACTGTCCTGAGGGGCTAAGTTAGCAACTGTTTGGTTGCTTTTTCGTTATTACCTTAAATTTTGCCCCCCTTTCTTTCTTGTGGGCTAAGTGATGTTATCCTTTATTTCCTCCTCAGAATCTGTGAGTGTAAGTGGTAGAGCTAGTCAGAACGTTTTTGATTAACCAATTTTCCCATTGGAAAATTCCATTTAGTTGATGCTGAAATGTTTTGTGGAAATGTGTTGATTTGGATGAAGGTTTCTGAGGTCCACAGTGGAGTCTCTGGACATTTCAAGAGAGACAGACAAATATGACCTTTTTTGATTCAAAAACAGATGTTTTGACAATTCCATTTTGAGAAAACCCTTAACATTGGTTTTGACCCAATGTGGAATGAAAACAAACATTGAAATAAGTTGCTGTAAAATGCAATTGACATTCTCCAGCTAACCCCAGTCAATGGGGACCAACTGAGCTAGAACCTGTAGCACCTGGTAGAGCATGAGTGCCAGCATTACTTGCCTCTGAACACCCTGCCAGGGCTCTAAAGGGGACTGTATACCACAGTGACACCCTGCACTAAGATTGGTATGATAACATCGAGGATTTGGGAACCAGTTACCCTTCTGTACTATCACCTCTTGTTGGCTAGTTTAGTAGGTGACATTTACATTCATTTGGTAACAGCTCACTACCTATTGGATCTAATTATTCTTTAACTGGATTACAACAGCACTACGGGTCCAAACAAGATATAAGACCCATCATGTGGGCACCATATACTACACAGTCTGAGACAATTCTTGTTTCATAAAGCTTACAATTTAAATAGATACAAGACAAAGATGGTCAGAAAAGAAGATTCATCACCATTAAAGATGAGGAACTAAGGCATGGAGAGATTAAATGATTTGCCGATGGTCACAGAGGAAGTCTGTGGTGATGACAGAAATTGGACTCAGGTTCTGATTCCCAGTCCAGCCTTAATCACAAGTCCATCTTTCCTTAGATCTATCTAGAAGTACCCAGTTTCTGGGTGGAAGTAGTAGATGCAGCTCTTAGAGAAGATAGAGAAGACTAGAGAGGAAAAACAGGGATAAGGAAATTAAGGGCTTAGTTAATATAGTCTATAAACCAAGAAGGATGAGGTACTGTACATTGCTTTTCAAAATTCAGCTGAACAAGGTGAAATTTTGATTGATAACAAGATTTCCAGAATTTATCATCCATAAAGCAGTAGTGAGAGCCAGTGGGTGCATTGTACGTTTAAGCCCTTGAGTTCTCAGGCACATCAAGCAAGGAGGTTTACCTTATTCAGAGTGCTACGATTTATTGTCTACATTATGATGAACTGTTTGTTATGAGAGATCTGCCTGAAGACGTATGGTTTCAAAGACTTAACAGAATGCATTTGCGATGGTCTTCTTAAGCAGATAAAGGGCCTAAAGACACAAGAATAATTTCACAGGAACCATCCTATTCAGATGCTCTGACACTCTTTTTACCATAAAATATTCTTCACTGTTTTAGAGTGCAGTTTCTAGCACCACCATTCCTATGCAGCACTCCCAGTCCAACCCATACAATCGTCATTAATGAAACTTAGCCGGCACTGGAGGAAAGAGACAATCACGTTTACAGGAGGAATTCAATTGGCAGCTGGAAAAATGCTGCGTCTCTTTCTGTTATGCCCTCCGATGAGTGACAATCCCATCTTTTGCCCTAATCCATCATTGGAAGAATTGACTGACTTCTGGCTGAAGGCTAGCTCCTATGTTTGAATTTTAAAAGCTATTACGACACAGTGTTACATTAATATCCAGCACCCACAAGTGCCAGTCTGCTGACCTACTTATTTGCAAATTCTGGAATTAGCCTTTTTGAAAGAAATAGAAAATCAGAAGCTGTAAGAAAGGAGGAGCTATTATTCTGCAGCTGTACTTTAGATGAAAATGTGCATCTTTTTAACATGGGTGCACTTTCTGTGTGATTACGGGCAGGAGAAGAACAGCAGAAGGTTTAGGGGTTCTGAAAGATTGTAATAAGAGCAAGGATGTTCTGTCCTTACACTCTCACACATGGACACATATGTGACCACTACCATTTTGACCAACACACCAGGGAGTGAACCCAGGGCCTCCAGAGCTAAAAATATAAGCTACTTCAACTTGAGCGAAGGCTCCGCAGTTTGGGAGGAGGGGGTTGGGTCATGGGGTGGTACCCTGTGAGTCTCTTCAGGCCTTAACCACAGACCACAACCACTCCAGCTCTGCTTCACTACAGCCATGGTTTACAGTGAGTTGCCAGCTTACCCATTTGCTTTTGGAGAAGATGCAGTAGTAGCAGCAGCAGCAGCCAGTCCTGCCTACTTCTGCCTTCCTTCAGGCTCCCAGCTTTCCCCCAGCACTTCCTTCCTGTTTGCTTATGCAGTCCTAGCTGCTGGGGCTGCTTCCCCTTCAATTATCCCTGGGGCTGGAGCTCTTATAATTTAATTGGTACCCTCTGTCAACTACCTGTCTTCCAGTTAGGTCCCAATTAATGTATACTAATGGGAATTAGCGTAACAGAGTGTGGAGTTAGCTCCTGGCTCAGCACAAATTGTTACACACTGTGATGCTGGCAGTCCAGGTGCCAGCTCATGCCAAGGTCTCAGGCCTCATTGAACACTTACAATTGCATAGCTGGAAACGAATCTTGCTTGACTGTGTGTTAGCATGATCCCAATAAACGTCACTTGTTAAGTGGATAAGAATGTGTTTCGTGTGTTATAAAATGCTTGTAGGATGCTGCACGTGTTGTTCTCACTCAAGTATATCCCATGTTATAAGGCAACAGCAAACATTTGCATTGAATGTACCCGTTACAAAGGAACCCATTATATGAGAAAGAAGCCTGGTGTAATGCAAATGATGGTCTCTTACAAGAAGATGTTAAATCCTATTCATTAAAGGCAAATGAGCCATAGGTGTGAGATCAAGGATCAAAGACTTTAAGTGTGTTCTCCCCCTCCCCCACTTCTCAGCCCCTGAATAAGGAACCTGTGCGTGGGAACTGTTGCTGTTAGCTTGCTTTCTGTGAGAAGAAGCTATAAATATGGATACAAGGAAAAGTTCTTCATATTTGGATTCTAACAGGGCAGAATAACCAAACAAGAAGACAGAGATCCCCAGAGATACTCTGGGTAACCCTAAAATACTTTAGGGAAACTAGCAGATTACTACATCTCTGATACCTTTTGAAATTATAGACACCGACTCTCCTGTACATATATTTTTTTACCTGCTTTAACCTCTCAATAATTCTCATTCTTGTTTCTTAGCTAACAAACCTTTAGTTAGTTTACTGCATAATTGACTACCAACATTATCTTTGGTGTAATATCTAGGAGGCAAATCAACCTGGTATTTTGGGACTGGACATAACCTGAATGTTTTGTGATTTTTGGCATAAGCAACCATTTATCGCATAATCTAGCTTGCCTGGGAACTGCCTGTGACTCTGTTATTAGATCACTGAAGTACTTTGGGAGTTCATATTTGCTACTGGGTTGGTGAAACTAATTATAGAACATACCACCAGTTGGAGTGTCTGTCCTGAGGTTGGCATTCATGATCATCAGTCACTCCAGACAATGTGACATTCGCCTCCTTCACTTCTTCCCAGCTGGGGTCTCCTTATTCCAATGCCCTATATTCTCTTGAGTTGAGCTCTGCCCCTGTTAACATTCCCTGCTTTTTGGGGGGATTACAATTTAGGATCTATTTCTGGCTCCTTAATGGATGTTCTATGCTTTCCAGCCACGGAAAGAACAATCTGTGTGTGGAGGCCACCCCCACAATTTCTCTGCCTATGTGTCCTCACACCAAGGTCATTCGGTGAAACCTTTTATTACCTGACTGTCCCTCTTTAATCTCTCACTGCTCTACTGGTTCTGTCCCTTGTTTGGCTAAATTCTCTTTCTCCTGCAGGTCTGCTCCTGAAGCTATGTGGGGGACCCCTTGGTAAGCAGCTAACTCTATTCAGGTCTTGGTCACCAACTTGTTTCACCTCCATATCTCTTCCTTCTTTACCATCTCTGTCTCTGCCCCAGACTTTTTTCCTTTTGCTGACGTTCCTGGCTTGTATCTTCCTATCTATGTTCTTTTGGTTTTTTCGGATCCCCCCCCCTCCAGTCTCTTTTTCCATTATTCAAAACCAGTCCTGTGGTCTCCTGGAGTTTCCTCTTTCCCCCATGACTGGATGGAGCAAAGTCTTCACCATCCTCACTTGCTTCCCTTTAAACACTCTTTTGACCTGTAATAGGATTTTTGCTACTGAGCAGCATCTCCTTTCCCTTGCACATGCATTCAACTTTAATCCCCTCCCAGGTAACATCTAGTGGGATTTCACAAGGTCCCCCCGGATGAGTGAACACCTGGCAGTCAAGTCTATTAACCCCTTCACTCCTTTCCTGCCAACCTTGACTATAAGGTTAAGCATGTGTTTTCCCCTGGGTGTCCCAGTCCATCCACAGAATTCTGCCAACCTACAATCCATATATGGACAGTCTACCTTATATGTCCTGACCACCCACATTGGCAACAAACCACCCCTCTGCTTGCAGAGAAGGAGGACCCCTTAGCCTCTTTCTGTATTTTCGGTCCCTTTTCCTGCTTGGGCATCTACAGTCTTCCTCCCCATCTCTGGTCCCCTTTTGGGACAGATTGTTCGCAAGCCTCTAAGGACCCTTCCATGCATTTTGCCACGTTGTCCAAATCTGAGGGTTGCTGAGGGTGCTCCCATACAGTTGCCATCTCAGGGAGACATTGAAAGAACTGCTTTAATATAACTATATCCATCACTTCCTCCAGCCCCTGGCTTTCCAGCCTCAACCAGTGGACAGCCCAGTCCAACAGTCTCTGTGTGAAAGCTCTGGGCTGTATTCCTTCTGTCCATTTTGCAGCCCAAATTTTCTGCCAGTATTTCTCCAATGACAGATCCAATCTATCCATGATGTTGTCTTGACATAATCATAATCTCTGGCATGTTCTTCACTAAGGAACATGTATGCTGCCTGGGCTTCACCCATCAGACAGAGCCACTCACAAAGTCCATGGATGCCCTAACCAGAATCTATAACTACCCTCTCAAATGTTTGTGGAAAGGCCTCTGGATGATCTGTTGGATCATCAATTCCCTAGACTTTATTGCTCCCCCCCATTGCAAGACTCACTCTGCAGCAGCTGGCGTTGTGCTGCAGTCTACTTCTTAATAAAGAGTCTTTTGTTGCTCTGCCTGCTACACCATCCTAAAATGTTTCTTTGCTTCCTGGGATTGTTCAAAGAGCTGCATAGACTTTTGTAGCTCCTTTTGCTGTTCTACCAACTATTTCAGGAATTCTTCCATTTCTGCTGCACCACCGATCCTCACACCAGCTCCCTCCTTGGCTTATTGCTCAGGTGAGAGACACTGATCCCCGAAAAGCCCCCAAAATATCACAGATCAGTCCTCTGGGAGCCCGTTCAGGCTTTAATGACAGACCACAACCGCTCCAGGTTTCTTTCTCCGTGTTCCATTTAGGTTCCAGTTAGTAGATGCTGGAGGCTATTAGAGTGAAAGGATACTGAGTTAGCTCCTGACTCATCCCACCCTGTTACAGGCTGTAACAACTCATATCCTCAATTGATCAGCACAGAGCGGGACACAGTCACCAGTGGGTTACACATACACTTAAGACAAGTGCTGAACTATCACATTGGGGCTGCATTCTCCCTCAACAGGGTAAAATGGCTTTCATTCAAGTCAATGGGAGTCACTTGTGTCCACAGCTGGCCTTTAGTGTGGCACAGAGAGGGTGGCTATCAAAGCTCTTGGTACTAGGGCCCAAGAAATGTGAATGAGAATCTCAGCTTTTATTTAGTAAAAAAGTAAGTTTCCAGCCCTTTTCATTTCAAAGAGAGCCTTGAAAATGTAAACTGATACAAGCCAATCAGGGAAGTTGAAAGCTTGTAAGTAAGTGTTCCTAAAGATTACAAGCTAAGATTTTTCAAAACTGGGTGCCTAAAATTAAGCTCAGACTCTACATTTAACCACCTAAATAAATGCCTGACGTTTAAAAGTGCAGAGCACCAATAACGCCAGGCATACAGGTTATTCACAGTAACCTCACAGAAACCTAGGTCTGGCCTTTGGGATCCCAGAAAAAGCATGCCCATAAGTCACTTGATTTGGTAAGAAGACCCAAGATCACAGCTGTAGAGACAGTACTCTCACAGCTGGTTGCCTGTGGCTGTCAACTTCTTAGCTAAGCAGCCTGTCTGCTAAAAGGATTGATTAGATATCAAGGAAAGGTTGCATGGGGTACATCCGCAATGCCAAAAAAGACCTCCCTGTGGTAGTAATTCTCAGAACCCAGGTCAACTGACTTGGGCTTGCGAGGCTTCCGCTGTAGGGCTAAAACTAGCCATGTAGACATTTTCACTGGGGCTGGAGCCCAGGCTCTGAAACCCAGGAAGGCAGGAGTGTCTCAGAGCCCAGGTGCCAGCTCCCATGGGAATGTCTATACTGCTAGTTTTAACCCTGAAGTGTGACCTGAACTCTGAGACTCAGTGCTATGATTTTTTGTTTTGTTTCGTTTTTTGTTTTGCAGTGTAGACATTCCCATGGTCTACTAGAACAAGCAAGGGGCTGAGAGCAATGGTCTAGTCCCTGCTCTGACACGGACTCCCTCTTTGGTCTTTGCCAAGACACACAGGCCGAAGTGTTCAGACTTGGATTCTAGAGGTGCAGATCCAGGCCCTGATTCAGCATGGTGCTTAGGCACATACCTTACTTTGAACATATGAATCGTCTCATTCTCTTCAATCACTTAGTCCAACAGATCAATAGGTTGCTTATAACTATGGTTCATAACCATCTATCCCTTCCACTAAAGTACTTATTTATAGCCATCTATAACACACACTAGTCCTCTCTGCAACATGCTTATAACATCCATTAGTCATTTAACAACCCCTTTATCAGCTATTATAAATATAGCCTTAATATAAAATGTGACCAGAATCCCAATCTTTCAGAAAGGTTTTTTTCCTTCTTTTTACTCAGATCGTTTTATATCACTGGTCTTAGAAGCAAGATCATTTTCATTACAGTTGAAACTACCTGGGCAACACCTCTGTCATTGTATAAGAGAACTAGAATATATAGTTTACAAAAACTTCCCTAGGAAAAAATCCAGTTACCTTGACTTAAGGCAAATTTGAAATATGGACATTTTAGGATAGATGTTGCCTCTGAAAACAGCAGCCTCCCAAGATAGTTGGCTAGGATTAAAAAAAGTTCAATTTTTGCTATTTTAGGAGAAAGCAATGAATACTTTACATGTCTATGCTTTGGATGTGTGCCTGAGTGACACATAGGAAGGCTGTCTGAAGTCCCAGCAGACAGAGAAATTAAATGTGAACAGATGGACTAATTCAGTGCAATCGAAATGTGAAGAAAATATGGCTGACTAGAGATGACAAGGTTTGCCTGAATTCAGCACTGGAGCTATAAAAGACAAGCATTTTTTTTTAAACCCATCAGATTAATCTTCAGGAGATGAGCTCTGCAGTGGGTTTGAAGCACTGATCTTTCATCTCCAGAGACATGGGGTCAAATTGTAACTCAGTGTACCAGCTCAGTACATTTGCTGGTTTCAGTCTAATTCACGGTGGAAATGTGCCCCTCCTCACCAAACCACTCTGCAGTTCATTGTTAAACATGTGCATTGACATTATCTGCTGGAAAAGAGTCAGGATAAAAATTTGAAAGCTGTTGTAGGTGCTCAGTCCTCAGCGTGGTGTTAATTGTGAACATTTAGAATGACCACTGGCAGGCATAGAGCAAGGGCGTATGAGGCTGTGTAACAGGAATTAAAGTCAGTCTTGCATTCACCCAGTTGTGATGTGCTGGGTCTCTGTAATCTGTACATGGCATCCAAGTGGGACTGAATTAAGATCCAACAGACCACAGAACAAAGGGGAAAAGAAGGACAAAAAAAGCCTTCCAGCCCCAGTTAGAACAGCCAAAAAGCTGCACAGAATAGCGGCAGAGCAGGGAGAGCCTTGAAAGAACAGCTAAAGTGAGTCCAGGTGGCAACAGGGAGGAAGGGTAGCAATACAAGAGTCACCAAGGCATTCCAGAATGATGGAAGAGAGCAAAACAGTCTGTTTGGGGGCCTGGGCTGAGCAAACGATGACAACAAAGAGTTTAGAAATGTGGTATTTGTGCTCACATAAGAATCAACCCACCAGAACTGCTACTGCCATCTGCTCTACCAGAAGGACCAAGGGAGAAAGTGAGCACTGACCTTTTCTCTCTGGATAATCCAACCTATTATTTTGACTGATTATTTCTCAACATCCATGGAAGTTACCAGACTGCTCAACACCACGTCAAGTGCAGCTGTGAAGGGGATAAAATCCATCTTTGCCCGTTTCAGGATTCCAGAGCAAGTCATCTTTGACAATGGCCCTCAGTTTTCCCCTCAGACCTGTAAGAGGTTGGCAGATACCTATGGTTTCACTCATGTCACATCCAGCCCACAGTTCCCTCAGAGTACTGTTGAAGAAGAAGGTGCTGCCTAGACAATAAAACTTTCTAAATCTTGAGGTCCTCATCTCACCCTGTTGCCATACTGATCAACACCTCCGTGCTCTATGCCCCCTAGTGGTATTGTGTAAATAGAATGTAAAATCCATCCTGCCTTTACCCCAACCATAGTGTGTTGGTCTCTGTAATGGCTACTCCACAACTGCGTGCATGCTTCCCAGCTTGACTAGACAGACATGTCATAGCTCTGCTTCATCCAGCATGCTAAAAATAACGGTGTAGCATGGGTGGCAGCTCAGGCTACCTGCCTGAGTATCTACCTAGGGCATCTGGCCAGGATTGCATTCAGGAGCCTCTGCTACCTCCAGATGCACTGCTATTTTTAGTGTGCTAGATCAAGCAGAGTTAGTGTCTGTATATTCGAGCTGGGAAGCACAATCCCGGCTGCAGCACAGACAAATCCTTGGAGGCACTGGCAGGGGTGTGTAGAGAAACTTGACTAATTCCTTTCAGATTATCAGGCCCTAGCACACGTTGTTCAGCTGTCACTTTCCTGAGCATTATAATCTGATAAATTAACACGCATTGAATTGAAAACAAGATATTTTATTGTGTTCCAGTCGCGCCTAGACGTCCCAGCCAAGATCGGGGTCCCAGTGTGCTAGGCGCTGGGAAGATACATAGTAAGAGATGCTCCCTGCCACAAAGAGCTTTTAGTCTAAAGAGGTAAAACAGACAAAGGGTGGGGAAAAGGAGACACAGAGAGGTTAAGTGACTTGCCCAAGATGTCACACAGTTAGTCTGTAGGACAGCTGGTAACAGAACTCTGACTTTGAATTCCACATTGGTGCCTAACCCACAAAACCCAACCTTCCTGTCTACAAAATACAATACAAATAAGTGTAAATAAAGGCATCTATGGATACAGTGAGGGCCAGATTTGCAGATGCTGATCTCCATTTTTTGTGGGTGTCAATAAATGCAGACTGCATTTATTTGTAACTATAATTTTGCCCCCTCCCTGACATGGAGGCCTTGTTAAGGCTACGCTTAAAATTTGGCCATGAATGTTTTGTCACAGTGCTGTTAATACTGATCTTGGTCAACGAGCTCTCTCTCTTATAGAGCACCTTTTAGCATGAAGCTCTGATCCATCAGGTATAAAGGGGTCTATTATCCCTTCAGTGGGCCAAAATAATTCCTGGTATAATTCCATGAAATTAAGGGGCTTATCCAAGGATAATTTAACCCAGTGTGTTCACATAATTCCTATTGATATTACTGGGAGTACAGCATGTGCTAGAAAAGAAACATGATCTGTATTTGTTCAGCCTGAGGTTGTTTTGAGAGAATTTTTATTTTAAACCTTTTTTCTAACGAGAGACATGATTTTTGTAGTTTTCTTTCATTTCAATTATATATATAGTGCTACCTCTGTGTGTCTTCCAGGTGCTTTTCCCCCTACAGAAAATGAAATGTTAAATTCATGTGGTAACATGATTTAGGAATCAATACATTCTCAGCAGGCTGACAAGAGTACACCAAAAAACTCACTCAGCACACAAAGCCTTCAGGAGCAAAACTGCTAAAAGGAGACATTTCCCCTGTACCAGAGTGCATAGGGACCAGTATCAATGGCAATGCCCTGCATCATCAAGAATTAAATGGAATCGGGGTTGCTAACCATCCGTAAATTTACGGACTGTCAGTAAAAAAATGTACAATTTTAACACTGTCCATAAACTCGTAAATAAATGAAAATGTCCGTGAAATTGGGTGGAAATAAAACATATTGTATTTTGACATTGATTATCGTTCAGAATCACTTGTATCATAAAACTACACTGACCATGACTTTATCAATTTCCTGTTTTCTATTATTGCACACACTTAAAGAACCCAATTGATCAATTAACTGCAGCTAAAACAATTGCGTAATTCCAAATTTCTGTGTACAGAATATTGCGATTGAGTATACACTTTTGTGACATTATTGTATTGTTTATGGTATTTTTAGTGATGTCAGTAAAAGTTTACCATGTCAGTAAAAAAATCAACTTCAGATCTTCATGCCAGTAAAAACTAAAATGCAAGGTTGGCAACCCTGATGTGGAATATTTGCTTCAAAGAGACCATTCACTTGCCTCTGGCCCTCTCTCTATCATTTACTTGTATATCCTGCTAACAAAGGGAGATTTATTATCACACCAGAATGGGCATTGTCCTATTTAGGAAAGTGATCTCCGTTCTAGGGCTACAATTCAAAGCAGTATTTAAGCATGTGCTTAAGTCCATCACCACTGAGCAATTCACAAGCACTGAAGGCAATGAGAGTTAAGCAAGTGCCTAGGTGCTTTGCTGAATCAGGAAGGACTGCTGAATCAAGGCCTAAATCATGATCTTTTGTTTTCCCAGCTAACACATAGACTGAGTAAACGCTGAGGAAGCTTTAATGTCACTTAACATTGACTCCCTTTGGCACACTAAGGAGCAGCAGTGGTGCTGAGCCCCTCCCAAGGGAAAAAAAGGTGTCAAATCACAAGGGGGAAAATCCCAGAACTATTGGGAATACTCTAGACACATGGCTTGATTGCTAGATATAGGACACAGACATGAAAATGGAAGCTATGATGCTCAGTGGCAAGAAAGCAGAAGATATTGCGTGAGATTCATCCATGATGCGGAGGGACCATGCAAGACTTGCCGCACTACGTATACCCTTTGTATGGTCTGTACTGGGGGGTATAAGGAACTGAAGCAATGCTCTGAAGTGCTATCCACATAGGCTGGCCAGGGAGGCCGTGCATTAAGGAATGATCGGCATTTATATAGATCCAACGGCCATAAGAACGCTCCACGATGGTCACAACGAGGTGGCAGCTGGAATTGCGGCTGTGTATGTGAACAGTGAGAAGACTGCAACAACTGCTCTGCTCAGTGGTCCCAGGTAGTTAGGGGTGGATACCCCCTCTCTGCACACCACTCTCTCAGAGCTCACAGGCTTTGGCTCTGCACAGGTAGAGAAGATTTAATGATGAATAAATGTAAATGGCACCAAAGGTAAAGGAATACAAACACTGGCAGGTATAAAAATCTCATTGAAGGAAAATAGAGCTAAGTATATATTTTTAAAGGCCGAATTAAACATAGGGGATGGTTTCCCTTTATCTTTACGAGGCCAAAGGGAAACCATCAAAATGAACATTTCTCTAGCAATACTCTAATACAGTCTTCGTACCAATGCTGTCTGCTGCCAAGGCTACAAAACAGGATTGCTTGATAGACGTCTCTGGGATCTTACAGAGCAGAAACACACAACGAGTAAAATGCAAACTGTTCAGAAAAATAGAGAGGGAGCCTTGCAGTTCTGGAGTACACTTCAACAGAGGGACGTGACATAGCTACCTAAAGATTCTGTGTAATTACCTGAGAGAGCAGTGAGAAAGCAATTGAAAGGGACTCTACAGACCTAGTTCAGACTTGCAGGATTTGTATTATATACATTAAAAGGGTGTAATTTTGAAGTAGTTACAGTATCAACACCATGTAGGTAAGTGCCAGTATGTTTCAATACATGTATTAAGTATGAGATATTAGGTATTATGAAGGCCTGGCCTACACACACATTTTACTTAGCTAGCTACTTTGGTTAGAGGTGTGATATTTCAATGAAATAATCAGATCAGTACAGATTAGATCAGCATAACTGAGCCTACACTATCTGTACGACTGCACAGATCAGTACAGTCAGATCAGATAGTGTAGGCTCAGTTATGCCAGTAAAAAGGTGCCTTATGTTAGTATAGCTCAATGCCCCTTCCCATATAGGAATAAGCGACATCAGTGCAAGCACTTTGATGCTGGTATAACTATGTCCATTCTAAGGTGGATGTATCACTTTAGCTATATTAGTACAGTGAAAGCAGTACAACTTTTGTTTTTAGGCAAGGCAATTCACTCATTAGGTACAGCTTTCAGTTATATGAATGGCTGGTAACAAAACTTAGAACTGTACTTTAAGATCTACTGATGAAAAGTGATATAAAAGAGCTAGATATTATTATTATGCCAACTAGCCTTTAATTATCTGTATTATAAAAATTTGTAGTTATACTATACTAATTGGCCACCCACTTACAATTTATGTTGGATGGGATCAAAGATGGTGAGCCCCAATGGCTACAGACTGAAATACAAAATATTACTGATGGAAAATAAGAGGAAATACCATTAATACCACCAAGGTCCTCTTCCAGCAATGAGCTCTGCGCTGTTGGGGTTTACCAGCTCAGTGCTACACAACTGGAATCAAAGGGAGATTTGCCATTGACTTCAGTGGTGTAGGATCAGTCCTAAAGAGCTGTCATTTTTAGGTCAAACAAATAGTAATAATAAACAAAAACCACCACCACAACAGGAGATAATCTGTGGATTTCCAGCACACTGAACATATGGGAAGATAGGAGAAAGCAACCAGTGCTCTTGAGGTATATTTCATAACTGACCACCATTTAAAATCTTCCAGCTATATTATTCTGACAAAAAATATGAGGAAATAGTGGCTCAAGCAGGGTTAAAATATATAGGAAATTCATTTGACTAAACTGAGTCATAAAATTGCAAAAGAAGTATAAATCAGAAAAACTAAGATATTATTTATAAAATCATAAGAACTGGGGAATATTTATTAGGCAACTGCGTAAGAAAGATACAAGAAAAATCAGATGTCTGGTTAAAAAGCAAAATAGGTACATTGTGCATGTGTGTGTGTGCATATCTTTCTTTTCTCCCAGGGAACTCTAGATCAATATGGACAATATGAGGCTAAACTGAAAAAAAGGAAGTGAACCAGCAAATCTTTGCAGTGGATTGGATGGATATAATACTAGCCATTATGTGCGGTACAAGTTCCTGCTCATGGAAACAGTCCTAGTGAAAAATGATGATTGGGTGTTATTGCTCATCCATCTTATAAAACAAAAAGATACACATTTACACTCAGGCCACTCTGGCTGTGTAAAGACGTCCTAGGTTGAATGAGAATCAGCCCCCAAATTCACAGTGGATGGAATGCCATAGTAGGGGGAAATCACTGTCATGTCTTTTGGAATGTCCCCAGTTGAAAGGTTTGTGGTTTCATATTTGAAGATTGATGTAAGAGTTATTTCAGGAATATAGCCCCAAATGCCCACTGTTGTGTAATGTTTGGGAAACATCCTGGCTTACTGAACTGAAACAAAGGTAGATGTTCATTTGGACTCTTTGGGGAAGCAGCCAATATGGGGCGATATTTTATCACGCTGGGGCTGAATGGCCAGCCCTGATAGTCTGCTGAGTGCTAGGCAGAGACACCGAGGAGGAATTTTCCATGCCACAGTTGCAGATTGACGGTGGAATCGCTCCAATGAGGTTATTGCAGCCCAGTGATGATATAGCCTTTTGTGAGCTCTTACTTATAACTCCTCTTCAGGATGGGGGAGAGGATCCAGAGAGCTGCACATCCTTTGGCCTCCATCATCTCAGCAACCTCGCCAGTACACATGCTGCCTGCCTCCTGCCCAGGATCCCATATTCAGCCCCATACTGGGCCGTGGAACTACACCAGTTCTGCTGCAAAAGGCCCTTCCATCCATCCCCTATAGAAATGTAGCTGACACAAATAAAAGAACTGAGGGGAATGAAATGTCTCTGTCTGCTTTAGAGTAATAACAGAGGAAGATGCATCAAGAGAGATGAATTGGTTAAAATAAATCTTTGACACAGCTTTTATAATAGCAGTCGGTGTATTTACTGTAGCCCATTATTTATTCTGATGAAGCCTTGCTTATCTCAACACCCTCTTCTTTTACTGCAAATGTAAGAAAAAAACTCCTACTGACAACAGTTCTGGTTATCTTTAATGAAAAATTAGTGATTCAAAAAGGAAAAATCAAAAGACTATGTCCTTCTCTTGTGGGAGCTGGGCAATAATTATATTTGCTTATGTTAACTTTGCTTATGTAGCAATGACTATTGTCACAAAATAAATTTGTGCTGTAGATAAGTTAGTAAATACAATTGTTTAGCTCCACTGAGGGAGGAGAGATACATCTGCCTGCAGTTTGGATGATCTCAGATGTACTGGTAAGACGTGTTTAACTCCTTAGTTGTTCTACTTCCTAGACCAATTTTCATCAAAAAAAGCATGTCAGCTAAGGTGGGTTGCTATTCATTAAATCAAACTGAATGATAGTGTATTTCATAGTGTTTTGCAGCTGGCCAGGTTGCAGCCGTCAGTGCACATGTCTAAAGGAGTACACTACAGAACTGGGGGTGGATACTCATGTCAGTGGGGATGTTCTTCATGAATGGCTTTTGTTGGGCATTGCACAGAACACTTCACTGCAGCACATGACCGTGGTGTTCATTCAAATGCTGACTCCTTGAAGAGGGACAGCTATGACAAGGGACGTTCTAGCCCTGTTTTGACCCCGATATTTATGGACTGAAGCTGTTTGAGTAGAACAGGACTCAAACATTTTCATTTGAATTCAGACGAGTGGTTTGGTCTGGCCATGTTTTTAACCACTTGTTCATTATTTGTCAATGTTCATGTGAAAACTGATATTCACTGTCCATTATTCACTATTCCTGATTTGTTCTTCTTTGATTTTAAATATTTCAGGCAGCAGAATCCTTATGCTGGAGTTTAGTGGACTACTCACTCTCCACTAGTAATGAAGTCCAAAGAGTCAAGGGGAAGAGTTTGCTTACACCTAACAGCATGAAAACTATTAGGCCCAAGCATTCAGCAAATACAAATGCAGAAATCAGAATGGAATCTGGAATTATCTGTGAACAAGAGAAGTAGGAAAATCTGATGGCTAATTTATTATGAATGAATAAGTGGTCCAGGCCTATGATGGACTGGATGGAAATAAGTCAGACAAGGAACAGAAACAATGTAAGATGGAAAAGACTATAGTTCCACCAAGTCCCTGCCTTCCTATCAGCAAGTGCCTTTATGTCTCATTAGCTGTCTCCTGTGAGGATAACATATTTTATTAGAATAATTTATTTCTACCAACACCCACAAAAGTGCTACGCACTGTACAAATATAAAATATGACATGGTGACTCCCAGCCCCAAAAAGCTTACTATCTAAAAATGTTTTTAAGGGTCTGATCCAAAATTCACTAATCAATGGGAGTGTTTCCATGGACTTCACTGGGCTTTGGATCAGGCCCTAAATATTTATCGATTCTGGATTTGACTTTGTTGAGACTATCATTCCCCACCCTAGAGGGCACTCTACTCCAGACACTAATAATCCATGGAGCTACAAAAGAAACTCACCTCTTCCTCTTCCCCATCTCAGATTGTTTTCTTCACTGGTAACAAATATTGTAAAGAAATTGTCTTTCCTTTGTATCCCCTATAGTATTTATAGATCAGCATCGGGTCAGTTTTTCTCAGCGCTGGTCCTTTCTTTGTAGAACTTTCCTTCCACTCCAGAATGTTGTCTTCAGCAAAATCAACATAGCATATCAGTGGTGCTCCTTTTGTGATGTATAATTTATGACTTGTTGCTTACTCTAGCTGTGGGTAACAGCGTGTGACAGTGGAAAGCACACTACTTTACATGTTTTTAATATCTCACTCAAATATAGGTACCCATTCTGCATGAAGTAAATGTTCAGAAATGTAATTTCTTGCAATTTTAAACAAGGGTTTTATTCTGGGTGCCCTTTTATAAAACTTTCATTTTACCCTAGAGTTCAATGGCTCATCACGTGAAAGCCAGAACTATTACACTTGGAAAGCTACTGAGAAATGACCCTTTGAGACAATCCAAAAAGAACTACAGAAATTAAATGTGGTAGACACATCACTGCACAAGGGAAGTGGTGTTTTGGTGATATTTTTTTCCAACAGAATTACCTTTTTAAATTTTTATTGAGAATTACATCTGCGAGAGTTCTCAAGTAATACAATAGAAGACATTTTCTAGGATTTTAATGTGTAGTCATAGTTATCTAATAGCCAGAGACCTGCTCATTAGTTCTTATTTGCAATGCTTACAAAATGGAACTTCAGTGCATCTGACTTTAGGTGAACCTTATTAGAGAATAATATTTCTCTCAGTGGGAACTTATTGCATAATCACACTAGTGTTTGATGTGGTCATAAAGATGCATCTGACTGCATTTGCCTTTTTGCCTTGTCGTAGCACATAGTCCTGCAATTTCCCATGCCTGCCTCACAATCCAATATGGGTTTGAAATTACCATAAATAGCGTGTTAAGCTAATGGATTTTGGTTGTTACTTGTGCTCGAGGGGGACTGCTTTGCTCATCTTGGATATGAAAAATGAACTGGATTCTTGGGAGGGAGGGAAGGAGGAGAGGAGTGAACGTGCTTCCTGTTGCCAATCAGCATTGGGCATTAAAAACCATCAGCAGCAACGCCTCTTTACTCTTGAGCATTAACCATTAGCATTTTTTTCAGAAAGTGTGCATTTGACTGATGAAGCTCCACTGAGGAATTTACCACTGAAAACTAAATGACTGTCTGGCAGCTACTTGCCTCCAGTTTTGATGGTCTCTTCCACAGTACCGGCATTTATCAGAAAAAAAACAGTCGTAGAAGAGCCGATAGTGTATGGAAAGTTGATGCCTGGCGGTATGGCACAAGCGAAGCTATTGATTAACGCCAGGTAGATGGCTTGGCAGAAAATGGAGCCAGCTCCAGTTGGAGATCAAATCTGTTGAACCCTGAGACTGTGTATTCAGTTCTGCCAGCAATAGTTCAGATCCTCAGGTCCCGCCAGTTATCTCAAAGCTCAAGACAGGTGATGATGGTGATGGTGAGGCAAAAACAGTTTAAAGGCACCTTTGTGCTCGCCCCAGTCCTGGAGCATCTGGAAGCTATTACAGGCCACATAACTTATGTTACAGTCAGCACATGTCTTCTCTGATCTATGCTGGCTCATAGTGGCCCCTTAAGAACAGTTATGTTACCTGTGATTGCCTCTGGTCACTCCCCTTTCCACCTATTTCATGCACTGCAAACTCAGTTATAGAGAGAGGATGGTATAAAACCAGCTATAGCTATGATGGCTCTATCTCCATCCTGGGGAAAACCCCAACTGCCCAATTAGGACAGCTTTCTAGCTGGGTCTGTTCTGCCTTAGAAGAGGACTAAAGGGACCAGAGAGAGGAATGAGGTTCTGGCCCATATTAATATGAAGATGCCTGAGAAAATGAGGTCTGGCCTGTTAGAACAGAGAGAAAAACTCTCAGATAAGTTCGGTTTGGGATACGGGGGGGTCGGCGAGGCAGTGATGATTCTCGAGTTTCGCTTAATCAATAAACTTTTTATTCTATATTAAACAATTCTACTCCTATAGTAAACAGTTCTACTTCTATAATAAACAGTTCCACAGCAAACAATTACACAGCAAACAGTGATAGCAAAGGGCAGGGGAACTCCATGCGCGAAAGGACAAAGTGCGCCACCCAAGACTTCTGCGTTCGTGATCTCTCTGGATCAACGCATGGCTGCCAGCGTGTGACACTAGGGTCCCCGGTTTTGGAGTTCCCCGAAGGAGTTACAAGACAAACACAACAGAGAACAGTTAATCCATACTCACAAACACCATGTACAAATATACCATGTTGGTCAAATTCAGTTGCCGTTTGCTTTAAATCCTGCAGACGGGAGAGAGCCACTCTGAGTGATCAGTTGGCAGCGAAGCGGGCTGGGGAAGATGCGTCAGCCCGCTGAACCGACATGACCAGGAGATTCATGGGGTGCCGGGTAGATACAATTCCTCTCTGCTACCTGAGTTTAAACTTTTATAGTTTCCCGCGGTTAGCAGAGGCTAAGCCCCATTGGTTGCTATTTGCTGCATGACCTTTTAAGGTCATGCCTTGGCGTTTAGCCAACCAGGTGCTTACAATTTTCCCGGGAAGTTGCTGACCACGCACCGGCAGGTGAGGTCGCTTCATCCCGTTATAAGGGGGCAGGTACGTGTGGGTCGTGCGGTTCGTGCCACTGAGTCAACCCTCCCTAGGCTGCTTCTTTATCCGTGTGGGGGGGTGCAGTGCACGTGGCGCTGCGGACGGCAATATGCAATTTTGTCTCCACATGGCCTAGCGGCTTCCACACTGGCAATAAGATCAAGGTAGGTGGGGAACAAGTTGCTACTGAATGCTAATTCTGCATCTTGTCTCTGACTCCCTCTATGGCACCAAGCACGTCACTGAGGCCAACGTTTTCAAAACTGGAATGGCTCAAGTGGGGCACCTAAAGAAGTGGCCTGGTGTTCAGAGCTCCCACTGGCTTTACCTGAAAAAGCATATTTGTAGAGGGTTGCCAAGGTGGTTCCAAGGTCAGGGAACTTTCTCCATACACCCTCCTCCTCTTCTCTGCCCTCTTGGGGTAGCTTGCCACCATTCCTGACGTAGGGTGGGAACCACTGTTTTAACCTCTCTATTGTTTTCCCCCTATGAAAAAATGGGGATATCATTTAAGTGACTAAAGAGGATGAATTTTGGTGTGTAAGGCCCTTTGGAGAGCAAAACTGCTGTATACATGCTTGTCTCTGAGTTTGGATCATGATGCAATGACATTTGTTACCTGTCGCAATGTAGGTCGGTAGCATCGCATCATAATGCTGATCCCAAAGCCCATTCATTATTTCAGGACCCTAATCCCAAACCATCCAACCACCTCTGGCTTTTCCCAGTGTTGCTCTCATGGTAAAAGATTATTGTTCCTGGCAAATTCCATGCATGAGCAATTAAATGAGGACATTATTATAGACATAAGGCTAAGAAAAGGTATAAGGAAATCTGGGGCTGACTACAGTAAATGCTGCTTTGGCTCATACCTGAGGCCAAATCCTGACCTGGTCAGCTCAGTGAGATAGTGCATGAAAAGGCCCACTTATACTTTTTGGTTCAGGAACCCTGTTTGCCAAGATGGCAGCCTGGAGGGCATCTACTAGGGCAAACTTTGGGATACTCTCTTGAGCACTAGGGAGAGATCTTACCCTAGGGTTGCATGTTACTTACACTTCTTTGTATTTCAGTGGTGGCTAGAGTCCCTTTTTCAAGTGCTTACAAACTAGATAATGTAAGACAACACAGCCAAATGGTGGGAAAAAGGAAGTATTATTTTCCCCATTCTACAACTGGGGAACTAAGATACAGAGGCCTCAGTTCAGGAAGGTACTTAAGCCCATAGCTAACTTTGAACATGCAAGTAGGCCCTTTGACTTCCCATGCTTATGGCTAACATTTTGTAATGGGTAATCATAGACAGGATGCGGGCAATAAACAATAAAATCATGGAAATGTACACACAGGAATGCATTTTTCAGCACATCAATACAGAAACTTTTAAATTGCCTATTAAACCTTATATAATTCTGACTACTGACAAGATTAATTGTTAGAATGTAAAATGGTCATTTGCGAACACTTAGAGCTTTCCACTATTCTGAAATAGCATGTTGTACATTGCTAGGTTGTCATCTTTGATTGAGCATCTGTCATCTCACAAGATAGCTTTGTAAGATGAAAATGATCGCTTGTAGTCTAAGCTCAAATAGGCACCAATAAGCACCTCAGAGCTATTGCAGCCAGATTTGGAAAGTGATCTTTTAAGTTGCACCAAAATTCCACAATGCCAACGCATTTCATTTCAGAAACCACACTGCTGTGGCTACAAAACTCAGCTTTTGCCAACTCACTGTCCTGAAGCATGAGAATAGACTCAAATACATTCAGTGATGCAGCATCAAGAAGTTTGGGCTGATTGGGATCAAACAGTCGGCAGGCTTTAAAAAAACTGGCAGCGGGTTGACAAGACCATTCAGAACCAGTCATGAAGGCTTTGATTTTATCACTGTTTTCGCAAAGGGCTTTCTTAGCTAAGAGGTTGTCAGTCATGCCACTGAAGGACTTTGTCCAACTGGCAAGATCGGCTGAATCATTTGCCACCTTATGCGATCTGATTTCTGGTTTTTGGTAGGCAGTTAGAGTTGTCATTACTCTTGGTGAATTGCCCCAATATTTGCTTTTATTTCCATTTATTTACTTAGTGACCATATCAGAGGTTCTCAGACTGGGAGTCGGGACCCCTCAAGGGGTCATGAGGTTATTATGGGGGGTCTCGCAAACTGTCAGCCCCCATGCATGGCTGACAGTCAGAGCCCTTCAGAGCTGGGTGGCCAGAGAACAGCAGCCGATGGCCGGGTGCTCTGAAGGCAGTGCCACCAGCAGCATGGCCGAAGTAAGGGTATCATGACTTGGGGAGAGGGGAAGCATGGCATGGGGTGTTGTCACTTTTTTGGAGGGGGTCATCACAACCTGAAATATTTTTAAGGGGGTCCCAGTGAAAAAAGTTTGAGAACCACATGAACTACAGCTTCGCTCCCACTCCGCCTAAAAAAATTCCATGTAATCCTGCAAGTGGCTGGTATGAAAAGGGACAGCTTCAAATCAACTGTTTCATTGTGTGATTATGGGGGAAGGTGGAATTGCAGGCATTTTCCCTTTTTCCTGCAATGATTCACAGAACCATGTTGTGGGCAGGGCAGACAGTGAATGCACGTTTTACACCAATGACAAGTTCATTTACTTGTACAAATGTTTTTCTCCAGGTATCACCCACTAAGTTGAGAAGATGTGCAGTGCATGTTATGTGCACTACATTCAGAAAAAGCATTAGAGGCTTTGTTCCCAGGTTTTGTTCATATATGCCGCATTGCCAGTGACAAAAGCATTGACTTGATCAAAAGGAATTCCATATTTCTAAACTGACTGCCTGAGCCCCACCGCCCAGGGCTAAAGTTGCAGAGGTCACAAAAAATCACAGAATCCGTGACCTCTGTGACCAACCCTTAGCCTTACTGTGACACCCTGTGTCTGAAAAAAACATCCCCAGAAATCCCATATTCACCAATGTCATGTAATTATATGTTCTGAACAAAGTACACCTAGTGTGGTATTATTTTAAAAGTCTTGATCTGCTGAACATCAATATCTTGGCAGATTATATATGCTACCATTGTATGTGAAGTCATGAAACATTGTTGAACATGTTGTGAGGTGGGAAATTCCCACGAAAAGCCTTTCAGGCAAAACAATGGAGTGGCCAGACAATGTTAATGGCTCTCTCTCACCCATTCAAGAATAGATTCCACTACCAGCAACTATTTACAGTCAAGTCTTCACTGTAAAGTGCATGTTCACAATGGGAGTTGAGTGACCAATGAGGATGACCCCACAGGTTATGAGCCCTGATTGTTCTAGCAAGCTGAAACAGACTATAAAACGGGGACCATGACCTCATGATAGGGTGATCCGATGTCCTGATTTTATAGGGATAATCCTGGTATTCGGGGCTTTTTCTTATATAGGCGCCTATTAACCCCTCACCACCATCCTGATTTTTCATACTTGCTATCTGGTCACCCTATCTCATGAAAGGGCTTCTCTCTCTCCCCCACTCAACACTTGAAGGTTCATCTGGGAGACAAAAGGACTTTGAAAGGGGGAAGGGGAGTCCCAGCAGGGAAGGTTGCCCAGCCTGCTTTTAAGAAACTGCTTGTACTAGCTAACAAGGTGAGACATTGCTAAATCAAAATCTTATTAGTGTGTAGAATTTTGACTGCAAACTTATATTTATTTCTTTTGGTAACTACTTTTAATCTCTTTACACTTGCCACTTATAACACTTAAAATCTATTTTCCTGTAGTTAATAAACTTGTTTAATGTTTTATCTTAACCAGTGTGGTCTCAAATTGGAGTGTCTAGGAACCTTAGTTCAATAACAAAAGCTGTTGCATGTCTTCCCCACAATGACGGGGGAGTGGATTTTTTTAATATAATTTTGGGGATAGACTCCTTTTGGTGCAGTTCTTATATCCTGTGTGGTGGGGTAATTGGCTGGTGCCTATCTATTGTTGGTTTGTGGGTGGCTAAGCAAAGCACTTATATATAGCTAAGCACTTGGCTACACGCACAATTATGCTGGCAAAACTGTCACTCAGGGGTGTGAACCGCCCCCCTTCCCCAATATAAATTTTGCCAGCATAAACGTGAGTGTAGCTGCATTATGTTGGCAGGAGAGAGCTCTCCTACCGACATAATAAAACCACCTAAATTGTAGCCTCTGTCTCTATGGAGAGCATGTCCCACCAACATAGTGCTGTTCACACTCGCGTGTACGCCGGCAAAACTTACATTGCTCGGGAGTGTGTGTTTTTTTCACTCCCCTGAGTGACAAAGTTTTGCTGGCATACCCATGAGTGTAGACAAGGCCTAAGTTGGGTGTGTCTCTTCCTGTTGATGGCTGTGTACATTCTGCTTGCTGACAGCATCACAGAGTGAGAGGCAACCCAGGTTAATGTTCATATGATCTAGTTGGCTGTGGTTCTCTGCATATTATTGTGTTAGATGATAGCGCCTGGCAAGGCATAGTGAGGGATAGCCCAGGTTGGAGAGTGAAGAGAGCACAGCATTCCCATAGTTTTCATATTGCAATCCAGGGGACCCTGTAACATTTACCCATGCTTAAAGTTAGGCATGTGCTAAAGTACCTTCCTGAATCAGTACCTGCCTGAATCAAGAATTAAGTGACTTGCTCAAATTGACAGGAAGTCTGTGGCATAGCCAGAAGCCAGATCTTCTGAATCAAATTCCAGTGCCCTAAGCAGAAGATTATCCTTCTCCAATCACCATCTCCCCTCCCTTTTCGTTATCTAGCCCTTGGTGTTGATCTGATTTAACACAATTCATACTAAGTACTATATCTAAAAGGGAACATTACAATGATGGTGAAGGGGGGTAGAGGCAGGGAGGGAAAGGAATCAGGGTTGACATTTTATGTCTTTTAAAAGTCTGACCTTTTGGAAATATCACTGTGTACATTTTAAATATTAATAAAGGCACTAGCTGTTAGAAGGCGGAGTGGTGTTGTCGGGGGTGACCTTTTATTGAAGTAAAAGAAAATTGACAGTTTTATTAGCTGTAGAGTACTGCCAATGAAAATTCAAAAGAGCAAGCAAAAAGCTGCCACTGTAATTAGCTAAAATAGCTACATTCTGTAAATGAATCTGAATATAAGGTTAAGTTGAAAAGTTGCTGCAGGCACAGTTCATACCTCAGCCCTGATTCAATTGCTAGTTAGCCTCAAAATTGGGAAGATACAGTATTTCTATTTTCCTGGTCTTTATAACAAAGGCATTGTTTCCCAGAGGTGAGAGCAGGGAAATAGGCACCCTAGGTGCTACGCTCTGCCACTGAGTCACTGTGTGACTGATAAATCACTTTTCCTCTCTGTGTTACAGTTTCTTCATATACTACTACTTACATATTACACAGTAGTGCTGTGAGTAGAGATGGGCCAGGACAGCATTTTAAAACACCCCACACACTGGGTGTTTGACCTCGGGACCGAGCTCAAAGAATTTGTATCTCAAGTCCATCTCTAGTTTTTAGTCTGAATTAATGGGTATAAAGATCCTTAGCTGAAATGCCTTGTGATTAATAAAAGAAGCAGTTTTATTAGATCCACAAATAAGTACAAGACTACATTTTAGATATGGGATTGTTTCTTCTCTAATAAACATTTCGAGTAAGACAACCACCAACCCAAAACTTTCACCCAAAACAAACTTTAAGATTCAGAAATTTAGATTGACTTATCCCCCCACGCCACCTCCTGCAGTGCTATTCATGGATGTTGATGTTTCTGCTGCCAAAGGATTAGTGAAACCTGAACATTACCAGGAGACTGTCCACATATATAAGTAGTTCCCTTCCAAGTTTTATAGAATATTAGAATCATAGAAGATTAGATTCGGAAGTGTCCTCGGGAGGTCATCTAGACCAACCCCCTGCTCAAAGCAGGACCAACCCCAACTAAATAATCCCAGCCAGGGCTTTGTCAAGCCGGGCCTTAAAACTCTTAAGGATGGAGATTCCACCACCTCCATTCCAATGCTTCACCAGTCTCCTAGCGAAAAAGATTTTCCTAATATCCAACCTAGACCTCCCACACTGCAGCTTAAGACCATTGCTCCTTGTTCTGAGTGGTGGCAGATGGCAGAACAGCCTAGCTCCATCCTCTTTGGAACCCCCCTTCAGGTAGTTGAAAGCTGCTATCAAATCCCCTCCTCACTCTTCTCTTCTGAAGACTAAATAAGCCCAGTTACCTCAGCCTCTCCTCGTAAGTCTTGTGCCCCAGCACCCTAATCATTTTCATTGCCCTCCGCTGGACTCTCTCCAATTTGTCCACATCCTTTCTGTAGTGGGGGGCTCAAAACTGGACACAAAACTCCAGATGTGCCTCACCAGTGCCGAATAGAGGGGAATAATCACTTCCCTCGATCTGCTGGCAATGCTCCTCCTAATGCAACCCAATATGCCATTAGCCTTCTTGGCAATTAGGGCACATTGTTGACTCATATCCAGCTTCTCGTCCACTGTAACCCCCAGCTCTTTTCTGTAGAACTGTTGCCTACCCAGTCAGTCCCCATGGAGTACTGCATTGAATTCTTCCAGCCTAGGTGCAGGACTCTGCACTTATCCTTGTTCAACCTCATCCGATTTCTTTTGGCTGAATCCTCCAATTCGTCTTGGTCACTCGGTATCCTATCCCTATACACCACCGTATCTACCACTCCCCCCACTTTAGTGTCATCCGCAAACTTGCTGAGGGTGCAATTCATCCCATCATCCAGATCATTAGTGAAGAAGTTGAACAAAACTGGCCCCAACATCAACCTCTGGGGCACTCTGCTTGATACTGGCTGCCAACTAGACATGGAGCCATGGATCACTACCAATTGAGCCTGATGATCTAACCAGCTTTCTATCCTCCTTTTAGTCCATTCATCCAACCCATACTTCTTTAACTTGCTGGCAAGAATGCTGAGGGAGACTGTATCAAAGGTTTTGCTAAAGTCAAGGTATATCACTTTCCCCACAGCCACAGAGCCAGTCATCTCATCATAGAAGGCAATCAGGTTGGTCAGGCATGACTTGCCCTGGATGAATCCATGTTGCCTTTTCCTGATCATCTTCCTTTCCTCCAAGTGCTTCAAAATGGATTCTTTGAGGACCTGCTCCATGATTTTTCGGGGGACTGAGGTGAGACAGACTGGTCTGTAGTTCCCCAGATTCTCCTTCTTCCCTTTTTAAAAGATGGGCGCTATATTTGCCTTTTTCCAATCATCTGGGACCTCCCCCAATCACCACAAGTTTTCAAAGATAATGGCCAATAGCTCTGCAATCACATCAGCCAGCGGTCTCAGATGTATTACAACTGACCCCATGGACTTGTGCATGTCCAGCTTTTTTAAATAGTCCTGAACCTATTTTTTCAACACTGAGGGCTGCTCAGCTTCTTCCCATATTGTGCTTCCCAGTGCAGTAGTCTGGGAGCGGACTCTGTTTGTGTAGACAGATGCAAAAAAAAAGCATTGAGTATGTGACGTTGGCTTCCAGGGGAGCCATGCTGAGATAGCTTAAACAGGGCAAACTGCAAAGAATGGGGCAGGCAAAGCCCTAAATACTGGCGGCTTTTCTTCTATAAGATAGATCAAGCCAGCAACAAATAGGTTCTGATGACCGCACTGGTCATTCAATAGACAAAACACAGTTCCCTTAAAACGATCCAGCCCTTTGGCTAGCACCCAGACAGCCAAGTCAAACACGATGGGGATTACTGAAAATCTTTATCCATCATATGTAAAAAAGTTCTACCAATCCCAAAGGATTGGACACATTACCAAACAGGTCAATGAATAGTTCAGATCTTACCCAAATACATGCTTAAAGCCAATGCTTATTAATTAAACTAACATTTATTTTAAAAAAGGAAAGAGTAATGGTTAAAAGGTCATGACACATACACAGATGAAAATAAAGCTCTTAGGTCAGTTTCAAAGTAGCGATGATAACTGAGTTGCAAAGTTCTTAAATTGCAAAGTCTCTGAAATTACCCAAACTGCTTGAGGGTCATCAGTACTTGTTTAGAACTTCTTTGTTAGAAATCCAATCCAAAAAATGAAGATTAAATAGTCCATGTGCAGAGTTTGCTCAAATTCTCCCATAAGAATTAGCAGGGTGATTCCAGGCTTGTCGCTTGGATCCCAATCTTGCAACCCAAACTTTCCCTGACAAGCTTGGATGGATTTGAGATAAAAAGGATCAGTGCACTAGAGTCTTCTATAGATCCATGCAGGCTGACCGGTCCCTGAAGTATCATCTCCTATGTTTTGTGCAGACCGGTAATTAGTTGCATTAGCATAAGGTAATTGGCAATTTATAACCATTTATAGGTATTTACTACTTAAACTTCAAAGAGAAATACAAGCAATAGTATTGTTAGATTCAAAGTTCCATCTAAATGTTCATATGTTCCTTTTGAACTCTTAATCATTAAAACAGTGATAGACAGGAAAGCAGTTTATCTACACTGCTAACCTCTAACAAGAGGTAAACAACATCAAAACTACCAACAATACATTTGCATATCAAAGCTCTAATCTACTTATGAGGAGTGACCCTCATCATCACTGTATTTTCCTATAATATATCTTTAAAGGTCAGATTTGGGCCATGTAATTTGTAAAGTTGCTTGGCTTTTTCGGGCCTAGTGTCAGAGTACTTCAGCTTTTTCCATATCTTCTGCCACTAGTTGCCTCCCCCATTCAGTAAGGGGCTCACACTTTCCCTGATCACCTTCTTGTTGCTAATATACCTGTAGAAACCCTTCTTGTTGCCCTTCATGTCCTTTGCTATCTGCAACTCCAATTGTGCTTTGGCCTTCCTTATTTCACCCCTGCAGTTTGAGCAAAATTTTTATACTCCTCCCTAGTCATCTGATCAAGCTTCCACTTCTTGTAAGCTTCCTTTTTGTGTTTTGCTCACGGAAGATTTCTCTGTTAAGCCAAGCTGGTTGCCTGCCATATTTGCTATTCTTTCTATGTATCAGGATGATTTGTTCCTGAGCCCTCAATAAGGTTTCTTTAAAATACTGCCAGCTCCCCTGAACACCTTTCCCTCCATATTATCCTCCCAGAGGATCCTGCCCATTGGTTCCCTGATGGAATAAAAGTCTGCTTTTCTGAAATCCAGGATCCGTATTCTGCTGCTCTCCTTTCTTCCTTTTGTCAGGATGCTGAACTTGACCATCTCATGGTCACTGCTGCCCAGGTTGCCATCCACTTCTACTTTCCCTACCGATTCTTTCCCGTTTTTGAGCAGCAGGTCAAGAGGAGCACGGCCTCTACTTGGTTCCTCCAGCACTTGCACCAGGTTGTTGTCCCCAACACCCTCCAGAAACTTCCTGGATTGTCTGTGCACTGCTGTATTGCTCTCCCAGCAGATGTCAGGGTGATTGAAGACCCCCATGAGAACCAGAGCCTGTGATTTGGAAACTTCCATTAGTTGTCTGAAGAAAGCCTCATCTACCTCATCTTCCTGGCCCGGTGGTCTGTAGCAGACGCCCACCATGACATCATTCTTGTTGCTCTCACCTCTAAACTTAACCCAGAGACTCTCAACAGGCTTTTCTCCAGTTTCTTACTGGACCTTTGAGCAATCAAATTTGTAAAGTAACTGCTGTTGTAAAGTAACTGCTGTGACTTCAGATGGAAACATTCTTGCCAGTTCCAGGAAGGTGCTCTGGGTCTAATATGGTTCAGACGGGCAGCGTGGAAAAACCCAAGTATTGCAATAACTATGCTTTAGTATGTAGGGACCGAAATTATTTAACATGGCTTTTGATCAGTATCCTAACCATGGCTTGGGTATCACGACTGGCTGGCCAAACTCTGCTAGAACTTAGAATATCTTTGACTACCAGTAACTTATCTGAATTCAATTGTTGCAGGAATGTAGACTGCTTTTTAGTCTGAAGCAGTGTCTCAATGAGAGTCTGGTTCAGAACTGTCCATATGTTTTGTGATTCCTTTCTAAAAGCTGCAAGAAAGTTACACTTTTGGTGTGATCCGAGAACAGAAGCTGCCCACACAAAGTTGCATCACTTTTGCAGCCTGGAATCTTGAGAAGAGTAGCCACAAAAAAATTGGAGGTTTGAGTCTGGTAAGATCCGCACATTTGGGTACATTCTTGAAACTTAGCCATGTCTTGTTTGAATACAGATTGGACTGAAATCCTGAAAGGTTTGATTCCTTTATAGTCTAGTTTTTGTGAGGCCATGGGTGGATAAATGGAATTACACCAGGGATTAGCTTGGCCCAGTGAAGCTATCCTTAAAAAGCCTTCTGATAGGACACACATAGAAAGCCTGTGCCAGTCCTTCAAACAATCTGTCCTGTGAACAGCATGCTGGTCAATGCATGCATGCTCTCACACTTCAGTACTATTTACTTTAATACAGTATAAGATCTTTCTTGTCCTTCAGGTCTATTCAATGTATGATTTACTATGTTATTATTCACATCATAAGACTGGTAGCTTTTTACAAAGAAATGTATTTAAAACTAATGCAATTCAATGAAGATGGGGAAGCAGGATTTGCCCACAGCCCCCACAGATGAGAAGGATCCTGCCTTTCTTGGAATGAGTGTTGTTCCATTGCATTGGCGTTGGAGTTGAATTTGGGGAGCTCATGCAGATCGTATGTACCCCTGGCGCATGGTGGAGGTCTGCTTTGTTGGTCTCCCTGTGAGTTGTCTCACAGTGGGGTCTGTGGGAAGGCTGACACACTGGTTGTTCCTTCTGGGCAAGGGAGTGTAAACAGCATAGCATCTTAGCCTCCGTGCAAGCCACTCTGCTGCTAGTAGTGGTAGATCCCCCCAAAGCAGGGAGCACCATGGCCGATTCCCTTGCATTGCCCAGCAGAGCTAAACTGGCCAGAGGGAGGTGGAGTGCCCAGGAAACCCTGTTTAAGGGTAATTGTTCTCCTGCTCCAATGAGCAGTCCCCAGAGTTAACCTAAATATTTCTGGGGACCTCTGTCATTCTCAGCCCCTTTGCAATCATTCCTGCCCCGACCCACCTGAACCCAAACTGTGGCTTGAAAACCCCAATGCAGCCAATGGACCATTTGCTGTGCAGCTCCTGTGTGGATCTAGAATGCCAAGATGTCACGGCATTTGGTCATTCGTGTGAGGCATGGGCAGTCACAGCATGGATGAAGCAACTATATCCGGGGAAGCAAAACCAGCCATATTTCAGTCAGATCAGGAGCTACTAAGGAATTTGACATTCTGCCTGGTAAACCTGATGCCTGTTAAACTGTGCAGCGAAGCAGCGGTTCTTGCTAGTAGTTTTTGTTGTTGTTGCTGAGAGCTACATGTCACTGGCTGAGGCAAAAGAATAAACCTCAGTGATGCTAGTTGAAGGAGATGGTCCCGTATGTCTAATATCATCCTTGGAGAACCATAGTCCTGCCAAAACACAGCCAAGGTTGTCTTCTCCTTTGACTTCAGTTTTATACCAGTGTAACTCCAGTGATTTCAGTAGAGGTATTGCTGATTTACACCAGTGTAGAGGAGAGGAGGAGCAGACCTTTTATACTTTTGAAATCTCTGCTTTGTATTTTGTCTGCCTCTCCTCCCCTTCTCTGCAGGTCCTACTGATTCCATGTTCACTGCTGCTGCTCAGAGCAAAATCAGCACTTCCACTGAAGTCATTTATATATCATCCTCTCGTATCTTAAAAAGATTTAACTATCATAATCCTGTATGCTAGCAGCTGAGTTCCTGCCCTTCTCTGTACCTTTTCTCATCTTTTACACCTTCTCAACAACCTTTGGTCTCCTCTCTCCTTTTTTCTATACGTTTCTCTCATGCTCTTCAACTTTCTCTTGGGGCTTCTATCTTTCTTTATGACCTCATCACATCATCCACATTGCAGTCACTGCGGGCACTGGATTGAGACACACAAGATGTGGGCTCTGGTTTCCGGCTTTGCTATTAATCTGCTCTCTGACCTTAGGCAAATTACTTCTTATCTCTGTGCCTCTATTTCCCGTCCTAGCCTCCGTCTGTCATCTATTTTGATTATAAGCTCTCGAGGGCAGAGAATCTTTTATTAGGCTTCTGTACAATGCCTAGGCACAATGAAAGCCATATCACAACTGGGGCCTCTAGGCAATATTGTATTACAAATTAAAGTAATTATTTAAAGCTTTCTGAATTCTTCTCGTGTCTTAAGATATTGTGTCCTTCTTTCTCTCACTGTGTCCCCCATAGTTTGGCCGTGGCAGGTGGAGAGAAAGAAGCATAACCAAGAAAACAGTACATTTGAAGAAACTTTTTATCCTTGCATCAGGCTTTCAGGGTGACTGAAATTACCAGAAAGATCTTACTGTATCTTAGCCAGAAATGAGTGACTGCCATACACCTATCAGGTCTATATTTTGATATTAACCACACCAGTATTAATGCAGTATTTTTTTTTTTAATTTTCAAAGTCTATTTGGTTAAATCAGAGAGCAGAAAGACAACCGGCACTTCAAGACAATTAACTGCAGCTAAATCACATGGTTTGATTTAACATTTTAAAATTTTAATGATAAAATAATAACTTGATTTTCAGTTCCTGATATTTCCTGTGGAATTATATTCAAGGACTGCTTTAGAGCATAAAGACACATGGGCCTGGATCCTCAGAAGTATTTAGGCTTTGAATGGATACTTCTATTGATTTCACATGCTAGTGCACATAAGACATCAATATCACTCAGGCACAAGGAAAATATCTGGGCACAAGAATATGAATTCATAAGAGAGGGAGCAGAGTATAGAGTGAAACAGTTCTAGAGAGACTTTTAAATCTTCATTGGGAAAAGAATCGAAGTGTATTTTGCATACAGACATGTAACCCAGACAGGAAGAAAGAGGCATGGGAATTAGAAAGGAATATAGAAAACTCAGGCAACATCTCTAAAAGAACACAGCAGCTCACTTGCTGTTTGGTTCTGTCTGGTTTCTAGGGGTGCACAATTTTCCTGCTACCTTAAAAGATGGCTTGCTATTTCTCATGGTGTGTTTTGAGTCTCCCAGGACTGCGGTAGCACCGTAACAGTAATAGAAATCATTAATGATAATATCTCACAATTACATACTGCTTTTCATCCCCAAGGGCTGCAAAGCCCTGTAACGAGCTTGCCCCCTAGTCCTGCTGTTGATGGCCCTCAGAACTCCCCTGGAAAGCAGGGGAATGGGCTGACTGCAGGTTGATGGGACGGGCTGGGTCCATTATAAGGAAAGGAATCGCTGCACATACCAGTGAAATGCAGCGGCTGCTTAACTATGCACAGCAACACAATACAACGATTTGGGGGTGACTAATGGAGGTGCCGTATTCAAACCTGCAAGTGAATTTAGGGGTCCCATATCCACTGAAGTTGACAGAAAGACGCTTCATTGACCTCAGTGGACTTTGAATCAGGCCTTGAGTCACGTAGAATATAATTATCTGTACTTGAACTATGAAGAATACTGCCGCTATCACACCTTTATTTGAAAAATAAATGCCCTTTTAACATCTCGCCCAAAAGACGCTGCTATCAATAACTTACAATTGTGACCAGCAGTTAAAATGATCCATCTCTAACAAGAGAGCTTTAAAACTCAGCAAAAGCTTATAATCAAACTCCACATCTCATCTAGACACAGAAGTGTGCGTCAGAGGAGAAGAATCAGAAGGGAAAGGTTATTAGATTTGCAAAGCTTTAGTGTGAATGACAGACTTATTAAGCAGAGCTTAAGAAAGACAAGAGAAAACCACTGCAGTACATTTCACAATCGCAGGAATGAACATCTCCACAAGAATAAGTTAAAACAACAAATGTTTGACTGACTTCTGTGACCTAAAAAGAAGGATTCCATGTTTTGTGAGCTCTTGAAGAGATTGGGAGGGCTGGCTCAATTGTCATTTTTGTGTGATGTCCTTTCACCAACAGGATTTACTTGGTCCTTCCCTCAGTGCAAGGGGGCTGGATTTGATGATTTCGAGGACATCCAGCCAGTCCCAGTTACCCTGTGGAAGAAAGCTAGTATATTGATTTGACAGTTTGTTCTTGACAAATCCATATTGACTGTTACTTATCACCTTATTATCTCCTAGGTGTTTACAAATTGATTACTTGATTATTTGCTCTATTATTTTTCCAGATACTGAAGATAAGCTGACTGGTCTGTAATTCTGCAGGTTGTCCTTATTCCCCATTTTATATGCTGGCACCATATTTGCCCTTCTCCCATCCTCTGGAATCTCTCCTGTCTTCCAGGAGTTTTCAAAGATCATCACTACTTTATTTGCCATGATTTATGCCAGCTGAGGATCTGGCCCAATGCACACATCATCTGAAAGCTACAAATAGGAAATTTGGGGGAGGAACAAGACACACACCTTAGTGCCAGGCAGTGAAGACAGCGATATTTGGAGGCATAGAGTGGTTAAGTCAAAGATAATTTGCTCTGTAAAACAAGGACTGTCCCTTTTAAATAATGACGACAGGCATGCTTCCCCCCTCCGAATAAATGCTTCAAGGTTCTTTAACAATCCTATTGACCTCAGGACTCAGCCAAACTGCCTTTCCCTCCATTGCTAAGAAAAGTGCTTTATTTCAAGGTTCTCAGATGTCTGGTAGCATGAAACAGACACAAAATTAATTTTCAATTTTAAAATAAAAAATTCAACCCTTGGCAACCAAGCTTGTTTACTCATTGCATCACCTCAGCTGGCATTCTACACGGTAGGAGATCTGGTCTCTTATTACTGAAGGAATCACTTGCTTAGCCTCCCCATGACAGGTGAACTATGCAATAGCAAGCAACTGCTTGGGGCAACAGAGCCAGTCCAGACTGAAAAGCCAGTCCAGATGAGGAGATAAGAGAACAGAAATCCTGGACACAATAGAGAAGGAGTTCTAGGAGTATCTTGCATTTATAGAGCATCTCACATCCTGAGGGATCTCCAGCTGCTTCAGAATCTAAGGGCCACATCCTCAGCTGGTGGAAGTCGATATAGTCACACTCACTTCACTGGAGCGACACTGATTGACACTAGCTGAGGAGCTGGCCCAATACATACAGTGCTCTACAGTGGTCCTAAGGCACTGGCCCTTATTGGAGGAAATGCCTCTGGAGCTCCCCCTTGCACAGAGGGAAGATGACTGCTTTTATATCCTTTAAGGAGAACAAAGCCCACTCCTTTCTGCAGATGGTCAGCTCTGCTGTCCAATGCCAAGCAGGGGATAGGACCATGACCTCTGCGCCTTGTTCCCTGGTTTGTGGTACTAGCTCTTTGCAATCTTTGTGCTCAAGTGATGGCCAGGACTATGCCTGTGGCTTATCCCAGTATAGGGTTGTGCAAAGGCATGGGGAGGTCGCTGTGACCTCCCCTTTTGCACTCCCACAGAGTGCTGGTATCACCTAGTAATCACCTCAGTCAACGAAATGCACAGCCTCATTGTGGAACATGGCATCAGCTAACAGCACAGTGAGAACGCTACATGACAGCTTAGGGCTGGGCGTGATGAATGCTGTGTAGAATATAAACTGCAGGTGGGGGCTCAATAAGCTGCACTTGCAGAAGAGGAAGGTAACCTTGCTTTTCAAACACACCCCTGGATGTGTCCAGTGATGGCAACACCTCACGCGCACACACATCCATGTGTCAAAACACTCACTGACCTTCCATGCTGCAGCCAAAGGTCTCCTCAGTATTACTTTAATCATGACACAGCAGGGAAAAGTGCCACCATGTAGACTTGCCAGACACCACTTCCTGCAGCACTCAGGTTTTCAGCTAAATACTGACCTAACCCTGCCTGGTTTGAGGGGATGGGGACCATATAAGTATCTTAAATAGACAGACAGTGATACAGCAAACTGGGCTTTCCAAAACATTTAGCATTATGTGAATCCACAGGAAACTTGTGTGGTTTTGTGCTTCATTACAGGCTTGAAACAGAGAAGCTTGGTTGAATGGTTTGGGAAACATTTGAATGAAATTGGGCTGAATTGATTGGATTAATTTGGATTGAAAACCATTGGAGAAGGTGCCAATTTTAGCCACTTGATGGTTTAAACTGTCTGAAGTTTGGAGGTCATTTGATCCTGAAATGCAAAGTGAAACTGGAGACGGGTGAAACTCTGTCAATTCAAAGCAAGGAAAACATTCACACAAACCTCCCTATGAAGTGAAAGGAGTTTTGTACGTGCCTAGTTTCATATGTAATTGTTCCACCATGGGGAGAAATTCGCCAGTGGTGCATATGGATGAGGTCACTGGAGCTGTACCCATTTAACCCTGCAGTGAATTTGGCCTTTGCTCTCTAGAGGGGAAAATAATTTCAGCTGAATTTGGAACAAGTTTATCTCTACAGTACAGTGAACGCAGTGAGGCTGTGACCCCATAATGTGCTGTCACAGGTGAGGTCAGAGTGAGCATATAAGCAGCCTGTTGTGGACATGGGTAGCGATTATGTTATGTTACAGATGCCACATTCTACTGGTTTCCACTCATGCACTAGGGGGCAATGAGTTAAAAAATGGCAGTTGCTTTCTCTGACTTCTACCATCTACCACATGTAGTAGCATCAGATCCCCGAACATTTTAAAACACACATTCCTTCCTTGGGCTCGCTATTTTATATGTCTCATCTTGTGATGCACCCCCTCCAATTACGCACTCTGATGGTGCATCAGACTTTTATGGCATTATTTTTATAACTTTTTACTGAAGATGGTTTTATTAGAACGACCCAAGAGTAATTGCAAAGAAATTACTACAAATGCAGAAAATGTTCGACGATTATACCGAGAAATCAATTTTTCCATAGATAGCGAGAAACAATTTACAAAAATAATTACAGTAGGCGGCATGCTGTTTTGGGAAGTCATTTCCTAGTACAAAGATAACTCAGTCTCTCTCTCTTTTCTTATACCCCTTAACTCAGGTAAAAGACTAAATCATAAAACGCTTATGAGAAAATGTCCCTCAGGGCCATCTCACAAACGTCAAGGAGTTTGCTACTGACTTTTATTGTATATTGATTCCTCTTGCAGGGCCTAAAGTGATGCTTGAAGTCCATGCCTCCTTTTGCATGTGCCTGCCTATTCTTGCATGCGTTTTTGTGCTTGTGGAACAGAGACATATATGCACAAATAAGTGTACAAGTGCCTGAGGAGCCTTAAGCAGGAACTAATCCCTGATTTGTGCACGCAGGAATGGTAGATGTGTGCATGAAAGCAGATGCACAGGCTTCACTGGCTCCCTCTGTTTCCTCAGACACAAACTGCTTTGTCTGCACTTTCAAGGCCCTTCACAACCTATCCCCATCCTGTTGTTTCTTATTCAGTATCAAAAGGTTGACTCCCATCTCCAAACGGCCCCGGCTGTCAGCCTCCATTTTCCGCTGTTCAATTTTCAAATAGGCACCCTCTTGCTTTCTCTCATGCTCCCCTTCACACTGAGGAGGAGCCCCTCATAAACAGCTGTAAAACTAACTCGTGGCGCTCCTTAAAACTCTCCTTTGCTGTGAGGCCTACAAAACACTTGACAGTTGTTAGGCCGCTCGTGTGCCAAAGCTCACCGATACATGCTGACCAATATTGTCTCATTGTTTCCTTGTCTGTATCCATCTGTTGTCTTCTCTTATATTTAGACTGTAAGACTTGTGAGCAGGGACTGTTTTTTGTTCTGTGTTTGTACTGTGCCTAGCGCCAGAGGATCATGGTCAATGACAGACTCCTGGGCAGTACAGTACAAATAATAAATAATAATAGAGTAGCCATAGACGTGGGCCTCTCCTTTCTCCCTGTAACTCACACATGTAATCCTTCCTCACAATGTGCTGCCTTTCCCCCCCCATCCCCTAATACTGACTATTTCCAATGTTAGTGATCTGTATCCATATTTTCTCCAGTCATGAATTTTGGGAAATGTTCATACCAAACAGCTGAAAATGACTGACCTGAACTAAATCCCCCTGAGGCATTGCAAAATATAATGTGTACAAGCTTACAAGATGTGTACTCTGCATAGCTTGCGTAACTCCCATTGACTACCGCCGAATTTCCAGGTAAGTATAGACCAGGGCTTATAGATATAACTTAGCATTTACTGGAAATGCACACAAAGTATTTGGTTTTCATATAAATAATGTGAGATTCTGTGTATTTCTGCTGAGCTTTGCTTCTTGTTCCTACTTTACAGTTGTTCCTCAGAAATTCTCCCTTCATCCCTAGGAAATGTAAGAAAGTAACTCAGCCAAGCCTAACAGTACCTTTTATTCTATAAAAAGGTTTGCTGGCTCTGTCCTCCTGGGGTACTTTATCCTGGATCTTTATAGTAATGTGCTACCAGCCACAGAACCAGCTACTAGAAAGAGAGGGGAGAGGAAGTAAAAGGATGAGCTGAAGAAGAATGTATTTGGGATTGAGCCTGTGCAGAGGATTTTGTCTGCAGATAAGGGTCTTTAGAATCTTTCAGTGTTCCTTGTGGAAGATGATCATGTGGTTAAAGACAGTATGGCTTAGTGGATAGAACTTGGGACTGGAACTAAGGAGACCTTGGTGCAGTTCCCAGATCTACTTCAAACTTACTGAGTGACCTTGGCCAAGTCACTCCCCCCTCACTGTGCCTCAGTTTACTCATCTGTAAAATGTGGATAAGTATAAAGCACTTTGAGATCTACAGGTGAAGAGCGCTATAAAATAACTAGGTATTGTTGTTCGATTATTAGTATTAAAGCATTGGATGGGGACTCAGGAGATCTAGGTTCAATTCCTGGCTCTACCAGATTTTGACAAGTTACCCAGTATGGGTCTCAGTTCTCCATCTATAAAATGATGACAATAATATTTTCTCCCAACTTTGTTAGTCTGATCTACTAAGGGCTGGTCTACACTGGCGGCAGAGGTCGACAGAAGATACGCAAGCTACATAATGTAGCTTACGTATCTCCCATCAATGGCTTACGTTGGACGTACCATGGTGTCTTCATGGTGCTGCGTTGACGGCGGGTGGACTAATTAAGTTGACCGGAGAGTGCTTTCCCATTGACTGGGCGAGTCTACACAGACCTGCTCAGTCGATGCTGGTGCATTGATGCCTGCAGCTGCAGCAGTATAGATATGCCCTTAGACTGTAATCTCTTCAGGAAGGGACTGTCTTTCATCATATAGAGACTTAGTACAGTGGGGCCCTGATCTCAGTCTCGGTTTCTAGGAACCATCATAAGACAAATACGTTTGTTTCATGAAGTTAGATTTCTGGAGCATTAATCCACAGCTACAGTTTTCAGCATCATCTCTACTCTCATTTTCCTATGAAGTGCTGAAGCTGGAAGGTGTGGGTGGGAGTATAAAACTGCTCAGCATTCACCTATCCCATCATTTGCATCAATGATTAGCAGAGTTAAGACAATGCCAAGTGCTTTTGAAAATCCCACCCTGTGTGCTTGCAAAAATTAAGTTCCACATCTGCTCTGTCAGGCCACTTTACAATGTCACTAACTTGATAAATCACATTGCTTATAAAACATCAGTCTCTAATAGCTAAATAGACACATGCAGGATCAAATGTTTGCCACACAAGCAATCAAACAAATTGATGATCAAGAAGAAAATGATTATGGAACTATAACTGTTCTATTATTAACCAGCAATCTGCATATCTTCCTCCAATTAATGTCTAAGGAATGGGATGTGAGTTAGTTGAAACCTAATTACTGGCACAACACTTTGTTGATTAGAAACACTGTAACAGTCCGTGCTGCTGCTTCAGTTGCATGAGGCCCATAATAATAACCAAATAGGATGTCAGTCATCGCGCTGCTGCTGGAAGTTTCTGTTGTGGCAATAACTTTCAGTGCAAATGTCCTTCATTCTCTCTGTCACTCAGCTTAGTAATTGCCTTGCCACTCAGAAATCCTGCTCTGATATAGAGATAGGATTTTGCCTGAGATATAAAGAAAAATATATATATTGCTTGAAATATAAAGCTGGTGTGCCAGGCTTCAAGCCTGGTTACTGGTATTAGCTGAGAAGCAGCAGTACCAAAAGGCTTCTGAACACAGGGTGTGTTTTTATTTACCTCTCCTCCATGTCCAAACGGTTTCCCACAAAAGTGTGTATATTGCACCTTTTCATAGAATATATCATCAGTATCAAATTCTTTGTCATAAGGTTTACCATTAGCATCAAACTCTTTATCATGAGACTTAATGGTAACACCAAATCCTTCATCATGGGTAGTCATTTCCAAGTATTTTTATCATACCATGGCATGCCTTCTGTTTAGACAGTCTGGTTTCTTCAATACACATTGTGTCTTTCAACTCCTTCCTGAACCTTAGCATGTGTTCAGTTACTGGTTTTTCTTTCCCTTCGGTGTTCCTTTCAGTATAGATCCTCCATCCAATCATATTCTTGGGGTTTTGGTATTCCAGGGTCTGGTGAGGAAAGAATGTAGGGAATTCTGCATATTGATTGGTCCTCTGTGCAGCTGTCTCCCAACCTCAGAGTTATGCACATGCAAAAAATACATCTCCCCTCTTGGGGTTACCCTGTGATCCGCACTCACAGTACTGGCACCTTCCCCGCCCCCTTTTGCTAGAGGGTTGTGATCTGTGCTAAGAGTTCCAGAGGGGTAGCCGTGTTAGTCTGTATACGGCAAAAACGACGAGAGTTCTGTGGCACTTTAAAGACTAACAAATTTAATATTTGTAGACATAAGCTTTTGAGAGATATCAGCTCTCTTCTTCAGATGCAGTAATACTGTTTCCTATTTTCTGTATTACTGCATCTGAAGAAGAGAGCTGATATCTCTCGAAAGCTTATGTCTACAAATATTAAATTTGTTAGTCTTTAAAGTGCCACAGAACTCTCATTGTTTGTGCTAAGAGTGTCTACTCTTTGGTCAGATGCACCTTTTCCTGGAAGCTCTCCCTTAGCTGCTTTCTGTGTCTTATCAGCCCTGGGGGAAGCCCTCCTTCCCCCTGCCAGCTGGGTCATTTACATTTTCACAGACAACAATTTCTTCAGTAGAATTTGCATCCGGTCTTAAAGAGACAGAGTTAATTTCCACAAACATATCAGTCCTGATGTCTTGAAAACCTGGGGTATCCCGTCACCACTTTCTCTGTCCCCGAGAAGTCAGCTTTGTGACTGCTCCCCTCTGCAGGGGGGTCAGTTGCACAGTTCCTTCTCAAAACCCGAATCACAGGCAGAGTGCGTGGGTCTACAGATGTTGAATCAGCCACTTTGTCCCGGGTATCCTCTCCCAAGTGACCAGTGAGGAGACATTCATGTACTTTCCTAGTTTCCTCCTCTGGCCCCCCCTCTAGGACACATCTCTCTATGATCTCTAGAGCAGGATCTATCCCCCGTTCAGCTGCAAAGGGCTCACAGATAACATTCTGGACAGTTTTCTCACTGACAGGCACGACAACCCCCTCACCTTTCCTGAGGAGGTGGTGCCTTTCGGCTGCAGTGCAGGAGCCGGTCTCAGCCTCCCCTATATTTGGAAGCATGCTGCTTTCCCCTGCAGCAGAGGAATTAAAGAGACTCTCTCCCATTCCTTCGGCAGTTCCTGGCATGTTATCCTTTCCCCCCTGGGATCCAAGCATAATATTCCTTCTTGCTGCGGGTCACCACATTAACAATCTTAGCTACACAAGAAAAATAATTTCCAATCAGCGTGTCAAATGAGATGTCTTCCATCATCCCCACAATCAAAAACACTTTCCAAATCTTCCCACAGCAAATTAATTCTCGCTAGTGGCACAAGGAACCTGGTTCCATTCCCCCCCAATCTCTGCCATTTGACCAGGTGATATGCTGGCATCTGGAACTACACTCTGCCTAACCAGAGAAATATGTGATCCTGTATCCTTCCACCCCAGACACTCTCTAGCATTAGTTTTGACGACCTTAATGTACTCCATGTCTGGCTGTATAGAAGCCAATCTCACAAAACTAATATGATAAGTCTCAGGTGCCTGCGAGATTTCTGTGTTGAGGACAGCAGAATTAACACAAGCTGTTTGTTGCCTGCCTCCTCCTAGCACAGGGTTTTTATTCCTCAGTGGAATTATAGTGACAGCCCCTCTTGGGCTCCTCCGTTGTCATAGGAGATCTGGGATGAGGATTCGAGGAATGGTTTAGAAGGGGGAGTGCCCAGCCACCCTCCTTTTGGTAAAATGCAAACCCTGCTTCCCACTAAGTTCAAACCCCTTGTTTGTGGTTTACTCTCAGTAGATGCCTGGGTCCACTCAAAGGTATCAGCTCAAGACGCCATCTCATCCACAGTTTTCACATTTTTGTCCCATAGACACGGTTTCCCATCAGCTTTACGTCTGCTTAGAAAATGCACCTGAGCAATGAGGTCAAACATTTCTTCAAAGCTTGCCACCCCATTTCCCCATCAAATCTTTCACCCTGTTTACATATTCACCATTATTCATACCAGCATTTCTTTTAAGATTTCCTGATTTCACTCTATATGTTTCAGAGGTAATCTGAAAGCATTTCAAAACTATTTCTTTAAATTTACAATGATCTTAAAGCATCCTAAATTGACATTTCATTGGATATATTCAGAGCTTTATCAGTTAACTTTGCAACCAAAGTGGGGATTCTCCTCTCATCAGGAATCTCATGAATCACACACAGCCTCTCAAAAGTAGTGAAATATTCTGCAACATCTTCTGTCTTGTTGTATTCAGTACACACCTATTCCCATTTGTGGATTTTAGAGAGATGGGAATCAATGGTGTGGGAAGGTTCTGGTGCTGTTTTTCTAGAAAGTTCAATTGGTGTTTATGCTCTTTTTCTTTTCTCCTCATCTTCCTTGGCTTGCAGTTCTAGGGCCCGCTGATGTGCTAACTCATGAGCTTCCTTCTGAGCCCCTATTTCCAGTTCCTTTAGCACCAAGATTCACTGATGTTCTCACTCTTTTTTGGCCACCTGCAGTTTGTACAGCTCCAACTTTGTAACTGTATCACTCTCACTGCTTTTTCTGTTCCTACCTCCCTTTTCCGAAATAAGCAAACAGAAAATAAACTTGTGACCTTCTTACTGGGTGGTTCTCAGCCACCGCTCTTAAAGTCTCACTTAAAATCTCTACACCAGTGTATGATTACTCTGTATCTCACCTCAGAACAACAAGCTGTGCATGTCATCCTGCTCACTGCACCACGGTGGCAGGATTCCCCAGGGTGCATATTGGACTGTGGGACTATGCCCTTCAAACGCACCAACCTGGGCTGCCTCTGACATTGTGATGCTGATGTCAAGCTACAAACCTCTGATAGGCACTGAACTTACACAGACATCCACACACCCAACTGTGTTTCATGGATGATCTCTCAGCCACTCATGAACCATCAGTAGGGTGGCTCCAGCCAGATCCCCCCAGCTCCCCACTCTTACACCCTAGAATTGTACTGTCTTGCACTGGTCAGAAGCCCGGCCAGTGTTAGTTCATGAAGTTTGTCACTCCCTCAATGTGGAGTGGACACACACTAGCCGTTGTAAACTGAGATGAGATTTTCCAAGCACTTCAACCAAAGCATAAAACAAATGTATTAACTACAGAAAGGTAGATTTTAAGTGATTATAAGTAGCAAGCGTAGAGATCAAAGTTGGTTACTTAAGAGAGAAAAATAAATTCACAGTCTAAGTTCTACAAACTAAGTAGGATTTGAATCAAGCAGTGTCTCACCCTGACAGATGGTACAAGCAGATTTCTATTCCTCAATACATAGGCTGGAATTATCTTCCAGCCTGGGACCACCCTCCCCCAATTCAGCATCTTTGTCTTCTAGAGGTTCTTCCAGTGCTGAGATGGGGGACCATGGGGGTGGGGAGGGGAAGAGAGACCAATAGATGATGTCACTTCCCATCTTTTACACTTTTTTCCTGCTTGCTGGAAAGATCCTTGCTGTGATGTGGGGATCAGGCAGCCCCCATAGGACAGGCAATCTCCATCCCCTACATGTTCTCTCTGAGATAGCTCTGGCTGTTGGGAGAGTGGATTCCCTTTAATGGGCCATCAGCACTGTCTGGCTACTCCTTTGTTGTACCTGAAAGAATGGTTGTAGGTGTTCCCAACCTCACAACATATTTCAGTAACACATATAGCCATACTTCATAACTTCACATACGATAGAACATTAATATCCTGTTCGATTAGATGTTCAGCATCTCAAGACTTCTAAAATGACACTTCACAAGGCATACTTTGGAGAAAACATATAACTATAACACAGTGGTGAATATGGGGGTTCCAGGGTTCTTCTTAGAGGTATAGAATGTCACAGAAGAGGAAAGCCCTTTGAAGAACTTACCACTTCTGTAACATTTGATTCCACTATGGGCATCTCCCCTCAAATCGTCAGTCTGCAGCCCCTCAGGGTCCTTATGGACCCCTTGTAGCTGCTGAATGCCCAAACAGCTACACATCCTAAAAAATACCTGCTTCCATGTATAGCTATTCAAAAGACCTATGTGCTTTGTACTTGATCACCAATCTGTGCATTCACAATTTACCGTTGTAACCCATTTGGAACCCCTTAATACACAGATTGAAGCCCAGTTGGTGCAGAATGCAGCAGTCAGCTTATTTAGCAATTCCAGCCAGGTAAGTCTGCAGTCTGCTGTGTTCCCCATGGAATACAAAATCAAATCCAAGGTTTCAATCTGATATCCAAAGCCTCTGCAATGAGATTGGCTCAGGCTACTGAAGAGACCACCTCTCCCACCATGATCACAACCTCCTCAGGGACAACCACAAGGGTGAGACTCACAAGCAAGGAAGATGGAACCTTTTTAATTGGCACAAATCACTTCCATGGATGACTGGAGAAACAGCTAAACTTCCCCGCTTTCCCATAACAGCAGCGAGGGAGAAAATTAGGAGAGAGGGAAAACTAAATCAAACCAGATATTTCTTCTAACTTTCAAAATTATAAAATGCTCACATCCCAAGGTGAGGAGCACAGCATAAATACATAAATAGATAGACAGCTACAAGACTTGTCTACATGAGGACATCCAGGAAAATTAATCTGAATTAACTAGAGGTGTAGATTTGAAGTGGATTAGTTAAACTACCTTAAATTCCTATGTGAACACCCGCATACAGAATTAAATTTAAACTAAACTGAATTAAGGCCACTTTAATTCTGAATGAGGAATTAATGTAGTTTAAATAGGAATTTAATGTAGTTTAACTAATCCACTTCAAAACCATACCTCTAGTTAATTCAAATTAATTTTCCAGGATTTCCTCATGTAGACAAGCCCACAATGAGTTAAGCTATAAGATTCCTTTTGTCATGAGGATTTTAAATCTTGGATCTGAAATTTAGTTTCCTTAGCCAGAAATAAGACCTTCAGTTTGGGTTACCATCTTGATAAAGCAAAAGTGAAAGGCCTGATTCCTCTTTACACTCAGGCCCTTTTTCACAGTTTAAGTGGGTACATAATTTACTCCCACTTCAAGACCCCTTTATACTGATGAGTAGTATAAAAAGGCTTTAGCATAATTGGGAATCAGGCCAAAAGAATACTGGCGTCAAACTAATGAGTGCAATACTGCAACAGCAAGAGGGAATTCCCATTCAAATAGCTGCCACCTGCTTTGGAAGGAAAATGGTTTTTGGAATTGCCTGGCTCCCATGTAGAAATGCAGCAAGTAGACCTGCGGGCTTGTAAAGGAGATGAAAGAGTTTGAGTGAGTATATGCAACAGATGTAGGTAAAGCAGGGTGAATAGTTTGTGATGAAGTATTTATTTGTCAAATTTCCTTTTCTGGGATAGTTTGCAAACTATGTACAAGCAATCTAAACTGGTAACATTTATGCATTACATCACTAGAGAGGCAATGTCCCGATTTATAGCACTGACATTAATACCCACAATTTAATGAGAAGCAGCAAAAATAGCCAATCTAGAATTATAGGAGACAGGATATTTGTTTCTAAGGATCTTTGAACTCATTACAAGTATGTATGACATAGATATGCATATTCCGATGAGGAATTTGTTATAACATCTGCTGGACAAAATACTGAATTAATCCATCCACTTTAGTTGCCTTCATTGATGACATGGACTCATTTCATAGCAAAAGCATTGAAGAGCAATATTGCCGTCAGAAAATGTTGTGATATGAATGAAATTATTTCCTGTCTTCAATGTACTTTCTATTTCAGAACATACTAGTGAAAGGAATGAGTTATGAAAGCCTTAAATGCAGCAAGCTTCTTATCTAACTGGAGCATGGTCTATATCTTATCCAAGCTACATCAATTTGGGAAGTAAAAGTATATTAAGTTATTGAGAAAAACCTCTTTCAGCATTACCTCAAATGATTCTATTCTGATTGCTGTATAATTCATTGCTGCGATAGACATCCTAAAAACTGCTCTTGCTTTAACAGTGCCAAGAGGCAAAAAGACACATTTCTGTTAGGGTGAACTGTAACAATGTATGGCCTTGGTCTGCTTCTGTGTTTTATTTACAAAGCCTGAGAGAACTGTTGCATGTTTGAGAGAATTTAGTTCTGAAGAAATTGGATTGAACACTGTTGAAAAGTCAAAATAGTTCATATGGAAATAATTTGTAATGGTATAACTGCATCCATGTAGAGTAAAAGCAGTACAGATTTTGTGTCTAGACAAGGCCTTCGTGTTTTTTGTCTCTCTGCCTGTTATCTTAGGGTATGTCTATACTGACGGCGGCAAAGTCGCTGCGGCCTGATTGATCTTTCTGGATCGATTGAGCGGTCAGTGTAGACCCGCTCAATTGATCAGGAAGTCAACTGAGTAAAATCACCCTTTCAAGTAGCGTAGCGCTGTGTCGACAGGAACACAGTTCCCGTCAGCACAGTGCAGTGAAGATGGCATGCAGAAGGGAAGCACAGAAGTCGATGGAAGTTACTCAAGCTACTCTGCGTACTTTGCGTAACTCCCATCTACTGCTGCCGAATCTCCAGGTAAATGTAGTTCAGGGCTGAGGAAGTCAGGTCCTTTCTAGCCTGAAAGGCAACAATGACTAGAGAGCTAGTGAAATGACTGCACTACATAAGCCAAAAGAATCAAAGTTAAATCTTTCAAAGGGGAAGAGATTTTTAGTAATGGATTTAAAACTTTTTTAAAACACTTATTTCACTTCTATGAAGAGCTAACATTTCAGAGAAAGAATCTCTGTTCAAGATTAAAAAACTCTCCCCTTTCATTGAAGTGCAACAACTCATAACATATATCCTCTGAAATCTCCAGGAGGTCCTGCAACAAAACCAAGGAAAACCAGGCTTGACATTGATATTTCTATGGTAAACAAACAGAAACAAAAATATTCAGCCCTTCTTTATACATTATAAAGGAGCAATAAAGGGCATAAGCCTAAATATTTTAAAAATGTTTTGCTGGTCATCATTAGGCAGGCATCAATAATTTTTAAATGGATCATTTCCTCCTGTTTGCATACGGGATTAAAAATAAGCTTTTTCAGGCTGGCACATACAATAGAGATTGATAAGAAATCCTGTCTACTGCATTTTATATATACTCATTGTGGCCCACATTTGACCCTGCTATAACTCCAGTGAGATCAATGGAGTTACAACGGGGATGGATTTGCTCTAATACAGTGGGTACATAACAATTCAGTAGTCCACCCCGATCAGCTGAGCACATGTTTAATTTAACCAAGTGCCTAAATCTTGCTGAGTTAAACACATTCTTGAGTGTTTTTCTGAATAGGGATGGACTGGTTACTCAGGTCCCACCGGCATCCAAAGCATTAGGGCAAATTGATTTTCCTTCCTCCAAGTTCTCTCTCTTTCTCATGTTCCTGTTCCCAATCTCTCCATACTCTTCCCACCTTCACCCTCTCCTTCCCATATATCCCCCACTAAAGAGTCGCATTCATTTTATTTCCTTCCCCACAAAAGTCACGCACACTTTTATGGGTGTCATGTGGTAGGGTCACTAAATACTCATATTAATAGGAGACAAAAGTACATTAAAAACAAACATATGCTTGTGTCAGTATTGCCAGTTTCTCACTCAACATCATGTTTCTCAAAGTGGAGGAATGTTTCCAGCACCTGATGCCAGGTCTACACTAGGGTTAGGTCAACCCAGTTACATCTCTCAGGGGTGTAAAAAATCCACCCCCCTGACCAACATAATTAAATTAACCAACACCCCACCCCCACATCTAGACAGCACTGGGTCAACAGAAGAATTCTTCCGTGGACCTACTTCACCCTTTCGGGGAGGTGGATTAACTGCAGCAACAGGAAAACCTCTCCTGTAGCAGAAGTGAGTGTCTACACTGAAGTACTGCTGCACTATAGTTGTACCACTAGTGTCTGACGTGTAGACATAGCCTGAAGCTTAGTACACACTTACCGGGAAATTCGGCAGCAGTCAACAGGAGTCACGCAAGCTATGCAGGGTAGCTTGTGTAACTCCCGTCAACTTCCTAACTTCCCTTTAGTGCGCCATCTCCACTGTGCTGTGCCAACAGGAAAAGCATTCCTGTCAACACAGCACTACGCCTTTTGAGGAGGTGGTTTAATTGAATCAACTTCCAGATCGATTGAGCAGTTCTTCACTGCTGCTCAATCAATTCGGATAGACTGATCTGACGGCGGCGAATTTGCCACCGGCAGTGTGTACATACCTTGAGTGTTCTGAACTATTTTATCATGGAACACCAAATAACTTGTTAAGATTCACTTTGAGCAAAGGATATCTTCCTCGAAGTCTACACTAATTTGACTTTTGTCTTCATGCCAAACACTTATTCCACTTAACTGTTTGCTTCTGGTAAACACAAAGCAAGTTCTGCTGGGTCTGGCAATGCATTTTGAACAGCTCCCCTTCTCCAGTGTTTCTACTGTAAAGAGTGAGCATCATGGTTAACTTATAAAGAAAATAAGTGCTCTAGACAAGAGCATGGAAATAGAATTTTAGCCATCTTCACTGGGGGAAGAAACCAATCCACCAAATGACACAACAAAGATTATTAAAAATAACAGCACAAGGATTTTAACCCCTTATCATATGAATCTCACTAACCAGTTTTAAACCAGTTCTTCCTTGGTTAACCCCCTTTCTCTTGAACTCTGTGTTTTTAAATTCTGTTTCCTGTTTTGGCTTCTCCTTTTCTAACTTCCTATGCCTGTGCCTCCAGCAAGACATGGCAATTCTGACTCTGCTAGTAATTAGTAGCCTGGAAATGCTCAACTATAGCTTTTACACAGTTGTCTGCGTTTGCCAATTTATCCTTTCCCTCTTTCTCTGGGAAGGACAGACCATTGGAGAAATGACCAAAAAGTAGTAATAAAACAAAAGAGGAATGTTCCATCTTTCATGTTTAATTCATATCACATTCACTCATTCACAAACATGAGACACCCAGACCAGAAAGAGAACTGCATCTCAAATGGAATGAGCAGAAAAAAAACCTGAAAGAAAAAACCACTCAGCTGCTACAGAGACACACCTCCTTGTCAGAGTTTTGATTAATTAAACAAAGTACCAAGACATTTAAGGTGTTCCAGAAAAAGCTCCTAGGATGGGCTACTAGGATGATCTGAGGAATGGAAAACCTGCCTTATGAGAGGAGACTCAAAGAGCTTGGCTTGTTTAGCCTAACCAAAAGAAGACTGAGGGGAGATACTAGTGCTCTCTATAAATACATCAGAGGGATAAATACCAGGGAGGAAGAGGAGTTGTTTAAGTACAAGGTGGACACAAGAACAAATGGATATAAACTGGCCATCAGGAAGTTTAGACTTGAAATTAGATGAAGGCTTTTAATCATCAGAGGAGTGAAGTTCTGGAACAGCCTTCCAAGGGGAGCAGTGGGAGCAAGAAACCTAGCTGGCTTCAAGACTGAGCTTGATAAATTATGGAAGGGATACTATTATGGGACAGCCTAATTTGGCAATTGACTGATCTTTGACTACTGGTGGTAGATATGCCCAATGACCTGTGATGGGGTGTTTGATGGGGTGGGTTCTGAGTTACTACAGAGAATTCTTTCCAGGTGTCTGTCTGGTGAGTTTTGCTTACACGCTTAGGGTTTAGCTGATTGCCATATTTGGGGTTGGGAAGGAATTTTCCCCCAGGGCAAATTGGCAGAAGCCCTGGGGGTTTTTCGCCTTCCTCTGCAGCATGGGCCAAGGGTCACTTGCTGGTGGATTCTCTGTACCTTGAAGTCTTTAAATCATTATTTGAGGACATCAATAACTCAGTCACAGGTAAGGGGTCTCTTACAGTAGTTGGTGGGTGAAGTTCTGTGGTCTGTGTTGTGCAGGAGGTCAGACTAGATAATCATAATGGTCCCTTCTGACCTTATAGTCTGTGAATTTATCTATGACAGTGATCTTCACTATTTTTCAAGTGGGATCCACTTTGGCAAAAAACCTTCAATGTGAGAGCCACATCAACTACTAAATTAACACATTCCTTGCTACTCCTTAATGATGTAATATTACAGAGTGACTCATATAACTAAAACTTTTGTTTGTTTCTTTCATTAATATCAATAGTTACGGTCTAATCTGCTTTTCCTCCTGTTTCACTTTCCGATTTTCTCTTTAACGGAATTAAGAATCTATCCATTCTTTCCAGTAACTCACTGGGTCCAAAAAATAATATGACGCAAACGGTTGAACACTGAGTTCTACATTGGTTGCTATGGTAATATTACGGTTATACAATGGATATACTTAGTTGTACTTATTGGTGCACATCATGTAAAGAAGGTGGACTTTGATAGGCTTGGTACATATTCTAATGTTAAAAATAAAATAAATTGGAATGTAAACAATTAATCAGGGAGCCATACTTAGGGTCAATGGGAGTTGCCACTGGCTCCCGGGCCGTGCAATGAAGAACACTGATCTATGAGATTTTATGGAAAAGGTGGGACTGTCATGGTAAAACTGAGACATGTGATCACTTTATCTGTAATAGAATTTGGTTGGGATGTATAGCAACACATGGGACCAGACACTATCAGGAGAGCTGATAAGAGGAATTTCAAACCTCTTGGGATTGAATTGACAACACTGTTGATGTTGGTTTAAAGATGTGCATGATGATTAGCAGAGGTATCTGATTCCATGACAATTAATTCGTGAACTCCCACAGGGTTAATAGTAAAGTTCTCTACAGCTGTACTGCTCATTTTTAGCTATGACTTTGAAAAAATATGTTAACCACCACATACATGTTCATACTGTGCTAATATAATAATTAATTATGATTATAGAGCTGCTCTAAATCCTATGGAAATTGAACAGATTTGGCAGAGTGATTTTTTTCAGATTTGGCCAATAGTCTGTAGGAAGGAATTACTTTATCATCAAGCCAGGCACACCAGGAAAGCAATCTCAATCTGTATTGTGTCTCAGTCTGCACTGTATCCATTGACTCCAATAGAAGCTGCTGGATGCCCAGTACTTTGAAAGTCAGGCCCTTTGTTTAGGTGCCTAATGGTGTGTTCTTATTTTTTAAAAACTCCAGGGGTTCATTTTGAAAAGCATTCAAGAGCACAGTGAGACTTGTGCTCTTAAATTTCATAGGTGCTTTGGAAATTCCACTTGTTGGTCTTAACATGTGAATCATAGGAATGTATAGCTTGGGAACTGATGTATGTTTTACAGTTACTGCATAATAGGGAAAAAAATATCATTTACAAATATCCACGCTGATTTAAAGTGATAAACCAGATTTTCCCCCACAGCCACATGGGTTTTGATGAAAGCCTTTCTATATTTCAGGATTTCAAAGACACAAGCCTTTCCTTTTCCTTTTTGTGTCTTTTTCAATCTCTTTCCATTAAGTTAGTTAATCTAAGAGGAGCAATGTATAACACACCCCTTCCTGCAATGTAGCTTTATAGAATAAGCAATATAATTTAATATTTGCCCTGGTTAGAGTGTGAGTCCATTAAACGGGTTGCGTAGTTTGGCAAAACTGCACACAACTGGGGATGTTGTGCTGTTGGGTAGGGATTCCCAGTGCTTTGTAAGAGTGGCAATATTGTGACTCCTCTACAATAGCCTTGCGACCCCCTTTTGGGTTGGGACCTCCAGTTTGAGAAACGCAGATCCAAGTCATTAATGAAAATACTGATTACCACCAGACCCAGGACAGAAAACAACTGATATCTCAGGTTCTCCTTCTGCATTTCAGCCTTCTTGTGCCAGAAACATATTTTGCCTTTGTGCTCCATCCTTAATTTTACTGGCAGTAGCAGCTCTTGTGCTAAAGTTCATTTTTTATTTCAGCCAGTTCCCAACTCCTGGCCAGTCTCTGTGGCATGAGGCTAGGTAAGAATATAATTTTTGCTTCTCAAACATTAAGTTTTATTTAGGCCTTGCTTCTTCAATTCCAGCTGTCATGTTCCATGCCTTTTTCATCTCATCTTTCACAAGTCACTTGGATCAAGAATTTATTTCCTTGCTGGCACCTCAACTACACAGATACTTCTGAATCCCATTTGGATCTCCAGGTGCTTTGTGTGTCCATCCATCCACCAATTTACATTGCTCAAGCTTTTCATGGTGGGGTGAGTGCTTCATTGTTTTTAACCTCCTTAGTTTTCTATTCAAGGCTATCTAGTCCCTTTTCGTTGCCTATCATTTTCTTATTCTTATCCAATGTGCTGATGTCAGCTCTTGCTATCAGAGAGGTCATGGAGTTCTAAAGTTTATCACCTCTTGAAATTATTCTAGAAGCTTTTCCTTAATGGAAGGATCCTTTGCTCCCTGTAGTGTCTGTGTAATCATTGAGGAAACATGGAGTTCTAAAAGAACTAGAAAGGCAGTCCTCTGATGTGGAAATTGACAATTTGCCAAGTCATTGGATGGGAAGTACTAGTTCTTCTTATTGGAAACTTTATACAGTTCCCATTTAGAGATCTCAGAACCATTACATGAAGTCTAATAATGCTCAGATTATGTAGTTGCTCTGCTACTTAAAACATTCTAAGGGCTGGTCTACATCAGAAAAGTTGAACTAATGTAACTAAATTGATTTAAAAGTGATCTAGTTACCCTGATGCAAACCCCTAATGTAGACATGAGAAAGGGTTCAACAGAATCTTCAACAGAAGATGCAGTTTCAGAAAATCTAAAGTTTCAGTTTTGTGAAAATTTTCCAGTTTTCCACTAGGAAAGTCTAAAGCAAATGTTTCATTTTAGGTTAGGTTGACTTGAATCAAAACATTTTGATTTGTCAAACTAAATCAAAATATTTGATTTCAGCTGAATCGTGGGAGATGTAGTCCAGTAGGGGAGTCCAGCCCAAAGAGGTGAATGGGGGCATGAAGCACTCAAACTACAGCCACCATGAGGCATTGTGGCAGCTCTGGAAACAGATTAATGTTGAACAAGACAAAATGAAGCGTGGCTTCACTTGTTTTATCAAACAGACAGGAAACGTTTTGATTCAGGAATGTCAAAATGTTTTATTATGATTAAAAATTAGATTTAGAAATGTTTTACTGCAACTTTTTGTAATTTTTCCTTTTGCAACAAATTTTGATGTTTCAATTTTTTGTTCCAATTTGGGATGCCTTTTTTTTTTTTAAATGGGAAATTCTACAGTGCAAAAATTCCAGGTTGTGCCCAGCTCTAGTAGACACTCTTTAACCCTTTTAACCTTTGCTTAAATCAGCTTAGTTTAATTTGGTAAGTTACCAATGCAAGTTAAACTATTTAAGCAAGAGTTTAACTGGTTTGAGCTCATCTACAATTATGGGTTTGTCTTGGTGCAACTTTTCTAGCAGAGACAAGGCCTAATTCTCTGCCCCCATTGCTTTAGCTGGTGAAATCATTCTATTTCAGAGGAATGTTCAATTTTTCAGATGCACCTGTCTCAAATTCTGACATTCCCTAATAAAAGAATGATAAAAAAAGAAGTCTGTTTTTCTTATAACAATTTTCTTACTGATGAGAGATGGCATGTTTTAATCGGATGGGAGCTTCCCTGCTCCCCTGAATAAGTGATCAAGCTAATAAAAATGCCAGTTTCAAAGACATTTAAAACTCTAAAAGGTGGGGAGCCTTTGATCAAGAGTCATAGTGTTATAACTCCCCAACAAGAGCAGGGTACGTGAATGGCTCAGGATGTTGGTGAGAGACTACAGAGCCTTTCAGCTCTAAACCAGAGGTACCAATTCATCCCAGGTCAGTCCTTAATAAATGCAGTTGCCATCCACTGGCAGGTTTTATACAGCACCATAGATGTTCTTGACACTTTACAGGCAAAAAGAAAAAGAGTCTCTTCCCCAAGGAGCTTAACAGCCAAAATAAATCAAGAACACATTCAAATCACAACAGAATGTGGCATGAGGGAGATGGATAGTGGAAGGAAAAGACTGCTCTTAGAATATGTCTGCACTGCACACTTCATTTGGTGCTGTGTAGAGTACACACTTGCACAGCCTCCCATAGCATGGGTATAAATAGCAGGGTAGCTGGTGAGGCCCCAGCTATGCCTCCCATCTACACTGATATTTTACCAGTTAGTTACTGTCCTGCTGCCTCCCTCATGCTGGAGCCTTTCCCCACTACAGGAAGAGACACCCCCAACAGGGAAAGGCTATGGCAGGAGAGAGGCAGTGGGAACAGGTTGGACAGCTCTCCACCGTGAAGTCTTTGCTTGAAGTAGAGAAAGGCTCTGGCACCTCCCTGCCACTGGAGCCTTTTCCCAGCTGGAAGGAAAAGCTATAGCAGGGGTGAAAGGCTCTGGCAGCACCCTGCTGCTCGAGCCTTTCCCAACCTCAGGAAAAGGCTCCAGCTCACAGGAAAGACTCTTCCAGCTCCATGCTGGTTGGGCATTTTCCCTCCAGAGTGAAAGGCTCTGGCAGGGGATGGGAGGTTGAGGTGGAGGCAGTGGCCTTTCCTCACTACCTCTCCTCTGCCCATCACAGTATATTCATTCTGGTGTTGTCATTTGGTGACCTCTCTCTTTCTCTCTCATTGTATGATGTCAGCATGTAGCTACATCATAAACCACCAACAGCCTTAGGGCCAACACCAACTGGCACAGCATTTGACTTTTCAGAATATGCGGAATAGCCATGCTCTGAAGATCTAGGTCTTTGAAAAGTGCCTCAAGCGGAGTATCCCAAAATGTGGACACCCAGAATCACTAGTTGCTTTTGACAATCATGGCCCAATCTCTCTAGGTACTATTACTGCATTTCTTCTTAAAGGCATCCACATAGGGACTGAGACACTGCAGTGCCATGTATCACAGTACCTAACTTTTAGGCACCTAGAAAATCAGAGGAACCACACTGTGATCCACAAACCTGGAGTTTAGGAACCTAAGTCTGGGCTTTAGGTACCTAGATGCCTTTGTGGATCCTACCCATAGGCCCTGAGTCGGGGGGAGGGAGGGGGAGGGAAGGGGAGGGGTTTAAGACCAGTTATCATCTAAGTACTTGGGTAGTCCCATTAAAGTCAATGCAACTATTTACTTACTTCACATTAGACACACGTTCCTGAATCAGGCTCAGAATGCTGTTACTCAAATAGGTGTCATCATTACAGCATCTGAAAGGAGATTATTTTTACTCAGGGGTGACCTGGGAGGGAAAAAATATAAATAACCCCATATATTTCTAATTCTTTTCTTATTAAAATTTTAAATGTAACCATATGACTGTTGAGACTGGAAGATAAAGCAAGACAATTTCCCTGGCTTTTAGCAGAGATGAGCTCAATTACCAAGGTTATTTTGGGTCTGGAAATGGAATTACAAGTATCTCTGATACGTGCCTATCTGCATCCTTTTTGCCCCCTCTTGGGACTGCTAACACTACAAAGAACATTCACCTTTCAGCTCCTGTGCATTATAATAGTTATTCTGCGATGCCAGCCTCTACAAAACACTGCCTTTTGGGGATTATGAAGAGACCTGTTGTATTACTTCTGTAATGGGGAGCAAATTCTTCTCTCCCATTTAGCATCTTATTCCACTCCATTGATTTCAGTTGATTTCAATCTTACTCGTGGAGTAAAATGTTGCTCAGGATGAGCATAGGTTACAGATGTTGCTCCTTGGGAATAAAGTCCCAGATTCCTTTCCATGCCAGAGTTCCACTTGGCTTAGCAGAGCGGGCGAAGGATGGCATCAGGGAACATTCTACAGCTGGTTCTATGCCAGTCTTGTCTTGGTGTAGCTTTGGTGCTGCTCTAAGTTATAGTGGTGTTAATGGTCCTCATGAGACCATCTGCCAGTGAATGATTGCTCCAGTCACACCCCTCCCTGCCGCTCCCCACCTCAGTCCCCTTGTGCTGGGGCTCAGATTGGGAGATAGCTATAGTGAGTCTGAACCCAGTGCATCAATTGCAGAGGAAATAGAAGCTGATTTCTGTCCCCTTTGCAATGAAAAGTGATGGGGTAAAGGAGAGAACCTAGCCCAAAGTTTCCTTGGATGACTAAACCACATACTGTTTCCCACAATTTGTTTTACAGACCCCTTGATACTCAATTTGGAATGATTGCTCTGACCTTCCTTTGCCCGTTTTTCTTTTATTAGCTTTCCTGCTCTGTGTATTTGCACTGCATATCACAAATATTATAAGTGATCCAAAATAAATTCTAACTTTCCCCATTTTAGTGTTTTGGTTTCTGGTGACAGTCTAGCAATTTACTCCACACTAAGAGACAGGAAAGGTCCAGCCTCTGGATAAGTTGTCTGGCAGCTCAATAGAAGAATGAGTGTCACTAGTGCAATACAATTTTAAACACTTTTTATTGGCTCCCTCCTGGAAAATTATAGCAGTAGCTTGCATAGCAGATGTACGAGGCTGCAGGCAGAATGTATCTGTTTCCTTTCTATACAAGTCACTCTATACGAGTCACTCTATTCTCTACATCTGTAGACAAGGAAATTTCACATAATGTCATCATAAATCATATCTATAATAAAATGATTTTTAAATATAGCCATATCCCTTTGTATTTTAAAAATTGACCTTTTTTTACCCTTCACCCCAAAAGGATTCTTCTGTTTCCCTTCTTTTTTCCTGAAGCTTTGCCAGCTCTGCAGGTTTGGTGTTGGCTTTCCTAGTAGCACTTAGAGTAAAAAGGGGTGTAGGGAGTCAGGGAAATGTCAACAAGAATTCACTTCCTCCTGATGAATTGAAAACATTCAGCACCATGTTTCCTGCTGTTTTATCAGACAATTGTTGCCTACTGGCACAGGTAAAAATGGAGACAATCCAGACAGGAAGTTAGAGAGCAGAGCCTTGTTTCTTGGTTTCAGCATGTTGCTGGCAACCTTTAAATACCAAGAATGGATTATGTCCTTCCTCTTCCTCAATTGTGCAAAGGTATGTTAAGGAAAGAATTATCAATAGTGTTAAATGGGAAGATGGAGGGACTGAGTTGCAGGGAACTTGATATCCACCAGTTTTTGGAGTGGTGCTCCTCACTGTGATTTTCCATCAATGTGATATTTAAACATATACTGAAATTGTTAGGATTTTGTAAAACTAAATATAATGGATCGAAATAAATACATAAAATAAATTTCTCTAAATACTAGATCACAGGTATTTTGAAAGCCATTCCCTGCCCATTATTCGTGTCCATCTTACATCGCAAGCTCTTTGGGGCACAGCCTGGGTCTTCACATGCTTGCACAATGCCTAGTAAAAATAAGTGGCATGATACGTGTCATATTATTTAGCCACTAGATGTGTGTGTGCTGTAGAGAATTCCAGACAGATCGTGATTACCTCGTAAACAAGCAAGATAAAGCTGGAATACAAGCTGTGTGGTAGCCTGTTTGTCTGGGTCTATAGTTGTAGCTTTTTTGTTCCTCTTTAGTGATTCCATATATTATGACAATGGGCTTTAATGCTAATTGGGTGGACAACTGAGCTCTGGTGTTAACATGGCACAGATATTAAACTGTTCTATTCCTGGAAGACCAGAGTTTCAGATAGGGTGCATTTTTAAGTTCTGTGCTAGGGAAGGCATTTAGCATCACACCAAATGACACACTTATTCCAGGAGCTTGCAGGTGGCAAGAGTGCATTGTTAACACACTAATAGTGTCCTCTTCTGCTACTCTCACAGACTGACACTGAAATGGCATTGATATATTTGGGCAGGTGTGCAGGTTCAAATGTGGCAAAGAGAGACAATAGTGAGAGAAATTAAATGAGATTCTAACAAGAAAATTATGGGAAACAAAAAAAGAAGACGTAGTCACAAGCTATTAAAATGCTCTATAGCATTTGCATTTTGTAGATTGTTCTGTAAATTTCATGTAGTCTAGTTTTTGTCAACAGGAAACACTGTTGGTGTGTCGTTGTCTTCCTCCCAGGTTAAGGTCAGTCTCCTAGTATCTCAGGGTATGTCTAAATTGCAATCTAAATTGCGATCAAAAACCTGCGATCATCAACTGGCATTGTTCATGCACAATGTAACTAGACTGAATACAAACAAGTGTTACCCCAGGAACAAACATTTGAAAGCCAGAGGGATAGTCATATATATAACTTCAGATACAAAGATGATACTTGCACATAAATAGGATAATCATATTTGATAGATTGTAACTTTTCCACTTACATCTACATGACATACTTTGTATCAGATTTGTTGCAATTATATAACAGTGGTAGCACAATGAGATATCTGGTCATATTTTAATCATACAATGTCACAGCTGTGCTCTAGGACCCTGCGAGGTGGGAGGGTCCCAGAGCTCGGGCTGCAGCCCAAGCCAGAACATCTACACTGCAATTAAACAGCCCCTTATTCCTAGCCTTGCAAACCCAAGTCAGCTAGCATGGGCCAGCTGCAGGTTTTTAACTGCAGTGTAGAGATACCCTCAGATGACCAAACCCTTCTGTTGTTCCATTTTTAGACCTATATCTGTATTCATCTTCCTTGGCTAAGCTAAAACCATGAGCAACAGATGATACAGTGCAACAAATAATGTGCTCTATTAAAAGAATTTATATAGTTATTAAATTCTTAAAGGCTTGCAGTGCTGCAACATGACTGCTGTTAGAGCAGAAGACTGAATAAGAAAATTTGGAGCTGGACTGAAATATTAATATAATCTCCCTTCTAGGAAATGTAACTTATTGCTTTAATATTTTATAAACAGGTACATGCAGAGTGGGGATAGAGGAGTGGAAATATACTTTGTATGCTTTTGCTACATGCTGTATTGCATGAACACAATTACCAGCCGATTTATTAGCTGGGAATTAACACTAATAAGTGTGATAGGCAAGAGATCCATGCTTGTCTCATTGCAGGCAAGGAGAATTTTGCCATTGACCTCCATAAGACCAGGATCTTTTTGTGCTTATGGTATCACTGAAATAAGACAGTGATGTTCTTTGTCTTCTTTCTCTTCATATCCCTTGACATTTCCCTCATTCACAGAAGCAGGGTTGTAGAGCCTCTATAGACTTTCCTATCATATTATCTGGCTGAATTGAAATTGCAGTTGTACAAAGACAAATTGCCAAAATCTGTGGATCCAATCATCTGGGCTGGCATATGGCAAATAGCCAAGCAAAAAAGATTGCAGTTTACATGGGATGAGGAGCAAACCAATGCAAAAAACATGGAAAACACTATGATGCTCCTATCAGACACTATAAGGTTTACTCCCTCATTGAGTGCAGGTGATGTGCACAGGGTCAGTACACTGTCTGAAAGAGGTGGATGCAAAAGTAGGTATGGGTAGGAAGGAAAGAGCTGTACTGTATGTGCTCCTCCCAAATGAACTTAAAGGACCTGCTGTGAAGAACACACTGTGAAATGGGTCCAGGTCAGTGCTCGGTCTTCCTATATCACCAGCCCTGGAACCAGTGAGATTTGAGCTCATTGGGTCACAGTTCAGGGCAACTGCATCTGTATTTCCCCTTAGTGCTCCTTTGACCCAGGTCTTTCAACCCAAAACTCTAGATAACTTTACTCCATGCTAAGTGGTGTCAGGAAATCAATCAATGGAGAGACGGCCATCCGACTGATAGACGGCTAGCAAAAACTACACAACACAAGAGTGCTTTTACTTAAAGCTATATGTTATTTAGTCTCAAGCACTTACCCATCTCTGCAACAGGTTAGTAAAACACCCCCAAATCTCAATAATTACCAAAGTTTGGTGTGGCTTTCAAGTGGTACAGTGACAGATGTCCAATTGGCCGGTCTCTCAGCTGCCGCTGGGGACCCCAAATTGTGCCCATGAAGAGATCTCACTAATCCAAACCTCTCCCGCTCCTTATTAATCCTTGTTAGTAGACAATGACACAAACAAAACAAACAACTTATTGGGCAATCAGTTTCAAAAGCCAAGCAAGAGGTTTCCTCAGATCACTAAGTGGTCAGAGGTGTTCCTGCAGAGCCTGCATGCCTTGTGGCCTGAACATACACATCCCAGAAGGCAAACATAGATACGCTGCTTGTTTTTCTCCTAAAACAAAGACCCCAGCACGTTCAACAGAGATTTCATCAGGGAAGGGAGCAGGGTTGAGTAAAGCTTGATCAAGAGGCTCCTGTCCTTCCTGGCTTTGTCATGCTAAGGCTAAGACTGCAGCACAGGCCTGCAAAAAGGCCTACTCATTTGGCTGCTATTAGCAACAAATATAATTAATATTACACTATCGGTAGTGGTCCCTGGCCTTTTTAAAGTCCAGCAAAATCTCCCCATACAGTCCAGCCAGCTCAGGGTCCCAGCTTCACAGCCTTGCCTTTCTTGAGTGGAGACCTCCCTTCTGACCAGGGTATTTCCAGGCTCCACAGTTCCCTGACTTCACAGTGTTATTCCCAGCAGTGACAGGCAGCTCAGCCATACTTGCTTGCTTTCTCTTCAGAGATGGTTAATAGTGTGGTTGTTATAGATACCACACAGCTCTTTTTATGTAAGGATTGGAACACTCTGTAGACCATTTGTTGGATCAGGAAGAAGGCCCTGAGACTGTTTAAAACCTGGCTATTTATCAACGGTAACTGTGCAAGAGGTACCCTGACCGCAATCCTGCCGGTTTAGTAGTGTTACCATCAGCAGGTGGCCCCAGCACCCATCTCTCCCTCTTGCAGTGGGCACTGTCTCCTCCATGCCCAGCCCCCTGCCTACCACATTACTTTCTTGGCCCATTCCTTTTTCTTGTTACCATAACCAATTTGTTAGCCAGTAAGGGGAATTTCTTACCTGCCCTTGCATTAATACTAATGTCACTTGCTGCCTCCTGTGGTTTCAGTAAGTACCATAAACGAGGAGACATTATGGCAGCACCCTCCGTCTATGGTAAGGAAGTGCTGCCATTACCACATCCACTGCCGTTTCAAATGTTGGAGGATATTAAAGTGTATATAGTACTTCCATGTGAATAAGTCTTTGTGTGCCCCTTGCTCCTTTTAAAAAGCCTTTTTTTTTTTTTTTTTTGTGCGAAACAGGATAGCCTGGCGTTCTTTATGCACGATGAGGGGGTTTGTAAGTGTGGATGGGGGATAGGAGACAAAATACTGTGACACCCTTCCCTTACCAACTGAGAAATGGGAACGCTGACTGGCCTGTAAATGAAGATAGATTTTCCTTACCATTGAATGTAACATACTTTTCTTTACAAGTCTTCTAGTCCCTAGAAAGCTGTAGACTAATTTCTCAAAGAGCTGCCAATTATTTGTGTGGAATTCCTGTAACTTTCCATGATGAAGTGTGCAGCGAACTGTTCCCAAGCAATAAGTTTGCACTGTAACCATTCAACACCAATTACCTGATGCACAAATGGAAACTTCTATTCTACAGACTATGTTTAAAAAAAAAAAAAAAGATTTCCAAATAAATTATGTAAGATTGCACAACATTACCCATCACAACCAAAACAAAACCTCTACAACTGTCTGGCTAATACATTGTGAAAGTTATGCCTTCAGTGTCTCATGTGAGTGCTAGTCGGTGGCAGCAGATGTATGTAACTATTTGCAGTAGGCAGTGATTTTAGAGATATGGAATAACTGACGTAAATGAATTCTGAGATTAAAAATGGGCCCCCCTCTGAATTTTTAAACGTGAATCATATTATTTTTATGATGCTGCGCATACAAAGTAATGCACATTGTTTCTATTTTGAAATACATTTGATCGTATTTTACGTTAAGAGTACATTCATAAGTAGCTTATAAAGGATTAGTAAACAAAAAATAGTGTCATGAGCATGTTACAGACATGAGAAGTATGCATTGTAGATGTCTATAAATACATCACTACAAGGTGTTCTAGATGGTTATAAGCAACCTACTGATATGTTGGAGTGATAACAATTGATTAAACCTTTATAATACAGAAACCTTTTTTTCCAATGTACTCTTAATATAAAGTGTGCTTGATTTTTTTCTGTCAGGATAATTCTAATGTCAGTCAGGCACATTTTCTTTATTCTCAAATTCAACTAACTAGTCTTGCATGAAGAGAATAAAGTAGAAAGTGATGATTGCAAGGAATTCCAGGGCAATGTTAAAGTGTCAGAACAGATGATACTGAGACATTCAAGACTCTGGTATGAAAGACACAAACAAGGGCAACCTTTTTTGGGAGGAAACAAAAAATGTTTTCTCTTAAAATCAAAATTTCTATCAGCTACCCACCATGAGGCATCATCATTTTCATTCTGTCCAACTCTACCAGCCACCAAAGGCCTGCAGGGAGACTCCGGAGGCCATTTTCATTATTTTTGCTTAATTTGTGGACTTTGAGTACTTACGGGAAGGAATGTTTAATTATTACTGTGTGATTGGATAGCCAGTTGTTATTCCCAATTTCCATGTCTTTTCTTTTTGTTTTGGGTTTCTACCCTTTCCTCTTCTTTGTTTCACCATTATCTGTTGCTAGAATAAAAGATTTATGGATACTGATAATCTGTTGGTCTTTGATTTGCTGTAATTATAAATTGTTGGGTCCTAGAGATCATAGGGACTGTCTATTAGTTTATGCACTTTCCCATTGGTTTAAGGCACAGAGCAGAGTGATCCCACAACCCACTGGTGCTAAGGTGGATCACTGAACCTCTGAGGATGGAGAAACAAGGGACTCTACCACACTTGAAGGGCCAGGCTATCCCAGGAAGGAATTATATTTGTTAAAACACATCGATGAAAATATTCCTGCTTCAAGAAACAGTTAGTGGGGAAATGGCATGGGTTAATTTAATTGTTGTTCAGCTGAAGAGCCTTTAGACATACATAAGCATGCACGCAAGCACGCACCCCACCACCCTCCCTCCAGATCATGTAGTTGCTTTTCAATCTGTTGTGAAAACCAAAAAATGCTTAAAGCTCCTGACATAGATCACCTTGTTGGGGCACGCCACTCATCTAAATGATATTGTACAACTGACAGGTAAATGGACCACTGTGCAGTGTGATCCTGCCACCAACCAACCTGAAATTAACAGGTTAAATGAATTTTTAAAAAAGGAAACCTTTATGTGGTCCGAAAACATGCTGAGGTTCACCTGTGCTTGAAGTATAGTGTTTGAAGATGGTTCAGTGTGTGTCTGATGCGCTTTAGACATTAAGTAGGGGAGTAAAGATTTGGCCCTACATGTAGCAATAAATAATGAATGCTTTCAACAGCTAATTTGCATCTGAATTAACCAGGCTGGCTAAATAAAAAATTCACCGATTATGAAGGTGGAATTTAGCATGCGTCTTTCAGAATTCCTATTGTGCTGAGTGAGTGGGGACAGAGGCAGGCACTAGCGGCTCTGTTAAAAGCACCATTAATGTAATTTTCCTAGAATTATTAGACAGTTCACACTGAAGAACTGGAAATTTGATTTTGCTGGAGGGGGTCTTCCAGCAGCCTCTATTTTCTTTCCTGGTTCCATGTGACAGAGCTCTTCACTGCAGCAAGAATGCTTTTTGGATGAGACTGTCAAACAGACTTCTCCATTCGGCCTCAAAGTGGCTCTGGAGAGTGACACAAAGCACTTCTCTGCTACTGCAGTCCCACAGGGTTGGGAGCGTTATTCCTTTGCAGTATTCACCTGCTCTCCTGGGGAAATACGAGCCAGCTTCAGACCTTGACAATAACTGGCAGCCAGTGATATGCGTACATGGGGAACAAACAACGCTTACTAAACCTAGTGACAACTTTATAGGTTCTGGAGGAAAAAGGCTCCTTCTCTTTCTCCTCTGGGTGACTAAAGGCAGAAGCGAGTGGCAAAGGAGCCAATGATGGGGAAAAGTACCCTGCCTTTTAGCAGCCTATCTACAGCTTGCCATACCATGATCAAGAGGGAGAAAGGGAGGGGGTGAAAAAATAGACACCTTTTAATGGAGAGGTGTATATCCTTTCACATCTTTGTGTCTCATGTTAATCTTTGCTTTATGAGACTCACAGCATGGTAGCCTCCTTCACCACAGGACTTGAAACAAGAAATGGGTAGGAGATTAGGTGGTCACATGTGGAGTTATAAATATATGGAGGGAAAAGGTATTTGCTTTTTTTAATAAGAGAACAAAAAAAGATGATGAGGCAGGGTTGATGAGGTATGCGAGGAAGGCCCACAGGTCCAGATCCTCAGCTGATATCAACCAGCATAACTCCATTGGCTTCAGTAGAGCTACACAACTATGGCCCAAGTAGGACCTGGCCATTGTGTTTTATTTCGTTACAAATATGAGGATACATTTTTTAAAATAGTCATAGAATCATAGAATTTTAGAGTTGGAAGGGACCTCAGGAGTTCATCTAGTCCAATCCACAGCTCAAAGCAGGGCTAACCTCAGCTAAATCATCCCAACCTGGGCTTTGTCAAGCTGCATCTTAGCAAATAAACTAACTACTTTTTGCTTCAGTGTATATGTGCATTGTGAGGTTCATTAATCCTACACATGATGCCTCAACTATTTGATACATTGGGCAAATTCCATTTCCACTGCTGTCAGACGTACCATATACAGTGGTCACCATTAAAATGTTGGTGTTTACCCAGAGTTATCACATAATTGTCCATGAGATTCTGTAGTGAGGATCTGATCCAGAGCATGGTGAAGTCAATGGAAAGGCCCCTATTGTTATCAAATAGTTTGAAATAAGGATCTATATCCCTTTACTTAGTGGAGGAAATTGATGTGGTTTCTCAATCCTCATCATATGGTACCTCTAGGTAGATGCTGACTTTCTAATAGTGAATGTTGTATGATGGTTTTTAAATGCCAATGTTCCACTGCAACACACTTGCTGCTCCTCTCTCCTGTGGATAGAACATGGTTGCATTCTTCAGCGTGACAGGGTTGAATGGTGGCACTTGAAAGAACAGTAGCTCAAATAGAACAAGATTGTTTCCCCATTCTACAAGTCATTTCACTTTAAGATCTAATTCCACCTAAGAATTCACAAGGGTTATTTTTTCACTTAGCTCCAGGGAAGATTAACAAAATTTACATCTCACCTGAATGAGCTTCAAAATCACCATGTGAAGAGACTTAAAAATACTGTTTTCTTAGTAATAGAAGGTTATGACACAAAACATTAATATGTAGTGAAAATATATTTATACCATCTAAGGCAGATTAGGCCTCAGAACTTTACAGGACATCTTTTAAAGCATTTGTCAAATTAAAATCATAGACATTACCTGGGTAATGCAGTTAAGCTACCTGAAGTGAGTGGCATTTTACTCCTGCAGTATCACTCTTTCAAACTAAGCCTGAACACTGACTGCCACTAGGATGAAAAATGATTGGAGCAGATTGCCTCTAAAGAGAATATTGCTTTCCATCCAGAGGGTGCGGATGATAAAAGAGATGTTTAGGATTCTGGCAATTCATAGCTGCAAGTCTGCATTTTTTAATTTTTGTGAGCTGATACAAATCAGAGAAAGCTGTCAGGAAGCATTCATAGGTACCAGGCAATTCAATATCAAAGATAAGCAAGAATAAAAGAATCTCACTGAGCATCATAATTGAAGGGACTGGTTTCCTTCAGGAATCCATGAAGCCATTTGGATTCCCAACACATTTTTATATAATACATATTTTAAAATGGAGGAACAAATTCTGCATTTCCTAAAAACCTATGCACATATTATAATTCCCTCCTCCCCCTCAGAAGGAAGCAATTCACTTTAAAAACAAAATTAATTTCATGTCCTTGAAAAGGTCATTTACTCAGGATTACTGGCAGGTGCCATAAGCTTAAGAGATGTCATTTGCGTGTCAGTTCAACTCAACTGAACACAAAGCAAATTAATTCTGGCTTGGTCAAATATTATCCAGGGCTGCAGATTCAGGAGTGATTTTGTCCTGATTAACAACATTACACTAGGACCCAGAAAATGTCCTGGATCAGGGTTGGGCCCTGTACAAACACCTTGTAAGAGATAGATTGTAAGGTCTTCGAGGAAAGACTTAATTATTACAGTGTAAATAACTTATTTGTATTTTGGTCAGAGCCTCCACGCAATGGGGGGAAGGGGAAGGGTACACTTTACTGGGGCCCCAGCAGCCTTGGGGGGCCCGGCCCAGGCTGCAACCCCCCTTACGGGAGGGGACCCATGTTAAAAGTTTGCACTGGGCCTGAAAAAATTATGCTCGGGCTCTGATTTTGGTTATGTCTAAGAACCCTAGTCAGGAACCAGGATCCCATGGTGCTAGGCACAGTACAAACACAGAACAAAAAGACAGTCCTTGCCCCCCAAAAAGCTTACAATCTAAGTAACTTCTTTTCTAGGAGTAGCACACTACCCTATTTTCAATACTGCTGCAGTGGAACAGGATTTGTTCTTCTTGTGCACGGCTGGCATCTGAGGCGGGTTCCCCATGTGAAAAATGGTGTTTAGTGTCTGATTGAGCAGCTCCCCATGAAGAACGTTGCTAAAACCAGTGAGATACGATGCAACTGTGTCTATGAGAGTGAGCTGGAGCACAGTAGCCCCACACTCTCCAGAGGGTTTGTGTTTTTTCTGTGTCAGGAATCCAGTGCACATTTAGCAGCATCACAACCAACATACTGGTTAATTCAGCATTTGAGACCAGAAAGCGAAGTGAGGGGTGTGGCCCCCTGGTTTATCTCCCAATCTTGAAAGTAAGCCAAGATGCTGCCAATGTTTGGCTCTCACACGCAAGGCTAATTTGAGTGTCAGCACTCTCCCCATATCAACGTACTGACCACTGTGTAGGTCAGTGATTTCCACACAGAGTTTGCTTGGTTAATTTTGATCATGACTTTGGAATCCTCATGAGTTTTCATTATTTCCTTGCAAAAGACTCCAGATATATTTTATGTACTTCTAGATTGGGACTTTCAAAGGCATTTAGGGAAAGTAGGTGACCAACTGCCACTGAATTTAATGCAGTTTGGACAAAAATCCCTTAACCTACTTTGAAGATCTCACCCTTAAATCCTCCAATTTAATGAACTTCCTGCAGTTAGTTCCACATCTTAATGTAACACTGCATGTAAGCATATTCTGGATCTGATAAACTCAATGGACTGTGTCTTTCACTGTATCAGTGTCTACCCAGTAGTTTTATATCTCCACTTATCTAGAGCAGTATTCACAATGTTGTCCAGGTGCTGAATAAAAGGATCTAAAAATTGTACCACATCCGCCTATGTAAAGACCATTTTCTCTTTTACTCATTTAATGGGGGCTGGTTTCTAAGGGTTAATTTAGACAGGGCTTCATCATGTGCTCTAGTTCAGCATTGTGATCCTGTTACCAATTTCTGTAAACAGAAATGTTGTGATGTTGTATAGTTTTTCCCAAAACATCTTAATGCAGTTGGACACTAAGGCCATCAGATGTTTATATAGACTTAATGCGAGATGCTGCTAATAATATTTTAAATTGAATGCAGCCATAACACCTCCCCCCCCCATCTCCACCATATAAATAGGTATAATCCATTAATAGTATCTCCTGTGTGCTCTCTCTGTGTGCACACATACACACGAGAAATATTTTTTATAACAAAGAAAGTAGGATGGTTTCAAGGTTAAAGTAGCAAAATGGGCTTCAAGAAAGCTGGGTTCTAATCCCAGCTCAGCCACTCATCTGCTTCATAACCCTGTGGATCATTTCATCTCTCTGTGCCTCAGTTTCTCATCTGTAGAAGTAGGGATAGTGATATTTCTTTTCCTCTCACCCTACATTTGTCTTGTATAGTTAAGACTATACGCATTTTAGGGCAGGGTCTCTCTCACTGTGTGTTTGTACATTTCCTTGAATAACAAAGCCCTGATTTTGCGTGGGACAGAGATTTTACTCCAATACAAACAAATAATGATAATGCATGATCATCTGGGTGTCTAGTTTTATGTACTCAGTGTCTTTGAATCTATGTAGAGCACAGGAAGCCCTGGTTATTAACATATTTTGCAATTAGATACTTGCACAGAATTGACTAAACTGCTGTCATTCTTGACAACTGCAGAAAGTAGGCCAGTGATATTAAGACAATCAATATGTTTTTTATAGTGGATACGAAACTCTTACAAACACTATAATTTTGTCATTAAACTGATTTCCTAAATCAAATGTTATGTATATTTCCTAATAAACTAATGTATTATGCTAGAACTTTGTTAAAGCAACTTCAGATTTCCCGCTTCCTTTCTTATACTATGTGTTGTAAAGAACACTAGACAATAACTTGACAGATACTGACAAAACTACCAAACTGAAATATCATCTTCACTTGACAACTATTAATAGTCTGCCACAAGGAAGGAAGTTGTAAGAGGACAATGTTGCAGAGGTACATGGCCTTAACTTCTTCACATTTATTTTTAAATGCATATAAAATGTGGAGTGTCAAATTATGACAATATAATACAAATTAAATCTAAACTCTAAATTTACATTAAACAGCTGCATTTTTATTTTATGCACTTTATATAAAGTCATCATATAAATGTAACAAAAGGACAAAGGTTAGGAAAGGAAAGGAAACAAAACAATCAACTGAAAAACAGACAAACCAGACATGGTTAGTGACTAAAAGCTCAATTGCATACACAAGAGCAGTTTATAAAATTAGGAAGAAGGAGGAGGTCAGAATAGTAGGGTAGATTAAATTTAGAAGGTTTGTCAGTGAAATTCTCAGTCCCAGGGCTGTTACAGGGTAAAGAAATTGCAGGGTGGCTTCTAGTCTCCAGGTTAATTGTGTGTATTGTTGCATTCAGTGTTCTTGTGGCAATGCTGGACCCAGGACATTAGAGAGATAAGATGCGTGAGGTAGTATCTTTTATTGGACCAACTTCTGTTGGTGAAGAGACAAGCTTCCAAATTTACATAGAGCTCTTCTTCAGGTCTGAGAAATGTACTGAGTGTCACAGCCAAACAAACACAAGGTGCAACACAGTGTTCAGCATTAAACATTTCAAGGGATCATTCAAGGTGAAGAGGACAGTTAACGCCTCTCCAGTGACATGGAGGAAAGGGGGGGGGAGGGGGAGGACAAAGGTAGGTAGGCTTAGTGGATTATAGATTGTTGTAATAAGCCATAAATCCTGTGTTTCTATTAAATCCATGATTTTTAGTGTCTAGCAAAGTTATGAATTTAAGCTCATCTTTTGAAGGTGTTATGGAGATTTCCATGGAGGATGAGGACTTTGAGGTCAGATGTAGAGTGATCATTTTGTGAAAAGTGTTCACCTATAGGTGATACAGTGTTTTTGTCTTATTTTTCCTGAGAGAGAGTTCATTCAAGAGCCTAGTGACTGTCTCATTTCAGTCACAAATTGTTATTGGGTATTTAGTACACTGGATGAGGTACACCACTTATTGTGATTGGCAGGTTTAGGAGCCATGGATCTTGAAAGGTGTGTTGTGAGGAGTGTCGATCATCACAGCAGTGGAGAGATGCCACAGGTTTTGTATCTGTGCTGGCAGGGCCTGCTGCCACTTTAAATTGGCATGTCCTGGTCTATGTGGACCTTCTGATGATGAGCCTGGAGAGGTGGGGGGGAATTGTTTGAAGGCCAGAAGACTGGGTTCAGGAAAGATTTCTTTCAGGATGTGGTCCTCCTCAAGTATGGGTTGTAATTGTTTAAATGGTACCCTTTATGGGTTCCAGTGTGAGATGCTAGGTGACAACTAGTGGTGTATGGTTCAAGGAGATTTTAGCTCCCTACTGAATAAGGTTCTCTCAGAGAATTTGGGTGGCCTCTTCCATGATGCCATCTACTTCTCTGGTGTCCTTTTTTGGTGAAGATAGTTTTAAATGATAAGATATATATCTGGATTTCCTCCTTGGTGCATATTCTATGGTTTCTGAGTCCTGGTTGAAGATCACAGATCTCTTTGTGCATTTGGGGTGGTTACTGGGACTGCGAAGGTAGGTGTGGTAATTCATGTGTTTCCTGTATATAGTTATCCAGAGGGTTCCATTGTGGAGGCTGATCACAGTGTCCAGGGAGTGCTCTAAAGAGAGTTTAATGGATGGGTGATGGTTGCTGAAATTATGGAGGAAATCTATGAGGGAGTTTAGGATGTTTGTCCAGAGGATGAAAATATCATTGATGTATTTCAGGTATATCATGGGTTTTGTGGTGCATTTGCCCAGAATTTCTTCCCCAAGGTTGTCCATGAAGAGACTGGCATATTGGGGAACCATCCTAGTACCCATTGGTGTTCCTATGGTTTGAACAAAGTGTTTGTTGTTGTGTGTAAAATTGTTATGGGTGTGGATGAAATGGAAGAGTTTGGCAATGTGTTTGGGATGGATATCTGAGTGTTGTCCATTGTTTTGTAGATATTTGAGGCAGGCAGCCATGATGTCACTGTGAGGGATGTTGTTGTACAGGGAGGTGACATCCATGGTGGCAGAGATGGTATTCTGAGAGAGGTTGTTGATGTTGTGCAATTTTTTGAGGAAGTAGTTTGTGTCCTGGAGGAAGCTAGCCCTTTGTGTATTGGGTGGTTTGAGGTGATTTCTATGAGTCCCGGTATTCCTTCAGTAAGAGTGATGTGGCCAAACATGATGGGTCTCCCTGGGTTTCCTTGTTTGTGCATGTTGGGAAGCACATAGAAGGTCCCTGTGGTGGGTTCATGAGGGATGAGGTTATAATGTTTCTCTTAGAGTTGTTTAAGAATGTCATCAAATCCTTCCCCAAATTCCTGGGTAAATTGTGGTGTGGGGTATTCTTTGAGTTCTTTATGGTAGATGGCGTCAGAGAGTTATCAGTTGGCTTTGTTAACACCATCATCTTGGATGAGGACTACAGTGGTGCCCTGTTTGTCTGCTGATTTGATCACTGTTGATTCTGGACACTTCGTGATCAGTGTGGATACCAGAGAGACACGGTACGCCCCGATTTGCAGATCAATAAGGTTTAGCCTGCAAGGTTTTTTATAAATATACTAGTTAGAGACAAAGCCTAAAATTAACTACAATATATCATACTCAAGAAGCCTGGAGAGCTAAGCAGTTACTCAGAAGGCTGTATACAGGAATGGCTTTCTTCAGGGGCGCCGCCAGGGAATCAGTAGATCCTCTGGTCCAACTGGCAGCACCTCCTGCAGAGTCAGGTGTTGATGGAGCACCCCCCCTTTCTCTAAGTGGTGACTTCTTATACCTTTCCATAAACAACCTCCACCTAATAATCTCTCTCTCATTATCATATATGCTAATTACCTACATTGGGTTTCCAACCTGAACTCCATTCCATTCTCACCATAACTGGGGTTGTCAAAACAACATCTGGTGATAGGAGGGACGGAGTAAAAGTATGCCCCTTGGCAATAAAACAATGTACCCCAGATGTTCAAGGATAACTTGTTGTTCCCATCACCGTTATCTATGTGCAGCTGCAAGCATACGGTATCTGTATTTTGTCTTATTATGTGCTGTGGCATGCAGAAACAGACATCTAAAGGTTATTCAGTAGTCTTAGTCATCTCTGCCAACTGGAAGATGTCATGCTACAGGGGTCAGAATATCAAAGCAAGCAACTGAAGCTATGCTAGGCCTGTAGGACAGTGGTCAAGCAATTCAAATTGTACTGGGCCTCCAACAATTATTATCTGATGGTTAGATTTCAGGGTCTATATAGCTGTCCTCTCAGCAGTGGAGAGATTGTGGTGGAGGTTTGTTAAGGATTTGATACTCCATTTTTTTCCTGAAGCAATCAATATAATGATCAAGAGTGTGGTTTCATCCACTGTAGGGTGTCCAGTCAGACCATTCTTTTTACTTATGACTATCAGTTTGGATGTGGTAATTGTGGGTGGTATCATCATGGTTGTGAAAGAATTCTTTGAGGAAGAGTCATCAAAAGAATTCTAATTCTCCACCTATTAGTGTGATATCACAGACCAGAACTCAGCAACTCAAAGCAGTGCCAGACCTTGCCAGAACAGCAGATGCAAAACCTGTAGATATAATCTTCATTGCTATGATTATCAACACCCCTCACAACACACCTTCCAACATCCAAGGGCCCTGGACATGCCTATCACAACATGTGGTGTACCTCATCCAGTGCATTAAATGCCCCAACAATAACTACATGGGTGAAACCAGACACTTGTGGTGCTTTTGTCTTATCATTTTTCTACATCACCTGTTGAACACTTTTCATAAAGTAACTGTAACTGACCTCTCAGTCCCCATCCTCAAAGGAAACCTGCACACTACCTTCCCAAGATGAGCCTGGGAGCTTAAATTCATAACTTTGCTAGACACCAGTCATGAACTGAATAAATACACTGTACTTATGGCTTATTACAACAATCTATCCCCACTTCCTTCCTATGACTGGAAAGGTGTTAACTAGCCACTTCACCTTGTATGGTCCCTTGTGTTAACTACTTGTGCTAAACCATATATTCCACCTTGTGTTTAGCTGTGACACTCTGAATACCTTTCCCAGACCTGAAGAGCTCTGTTTAAACTCCAAAGCTTGTCTCTCACCAACAGAAATTGATCCAATAAAAGATATGACCTCATCGACCTTGTCCCTTAGTTAGCTTATGATATTTTAGGATCAGCTTAGAGCTGCTCAGCATCTTCTGGATTGTCAATCATATATTTATTTTTTTATTTATTTTTTAATCACACCAAAGGAAATGTACTGCTTTAATAAAAAGAAAATTAAAAAACAAAACACAAAAGTAAGTCTGGAAATCAAAAGGATTACAATGTAATTAACAAATTAATAAGCTTGACCTCATCATGTTCATTGTTGAACCAGACAGCATGCAAATTCAATAATGCACATTAGATTGCAATTGCCCTTTTGCCCGTTCTGAAAATCATTACCTACTGGGATTCCTGAGGAGTTCCCTAATGAGATAACACTGCTTATTTTGAATATTCAGGCAAGTTTAGTTCAGACTACAATTCTATAGATGGCAGAATGCAATTTGTCTTACTTTGCAAGATTCATACTAAAACCCTGAATTTCTTGGTTACATAGTCAAAATCAATTCACACCTCCATTCATTGTGCCTCAGGGATGAACGGATGCAGTGTGTGTGTCATATCCGTAAGAGCTGCTTCCATTATTCTCCATTCCCACTAAAACAAGCCTAATTCAATTGATTCTCTAGATGCCTCTGAGAAGGTTACAGGGGACAAAGTACAGCAAGAGAGAGCAACACCCTCCCTGAACAGCTTTCAGAATGCTAGGAGTGTGGAGTCGGAACATTAAATAGAGGCGGATGCTCCTAGCCAGCGGTCCTTGAAGTCCTTATTTTGCAGACATTTTTCTTTCAAAGACTATGCAACAATAATGCAGAGAAGGAAAGTGATTTTGTTTTGTCATCTTTGTCATTTTATAATAATGGTGATTTTGTTCATTTTTATTTTTCTTATTTTGTCCTTCATCATTTAAGAGACAATGATGAAAGCCTTAGAATTCCCCTCTATCCCAACCAAGAATGAATGTACTATTATATTTCTATTAACAGAAGGGGCCAGTCAGATCTTCATCTGATATAATTCTGCATCACTCCATTGAGCAGCTGGCCCAAAAGCTTTATTACCTTTCAATTCAGGTTTCTAGTTAAAGTTGAAATTTAAAATATAATGGGTCAGGTCCTCAGCTTGTCAAAAATGTGTTTCCTCAACATTAGGACTTAAATTTTTCTGTATTTTTTCATTGCACGTAATATATCGGAGACTTTCCATTCTGATTTGAAAGAGGAACTAATTTTAAAATGTTGAATTTTCAATGGGATGAAAAATCAGTTTTCCACCCAACTCTGCTTTCCAGTATAAATAAGAGAGCCCATCTTCTAAATGCAGACCATAGATCCATTTGGATCTAACTCAGTGCACATGTAGGATGCAGATATCAGTTTTTAAAACCAGGCTAGTACATTACTATGGAGGATTGCTAGTAATAAACATATTTCCTGAATTTTATTTGTACTTATTGATTTATAAAGTGTGTAAAGCTGCAACTTTGGAATGAAGGTATACTTGCTAGATAGGGGAGCTGAATTAAGCTTGATTTTGGGACATGCAATAAGAGGCCTTAGATCAGCATATTAATTAAAATTTGGTATTAACTAATCAAATATCCTGGCAGATGTACTGTAGATAACTATCATTTTAAAGTCTTAGGGTTTTTTAGCTGCAATACACCTTAGTATATGAATTTTTCAACTTGGATTTTAGCCTTCACTAAAATTTAGTAACAAAGTTTTTGTTATTTCCTTTGTTAATTGTCTTTAAATGCAGCATCACTGTAGATCTTAGAAGCCCCACCAGGCCCCTGCTGCTCCCATCCACTGCTAGACTTATATAAACTTAGTAGTTTGGGAGGGCCTGTGTCTCTCCATTCAATGCGGAGGTCCCCACTACCATCAGCTCTGTGGCGCTTTGGACTTCTGCAGAGTAAGCAGTTCTTTATGATTTCATCTGCTGCCACAGCATCTGAGCTCTTCAGGTTCTGGACTCCCCCTTATTTTATCTGTACACGCTGACCTTTTTCGCTCCACAGAGTAATCAGCTCTCCCTAGCTTACACTGCCCTATGGGGTGAGAAGATTGGCAAGGTACCTGTCTTCTCCCAACTCTTGTTGCTCTGAATATAGGCCTTATGAAGTACGTCTGGGGCCACGCAGATTTGATAAAGTCTGTAGCAAAGAATAAAACTAATGCTTGTAAGGTTTTCTGTTTTAAGAAAAAATGATCTCATGCACTGGATTTGAATGGTGTTTCAATGTATGGAAAGTTTGAATTTACAATCAACCTCATATATAGCTAGAGCTAAAAGTTAGACACTAAGTAAAATTTCAAAGGTTCTGTCTTTTCTGCACTCATAACTTAAAATGGTTTGATTAATTGACTTCAGCCTTCCACCACAATGCTAATGCATCCTGAACGTAGTCACACAACGGCTTAGCTGAAAATACTTTTCCCGTGCAAAGTTAAAAGATGCATGAAAAATAGGGGTTATTGTAGTTTATGGAAATCTACCTGACGTTTTAACTATGGAGCAGTCAGGCAGTAGCTCCACGACAAGCATTTTAGTGACCAGTAACTCAAAACACAGAGTTGGAACTAGGTGTGCCGGGGGTGCTACTGCACCCCATGGCTTGAGGTGGTTTCCAACATATACAGGGTATATAGTTTAGTTCAATGGCTCTCAGCACCCTCACTGTAGAAATCATTCCAGTACCCTGACTCAGCATAGTTTATGCAACTTCCTTCATACTGGGGGGGGGGGAGGGGGATTGATACCATTTTGCAATAAATCCATTATTACAGATTACCTTTATCCACAATTAGTTTGTTAACCCCACACACACTTTCAGAGATGGGCCTAGAACCCAGATCCTACAATACAGGCCTCTGTACCAAGAACTAAAGGAAGCACTTGCTTTGTGACCCACTATAGAAGGATCCTTATATTCTTTCTGTGCTGCAAACAGGCATGATGAGGGAGTAAAGCTCCTCTTCCTGTGCTAAATTAGAAGGGCAGCTTATGCTGCTCTCTAGCTCTCCAGGCTCAGGCAACATCTTTTCCTCTCTGCTCCCTCATGCAGCAGCTCCTCCAGCGTTACTGATGTGAGGAACTTGCATCACTACAAAGGAGCACAAGGACAAGTTGTCTTCTGTCTCCCACTGGGAGCCCTCCTAAAACTGACTGCACGTACTGGTCTGTATACATGAGACACAATAGAACATTTGCCTATCATTCTTCCTTCTCCATTGTTCCCACCCCTAGGAACTTGGAGTGGAGAGGAGATCCCTGTGAACTTGAAGCTTATGGTTTAATATACCAAGACCAGGCAGCTCAATGGATGGAAGGGATGTGTTTATATATCACCATCTTATTTAAAAACAAACAGACATCCTTCATGCCATTTACATGCTGCTCAAAATGTTTCTCCTGACTGCTCCTTCATTTGTCCACTTCTTCCTTCTGTCATATAGGCCTTTTTGTTTGACCCAGCCGCCCAGTTAGTTTTTGCCCAGAACCCTTCCTTTCCTTCAGAAGACTTCAACTGTTCCAGGTTTTTCCATAACACTTAAAAAAAAGTGCATGCATATCTATTTATCTCTCTGTGTGTGTGTGTGTGTGTGTGTGTGTGTGTGTGTGTGTGTTTAAGATGAGAATACTATTTTTGGATTTTAAAAAACTGAAATCCAAATGTCTTTGGCAGATAACTTTGGTTTTTGTAACTTTTGGTTTCTGTCTGAATTATGTCTATGAAAAACCAAACAGTTTTCTAAAGAAAGACACTTTTAGTGAAAACATTTGTTTAGTCAAACCCCCAATTAGCCATTAAAAAAAAAGTTTTAATAGCAAAACTTCCCACCAACCCTACATCACACCAGTCTATTCTTTATTGCATTGAACCTCTTGTGCTTTTACATAGGACTTTTAAAAAAAAAAAAAAAAAAAAGTTGACTCTCTCTAAAGAATCACATGGAAGCCAATATATAGCACTGTGTACACATAGCTAGAGCTGGCTGGAAAAGCTTTGACAGAACCATTTTCTGAAAGAATACAATTCCATCAAAATTGAAATATCACAAAATTATGTTTATTTTGCCAAAACTTTGTTTCAGAGGGGAAAAAAGCTGGGGGAAAGGAAAGGGCCTGTTCTGTCAGTGTCCAAACGTATCATTTCAACATTTATAGAATTAAATTTTTTGATTTTTTTCCCCCCCAAAATGTTTGTGTTTTTAATTTTGTATTAGAATATAAATTTTTAAAAGTAAAACAAAAAAATCAAAACAAAATCATTTTCTTTTAGAATATTTTGAGATGTTCAGCCATTCTTAATTGGGACGAAAACAAATTTTAAAATACATTAAAGGGGGCCAAAGCCTAAATCCTCTCTGACTCAAAACTTATATTGAAGTCAAGGGGAGCTTTGACTTGGATTCAGCCCAATAGTTTTAAAACCCATTGTCCAGGACAAAATTATGTTATTTATAATATTCTCCATGCCACAATGTGTTGTTTCCTTCAGCTTCAGGGAACATAAATTGTCAAGAGCTAACTGTGTTAGAAATTACTAAATAAAAAAATACTGCTGGTCAAACATGTAAGTTAGCATCCCCCTGACATTCTGCTCATATACCTCTTGTTCTTCCTTCATGAAATCACTACCCTTCACAGGCCTGAGTTAAATTAGACCTGATAATCACCTAATTTGACATTAAAAAGAAATCCCAAGCGCTGCAGGCAAAGGGTGGCCTTACTGTCAATGCAGTGACCCTAACAGAGTTTAATTAGTGTGTGATGTAAAATGTGTGTGTTAAAAATACAATCTATTCAGCCTTAATCTTGTTTACCTTGGTGCGCGCACACACACGCACGCACACACACTTATGCGGATTTTTTTCTCCTGGCAACCACAGCTGAAAAAATAAAGTGATAACATTGGACTGTCAGTGACAACATTTTGCAGATGTCATTAAAAGTTTAAGATTCAGCTTTCAAAACAGTTATTTCACCATTTGTTCTCAATCCCCCCATCACATATTATGTAGCTACTAATGTTATTATTGGTATGAACTGAGTATTTATTTAAATTTATCCAGCTCGACCACTGAACAACAACGAGTAGTAGGATACCATTCAGAGGCACCCATCATCAGAATCGGGGCCCTAGGATCCTTGGTGCCGTGCAAACATATGGAAAACACTATGCCTACTTCAAAGAGTTTACAGTCTAATAAGACAAGTTACATATGGAGGGGATAGGGGGCAGATTTACAATTAAATATAAGCCTTATACAAAATGGCAAATTAATTTATATATATTTGTATTTTAAAATTATTAGGACTAGGAAGAAGTACCAGTTATCACCATCTGGCTGATTTTTTTTTTTTATTTAGTTTATCTTAAGGGGTCTCCTAAAATGTGCAATTCTCAGTTGTGTTACAAAAAGGCTAGGACAAAGAGGGGAGTCCTTCATTTTGCCCTGAAAGGGGTCAGACTTTTGGACATCATCTCTCGAAGGAGGCTGTTCTATATCATGCTGTCATGGGGCACAGCTCGCTTGTCTCCCTCCTTCTTCCCCACAGAAACTGACTCCAGTGGTTGTCTCTTTACCCTACCCCTTTTTATTTTAAGTTCACTCCACCATTTCCACAACAACTCCCGTGGAACAATCTGTTTACAGCACCAGTAGCGCTCTTTGGCTGTCCCCCTAGGACCTGAGGGGAACAGAGGTCTTCTTCCTTGAGGCCTCCATGTAACTTGGCTTACCCAGTCCTAGTCCTCAGAGCCAGTGAGAGCCCACTGGGGGCTATAAGCAGGAATATTTTTGTCCCGGCCATTCTAAAATAGGCAAGTTTTTATGATAAAAAAAGTGAATTGGAGGCTCCTTTGAGCTTCTTGGGCAGAGATGCCATTTCAGATTTGGGGGGTGGGGGAGAACAACACTTTAACCGTGATTATAGGGGCTGCTTAGGCACCTCAAAACTCTAGGGGTCTTTTTTGCAGATGATAAACTTAAAATTAGCTGACAGGGGCACTGTATCTAATTCCTATATAAAGAAAGAAAAAAATATACAAACACCAATTAAAGCCAAATTTTAAATTTATATGTAAATTTAGAACAATCAAGAGATAATACCGCAAGGTACCTCGAGGGTTGGGATTGGGAGTATCAGTTCTGGAGCTTTAACACAACAGAAACACCAGTTTGATACTTGGTACACTATCTTTAGCAGAGATAAATACAAATAAATAAAATCTGATTACTTGCTCTAAACAACACACTGTGTTACTGCCATTATCTGTTCTATTTTAGTCACATTTTTTTCAGTCCACTAAAATTTTTTTTTTAATTTAGGCTTATGTGGTTTAGTTCTCTCATTAAAAATGGGAATTTATTTTTCTAATTATCTAGCATTTATGTTTACCGTTTGCAATCATGTACGTGACTCACTAACATGTGACTCCATCATTACTATTAGTATCATACTTGGAACTGCATTTATTTTTGTACAAATATGAAGTTATTTTACAGACAACTAAAAATATAATTTGAAAATAAGCAACCTTCATCTTCAGTGTCTAAAGTTATGTGTTTAGACTTTTTTTTTTTTTTTTTTTTTAATTGGCACTGCTATGGTGAATACAAGCTAAATTTCCATTCAGAAAGGTTGCTATTACTTGATTGTACCACTTCAAATAGCAAATGACAAAGCACAATATGGTAATACAAGTAGTAATGATAATTACTCCAGCCAGGACAGGTTAGTCATTTTAGCACTCACTACTCAAAGAATTAAATTTATGCATAACAGAAATAAAATTATGATGTGCACAGACCAGTCAAAAGACTAAACAACAGTACTATAATTCTTACTGAACTTTGAAAGAATAAAATTACAGAGGACATTTGGACATTGTGTATTTCGACAGGAAGCACTAACAAGTAACAACACTACAAGTTTGTGTATGTGGGCGTGAGAAAGAGAGCGCACTCCTGAGTGAATGTGTCAGTGCGCAGTTTCTTTAAGCTGAGCACTCAGGAGCCTGAACACTTCTTCAGTACAGCGCAGCCCCAGTGCCCTCTCCCCAGTCAGAGGGAAAAGCCCAGACAGGCTCCCTGTCCCCCCACCCCAGCTCATTGGAGTCGGGGTAGATGGGTGGATGGAGGGGGACACCCTGGAATCAGCCCCCACCCAGCAGATCAGGAGGCAGGCTCCCGGTCCCCAGTGGCACAGTCAGCAGCAGCTCCATGGTGAGGGACAGAGGCAGCACAGCTGTGGAAGTGCAGGGCAGCGGGTGGAGGAGGGGCAGCATCCTCCCTCCTTCTGCAAACTTCACCCAAATGTGGTACAAAAGTCAGGGTGGGGGTGCCCCTCCCTAAATGATGCCCCTGTGCTTGGGGCCCTAAGCAATTGCTTAGTCTGCTTATGCCTAGCACCAGCTGTGTTCCCCCCTAGGAACATCCTTCCTGCCTCCTTATCAGCCTTTGGCTAGAGGGCTAACTGGCTCCTTATCCCAGCCAGCCAGCCAGCCCACCCAATTGTCTAATTATCTGTCAGCTTTCTCCAGGGGAACTAATTAACATATGAGTGATGAGAGTGCAGGCTCACCTGTTCACTCCCTGTTCCACGTAAAATACTATGTTAAGATTGAAAGATAAGCATTTAAGAGTCAAGGGGTGCAAAAGTTAAGGCTGCATACACAGCTTTAATTGGGACTAAACTGAAGACTGTATATGCACTTACATGACACGTACTATTTCTTAACATAATTCAATATAACATTCAATTTTTCTTCTCCAATTTTAGATACCCATGTGAAACATTGTCATGCTGGTCCAATATTTAGCATATAAAAATTAAATGTTTTCCTCTATGGTGGACATCTCAATAATTTCTGCCTAATCCTGCTCTCATAACAACTGTGGAGCATTTCCTATTGACTTCAATGGGAGCAATATAATGTCCTTTGTCAGCATCATTACACAGAACAGATACGTTTCTGTTCTTGACTGTATTACTGTAAGTGTTTCACAAACTGTTTCTAAAAGAAATACACCTGTGGCCTTCATCCCAATCCTACTGAAGTCAGTGAGAGACTCTCCATTCACTTCAGTAAGGTTTGGATTAGGCACTTCATTTTGTGTATGGGTGAATGGATGTCTCAAGAAGTATGGTTGCACGAATGAAGTTCAATCTGCAATCCATGGGTAGGCTTGACGGTTGCAGCGATGTCCTTGTGAGCTAGAATGGCAGCTGTTCTTCCTTCATGCACTCTTGACTGAGGTCACAATCGATGGGTCACATACTCACATATTCAGTGGCCCCTCCTCAGGTCTGCCCACATTGGCCCCTTCAGTCCAGCCACACCAAAACCAGTGTTGAACCTCTCCCAGTGGCATGCAAGGAATAATCTGCCTTCCCACTCTGCTCACAAAGTCCCCTACCCCACCTCTACTCCAGGGCTGAGCATTCTCTGCATCCTCCACATTTGGGTCAGTCCTACCCATGCTGCACATCTATGGTGCCCTTCATCCAAGGATTTGAACATGCGTTACACATATTAATGATGAGAATACCCGTACGAGTTAGCTAGGAATTCCCTCCTTTTTTGAAATGGGTAAATTGGGACAAAGAAAGGTTGACTGAGATGTCCAGTCACAGTAGTAGATCTAGAAACAGGACTCAGGAGTCCTGGCTCCTAATCCCCCAATCCATTCATTGGCCACACTGATTTCTATAGAAGGGCTACCATGCTGATGAGGGGAATGAATGGAATGTGCTGTGAGGAAAGATTTTAAGGAGAAAGATGAATGTGTCTGAGGCTGGATAAAGATGCTTGCAGAGCACATTGGGATGGGTCACAATTAACTGGAGACTAACCTTTGTTTCATTACCACATAACAAACATAGTTATGGTCACATACTCAGGATGAGAAAACGGTGGTTTTACTCCAAAGCTCATCGACCTATGGGCTTCCAAGGGACATACAGCAGCCGAATGAACATTAATAAGTTGATTATTCACTTAGAATAATTCACATCACTAAAAACGTGCAGTGGTCCTGCTGAAGGTCTAGAGGAGTTGGACTAAATGGAGCAGCAATTCTCCTTCCATCCTAATTTGTTTTGAAAATCACATTCAGAGCAGGTCTCAGCCCTGAGGTGCTGTGTGTCTCCTGACATGAGCAGAGCAACCGCAATTCATTCTGAGGCCAGTGGGGGTCACGCGGCATCTCTCAGGAGATGCTCAGCACCTGGGAGGATTGGACTCATAATTACAATGGTTTGTCAGTTTCTCTGTTGTTGACAGACACCATTTGTTATTTAACTCTCCTGCAGCTTATCTGCATTTGAAAGTCTATGGGCCAGATTCATCATTGGTATGAACACCTGAAATCAAGAGGTTACTCCAGAGATGAATTCGACACAATGGGCCCATGCAATTTGTTTAGCATATCCATAGTGATACAGTTATTTTATGGGCTTATATTGGGCCAGATCTTTGGAAGTTGTGCCAGTTTGTTCCAGCTGCTGAGCAGATACATGAAATATGGCACATGTGGCTATGCACATTGAACATCTACTTTTGCAGGTAGCAAATACTTGAAGACAAAATTATGCATGGATAAGCTGCTCTCCTACTATGACGATTGAAAAATGTCCTCCAAAGTACCCAGACAATCCAGCAATCGAAAAGATAAGACTATGTAGACCTTCTAAATAACGTTTACTGTGGCAAGAGGAGACTAAAAGATTCTGCTTATGAAGTGTATTAAGGTGTGCCAATAACTTCCATTACAACCCCAACTTCATTTCAGCCATCACTTCTTGAACACACACCAAAGAAAAGTGGAAAAAAAAACCCAGTTCCTCGGTGATTCTCTATTCGTGTTCAAAGCTGATTCAAGCCTCTATAATGCAGCCACAAAGGAGTCATTCATTCGTCTTTAATGGTGGTTTGATATGATTTGATTATGTTTTCCCTACTACTAAGAAAACGTACAGTACACTAAGCATGTACAATCTCTGGATGAAAACTGCCCTGGACACTTGCAGATTATTTATAACCCAGCTCCATTCTAGCCTGAAAAGCCCTACTTTACCTCTCACCCTCAGCCTGAGAAATCAAAGTTATCACCTTCATCCTGCTATCCCAACCCTGAGTGCCTGTTCAGATTGATTGTACATTCCTGATCATTTACATAAAACAATAGTCCATCATTCAAGGGTAAGAGTTAGCCAAATCTGTCATCGAGGTCTGGGAAATGAAGTGAGACAAACTTGTTCTCGATTAATGCCCACAGCAGTGTCAAAAGACAGCAACACCACTGATGCGACAACCCCCACAGCAGAACTGGGACATTAATTTAGTGACATGTGCACCTGTCTCCTTCTTTCAGTTTTTTTCCCTCTCAAGGATGACTGGACACAGATACAGTTTCCTTCTAGCCTGCAGGGTGAAAATCCCACTTCTGAGACTTATACAGCAGATAAATAGAAATCCCCTGACCTCAGCAGAATCTACTGTATTATTGATGATGAGCAAAAGGAACAGCACTTAAAAACAATTCATATTATTTCCCTGGGAACTGAGGGCCCATAGTGATGAATTATGCATTACTCAGGTATTGTAATTATACATTGTATAGCAATGCTGGCTTAAACTCTGTGTGAGAAATGATGACCGGTAGGAGATCACAGTGCATTTTGGAGCAGATGGGGAATATAATTTTCCAAATGGGGCCAATAAAACTATCCAATCCTCTTTAAAATATTCTTGTTTACTGTGTGCTGCTTACAACCCTTCTGAAAGTCAGAAAGGAGAAAACTTTTGAAATGCTTGAATGCAATTGTCTCATTTTCAACTAACATACAGTACAGAGTGAAGACTCACTTCTATGCAACCTTCACCAGTATTTGTAATAGTCATGGATACCAAGGCTTAAGCAGGTATCTCAAAATAGAATAAAACAGTATACACAAAAAAAATCCCTCCATTGGTTCTTAACATTTTTTCCATGGATTCCGTTATGCCAAGCCTGATCACCGATACTTGTAGCAGAAGCACATGTATGCCATTAGTTTCATAAATAACCAGAACTGAAACTGTGTGCCACTTTGATCCCAGCAGCCAAACTTTTAAAGACCGTACAAAATGCTTGCTCATCCTGTAGCAGATCTGTACTCTGAATCACATCCTTTTGCTGACATTGGGTTGCGTTGAGTCTTCTGCATTCACTTAATCAATTAGTTTTGCAGTTTGACCTAGAAATAGTTGGGTTTGCCCGGTTTGGGGTGCTCTTTGGGAGCCCATGTCACATATTTAGATAGATCAGATTGTACTCTCAGGGATCACTGACTTTTAGAAACGTAAAATTTCTTGTTTCAGTTTACGTGGGGCCAACCACAGATTCATTGATGAAATCAGATTACTACTTTCCTTTCTTGAAGATGGATTCCATATTGCTGACCTCAAGCATTCAAAAATCATGTGTCAACCCCCGCCCAAATCATGAGATTTTAAAACAATCAATCAATCTGGGACTCTATTTGTCTTTTGGTTTTTTAATCCTTAGGGTTCACATTTTCCAGCTTTCCTTTGCAACTATGCAGTAACTTAAGTTTTTAAATACGGAAGTTGATATTCTCACCCCATCACATGATTACAGGAACTGGGGCTTTAAGACAAACAAACATCAAGACATGCAGGGAATGCTCCCCCACCCCAAGAGTTGACAACCCTGTTTTTCTCTCTCTCCCTCCAATCACAATACAATATACTTCTAGTGCCAGATTCTTCATCTTTGCTCAGATTAAGGACTATGTCTGCAATGTAAGGGATTTCTTACAGAGATGAATGAACTACTCAACTAGTTGGGTCCTATTCCCAGCTGGGGCACTGGCCTGTTGTGTGACCTTGGGCAAGTCATTTTTCCCTCTGTGCCTCATTTTCCACACCTGTAAAATGGGGATAGTGAGGCTTGTCTCTTTTGTAAAGTAATTTAAGATTACTATAAGAGCTGGGTATTACTATTATCCATTGAACAAGCCTTTGGACATTCTACCCGCAGTGAATTGGTGCCAAAAGCCAGGAACCAATTATTCTCCAAGAGTAAAGCTAAGAGTCTGATCTTACTCTCATCCAAGCGAATCGTTGCTCACACTGAAGACATGCTTTAGCCAATTGTGAGTTATGCTTTATAGTCAGACAAATTATTGGGCTCAATATGGGAGTATCTGGGTGAAATGTAGTGGCCTGTGATGTACAGGAGGTTAGCCTAGATGATCCCTTCTGGCCTTAAGCTCTATGAATCTGATACGAACTTCCCCGTGGCAAGGCCTACAGTCTAAATTTTCAAGTGATTAGTGGAGATTTAGGTGCTGTCTCAGTGTTTGGGTGCTCAACCTGAGACACCTGAAGGGGATCTGGGTTACAGAGGATAGGTACTCGCTACTTTCAGGCCCTTTTATGGTGACGCAAGTTGGGCAGCCAAAAAACAAGACAGCAAGAGTCATCGTTTTTGAAAACATAGGGCTATCTGGACATGTATGTACCCTGAGCTCATTAACGTGGCAGCCAAACCCCTGCTGCACCAGATACATGGTCACTCCACCAGCCTGATCGTACCACCTGGGATTGAAATTCAGTCATTTTTTATATCAAGAGGCAGCGTAGCTCAAAGAGAAGCATGCTGTCCGGAGTGGATGTAGGGAAGCGCTACATAAAGGAGGTGCATGTGAACAGAAAGCCTTGAATAAGTTTGGAATGTTTCTTTTCCACATTGCATCACGGGCAGGTCAGGGTAAGTTCAGAACCACAATTTGGCAAGCAAAGTCCGAGCAAGGACAGGCTAACGGATACACTAATTACTGCAAATGCCATGAGCTCCAACGTGAGTGGAGTACAAAGCTGGAAAAGGGCACAATTTGAAGGAGAGAGTAAATGCCTTTCTTTTGTCACTTACTGAGTGCATGCCTTCAAAACGTCCTCTCTGCAGGATGGCTTTCTGGCCCTCCCATGATTTCCAATTAGTTTTTGGCCTCTCCTTTAATTGGGAAGCCTGCTTTGTGACAGTAGGCCATGAGCGCATAAGTGACAACTATGCCCTCATACATCTCTCCTAGTGAGGGTCTTTCCTTAGTCAAAATTGGGATGACTGCATGATGTATAATCCCATCAGTATCCATGACGAACTAGACAGATAAAATGTTTGATCAGTAAGAAAAAGTAGAGTTCAGCAAGCAATGACTAGATGCCAAACAGTTTTCATCTATGTATTACAGACATTGAAATAAGGCTTCATAGTATATTTAAAGATGGGCAGAGAACTCACAGAGAGCCACGCCTATGTTGTGGTGTAAGATGGTGCACCATATCTTATCCGCAAACCTATTCACAATGGAGGGGAGCTGGTAAAAAGGAATCAGTGCTGTAGGGTGATGAAACGACATCATAAACCTTATGGCAATACAAGGGTCATCAGCACAATTGTCTGAGAATCAGAGATTGCAACAAGATGAGAAGTTTGGATCCAAATTTGGATCAGAATCTGATCATTCCTAAGCCTTGAGGATGTTCAAATGTAGAGTACAAGTTTTGACCTGTTACAAAAGATAGGCGAAAGTTCTTCTACAGGAGAACCTGAGCTCTCTCAAAGTACAGGGCTAGGGCTCAGATCCAGACTTCTAATTTAGATTCTGTGACATTACCCCGGATACAATCTAGACTGATGAACAGCTGTGTCCCCTCAATTCTGCAACCTGGGGTGCCTTTGACTCTGCTTCTCTGTGAGAGTAACCACTCCTAGTCCGCTCACATGCAGCCTCCAGCATGTAAATCACTCTCAGCTATATTGTATGAGTGCCATAGCCAGCCAGACATGAATTACTTTGCAAGGCAACATCAGCAAATTCCCGATCTCAGACTTTCCCACAGAAACGTTCATCTTGTACTGCCCAGCCCTCTCATGGACAACACACTGATGAGGTTCAGGAGATAGAAAGTCTGTGGAGATGGAAACTTCCCGCTGTTTCTTTGCCAAGATGTAAATTTCTCACTCAGACTTTTTTTCCTGCCAAAGAATGGCCACTTAAACCAGGGGATGGTCCATTTGATTTTGACAACACCTGGCTGAGGCGTCAGTTTGCCTTTGAGGAACTTGTTTGTGCTTGCTTTTCTAAACACAGTAATGCTATACATGTGTATGTATGTTGCCACACATTTTACCAGGACAATAATGATCAGCAAATTATGAGTTTTCAAATGATATCTCTCAAGGCAAACTTTGTACAAGATTCATGGCAGTTTTGTAAAAAGGGTGAACATGGGGGTACAGACTGTCACACACCCATCTCTGCTACGAGATGCAGCATGAAACATTGGGACAGATCCTCTACTGGGGTAAATCAGTAACTCCATTGACTTCAGACTAGTGGAGTTATGCTGATAACCACCTATTAAGGATCTGGCCCAATATGTTGCTATGGAAAGACTGACTTCTAGTTGCTTGGCATGTGTTCTCATGAGGGGCACCTGGCCCGCACAGAGCCATCGGGGCCCTTGCTGGAAGAGCTATAGAATTCTTTGGTACTGATTATTTATAGTTTAACAGTTTGATGAATTATTTTAAATTTATCAGATGCTAAAACAGGAAATGGGTAGGAGGCAAAACCCCACCCCTTCTCTGTGGCCAGAAGTGGTTCTACTCATTAGGGGCAGGATTTGGGCTGTGTAACTGTTCTGTTCCACGGAGCTCAACCCCCAAGGCTTCCCTTTTCATCCTCACAAAGTAGCTTGAGGCTGGTTAGGATGAAGTTTGGATAAAAATGAGGGTGAGATCCCTGCTCATTTCGCCTGAAAACTTGGATCACAACAACCGAGGCCAGCTCTGTCTCTGGACTGTAGCTAAAGCGGTGGAGTAATGTAGCTCAAAAAGAGAGTCCAATGTGAGTGGGAAAAACTATTTTAAAGAAAAATAAAGTTCTCTTCTTCTCCCTCTTAGATTTGTCCTCCTCCACTCATCTGAAAGTATGTCATTATCCTGTAATTCTGTGTGATGGTTAGCGATACATTTGCATGGAAGATGGAATATAAACTAGAGCAGGTTATTTAAATTTAAGAACTAGAGAAAACAATGTTGGCTGAAGAATTGCGCTTGCATACAGTTAGAAGAAAGAAGTAGATAAATATATGGGGGAGAGTTCTTGGTGCCATGTAATTAGATTTACACACACGCATTGCATCACAATGAGAGCTAATGTACCGAACAGTTTAGATTCCTGTGTTTTTATTACCCAGTCTTGCTAATTCAATAAACTCTACTTTTCTAAAGCAAAGAGCAGACAGAACGTTGTACTGCTAATTGAGGCACTGAATGTCACAGAGCTGAAGGGAGAAGTTATTATAACTTATTGATAACGTGGTAGAATCTATGGGCCCCAACCCCATTGTTCTAGGTGCTGCACAAAACACACAAACAATGAAGAGCTCACAGTAAGTAGGTTGTGTGGGCTCCCTAGCCAGGATGCACAGAGGATTCTGGAGACTCAGTGTGATTCTCTTTCCCCTGCACGTACAAAGCTAGCATCTACAATTTGCAAAGAGGGAGGGGGTGTCCAGGATCAGTCCTTTCATTTGCAGTAAGAGGGAGGCGTTTGCAGGCATGCATGCATTTTGCCAATTCATTTCTCTATATTAAGTAGGAAGTCAAAGGCCCCAAGCCCACAGTCCTTGCTTCGGTTTATCTTTTTACTGAAGGGCTGGACTGGTGCAGTTTTCAGGTGCTGGCAGCTGAATCACTGTACACAATCCCAAGGAATCTGACAGAATATCCATCCTCCAGAGGAATCGTACTCCATCCCTGCATATTTTTTTTTTTTTTTTTTTTTAAAAACAGCTTGTTCATTAACAAAATACCGTACATTCTTACAGGATAGAAGAGGCTATCCCAGCCATCAGAAAATGTACATTACATTTATAGATCTCAACCAACCCAATAGTTGATATTTATGCTTGTTCCACTGCAGTTGATCTTTAATCTTAGATTTTATCTAGACTGATGATAGTAACTAAGTAACGCTGAGATGGTGTGTTTTTAAGGTCCTTTTTATAATGAGAGTAATAAAAAACATAGCCAGGCCAAGGATATCAGCAGGAAGGGTCAATGCTTGAATTCAATGGGGCTTTGAATCAGAGGCTAAGGTTCCTGCCCTGCAATGTTGACAGTCACCATTCCCACTGCTGTCAATGGACACCTTGCCCGAGTAAAGAATACAGGAATAGACACAAAAAGGAACAGGAACCTCATTTTTCCAGTTTGAAGAGGGGTGTATGTTTGAGGGTGGGGAAGAGGGTTGGGGTGAGTGGTATATTTTAAAACTGTGCTTTCTATTGTTCTTAAATAGCAAAACTTGCTTTTTAGAGCAGTTATTATTATAACAAATTCTGCATAGAATTTAAACAGGACAGAAAAAGACAATCTCAGGAAAAACAGGATATTCATACGGACTGGAGAGATCACTTATTTCAGCTGCACTTAAGGTAATCACCTACAGTATGTTTTAATCTCCTCATCCGCTCTACAGAGAGAAAGAATATTTTTAAAGTGATTATTAATTAACTGAATACATCTCAGAAAACTCAGTCTGCAGTATTATTCCTAGGATTCAATTTTCAGAAGTGGCTGTTAGATTGCATACATGTCTGTGCACTGAAATAGGTACAGAGGCACCAGAATTTACTTCTGCATCTCAGGACTTTTTTGAACATACAAGCAAAAGACTGGCCTGCCCAATTTAGGGTGCTGCTTCTGAATTCTGGGGTGAAGGAGCAGGATTCTAAGCTGGTATAAATCAGCATAGGTCACAGCAGTTTAGGATCTGGCCCAAGCCTGATAGCTCTGGAGGTCATTGGCTGAAGGGCCAACACCATGAACTGTTTCAGCTGACGAGCAAAGACTTAATAGCCAGGGGTATTGCTGACTCATATCCTCTGAGGGTGGGGCTAAGAAGGGGAGCTGTAACACATACTAGCCTGTGCGTTATACATTGTCTCCACACACCACTCACCTTGCCTTCACTTTTTCCTTTGTTAGGCCCCAAACCAACAGATATCAAACTACACTGGCATGGATGCCTCATTAGGGCCAGGCTCTTTTGTTCCTCTAGACAAAGATAACTTGATGCTTACTAGAGCTGGTTAAAATTTTTCTGACAGAATATTTTTCCACTGGAAAATTTTTTGTTCACAAAATTGAAGTGTTGCTCAGGATTCTTCCAGCCCCTTTTTGGAGATTTCCCCCCCCATCTTATATGCCCACTTACTTCACCCACTCTTCCAACCCTACATCTGTCAGGGAAAGCATCCTTCTAGACAAGACAAGCATCCTTCTAGACCCATCCTGGAGCCCCAGTGCTCTGTGGGGCAGAAACTCTGAGCCTCTTGCCTGGAGCCCTGATGCCGCACAGGGCAGAAGCCTTGAGCCCCCCCTCACCCAGAGCCCCAGGTCCCTCCCAGACAGTGGCTGAAGTCTGGAGCCTGCATGGCTAAAGCCCCAAGCCCCATAGGGCTGCAGCCATGAGGGCCTCCCCCCACACCCAGGGGCTGAAGTCAAGAGCCCTGAGAGCCCCTTGCTGAGTCCTGGAGTTTTTATAATGTGTTGGTGCGGGGGCCTCACAAAGAAAAAGGTTGAGCAGCTCCCAAGTGAGTTGCTCACTGTATAGGTCCCTACAGCTCTGTTTTCCCCCACAGGGCACCAAACAGCAGCAACAAAGCTAGCATTTAAGCCCTCTAACACTACTAACTTCACAAGCTCCCCAAGGCGTTAATGTACTCGACTGCTTCCAGTGTCTGGATGCATTACACAGCTGATCCTCTCCCATAGGTGGATCCCTTTGCAGGATGAAGTTCTGTCCCAAATATATATAAAAATAAAATTACATCCCAAACATCCCAAACCACTACAGTTGCAAGGTCAAGCACTCAAAAGTTAGGAAGTGCCACAATTACAGCTGTGCAACCCTAATTCAGTCCCTTGCACGTAGATATTCTGAGCAGGGTCCAAGCATAATTTTTTCAGACCCAGTACAAACTTGTAAACTGGCCCCCTCCCACACACACACCACAATCCCTCATCCCATACATACAATCTCACAAGCCATGAAAAACATTTTCCTCATGGTAATGGGGGTTGCAGCTTGGGCCGGGCCTCCAGGCCCCAATAAAGCATACCCTCCTCCCCCCCTGTGGGTGCTCTGATTCTGAGACAGTCTTTAATTACATGATTACTCACTGTTTTTTCCACAGGACCCATCCAGTTGAAAGCTACTCTAGGGACTTGTACTCTATTCCTGCCTCTGCTATAGACTGCCTCTGTGAGGCTATGGGCAGCTATTTAAGCCAAATTATGTACAGGCAGTCACTAATTGTGAGCCTCATTTTCTGGGTGGCTTATTTGAGTCACCTGGGATCAGATTTGAAGAGGTGCTGAGCACTCACAGTTGCAGCTGATGTCAATGGGAGCTGTGCTCTAACATAAAAAGTACTATAAAAATGCTATGTTTGCTGGAAAAAAAAATCACACCCTAGGCTTTTCATATTGGGTATCCCAAATCAGTGGTAACTCTTCACAATTTTATGCTAATTCCTCTGTCTCAGTTCCCCCTGAAAAATGCAGATAACCCTCCGAACTTCAGACGGGTGTTGTGAAAATAAACTTAGATACGCTTGTGACAGTGCCACAGATAAGCACATGGTGAAATTAATCATTTTAGACTCAGTGCAACCTTTGCATGGCCTGTGATGAGAATAAATAGAAGCATTGAGCAGGACATATATACTGAGCACCATCCATCCTGTGCATGGAATAAGGCAGGAATCTCATTTTAAAAACCCCCCAATATACGAGTTTGTAATTAAAGACTGTACCATAATGCATATGCACAAGGACCCAAATTAAGATGCCCTAGCCAACTTTAGTCCTGTTATTTCCTAACTTTTGAGCAGTTATACTCTCCTTTGCAAACTTAATGTTCCTTTAAGGTGGGTTCTTTTAATGTAATTATATGGTTGTGAGTAGAAGGCAACTCTCTCTGAAGAAGTAGCAGCACTATGTGGAAAATGGCGTGTGTACAATATGCCCAAATGCTTTTGATCAAGACTCTCTTCTACAATATTCTCTCTGCTTTTCTGCACTTCCTCTTCCAGCAGGCACCAGACTAGATTGTTTTGGATGCACTGTACGCTAGCCTAGTTTATTCAGAGTTCACAATGCATTTTAGCTCATCAATCTGATGGTTGCAAATCCTCTCCACTAAACCACACTGTCTTCTGTGCAATCAAGGAGGCTTCCATTGTGTCAGCCTGATGACGAGAGCCTAGAAATCTCTGCTCAGAATGAAGGGTCCAACCTTGCCTAGTCTAGGAGGCATAGCAGACAGCAGCAAAGTCACCATGCACTCACTGTACTGGTTTATGAGCTGCAAACTCAAGCTAACAGAGGAGGAGAGGCAGAGGGAAATCAGATCCGTGGCTGCTTTCTCCTTTGCTCCTGCTGCTAGAGGAGAAATCAGGCTGGTCTGCAAGTTGCTAGGTCTGTGCAAGGTACTTGACAGGGATGATATCCTTGAAACACAAAATTACACAGGGCATGTCACAGTCTGGCCCCTGGAATCTAGGGCTGAAAAGGAGTTTCATATTACCATGGAGGTTAGAACTGAAAAAAGTCCTATTAGATTAGCTAGTCCTTCTTCCTTAGCCAATGAGGGCTTGCTCCTTATAGGACATATTATTCTATATTATTTCTATTATAGTGGCTCCCAAAGGCCCCAGTCAGGTTCAGGGTCCTGTGGTATTTTCCTGGCTTTAGTTCTAAGCAATTAGACCTCCACCACGTCTCAGGGGGGCAGTGATTCCAAGAGGGCAGTTCTAGTTCCATCCATTATGGGGCAATACGACACAAACAGACACACTGGCCTGCTTGTGGCACATCAAGGTCTGGCTTATCCAGCCAAAGGGTCTCCACTGGTAGGTCACTGGTAGTCTTTCCAGGGGCTAACGTAGCAGTGCTTTAGCCTTTCAACCAAGACCTAACCCTTCCAGTCTGTTGAAGTCCAAAAGAATTAGGAAAAAACAAAACTCAAAACAGGACCACCTGTCAAACCTTCAGCAGAACCTCATCTTCTATTCAGGCCCTGTCCTCAAATAACCTGTATTTCAGCCTGTGTCTCTGGGTCTGGTCAGCCCTTCCACTGGGAGGCTCATCAAACCAGCAAACTATATCAGTCCCTAGGCTACAGCCAGGCTTCTTCCACTTCCGGAGAAGCTGAACTTTGCTCTCTGTCCTGAGTACCTCTGAAATGGGCCTGATCTCCTCCTTTTAACACCCTTTTCCGTACCTGACATCTGCTGCAGGTGTAGAAAGATGGGGCCAATTGGGTCCACAAGCTCTCATTAACCAACTGCTTGCCAGTGTGGGTCCTGTCTGCCCCATCACAGATCCCTCTCTTAGGGGCATCCACAAGGGGTAGGGTGTGTATTTCAAGTATTTGGGTCAGCTGTGTCCTCATTTTCACTCTCTGGATGACACCAGCGAAGTCCGGAGAGTCACACAGGTCTGACTGACAGCTGGATTGGGCCCTTTGTGTTGATATGCATTTGTGTTTCTTTTTCATGAACTTTACTAGTGCCTTGATGAGAGTATAGTGATGGGAAATCTAGGAACTACAGTGCTAAGAACAAGCTAGGACTCGTGCCATTTTGCCTTAATAAAAGGCTCCCTAAATTAAAGAGCTACTGGTGTAATAAACCGAACATGGAGAGACAAAGAATAAGATAACACAGCTTATTGGGGATCCAGTGGAATCTGATTCAAAGCCCATTGAAGTTAGCAGGAATCTTTCCACTGACTTCAGAGAGCCTCAGATTCTCCTCTCTGCTGCCATGTGACAGCTGAATGAGCCTTCTGCTTGGAGAGAAAACTCCCACAGTCCCTTGCTTCTTTTCACCATTTGAGCAGTTGCCCAAAGGTTTCGTGGGGAGCTCAGCTGAGGGCAGCAGCTTGGTGGAAAGGGTTCTGTTTGCGAGCTGAGCATCCTGGCCCCTCCTTGGCAGCTGGCTATTTCCTGCATTTGTGTAACTAACTCAGTGTACAAGAGGTTCTTATTTCAACAGCTACTACAAGGTCATTCTCGCTCAGAGATCTGTCCAGGGGAGTCTGCAGTTTCCCAGTCTCTGCAGGAGTGGATTGACATGACACATACAGAGAGAAGATTGTCTCCCTCACTTTTGCTAAGTCTGAGGACAAAAATAGGACTCTGCTATCTGTCATATACCCCGGCTCCACCAGTCCCCAAGGGGACAAGAGGAAAAGTCAATCTATTCTATTAACAGCAAGGCCTGGCCTATGTTACAAAGTGGCATAGTTAGGAGTGTGAAACACCCCCCCATCTTTGGCACAGGCTGTATAGTGTCGACACAGCCCAAGTTTGCTCTTTCTCCATCTCAGATACTGTGGTCAGAGCACCAGAGGAACATTTAGAAAGAAAATAACAATTTTGTATTGAGTGTAGGGCTTGAATGGGGTCCAATAGATAAGGTTGGGGGCCACATATTAAATGAGGATAAAAAGAAAAATTGAATAGCTACCCATTCACTGGATGAGGCAGGGGTCCTGTGGGGAAAAAAGAATGTGATCATATCATTAAAAACTGTGTCATCATGCATACACACAAAGGGGCAATATTAATATTAGTTTAATAGGAGTTTTGGTATCTAATTTCCTAATTTGAAAAACCAAATGGAAACACAGAAATTCTGTTCCATGGAGCCACTGAAACCCAGCAGAATTGGTCCACAGCACCAATGTCTGTCATCTGAACTAATGGAGTATCTGGTGGCAGTAATAGGCTGGGTGTGGTCTGAGCACTAGAGGGGGATGAGACATGCACTTTGCCAATGGGTGTCACCACTGTTTGCAGACCGGAGAGGAGCAGTGGGGCTCAGAGCTCCAGCCTGGGTTCAGGTCTAGGTTCGGGAGGGGAGTGTGCTTTAGCAGTGGCAGACACTTGTGCCCTTGTTTCTCCTCCTCCCCGCAAGCTTGTCTCTATCTTCTCTCACCCACCTTTGCTGCTGCCGCCTTCTATCACTGTCTGCTCCAGACCCTGAGATCCCATCCCCACCATCTGCATCTATATACCCAACCCCAATCCCTGCTCCTAACCAATCCCCACCTTGGCTCCTGCCCCCACAGCTCTGTTCTCCCACTGTTTTCCCCCCGTTTCCTCACCCCTCTGCATTCTCTGTCAAGCTGCTTCATCCGTCTCCTCACTGCCTCGGCAAATCAGAAAAAAATTCTTATAACCACTTTGTTAACATGGGCACATTGTGGTATCTCCCTCCCCCAACCTCATTCTGGGAACCAACTGAGCCAATTTAGCTGAAATTTTCCAAAACAATTCAGCCAGAAGCTGATACTCAACATGGAAGATTTCATCCTGAATGGTTTCAGTTTGGCAAAGCTGTAAGCAACAGAAAGCAGGCTCTTATAGTGGGGAAGTGCTGGGCAAACTTAACTATAGGTGTCACTACATGCACTGCCTATAATAAGTGTCAGTAAGTGCTGCCATACATTCTAGCTGTCTGAACTTACTGAGTCTGCAAAACTGAGCTAAAAATACCTTGCAAATTGCTTTTCTCCTGATATTTCAGCACTTCTGTGCTTGGCTGAAACCACGCACTGCAGAATTGCTGAAAAATGAAAAATCATTTCTGAATAAAAAGTTACCTAGATTGCTTAGAACCTCAAAAAAAGTTCCTGTATGGTTCAGATTTGGGGGGTCAATTCTAATTTTATCCAAACCAGCTCACTTAACTTTAATAGTCCATACAGAGCAAGGAAATAACTTATAAACATTAGATAATAAATATAGTAATGCACAAAGTTTCCTGTAGTCTTGGGCATGAGAGGTGTTTGCACGTTGCAGCCAAAACAACATTATAGGGTTTAAGATGTCATCAGGAGTCACCAAGAGTTTGGTAACCAGAAACAAATGAAAATAGCCTGTTCAAGTTACAGGTGCGCCAGTGCCTTGCTGTCCCTTGTGCTCCCATTCAGTCATTGCAGATACCAATATTTCAAAACAACACTCCACATAATTTATACGTATGTCAAATATCCATCTCATAATGCAGATCATCACGCAATTAACTTGCAAAGATTTAGCAAGACTTTCCCTTCGTTGTTGCTGAACTACATTCAATGCCATTAATGAGAGCTAATTAAATCAATCATTTCTCCATCTATTCTCACAGCGCTGCATTTGCCAAACGCAGATCAGATGTGAAATGTTTTCTTAGAGATATCAAATATCGAGATGCACATTTATCGTGTTGTCCTTCCAGCGTACATCTGTTCTCACCATTGTGTATTTCATTTATCATACGCTGACACCATATGTATCCCAATACAGCTGCGTGTCATTTAATTCCTTTCTCATTTCTCTGTGAGACCCAAGTGCATTGCACTCAGTAATTCCAAAGTTAATATAGACTCCTAAGCGTTAACTGTCTCCGTTATAGGAACACAACAACGTGAGCTACATCTTCCAAGGTATGTAACTGTCATTGTGTCCTGTCAGCCTCCATCTTGGCATGATTAAGTGTTACACATTTTCATTTCAGGCTCTAGAGAAAGTCCTGATGGTTAGCGCAGTAGATTCAGGGAAATTGGAAGTAACGTCAGCTAGGAGACCTTTGTATCCTCTTGGTGATAACTCTGTTTCCCTTAGCAATCCCCTGCCCCCCGTTTCCCCCCCAGGTCAGCCCATTCTCTCTAAGATTAAAGAAGCTTCTGTTTGAGTGAAAGTCAGTACAACAGATACTGTGGAATTAGGTCTAAACCCCTGTCCATGGAGTGTGCAAACAACACTCAACAAATGTTAGATGTTTTAATGAGTTTTTTTAAATCTGCCCTTAGCTCATTTGACCATATGGAGATAATACCATGGGGAAAGTCCCTGAAGTAGGATTCCTAGCCAATCGCGTTTTGGGTTGCGGTATTTTTTATTACAATCTAGCAGGGGGAGCGTGTGTTGTGCTTTAGAACATACAGGCTTGGGGGAGGGAAGGCAAAGGAGCTTTCTGTGCCTTCCCAGTTCTGGGCAGTACCTAGTAATGACCCTGGGCCTATCGTAGGGCAGTGGCAGCACTGAGAGTGCTGGGCTAGTGAGAGACTCTAGGAATATGCCTACACTGCAATAGATGCTCTGAGCCCCAGGGCCTGGGTCAGCTGACTGGGGCTTGGGCTGCAGGGTGAAAAATTGCATCATAGATGTTTGGGCTTGGGCTGGAGCCTGGGCTCTGAGATACTCCCCACTCAGCCTGACCCCAAATGGCTCCACTGCAGTTTTATAGCCCTGCAGGCCATGCCCCTGAGCCCAAATCAGCTGACACAGGCCAGCCATGGCTGTGCTCTGGGTTTTCATCACAGTGTAGACATATCCCAACCGGTCTCTCTTGTTGGACATGATCAGGCTCAGATATTTGCATTTGAAGATACTGGGAAGCATCTCCCCTAAATCCAATGGCCACAAAGTGGACTAGGAACCACAATGCCCTAGATGCCAAGAACATGTCGATAAACTGATTTGAATTCAGACATGCGCAGCCAAAATGATTAAAAGGCCAGCTCAGCAGTCTTCTGAGTCTGCACCACATTAACCAATCTTGAAGTAGAGATTTCAAAGCCTGCTGGCTAGCTTCCTAGGTTTTTTTTTCTTTTACTCGGGACAGTCAGTCACCTTGTTCAAGGCCACCCAGCTTTGTAGAAGCTGCCTGGAATTCAGGAATGGGAGACCTAGAATGTATTAGAGACAGAATGGTGGTTGATTCTGGTCATCCCGAGTTTGGTATATTTGAGTTTTATGGAGAATATACGTATGGGCTAATAATGATTTAGGCCTTGATCCAAAGGCTTTGAAGTCACCAGGAGTTTTTATATTAAGTTCAATAGGCTTTGGACCAGATATTCTACAAGTATCTGCATGCTCTCAACAAGAGGAGGGGAGAGAAATGCCTAGTTTGGCCTTAGATAATATAGGAGAAAGGGAAGGAAACTGAGAAAAGGAAGATGTAAACTGAATATTATCAGCAAAAATTCCCAGCAGTCATTTCTATCCGAGCATGGAATAATCTCAAAAGGAAAGTTGCAGAAGCCTCATTGCTAACACAGAGAAAGCTTTGGAAACTATTATAGATTCTGCATTAGCAAGGGATGGTTTTCTCTATTAACTTTTACCAGCACCTGAGCATTAAACTAAGAATGCCCTATGTGTCATTATCTAAAGCAAATAGACTTAGGCAGCAGGGGCCATTACAGATCATTTCTCATATTCATGTGTCATCAGGCATATCAATCAACAGTTGCTGAAGGATGCAATAGGTAAAATCCTGGCCCCCTTAAAATCATTGACTTCAGTGGGGCCAGGATTTCACCACTTTCTCTCTTCATACACAAAGATCAAGAAAACCTTTCAACCAGTCTGACCTTTATTATACTTTGAGAGACCAACAAAACAAGAAAGAGGGAAGTACATTCTGATGGAGAGAAGGAAAGAAAGCAAGCAGTTTGTGCATCTCCCCTGCATCAGGCTTCAAACAAACCATCTGCTTCTGCAGCAGGAGCGTAGAGCTGGTTGGAAAATGCAGTTTTTGTCCATGGAAAATTTCAGCAAAAATGGGGGGAAATTGTTTATTTTTTTGAAAAAAATTGAAATTGTTCAATTTTAGAGGTTTTTGAAAAACCCCAAAACTCAACATTGTCTGCCAATAACTTAAACAATATCCCCCTCCTTCCCGTTTTCCATTTCATCAACATTTTCCAGGGAAACCAGTAATTTACCATGGAAAATTTCAACTTTTTGATGAAAACCCAATTTTCCATCATAAAACAGTTTTGATGGAAAAATTTTCACCCAGCCCTAGTGGGACCTGCTCTCTTTAAAGGTGCAGTGCACTGAAAACAAGTCCTGAGAGGCACAGACTACACATCCCACAGAGGATCTCTTGATCTTTCACTCAGAATCCCCTTGCTTTGGTGAGTTTGTCAGATCTTAACGGAATTTTCACTTGTTTCTTTGTGTTTGGATAGAGTTTATATGGGCTGTAGCAATTTTAAGGCTATATGAGGTTGTTTATTAAATAAATGTGTCTGGTTGACAAAATGGTTGTCTCTGACTTTGACAAAAATGAAATTCATTTCCTATAGGAAAGATGGTGAAATGCTCAGCCTACTCCCACTAATATCATTTACCTGACTAAATTCATGTGCCTAAACCATTCTGTCCATTATATACATTTCATCAAGAGAGTGCACATAATTCCAGTGACAAAGTGACTTTGTCAACAAAATATAGTCTGGCACGTATACAAAAAATTATTTAGCACAGAGAGAACATGGCTGAAATCAATTTGCAGGGATTACGGAGCTATAAATAGACACAGAAGAGGGAGAAGTTATTTGCTTTGTGTTTTGAGCCAGACTGTGGGAAATAGTTTACATGAAAAGAATGAGAGTTTACAAGGCAACATCAGCTTCCTGCAGGCCATCAACATGGAGCCACAATCAAATTTGGTATGCCCTGTCTCTTTTTAGTGGCAATACTTTTGAGCCCACAGTCCATCCATTTATATTAATTGCAAAGTCTTCTGGTCTTCATCAAAAGTGGTTTTCCATTGTATTTGGTGTGACTGGCATCAGGAATATGCAAACGAGGTCACTGACTCCTTTTGCCTTTGGAGAGAAGCGTCATGTCCATTTACTGCGGATATATACTGAAAAAACCACTGATGGAGAAACCTTAGCCCCAATTCTGCAAACACTCGAGTGACTGCATAGATGTGAGTAGTCCCAATGAGTGTGTGTGTTTGAGCTCACTGGGACTGCTTGCATATGTAAGTGCTCGGGCAGTGACTGTATCAGATCTTTCCAGGAAAGGTGCACGGAACCGCATAATGGACAATCATAGAAGATCCTGCCTTCGGTTCATTTCCCATTAGTTAGGAGTGAAGTTTTGCTCTGAAGCATGATAGTTTACATCCAGTCCAAAGTTCTGAGATTTCTTTTTTTTTAAATCACTATTATTGCAGTTCTGGATAGTCTTATTATCCACGTAAGTGTCCAATCCTTTTTTGAATCCTCCTAAGTGACTCAGATTATCCTGTGGCAATGAGTTCCACCCGGTGGTAGTGTGTATAGCTTTCTCTCTCACTCCATAGCAACATGGAAATTTTAAAAAATTGCTACACTCATTTGGCCCTTAAGAAAGATTAAAGTTTGGGTGGATTTGAATTTTCAGTGATAAAATGGGCTTTTTCTTTTTTATCTAGCATAGTTTATCCTTCCCTTATGCACACCAAATGTCTCTGATTTATGAAAATACTTATATATTATATTATTTTATATGCCGTGTAGTTGTAGCCATGTCGGTCCCACTTTATCTCTCATATTATTTTATAGGCATTTAGGTGGTGCTCATTACTATGGCAGTTGGAAACATTATGCAGAGCTTAAATGGGTTAGTTACTATTCCAGTTAAGGGGAAAGCACATTATCCTCCCCTCTTACCTGCAGATTTTAATCTAAATAGTCAGCTAGGAACTCAGAGATTTATAGTTGGGACAAGCCTGGCATCTTGTAGATCTTTCTAATATGGCCAAATTTGTACTCTGCAGAAAGTAGAGATGTAGGCCTGTCTCTCAGAATCTTTGCCTCCACTGCCATGTGGGAGAGTAGCCAATTTCACACCAAAAAGGTATCTACTGTAATTATATAGCAGTGGTATGCAGAATCCCTGCCGTATTCCAAGCAGTGCATCTTCCCTCTAAGCCTCCATCAACTGTTATCATTTATCTTTACCTCTTGGTCTGTGCTTTGATTGTAAATCTTTGGGGCTGGCACCCATCTTTTTGATTTGTTCTGTAGAGCTTTATGCACATTTCTAGATGATGAACTGTACATCCAATAGCCCCCTTAGTGTAACGCATGAGTAGAAAAAAGCTGAATTAAAACAGGAGTTAATTGGAGCCAACCATGGGTGGCTAAACTTTGGGAAATGCTTGCAATGAAATATCATTCTGCTCCCTTGCACTGGGGCACTGTAAGCAACAGGCTTTTCTCCTGCCCAGGCACTGGATGTGATAAAACCTGCAGAAGGGGGCAAACTCTAGGAAGAGCTCCTCATAGCATCTCTCTCCTATTGTTCCAGTGGGAGCAGGGTGAGTTCCCCCTTGCCTCCCTGTGCCTCCCCCAAATTAGGATCTACACCCTCACCCTGAGGGAATCCCTTGCAACCAGCACAGTATGGACCAAGTCCATTCCCTTGCCTCTGTGGCAGCCCATCTGCCCTGGCGCCCTGCCACTAGTTACTCCCTTGGCCTTGGCTGTGACTTTGCTGAGAATTCCCCATGGTTTCTGGGCATGTTTCTGCCCCAGGTGAGCTCAGACCCAGTGAGGTGCTAACTCTGCTGTGATTTAACAATCCACCTGTTTCAAACCCAGCACTGTACAGTTCAGGCCCTGATTCAGCAAAGGTTTTAAAATGTGCTTGCCTTTAAGCAGCTGGATAATCCCATCCCATGTCAGCTAAGCACATGCTTAAATCCCATTGACTTGAATGGAATTTAACTCTGACTTTAATGGGGCTTACACATAGATAAGCATGTGCTAAAGTGCCATGGGCCCCAATTCAGCAAAGTACTAAAGAATTCAATGGGATTAGTCAAAGTGGACTAGGTGACCTCCTGAGGTCCCTTCCAACCCCAATCTTCGATGATTCTATGAAGTGTTTGAAGTTAAGCACACGCTTAATGCCTTGCCAAACTGGGCCTAAATCGCTACTGCAGGGCTGCAGAAATACCTAACTAATACTAACACAGAACGTGACCCTTCTACACACAGCGGCTGCGACAGAACAAAAACCCCAAGCAATGATGATGGCTGTTTGAAATGCAACATGATGCCAGAATTTTGAATGGGTGGGGACAGGCAATTGTACCAATGGCAAGGATTAGTATGACATGACCCTTCTTCCTGGAATCCACTACAACAGAGCCTGATTATTATAATACTCAAAACACCTAACTCTTATATAGCACTTTTCATCCATAAATCACAAAATGCTTTACACTGGGGGTCGGTATCATTATCCCCATTTTACAGATGGGGAAACTGAGGCACAGGATGGTTAAGCGACTTGTCCAAGATCATCCAGCAGGTCAGAAACAGAACCCAACTATCCAGAGTCCCAGTCTGGTGCTCTATCCATTAGGTCACACTGCCTATTAGACTTGCATGCTGCTTCTGTGGTATTTCTTAATGTCTGACCAGGGAAGGGCGCTAGGTTTGGACAGTAGGAGAAGAAAGCAGAGGCTAGGAAGGAAGGAAGAACCCAGAGTTGCTGTGGTTGAGGAGCCGGGCAGTCAAAAGAATCAGTTGTTCAAATCAAGTGGTGGTTCATGTACAGAGTGGTGGGAAGTCTAGAAGACAGAGGGCTTTCCAAGGTGTAGGGTAATTTGTCAGTTGACAGCAATAGACAGGCTGATGGGAGAGTCCCTGGTACTAGGGAGATGAGAATACGGCTGCTCTGTGTTAAGGAAGTGGGTCTGGCAACAGGCATGGTATGTGGTAGTAGGGAGAGATTTTCCTGTTGTGGAAATAAAGTAACAGATGAATGTGGTGAACCTAACAGCAAAAGCCAAGCTTATTGAATATCATCCATCCCCAGGAGATGCTGACAGACAAGGGAAGTCTCAGATCAATTTTATCTATTCGGTGTATTTTTTTTTCTTGCACCATCCAAAAGGTATAGCACATAAACACTGATCAACAGTAGGGAGCTGAGTCAGACCCATGTTTGAAAACCAAGCACAATTAAACCAAACAAGGTATTTTTAGCCATCTGCATGGCCCAGAAACATTTTTTTCTTTCTTCCTGCTACAAGATATAAACTGAGTAGTTAGGAAAATATTTCCAGTGTGTTGAAATGCAAGAAATTTCCCCTTAAATAAGTTATAAAGTCCTTCATGTGACATAAGAGGTTTTGAAAGTTTCTACAATAATTAGGGACTGAAAATCTGCTTTGGTTTCTGTCACGCTTCCCCTGCGGTGAAACAACTTGTTGTATGCAAGGAGGCAGCCCTCGCCTGATGCCAAAGGATCATTCTGAGACACTGGAAATTGAGAAAAAACACCCTGCCTAATGGAGAAAAATCACTGAGAGGCCACCTAGACTTATAACACTGAGAGCAAGGTACCCTCACTCCAGAAGAACCTACTTACCTGGACTTCTGCATCTTCTAGATCTTTACTTGGTCCCTCAGTTCTGTGATCCTCCTTTTCTGGTGTCCCCCAACCCCTCTAACCAACCTTCCCTTCCTCTCTCTCTGAACTCTTTTCCCAAGCAATGGAATAAAAGTATGTTCCCGTGGATGCTCCAGGTGTGTGGATGGGCCCCATGCTTGTTTCACAGGGACAAGCCCTGTCCCTTGATGGAGTGTCTGGGAGAAGCTCCAGGAAAGGTTTCCTCACCCCCTACCCACAGGAAGGGGTGCTCTGGTCGTAGGTTTGGTATTGACTGGCCCTGCCCTGACTCCTGATTGAGAACGGGGTCAACGCACACGTTGCCTCACTGGGGAGGAGGGAAAGAGCCGCTGCAGATAGGAAGACTGACAGCTTCCATGCTGGAGACACTCCCCACCTTCCTCCTCCAGGAATCCAGTAGAGTCCATGCAGTTTGTGGAACAACCACTCGTGGATAGGTAAGTTTCTGGGCAGGGAAAGGGGAAGGGGAGCAGAGCTGGGTGGCTGCTGCAGCCACCAGTAGGTAGCAGAGCAGCGAAGGTGCATGAAACCCAATCCTCTGCCACCGCGAGGGCCAAGTTAGTGCCGTTGACGTGCTGGCCAGTGCTCAGGGAGTGGGGGTGGCCTCTCTCTCCCCACCACTGATGGTGGCGGAATTACTGATGCTCTCTCTCTTGCAAACAGACGGGTTACATGGGCTTCAGCTCCCCTCCCTTCTTAGCAGCAGCAGCTCCTGGCACCGCCTGCCTTCTCCCCCTCCTCTGCACACATTCAAATGTGCTGAGGTCACTTCAGTGTTGATCTTTTAATGGTGACCTGCCCCCTGCACCGATAACTTGGCTACAGAAATAGGGCTGGGTTGCTGGCCTCTGCTCTGGGTGTTCTGACAATGAAAAGCAGCCGCAGAGCTGGCTTACCCGGCTGCCTAGGGGAATCCCCAGGTTGCAAAGTGCCACTCCAGTGTCTCCTACATGACCATCCCTCAGGGTGACTGGTGTAGGGGACCCAGCCAGGGGATAGGAGTTGTGGCCATCGGACCCTGGCTGTTAGAACAATCACTTGGGTCCACAAGCAGCTGGGTCCAATTTAGAGCAGCTCCGAGGCTGCTCTAATTTACACTAGGAGCCAACCCAGCCCACGGTTGGTCCCAGGAGGGATCCAGAATTTGGAAAAATTGCTTCTAGCTGTTTCATTCAGATCCCTCCCTGCTCTCAAGGTGTCCTGAGTATAGAATAGTCCACCTCCAGGATTGGGCCCATATTGCTGCCACTGAATAGTTTATTAAAATACCCATGTCATGCAGCCATCAATGGACAATGATACGTATTTGGTCTTTAAACATTTTGGGCCCGATTCTGCTTTCAGGTACGTTGGTGCAGCTCAGGAGTGACTCCCATGAAGCCAATGGTTGTGTAAATGAGCTGAGAATCTGACTCTGTGTACTCCTCTTGCTGTTAGCTAATGCTGTTTGCTGGTTTCCAACATCCCTTGCAATAATATACAATAGTTTTCAGGGTATCTGTCACTACATCCCTTACAGTAAATGCTCTCTTGGTTACCGCCTTAGGCTCTGTACTGCTATTGTGAGTTTGAAATCTGTGAGCAGGGCTTCCATTTAGGGTTTTGGAACAGGAGTTATAAATCGCTCTGGCATAGGAAACGAAACTGGGAAGCCCCATTTGTCACGTCGGTGCCTTTTCAAAACTACATTTGGCAGCGGGGTTTCCGTATGCAGATAATTGTTGTCCAAGCCAGACATTACATTAGTCTCACTTCTCTCGCAGTGCAAGCACTTGAACTGAAGTGGTAATAAAAAAGGAACCTCACAAACGGACCAGAGGCCAAGAAAGTCATTTCTATGTTATTGATCCACAGCATAATTGAATGGTGTGCAAAAGGAGGTGGGGACAGAATCTTTTGTACTTTTCTTTGGATTAGGAAAGCCTTCTTGTACAGTGTATAAAGGCAAGGTTAAAGCCTTCTTCAGCGTGCTGACCCAGTGGTTCTTTGCTGTAGCTGGAGAGAGGGCTGCTTACACAGCTAGAACAGAACCAAAATGCCAGAGCCAAACCACATTGGACTTTGGGATAGATTGCGCCTGGAGCCAGCCTCTAATTAGATGCTTCCTTAGGAAAGGAGGTCGCTAACCAGTGTCAGAAAGGCCCCGCTGTCCCTGTGCTATTTTTGTGGCTTTTCTTCTTTCTCTGACTTGACTCCTCATGAAACCCACTTATTCCTCTGCCTTTCTTGTCCCTTTCTTGATGGTTCTTCTACTTCTTCTGACACACTTCTTCTTAAAAAGCATGCCCTCCACAAATTTGTATACATTCTTTAGCAAAGGCTATTGTATGGATCTGGGATTGAACTAAAGATAAAATAAATTATTTTCTCTCACTAATGATAGCCATTGTAAACAATCCAGATCTTAATCCAAATCATGAACCAGAAAGCTTTAAAGATAGGAAGGGCCATAGAATACATGCAGTTGGCCAACTATTCAGTAAAGAAGCTTTTAAAACCTATTTAGAGATCAAATTGACTTTAACTGGCCCTCTTTTCCATGATCCCAGTACTTTCAAGTTAGACATTATGTTTCTCTACTTTCTTGAAAAGCTTTTACACAGAACGCTAACTTTAAAGGAAATGATGACATCTGGTCAATTAAAAATACAAAAAAACCTGCTAATTTATATCAATGTTTGCAGAGAACTTTCTTAACCAAAATTTTCATATATAACATTCTGGGAAAAGGATCTGGATAGACAAATTACCCTAGAGACAAGGGGTTTGATCTAGACAAGAGGACCAGCAACCTCAGTCTGTAGCATGATAAAACAAATTTTCTTTAGAATACAGTTTCGATGGTACCACACACCAGTCAGGTTAATATGCACACACAAACACACGAGTGAGTGGAGATAAATGTTGGAGAAATTGTGCATTATTTGTGAACATACCCAGTTATTAAAGCATATTAGGATGCAGTTCTGAACCAAATATCACAAAGTGTTGGATATTTATTACCAAATGAACCTTTAGTAATCCTCCTGGGGCTTCCCAGTAGAAATGGTCACACAAAATGAAATAAAGAATTAATCTGTCATCTGCTAGTAGCTGCTACACTACTAATAGCCTGTTACTGGGAAAAGAAAAATAACCTAATTATAGCGGAATGGTTCAAAAAAATACAAGAGGTTGTTGTGGGAAAAATTAACTAACCAATTTCATACCCAGAAAAGCAGAGAGAGTACAAATAGATACTTAGATATTTGGTTATTTTTATTCAAAATACTCCTGCAAAAACCCAGCATACCTGTCCAATGGTATTTGAATATTAATATTTGATAGATATGCCTGGCCTATTAAATGTGTATTCAGAGATTTCATGCATTTTAACAAAATCACTAGAAATGACATGTCATCGATAATGATGCTCATTCTATAATACAGTAACACCCTGTTAAATAGAGACGTCTGATGACTATATTGCTGTATAATGTCTCTTGAAACAAAAAACTCACTGCTGTCATGAGTATTGTTTTATTTCTGATATTTACATGGCACTGACTTGTAAACCTGTTAATGCTTCCTAAATAAATAACTAGTAAAAATTTAATAAAAAGCAAAATCAGCCTGGGGCAGTTTTGCTGTAATCAAATCCAGCTGTAACTAAATTGTGCCGAATGCATAAAAGGAACCACACGCACGCACACAGTGCCAACAAAGTCCAGCTGCCCTGCTGTCTTGGCTGAATGCTGAATGATAAGCATGCTTCAGAGTTTAAATGACTGCCTTCAAAAAGCTCGTGCTGATTAAATACATAAATAAATAAAAACACAATGATCTCATCTGAGTGTCTTAAAGCAGCAGAAAGAAATGGCAGGAGCTCCCAGCCAGTCTGGCGTGACACACAGTAGTTTTTGATTGAAGCAGACTATTAATGGATACAATTAGGATGCAGTTTCATTTTTAAGAAGAATTGGCTGGGCAGTGACAAATTGTGGGACGCTTATTGCTGTCACACTGAGACAGGTAATCAGGGAATGAAGCTGTAATTGTGGCTCCTCTTGTTTTCCTTCTGCTGGGGAGCAGAATAAGATTCAATTTAGCAAACCATTTGCCACACGGATCATTCTTTCTGGGTGGCAAAGCTAAGCCTGCTGGGATTCCTCTCCTTGAGTTTTGCCATTTTTCAAACCTGTTACATGCCAACTGATGCTCATTTTAGTCTTTGCTCATGAAAAAGAAGGGAAGAAAAAAATCCCAACAAAATTGGCGGCAGCCTTTTGCGGGCATATTTTAGGCCTGATCCAAAGCCCATTATGGTCCATGGAGAATCTCCCATGTTGACTCCTTCTGGATGCCCTCTCCCGAGCAGAGAGGTAAGTGGGGCCTACTGGAATAAAATGGAAGCAGGAACAGTCTAGGGGTTCTACAGAGAGGGAGACTCCTCCACATGGATCTGAAGAGCTGAAAGGCTTCCTTCTATCCATTCTGCAGCTCCCCACACCCCTCCTTTAGAAAGGAATTTGAGGGGCACTCATGAAGAAACTTGAGACATTTCCAGCCCCTTTGGCCCTCCTTCCATAGGTGACTCTGTAGTGACTTTTGAGCACTTGGCTGCAGCTAAATTTCAGATAAGCAGATCTCTGAGAATCTTCTTTCCCTGAATAGGCAACATTCCTGTGTCCTAACTGAGTGCAGGATCACTCTGAGCTGCTGTTCACAGTGCAGACCCTGGAACAGAATTGAGGGAGCAAAGGTGAATTTCTTGATATACTGAGCTTATTATAAAGTCCTTACTCCTTAAATGCATTCTTGAGGTAAAAGCTCTGCAGAGGAAATCATCTTGTTATAGTAAATCACTAGAAACATAGTCATTTTAATGGGCATTTCACTTTTAAGAGCCCAGCATCTGTTCTGCTCTAAATTAGAAATACAAAAAGAATGTATTTCATTTTTATATCAGCAAGAAAACAAACCAGGGAGTATTAAATGCATATGAATGTATATGTTCTGTGTATAACATGGCATGTAGCTCTGCCAGTATTTCTTGCATCTCCATTTGCTTTCCCTACATTAACTACTTTAAGGCAGACAGGACTTTGGCACGCAAAGGATCTACAGGCCCATTGTTCCATAGGCCAGATCCCCAGCTGGCATAAATCAGTGTAGCTCTGACTTCAATGGACCATTGCCGATTTACACCAGCAGAAGACCTGGTCCCATATGTGTTGTGCCAGACAACTGATGCCTGTTTTGTGAGAGCAGGTTCCTGTTTAGGCATTCCATTCATCAGGAAACCCAGCAGTATGGGCAATAACTGGGCGGTTCCCACAAGCTCCTGCAAGTCATCATCAAGGGAGCTTAAATTGATTCAAGTGATCCCAATCTAGGAAATCACAGAAGCATGCACTTAACTTTACATATGTGTTGCCCCTGTGAAGTCAACGGAACTACTCATGTGCTTAAAGTTATGTACATGTGTAAGTGCTTTGCTGACTCAGCCAATGAAAATGCAGTTGAGTGGCATTACTTCATCAGAACTCTGATTTTGATGTCACCTTCTCAGTCATGCACAGGTTAAAGTTGCCCCACCCTTGGACAACATGTGGGATGGTCTGATCATGTTCTATAGACCCCACTAAGCAGTCTTGTAGTCTGTGTGTCCAGGGGGGCTCTCCAGATCCAACGGGCAGCAACGACAGAGCTCTTAGAGAACTTGTGTCCTTGTGAAAGGTGACAGGTTACTCACATTTTTTTTTAAATGTAGCCATTTTTAAAATTAAAATTTGTCCAAAAAAAAAAAAAATAGAGACGGGAAATGGTTCAAATAATAGTCTGAAGAGACCCAGAAGAAAAAATTCTGTCCAAGAAGAAGAAGAGGTGGAAGATAAGATTAGCTTCATAACTGAAATGATAGGAAGCATAACAAGAGTGCCTGAAACAGCCAGCCTCTGAACCTTTGCAAGATGACATTCCTGGTCACACTGGGCCCAGGAGGGCTGGAAGAGAGAGAGGATGGGCCAGTGCTTGCAGCACTAATGGGGCACTCAGGCAACCTGGGTTCAATGCTCTGCCACAGACTTCCCATGCAAAAAAATCCCTATGCCAATGAGTTTCAGAGCCTGGGTCAACTCACTAAGGCTCACAGTATGGGGCTATAATCGCAGTGTAGACCAGTAGTTCTCAACCAGGTATTCCTGGGGGTATGTAGAGGTCTTCCAGGGGGTATGTCAACTCATCTAGATATTTGTCTGCAGATATTTGCCACCAAGCTACATAAAAAGCATTAAAAAAGTCAATACAAACTGAAATTTCATGCAATGACTTGTTTATACAGCTCTATGTATTATACACTGAAATGTAAGTACAATATTTGTATTCCAACCAATTTATTTTATAACTCCACAGTAAAAAATGAGAAAGTAAGCAATTTTCCAGTAATAGTGTGCTGTGACACTTGTGTCTTTTTATGTCTGGTTTTGTAAGCAAATAGTTTTTAACTGAGGTGAAACTTGGGGTATTCAAAACAAATCAGACTCCTGAAAGGGGTACAATGGTCTGGAAAGGTTGAGAGCTCCTGGTGTAGACACTGCCACTTGAGCTGGAGCTTGGCCAGCAGGGTGGGTCTCAGAGCCTGGCCTCGAGCTTCAGCAGGAGGTTTGTTGCACTGCTGTTTGTTGCCCCATAGTGTGAGACTCTGAGACTCACTGCCATGGGGCTTTTTTTGCAGTGTAGGCAGACCCTAAGTCTCTCTATGCTTCAGGGCTTGTCTGTGCAAACAGCCAACGTGCGGCAAGCTGGGGCATAAATCCACAGCACACTGTCACACCAGGCAGTAACTGTCCATGTGAATCCCGTTACCAGACAAACTGTTCATCTAGTCAAGTCCTCTGTTCCCCAGCTGTAAAATAGGAATAGTCACACTTCCCGACTGCTCAGGGTGTTGTAAGGATAAAGACATTAAACAATGAGGTAATACAGTAATGGGAAGGGCACACAGGTCCCTAAAGGGATGATCTGCTGACACCATTGAGGGAGCTTCTTCCTGAAAGTGGACTGAATGAGGCTGCATGGATGCGGTGTTTGGGTCTGTAGCCCAGGGCAACTACATGGCTAGCAGCGGAACACAGGTCCTTATCTAGCCATTGGTCAGGTCTAAGCATATGGTGCTAGCCCTCGCAACATCAAGTCTAACATCAAGTGCCTAAAGACTTTGATGGACCTGGTGCAAAGCTCTGCAGGGAAGAGAGCATCCATACAGCACCGAGCACAATGGCAGCCTGCTCTCCATCCGAGCCTCTAAACGCTCCTGTAGTACAAATAATAAATGATAAGTTGGCTATCAGCATTGAAGTGCTTTTTATAGGCTGAAAAAATATGGGTTTTAAATCAGGGGTGCTGCGCATATTTAAAAGAGCCACAGGAGATATTTTAAATGACTATGTGTGTCTAGAGCCATATACTCTTAGGAGAGGATGTTTCTGTCTATCTTTGCCTGTAAACATGACTGAGACCCCTTGTCTTTTGATCCCACTCCTGACTGCTTCTGTAAGCCTTGGAGAAGCCTCGGGGGTTTCCAGACAGCCTTCAGTGAAGTTTGATAGCAGTTTGGAAGATGTGATTGGGAATGTATTAAAGCTCGTCTCATTAAATAAGAGTTTACAGCGCTTGTAAGTTTACAGCTTACTTGATGGATGTAAGCGTTAGCTGCTGAGAGCTATATGCTCTGGCTGTGGCAATGCAAGAGAGGGAGAATGCTTTACAATTCATATGTCAGAAGCATTGCGTGCTTGTTTTTTTGAAAGGGAACCTACACATTGAGGAATGAATGCTCCTCTTTAGTGTTGTGCTGTTGCCAGCCAGCCTTGCTTTATTACTGAGCAGTGTTCAAAAATCCTTCTCCTTTCTGGCAAACCTGAGATTGAATTACAGCCAGACAGGAGCCTTTCATCCGCGTTTGGAGCAATAAACAGCTGCTTACCTCAGTCTGATTGCGCTGTTCCATGGCAGTGCACTGCACTCTGTGGGGGCTGAGATGGAGCACGGTTCAAAGTTCGCCTGCCTCTCAGCTTCCTAGGAACAGATGATTCACGCACAGCAGCCTCACCTCGAATAAATGGCTCAAAATGGACTAAGCACTTGGGTGAGAAACTGAATTTCAGTTATAAAGATATCATCTCAGGAAGAGATGAAGGCTTTTCGCCGTGAAAGCATCCTACCAAAAATCAGGCCTATTGAATATCTCCATCTTACCGTCAGGTTTAGTATGAGGCTGATATTAATGTCCCCACTAAAATGAGCCACTGAAGAAATAGAGACGATTCATGGCTACAGGGAACTCAGATTATTTACAAATTTCCCTTTTATTAAAAAAACCCAAAAACGACTGGGGAAATAAAAAAGTGTATTTGGGTACTTTAAGCTCCTGATCCACAGCCATGTCTTTTGGTTAACAGATGTGAGAATTTAGCTCAGGGGTTCTCATGTTGATAATTGAAGAACCACATCTTAAGAGAGATTGGCTAGTGCACTCTTTCCTCTAGTTATGCCTGCACGGGTCACTTCCTTTCTCCCTGGTGATCAGAGAGCATCCCTGCAGCATCTATGCAGAGGTTCTCAACCTTTTTTTTCCTGGAACCCCTTTAAAAATATTTCAGGCTATGACAACCTCCCCCCATACCAAGCCTTACTTCTGCACTGCTGCTGGCGGTGGCGCCGCCTTTAGAGCTGCTCTCCGGCCACCCAGTTCTGAAGGGCTTGGGCTGACATCCGGAGCCCTGACATGCATAGGGGCTGACAGCTCATGACCCTCCCCCCAATAATAACTTCATGACCACCTGAGGGATCCCGACCCCCAGTTTGAGAATCCCTGATCTACAACAATTGCCGCTATGGAAAAGTGACATTAGAAAGGGACTTTGTTTGTTTAGCTTCTATTAATGTGACTTAGCAGATGGAAACAAGGCCAAGTTCTAGCTCTGGGGGGCCCAGCTAACTCAAAGAGGAACGCCAGGCAAATTCTCCATAGCCTTAGTTTGGAAACCGCAACTTTAGGTCTTGCTACTTTAGGTCACTTGGTTTCATCCACAGACCTCAAAGTGTTCTATAAAGGGGCATAGACGTTATCAGCACCATTGCACAAACTGGCTAACCCAAGGTTGCAATAGGTTAAGTGTCTGATCTTGCAAAACACTTGGATGCACTTCACTCATGTGAGCAGGCCTGCTAAATCCAGTAGGATCTTAAAATACTTCTCAAAGGGTAAGGATCCTTAGCCAGTTTAATCACTGGGCGATGAGAGTGCTCAGCGCCTCTGCCAAACAGGATTGAGAGGGCACCGAAAACTGAGACACCCCAAATCAGTAACCACTTCTGAAAACTTTGGCTTAAGTGGCTGGTCCATGGTAGGGATTTGTTCAGGATGTGTGCGTGCATTTTTGGTATTCTGTGCCATCAGGAGCAGACTGCAGGCTGAGATTCGGTGCTCCACCTCGGAAAGGCCAGCAGCTTTAAACTAGCTTTGAAAAGCAGAGGCACCTGGTATAATTCAGGCAGCCTTGGGGGCCTACATTTTGGCAGCCTCCTGCTCTATGGGCTACCGTGTGCTCCTCAGCCCTGTGTGCTGTGGCCTGGCTCCTGGCACACCCCCTCCCTTTTCTGCCCCCTGCAGCTGGGCTTGCAGCGAGGTTCCCAGAAGGCAGCCTTATGGCTGGGTTCCACAGTGCCTGCACCAGGGTAGTCATCACCCGGGCCCTTTAAGGAGCCTTTGTGCCCCTTAGACATAGATCAGCTAGAGTGGAGGTAAGGATTTCATGCCAGTTCTACTGACTCTGAATCCAATGTCCTATCCCCCAGACCACATTACCTTTAAAGATGCTTATAGTCCAAGGGGGAATCCAAGGGGCTGAGACTGTAAATGGTATATAAAAACTACTGGGACTAATACATGAGCCTAGGTGCTAACGTGTATTTTCTAAGGGTAAGTCTATGCTATGATGTGTTTGTAACTCACGATACCTAACCCACGTTAGCTAGTTCTGGTTAAAAGAGCAGTGAAGACAAGTCAACTTTACATTTAACATAGGTTAACAGCAACAAGTTCAAGTCTGTAGGGCCCCTGAAGTGGAACTCAAGCTACTATCCCAGAGTTGCCATGTCTGCATTGCTATTTTAACCCAAGTTAGCTATAACAAGATAGCTGTTCCGAGTTAAAAACAAACCTTATTTTGCAGTCTAGACGTAGACTAAGTCAGGCTACCAAAGTTTCTCATGTCCTGGAAGCGCTTGGAGAATCCTGTTACACTAGAGTTGTCTTTTCCCCTTCTCCCCCTTCTTTTTTCATCTTGGGACCGGGGCAGACCTGTACAGAAAATCAGATCTACAAATATTTTTATCTGAAAACAAATACATACGGTACTAAAATCACACTAAATTAACTCAGCTAAGGAGATGGAAATTAGATGATTTAAAAGCAGAAGAGTCTCCCATATTGATACAGCAGAATGTTTTTAACTACCCAGACAAGAGTCATTGTTTCAGGGGGAAAACAAACACATCTTTTATGGTTATGACAACGCAAAGCTATTTTAGGACTCGAAATTGTCCACTCACTAGCATCCTCAGATGAAGATATAATTTAAAAATCCTACTTGTTGGAGGTTGAGATTTCTGTAATGCTGTGGGGCTGCTGATGGATGATTTGTCATTACCTTTGCCTGCTTCCTTTTTAGAAATGTTCATGAATTTGTAATTGCTGCTGTTTGAACATCAGGGATCAAATGTAATTGCTCCCCTTTCTCAGCCATTCCCCAATGCACCAGCCTTTAAAACTGAAGATTTGTGTGAAAGATTCAAGCACTCTAGCTCAGGACTCTGGTGGTTTTGTTTGCTTCCCTTATTAAAGAAAACATGAATATACTGAAAATGTCTGAATATACATATATTCAGATTTACACGTGTATCTTCCTGTCTGTCAACATGTATTTTTCATGAGTTATTACTCCTTTTGCTTTAATTAAAAAAGAAAATCAAGCCACTGAAATTTAAATGAAGTTCAGCATACCGTTGGGTGTGTTTGTCTAAAATCCAAAGTGAGGGATACTTTTATCCCTTCTGCACCCCGTGTTCTCAAAAAGCTGGTCATAATGCAATGTAGATACAAATCATTGCATTCGATGCAATGTCTAAGTCCAACAAGAATGAATTAAGTCCCTGATCCTTTAATCAGATGTATACGCAGGCTTAGGAATTCATCTGCATGGGTCCGACTGCAATATTACAGTCTAAAATTATACTATTAGTGGGAGTCACTAGACAGTCCGGTTACAGGTAATCTTATGAGTTCTGTTTAACTGACTATATAGGCAGTTAGAGCTTGGAAAAAGCAGTGTGCTTGTCCTTTTTAAAAACCGAGTGTATCAACAGTGAAGTGTATTCTTTACCCAAGTCTCTCTTTGACTGGAATCATTTTGATGGTGAGCTGCTACCTACAAGATATGCATCAAAGACATTATAAAATGGAATGGGGTGAAGCCAAAAAATATTTTCCTTAGTTTTCCCCCTCTTCCCCAATATAATAGTCTAGATGTGCATAGACTGAGTGAGACCACATCACTGCCCCACTCCAACAGAAACTGTGTCCACCTCACAACTGGGGCCCTGCGTATTCTGCAGCACAACACTCTGCATGCTGTGGGAAGACTTGCCCCGTTTCGGTAGAGCACTGCTGCCGTATCCTGCATTGCACACCCTGTTTGGCAGGATTACTTATGAGTGTGTCAGTCTTGCTAACATGTCACTGCGCGAGATGTACAGAGAAACATTCCTCTGGCAAGTTTCTTTACTAAATTATTTATGCCAGTATTGACTGCGCAGTTAATGCCCTAAACCTCTGTTTGTGAATGTTTTTCCCCTATGTAACTTACTGGTGAGAGAGTTACAGGTCCCCCTCTGTGCCTGATCCACAGAGGATATGAGTGTTGCAGCCCCAGTAATCTATGAAACTTCCACCCATTCTGTAGCAGTTAGTGCATTCGACTCAGGAATGCCCAGTTCAATTCCTGATGTGCTGATGTCACGTAAGTGGGGGTTCATCTGGGATTTGAACCCAGGACCTCTTGAAACTTATTGGTGGGTTACCTTTGCATTTCAGGCTGCTGTTTAAATTCATGTGCTAGAGGACATGATATTGGTGTGCTACAGCAATGATATTGGCCTGCCTGCAGAATTTCATAGTCCTGTTTCTGGGCAAGGATAGGCATAGTGGTGTGGAACCTTGTAGGGCAGGATGGCAGCAATAGCAGCTGTGATCAGTAAAAGGAGCTGAATGCTTGGTTGAGATGAGGTAACAGGCACCTAGGGACCAGTGAACTGCAGGGGCGTGTTTCACTTTCCTGTCAGAGAAGTGCATTGTAGAAGATCTCTCTCACGAATGGGCAGTTTTAGCACTGAGTACTCAAACCAAAATTCTCCCTTCCGGGAATGAAAGAGGCAAGTAGGTAGGAATTTAAACTCTTGAATATACATACTGCAGAGGATGCAAAGGCAGAAGACAAGATGGTGGCCAAATGTAAAGAGAGAGTGAATTTCTAGGGTTGGGAGGCAACTGTTTGCCACCCCTTGTGGCAGACACATGGAAAATCGTGCAGCTTTACTTAGAGCCTAGCTCAGTGAATGAGAATGTTGTGAATTAGAAATACATGATATTGCAAGTGTCTGAGGAATTTCTAGAACAAGCTTTCACTCCTGGCCGTTGGGTGGAGTTGCCAATGCATATTCGGTGAGTGATGTGAGACTGTAGATCCAGGCTCCATTGTTATCACTTGATTACAAACAATGGGCGAGACAGATGTAGCACAGAATTCACAGCCCTTGGAGGAGTTGCAGTTCTGGGCTGCCCAGGGGGGCCTGAAACTGTTCTGATTGATGGAAGCCTGTCCTGGCCTGCTAATGGGTTAGCAGCACTGCCCAGTTATGTGCACCTCTTCAACTCAACCCATCACTCCCTAGGGGAGTGCGGGGCCTGGGGCAAATCATTCTGGTGGGCAGCCAGGGGACCCTGGCAGCAGCCGCCCGCCGCCCACCTCCCACCCGGGTCTGGCGCAAAGCGCAGGGCCCCCCAAAGGATGGGGCCTGGGGTGATCGCCCTGGTTTGCTGTACTCTAGGGACGGCTCTGCTCTGTATCAGGGCTTGCCAGGCATCTGCACAAGGCTGTGTACATGTGGTCAGGGTGGGGGACACTCTCTCCCTGCCAGCTGTGAGGATTTCCTGGTCCCTTTACACTACTGTTGTGGGAGAGACAATCTTACCAACTACATGCTGATTTACAGAAATAGTCCACTCCTTCAGTAATCACAAAAGGGCTCCCTACGGATTTCCAAAAGCACTCGGTGCTGGCCTCCCTCTGCTTCCTCTGAAATCAGCGACGCCCATGGTAAGATTCTCATTGATTTCAAAGTGAGCAGAGAAAGGCCGACCTGAGCACACTTGAAAATCCCAGCTATTATGTTTATTGCTGTAAATGTGGTATGACTGTCACAGAAGGTGGAATTCACCCCTGTGCAGAGCACTAGCCCATGTATGCTGCGGGACTTATGTATTTCATAGCCCTTTTCTTGCTCCGTGGAAGAGTTTCCACCCAGAAGTAACATTATTTTCATAGTTTAATTACTCAATCATTTACATTTTTTAAAATAATGTTGGTCCAAGATGAAACTCAAGGGCAAAGTATTTCACTTGGGAAGGGAAAAAAAAAAAATCAAATGCACAAATACAAAATGGGGAATAACTGACTAAGTCCATGTCTATGCTGATGGCGGCAAATTCGCCGCCACCAGATCGATCTTTCTGGATCGATTGAGCGGTCAGTGTAGACCTGCTCAATTGATCAGGAAGTCGATGCTGGTAAACCACCCCCTCAAGTAGCGTAATGCTAGACAGTGTAGACACCGTGCAGAAGGGAAGCACAGTAGTCGACGGGAGTTATGCGAGCTACTGTGCGTAGTTTGCTTAACTCCCGTCGACTGCTGCCAAATCTCCAGGTAAGTGTAGACCAGGGCTAAGTGGTAGTACTGAAAAGAATCTGGGGGTTATAGTGGATCACAATTTGAATGTGAGTCAATGCTGCGATGCAGCTGCTAAGAGAGCAGCTATTCTGGGGTGTGTTAACAGGAGAGTTGTAAGTCTCTCTCTCAACTACTGCTGAGGGCTCAGCTGGAGCGCTGTCCAGTTCTGGGCACCACACTGTAGGCAAGATGTGGACAAATTGGAAACAGTCACGAGGAGAGCAACAAAAATGATGAAAGGTTTAGAAAACCAGAACAACGAGGAATGGTTTAAAAACTGGGCATGTTTAGTCTTGAGAAAAGAACACTGAGGGGGGTACCTGATAACAGTCTTTGTTATGTTACAGACTGTAATAAAGAGGAGAGTGATCCATCGTTCTCCATGTCCACTGAAGGTAGGACAAAGACGTAAATGGGCTTAATCTGCAGCAAAGGAAATCTTGGTTTGTTATCAGAAAAAAATTTCACTGGGTAGTTAAGGTCTGGAATAGGCTTCCAAAGGAGGTTGTAGAATCCCCCTCATTGGAGAACAGGTTGGACAAATACCTGTCAGGGATGGCCTAGGTTTACTTGATCCTGCCACAGCACAGGGGGTTGGACTTGCTGACGTCTCTAGGTCTCTTCCAGACCGACATTTCTATGAGCAACTCACAGACACAATGGGCCAAATACACCTTTGCTGCCAATCTGCTGAAGTCACTGGAGTTACACCAGAGATTAGTTTGGCCATCTGAGTAAGCAACATGAAAGTAGATTACTTGAACAAAGACGAAAACATTTTTGAAAGTGTGTTGCCTCAAGTATAACTTCAGAATGTTACCACTAGATGGAATAGCAGCATAGTGGGCAAAGATACCAGTAAATCAGCTGCAATAAGTACTCTGCAAAAATACTTCAGCCAGCCCACGATAAGAGTGCTTGGTGAATAGGTAACAGAGTAAAGGCGTCAGATAACTGGTATATCTAAAACAGCCCAGTTCAGGAAGCAGATTTTGGAGCCTGAAAAACATCTGTAATAAGTTCTCTCTCTAGTTTCACACTGGATGGTTTTATAACTCGACTGCTGCAGAATTCACAGACACACCCCCACTGGTCCTGCCAGTGCTGCAGCCTTCTGACCCCATTTCAGTAATGCAAACCAGTTGGGGTTTGACTCTCTCCTGATGTAAATGGTCCAGATTCCTTAGAAGTCAGCAGAGTTACCTCCCATTTACATTAGAGAATTGGAGCTGTTTATTTCTGAGATATCTTTTGGGGAGTAATCACAAGAATAGGTGAGAATTCCTTTTGACTGAATTGACACCATTTTTCATAGCACTATTCATAAAAAAATATGTTAACAGTTCTCTTTGGCTTTGGGCAAGTGGATCCTTTACAAGATAGTCAACTGGATTTAGATCTTAACAATGAAGATGCTCTGCCTCTGTAGCATAGTTTGTTTGCATCTGGGTAACAAAAACATGGGCAAAATTGTGAGATTTTAATTTGGCCTATGTAAGTGACTGATCATAAGGAGACAGTATAGGCTATACCTAGGCTTGGAAGGATTAGATTTTTATTGGTAGGTGTCAGTAAGCATTGATTTCCCACCACACACACAAATCAACAAAAAAAAAAATATCAATAGTAATTGAAATGTACAGATAGGCAACACTACTCAAGAGTTTGATTTAAAGATATTTACTTTGTATGTTTTGACAGTGTTGCCAATTTGTGTTTTAATGGTTATAAAGCTTTCTGAATCTCAACATCTACTGTCAATAAATATCTATTGTCTGACACTCCCCCATAATTTTGCACAACTGTGAACAGTTTAATCAATACCTAAAAAAAAAATACTTAAAAATAAACATCAGTATTATCCACGGAAATGATACAAAAATATTGAATTCTGCCCAGCCAACATATGCCATTGAAAACAACTGAAGAAGCCACTTGTTTTACAAAACAGCTGTAAAGGATATTGAGTTAAATAGGAATGTGTAGGGTTATGGTAAAGGTGGCAATAAAATGCATGCCTATTGGTTATACACACATATACTTCTGAAAATGGAATTGCCAGTTGGTAAATACAGTTGATTCTCCCATCTCTGTGCAAGGTGAACAAGACTTCTGTACAAAATGGGACTTTCCACTAACTTCAAAGGGTTTAGGATCAGGCCGAGTGTGAATAAAATAGACTAAGAGGTTGTGTAACACTTATTGCCCTTCCAATGAAACACATCCACATTCCGAAGCCTCCAGAACAACCTGTTACATAATATAAGGAGCAGCAGGTTGATACTTTGGAGGCAATAGGTTTGATGATCTAGTTTACCATTTGTAGAAGAGCGACTCACCAACCAGCACACTCCCTTGTGCCTGGGTGTAGCACAACAGGCTCTCCTCTTCCGGTGTCCCCCACTGACAGTCACTCCAGTCTTGCAGTGGTTTACTTCTCATTACAGCCCTCCGACCAGGGAACATTCAGTCCTGCCAATTTTCAGCATAACAGAGTCCCTGACCTTACATCAGGTCTTCAGCCCCCAACTCTGGGGTGGGTGTTCCTTACATCTCTTGTCTCCAGGCTTTCAAAAGCCCTAGCATCAGGGGGTTTCATGCCACCTTCCTCAGCAGCTGGTAGGGGATCCATCCAGGTTTCAGCCTGGGCTCCTTTGGACTCCGTGATGTTTCCCTGAACTATTTTCTACTTCCACCTGTCCCTAAGCCCCTTTGCCAAGCTCCGTGGAGTTTGCTGCAGCTCTTGTAGTGAGCAACACCTCTGTGGAGGTCTAGTTCCTGCCCTTTTATTAAGGCTCACTCCACCTCTTCTCACTGTTCTCTCCTACTATGTACCTTCTCATGAGAGACTCAAGCTCCCAAGGCCTGCCCTCCCCACCTTCTGCCCTCAAGCCCTTCCTTTATCCTAACCACACAGCTGGGGTCTTGTATTAATTGAGCCTGACACACCTGGTAGTTGCCACCAGGTGCCTTAACTGAGCTCTCCAGCTCCCCTTAACACTTCCAGTGCCACTATGGGGTATAAAGTCCACAACACCTTCCAATATGGAGAAGAAGGGGTGCAGTTTTGCAAAATTCCATGCCCCACAGATAGATGCTGGAGGATTTAGAATTCAGTTACTAAACTGAACTAGCATTAACAGCTCAACAGCATTATTATTGTTATTTATATTATAGTAGATACTAGAGGATCCAAAGGGGATTGGATTCCCATTGTGCTAGGCAGTATATGCACACTTAGTAAGAGCCAGTCCTTGCTGTGAAGAGCTTATAATCTATATAGACAAGACAGACAAAAAGGTGGGAGAAAGGAAGTGGCTTAAAATTTTAAAAGCAACCAGTGATTTTGGTTGCAAATATTTTATGGCTGCCAAACTTGAAAGACCTTTGAGGGCCTGCTTTTCAGAAAGGGCTGAACACCCACCCTCAGAAAAGCCTAGGCCCTTGAAGCTGGGCACCCCAAAATTGGAAACAGTCAAAATTATTCACTTTTGAAAATTTAGATACGTATGTGTATCCTCATTTTACAGGTAGTAACTGAGACACAGAGAAATTAAATGCCAGATTTTTAAAAGTGCTCTGCGCCCAGCAGTTTGAAGGGAGAGCAACTTCATGTAGGTGTCTAAAATAAGAGCTCAGGTCTTTTGAAAATCCAACATTCATTGTGGGTGCTAAACACTATCAACAATCTGGTCCTAAGTGATTTGCCCATGGTCACACAGGAAACTGTGGCAGAGCTGTGAATTTAACGCAGATTTACTGAGTCCCTGTTCAGGGCTTGACCCCAAAGTGCATTTTAAAAAAAATCATGTAAAAGAATCATATAATTCCAATGAAGGACTGAGGGTAGTTTATATGGACAAGAGATCCCCTGGAGTGACAAGGTTTCACGCTGTTATATTATTTTTTTGTCTGGCAAGTGAACTATATTTCACCAGACGGTGGGAAAGACTTGGAACAAAACCAATCTTGGCTAAGCAAACATTTGACAATGTTCTGTGGAAAAACCCATCTGTCCTGAGAGAGATCAACTCCAGTAGATGCTGATGATGCTAAAAATATCTGATGGCATCCACGATCCCTGGACATTTTGTTTTTAGCCTCAAATACTTTTGGCAAGTCTCAATTTTTTAAGGAAGGAGAAATCTTTGAATTTAGAGAAGCAGTTTTGATTTGCTCCGGATGTATCTATATGTGCTTGGCACTCTGTGCTGTGTGGAAACTACAACACAGCAATCTGAGATGTAATTAACATGGAAGTAACGGAAAAAAGGTTTGTGAGCTTTTAAACATAGTGCCTTCTGATACAAAGGGGTTTTCACATCTCCATTGCTTTGGTAATATAGTGTCTTCTGAGATGCATGGGAAATAAAAGTAAGCCTTGAAAGTAAATTCAAAAACGCATCCTACATGCAAAACAGCATCTTGATTAGCAGTGAGAGAAAATAACATGCTTATTATTTAATCACCCTGACAACAGAGACCAGCTGCGACAGTGTATCCCCACAAAACCTAAAGGGCCTGATTCTAGTTTCACATCAGTGTAACTCTGGTGACTGTTATGAAGTTAGTCCTGATTTACATGGGTGTCAGAAAGATCGGCCTCTATCCCAGAATAAAAGGGAGGCTGAATGGCAATGGAGCAAGGACATGGCAATGTGACAAATCCCCCGGGGAGCCTGAGGCACATGCTACAAAAATTCAGTTGTTCAGGTTTCTTAAAGTATTGATGATCCTTACCAATAGAATTTTCTAACATGATTGTGTTATAGCATGATGAGACAAACCCAGCATGCATTTAGGCCTCTGATACCCCTCTGAAATCTCCCCCATCAGCTCAGTTTCTGATGTCAATTCTGAAAGCAGAGGGGCCCAGAGACATATCAAGAGGGAAACACATGGCCTGGTTTTCCCCTCATTTGCACGGGTGTAACTCCACTGTCTTATCTGGGATCGCTCCTGCATGACACCATTGGAAGCAAAAAGTCAGGCAACAGAGTATAACTGAGAGAACATCAAGCTGGCACTGTGCCGAGGGCTGGGATGAACTCCACTGCAGAGTGCACGCTACTTTGGACATCGTGTTGCAAAAACATTAGCAGAGCCATTGTGCCAGTGGCATGTGTCCCTAAGATTTCCTGCCCTGTTAAAGTGCTGTGGCATCAGGGTATAACAGAGCCTTTCCCAGGACACTGTCTGCTGTGTACCAACAGGTGTGAGAGGGCATGCAGATGCCACAATAATGTGTAGAGTATATCGCTACATAGATCGGATATGATAAACCGGATAAGATAAAGGAAGAAGCCAGTGGCCTTGGCTTCCCTTGTGAAGATTTTACAGAGACGGAGAACTCCCACTTCTGTACTGGTCAAGAGAGAAAATATACCCATGACTGCTTCAGAACATATCTGCTCCTGAGGGTCAGGAGAGTATGTGCACGGAGTTTAATAAGACCATGTTGTGGGGATGGGAAGAGAGGGTGAGTAGGACGTTCTGGGGAGGAGTGGATTTACTGGAACATGCTGAGGGAAGGCATTTAAGTGTGATAACCTGAGGCAAGATGAGAGAGAAGGGATGTCTCCCAAGACATGCATTCAAAGCAGCAGGTCCATGAGGTAACCTGGAGCTGGCAGATAAGCTGCTGCTCTCTTATTTTTTTGTTTGTTTGTTTGTTTGCATGGCAGCTCTGATAACCAGGCTAAAGTACAGACAAGGGTAACACTGCATAATGCGACAGAGACACATGCACTGTTCTACTTTTTTTTTTAATTGAAATCCATGAAAATCCCAGTCACACAAGGGGAATGAAAAAAAGGAGTGCTGAGGTAAGCTGAAGGCATTAAGATTGGAATTGGAAGGCTCAAAGCATTGTTGGAATTATGAACCCTGCTAATTCTTCCTAGCTCTGGTTCTTGATGGTGAACTGTAGCACTGCTCACGGAAATAGGTTGGGCCTGGAGGGACTAAATAACCCGAAACACCTGTTCATGGTATTTGCAAAGCCAGACTCCTGCAGGGTATTTTGGAATTGCATCACATGCGGGTTTACAAAGGGCTAAGTATGATGGTTGTGGTAAATGGGTTAGTCCATTATTTTACATACAACTACAGACTGGGTAACCCTCCCTGCCTCTAAAGTCAATGGCAAATTCCCATTGGCTTCAATGGGGCCAGGATTTCACCCCATATTTGAGACTCAGTTCGTGTAGCAATATGGAAAGCTAGAAAGTTAGGTATTCCAGGAACACGTGAGCACTTTCCTTCCTTTACCGCTGGGTGAGATGTACACTGCTGTTAGGGAGCCCCCAGCAAGAGAACTGCAGAGGTGCGTGATCAAAGTGAGAACATGGGGGGACTTTGCAAGGGGGATTCTCCAGAAGTACTGGCTTACAGCTAGTGTCCATAGACCCATTTTGTGCTCACCCACCCGAGCATGTGACGGATTATACAACCAAGAAATACACTGCTTTACAGCAACACAATCCCTGGTGGGTAACCAAGGCTGGTTCCTTGGAGTTTACATAGGCTGGCCTGGCAAGGTGCAGGTTGACCATGTTTTCAAGAAATGTAGGCTGTTTGAGAGAGGACTGAATCTGTTTCCAGCATGGCATACTGTAAGCATTCTCTTAACAAAATTATATATACATGACCAACAAACACCATGTGATCAAAGACAGGGGATACAGGATGCTCCCAAACAATGTTGTACTGGTCTCGCTCCGCTCCAGTGCAGAAATGCTGTTCTGCTTCTGCTAGTATTCATTGTTTAAACACTCTTCTGGGTTGGCTAGTGATCCTTCCTAAGTTCATTAGCTCCAGTGACTGCAGCAGGTTCACAGGAAGCAGCCCTATAGCTATCTCCCACCAGATTATAGAAGATGAACTGAAGGTCAAAGATTGAGGATCTGATGTAACAATGGGGAACACAAATTCCAAAGTCATGGAACTCACAGATGCATGATGGAAGCAAAGAACACCTGCTTTGCTTCCTGCTTAGCTATGGCATGACTTCAGCGTGTCCAGTGCAGCCTGGGATTCCTGCCACCAATAATCTAGCTTTCTTTGTTTATGCTTCATCTAGCACAGGCCAGCTGTATACAAAGGTGACCTCTGAGGATAATATGGGAAGAGAGTATATTATACACACTGTAATACTAGTCAAAGGATAATTGTGACACAGGCTATCGACACAGTGGAGTGCTGGCGGCACAATATTCTCTCAGAACTCGTTCTGCTTCAGTTCTATCAGATATGTTAAATTGGATGAGATAACAGGCAAACCATTCTCTGTCTTTAGGTGCACCCTGACCTCAAAATGAATGACACAGAGGTCAGTCCATGGCAAAGGTACAATCTCCAACTTCCATTCCCAAACCAAAATCAAAATACAGGGTATGGCCATCTTAACCACTGATATAGAGTTGCCAGAGGAAGCTATTGGCAGTGCATAACAAGTTTTATTGGTCCTACAAAACCCAGGCATTATGCTACATATTCTTAAGCACCATGTACTGGAGCCTTATTTATTAACTTACGCCTAACTCTACACTATATCTAGCAACTTTTTACAACTAGAGAGTATTCCTGTAACACACGCACTTTCACCACCATACATGGCAGATAATAACATGATTGTGATGGCAGTCCCTGAGACCTGAGCTAACCCAGAAAGCTTGTCATAATCATGCACACCTAGAACATGCAATCTCAGTACCTTCAACACCCTGAGGAGATGAACTTGCAATTTAAGCTGAGCACCGAAAAAAATGGAACTACTTACATCTCTACGCACATTGACTTCAAAGGTTTCCATGGACACCTCATTGTAAGACTGAGGGGTTTACAGACATTGCAGGTGCTTCATGCAATGTCAGCAATGCCTTCCTCCCCCCACCCAAAATGTATTTCCTTAAGATATAGATTGATACTGACAGCAGCTCCTGTGATTTGTTCTTGCCACTGTGTTTCATTTTTCCATTCAGGGGTGACAATCTGGTGACTCAGTTTTATTTGAAACTTCCCAAGATTCATGATGGAGGGGCAAGGGTTGCAGGCCTGTCTGGGTTGATTACATAGGTATTGCAGTGAGTTGGGAAGAGGCACTTGAGTTTGGGGTGCAGGCTTCAGACTGTATGGATAAATTGTTACGTTCCTGGCATACAATCAGAGGTTTGACAAAAACCATAAAATACGCTTTCTAGAAGGTTGCATTGTAACATTACTTTATTTTTGAAAATCCAGAATCCTAACACACAAGAAGCAAAAACAGAGACAAAACCAGCTGCTTCCTATGATAGAGAGTAACAACTCAATCCACCTTTCTCTAGACTGGATCTTTGCAGACTTATTGCTAAAGACCTAGATCACATGCTTTCCTACAAAGACCCTAAGGCTGCAAGCCGGACCAGGAAACTCCTTCCCCTTAGTTTTCAATACACAACATAAATTAGTGATAATTAATATGGCACTAAATCTTTCTTATTTAATAGCTACTGAATTTTAGATTTCTTGTATTTTGAAAATTCCCGTCCACCTTCCACCACTGTTTATCCATTGTGTGTGCAATTGCACATCATGTATTAGATACTGGTCAGTGAATTTAATTCTGCTGGAGGCACAGTGGTGGGTTAAGCAGACTGTGAACTGGTTGTGCGATCACACTTCTACCAGCAAACAAGCTCTTTCCACAAGTTCATGCCTAACACTGAGGATTTCACCTAAGAACAGTGACAACATACACACTTCTCAGCTAGCTGTCATAAGTCTGTAAATATGCAGTTCTGTTGCAGCCCTGTGGATCCCAGGATCTCTCTCACCAACAGAAGTTGATCCAATAAAAGATATTACCTCACCCACCTTGTCTCTCTAATAAATCTATAAAAACAGATGTGTTATAGTATTCAACACAGCTAGCAATTATCCAGTCATTATGCTGATCTGCCTCTGATAGCATAATCACCAACATAAGGAAGTCTAAGGAACTTTCCCTTTTAAGATTTTCAATGTGTGTCCATTTTACCTTCATTTTCCTAAGGAGGGATTATTTAGGAAGGAAAAAAAAAAAGGGGGTTTGGGGGCTAGCTCTTTCACCTGTTGTAGTCAATAACGATCCTTCCATTGACTTCACTGGAAGTAGGATTAGTCCCTTCTACAGCAAATGACAGGCTAAGTAATTGTTGTATGAAAACGCTACAGAGCACAGTATGTAAAACGCAGCTAAAGGTCAGGGAGAATTTTAAATGGAATTTGTAACTTACTTATCCAATGTCGTTAACAGTTCGCTGTGTTTTAGAGGAGATGGAATCCCAGAAGAAACATTTTTCATCCTGAATTGTTTAAAATTCATTCTTGTTTCCAATGTTCTATAACAGCTAGTAGTGGGTGACCCTCGAACATTTTGACGGTGTAGTTAAATAGCCCATGTTTATCAGTCAGGGCCCAAGCATAATTTTTTCGGGCCCAGTACAAACTTGTAACACGGGCCCCCTCCCACACACACACCACAATCCCTCATCCCATACATACAATCTCATGAGCCATGAACAATTTTTTCCTCACGGTAATGGGGGTTGCGGTCTGGGCCGAGCCCCCAAGGGCCTCCAGGCCCCGGTAAAGTGTACCCTTCCCCCCCTCCATGTGGGGGCCCTGTTATCAGGTCTCATGTCCTGCTCCAAAGCAAAGCACTTAAGGACATGCCTAACACTAAATATGTGAGCAGCACTATTAATTTAATTGGGATTCCTCCCATGCTCAAAGCTAAACATATACTTTGGTAGATTGGGTCCTTGAACTGGAAACCAGACTGTCTCATGAGATTTCAGGTATCTCCTGTTGCCATGTGCTCTGATTGTAGCACAACTGAGATCCTCTTGTGGTGTTTCAACACTTCTGCTCCCAGGGCTACCGCCACAAAGGGATTCAGGCATCTAAATGCCTCTTCATGCGCCAGTTCCTAGTACGGTCATAATTAAGTCCTTTTGTGAATCCACCCCCAGCTGCATTAGATTGCAGCCAGTGGCAGGCTGCTAAACCACCTGTGTGATTCAGTCCCCTGGAGGGGGACAAAGAGCCACACTGGCTCAGCGTAAGTAACATCAGGGTTTCCCTCTAACTTTTAAAGTCAGTTGTGCCTCCATTCAACCCTGCCATGTGTTGTTTATGTCCAGTCCAAAAGGAGCAGCTGGTCAGAGTAGATTGTGTATATCTTCATAATATACATCCTCCCCTATTTTACCTGCTCTGATAAGTTAATGATCAGTCATTAAAATAGTTAGTAATGTGGATATTTAAAACATTGTCATTGGTATCTGAGTTAGCAAGGATTGGAATGAATGGAGCAGTTCACACTTCTGAGCTATTGTTTCAGGCTCTCTGCTAACTCAGGTAGAGAGTTTTACTTGGTTAGTGGTTTCAAGGTTTTCTTCCCAACCATGATATCTAGAAACTTTCTAAAAATGAAAGTTGAAACTCTAGAGTACAATTGAGAGGTCTGTCTACACACTCCTGGCTAATCCATCTCACTGCTCCCTGGGACCAAGTCCCAGACTTTGGGTAATGCTGATTTACAAGAGCAATAACAACAACATTTTAAATAAAAGGAGAGCAGCATTCTTGTGAAAAAGCCATTTAAAATGTATTTCTATAGAAACCCTGGAGTACATAGTACTTTACCTATCTGACAATGGGCTTGAGCCAGGGCCTCTGAAGTCAGTGAATGGTGAATATTGTGTAGACAGTGTTAAAACATATAATAGTATGTAAGTTGTTAAAATCACAGTAACGTATGAGTAAAATGCTGCTCTTTAGTCACACTAGCATATAAATGCAGTGGCTTCAAATAGATGTGCATTGAGACAAGTACCTATTTAATGCTTTCTGTTGTAGCCAAACATTTCAAGATGAGCTTTTCATGTCATTCTATTTTGAAATACTTCAAGATAATGTGACACACAGAAATAACTTCAGCAAGAATAGATTTTTTTAAAGCAAGACAACATCATAAAACATTATGCATCATGATATGCAGTCTAAATTATACTGTCCCCAAGAAGCAATATCTTATTGGAAGTGTATCAGAATAGCTTGATTTTTCATCAGATTGTGAAATGATGAAGTACATTATATAAAATTTTCTTTCAATGTTGAAATGAAGTCAGTCTGTCTTACAGGCTTTGAAAACAGTGTGTTTTTCACTTGTTCTGATTGCCCTGAATTAACTATATAAATTGCAAAACCTCATTTTTAATTTCATGATGGTAGCCTCATATTTGAATTTTCAGATTCATTAGAAAAGTATCATAAGCTAATAAAAAATCACAGGCCAGGCATCCTAATTTTGTTTTGTGGGGATTTGACACTATCTACTTAACTAAACAATAGCTCAGACAGGGAAAAAAGTGTAATAAAAACATTGAAAATGTCATGCCTGTAAGGTTCAAAGCAGCACATGGCTTGACTAATTTAACACCTTCTTTTTTGCTTTCAGAGAAACTGCTTTCCCATTGATTCATTTCCTGTTCACCCATGAATATCTTGTCACTATCGCTTAGAGCTGTGGCATATTTCTTTCTGTAGCAGTAAAGAAATTACATATATAATAAAACATTTCATGGCCCCTGCTTAAAGCTTAGAGCTACCTTGTAGTCGTTGTACAAGAAGAGCTCATTAAAAGTGCATTATATTAGTGGGAAAGTAATGCTCTGTCTTCTGCAGAAAAGGTTCAAAAAAGTAAGGACATTTTATAATAAGGGGAAAATTCACTCGTATGAAAAGCAATTATGGAGATTCCTTTAGCACCTGGACTCTGTGGCCTTGATTCAAACTCAGTGTCATAGAGGTGGTATGTGCAAATTATGTTCCCTGTACCAGCAGCGGCTGCTGTGCCTCCGGGGCAGGTAATTCACCACATGGGAAGGCTGGTAGAGTTTGTACTGCTACCCTCACTCAGCATTCTGGCCGAGGAAGACAGTGTTTACTTGCAGGTTTAGCTCCAGCGAAGCCTGGAGGCGGTTCCCTGAAGGATGGGCTGAGGACAGCCTGGAGAGAGCTGCGCTTTCTTTCTGGTCAGCAGATCTCACCTTCTGTGGCCAATGGTCATCCACTAGATCCCTTTACTGGCTTCCACAGTGTCTCAAGCCTTGTAATGATAAGTGTTAATGTTACAGCACTGTAGGGGAACCTAAAGTTGAAATAGCGGGAGCTGGGAACCTAAATTCCTTTAAAAATCTGGCGCTTAGAGACGGCAGACAAAGGGATGGAGGAACTACAAAAGCTTGCGCAAGGTCACACTGCAGGGCAGTGGCAGAGTAAGAATAGAACCCAGCTCACCTAACGTCCAGCAAAGCGCTCTAGTCTCTCAGCCACCCTGCCTATCGGGAAGGGGGAGGAGGAGGGCGGGAATCTTCTTTGCCTTCCCTGTTCCTGAAAGTCAGGTTTGTCATCTCTTGTATTGCTGTGTATTCAGTTCGCCTGCCTCCATACCTGTTCCGGGATTGAAAAATAAGAAATGAAAAAGTTGATAACCATATCAATAGCCCATCCCAACACACTGAAAGGTTAAGAAATGGGATGAGTGTGAGAACTACAGTGGAGGTCGACACAGTGGTTAGCCTTGTTGGACAGAAATCTTATCCAAATGATGGTTGTAAGGCCTATGAACTGATGGTGACACTTTTGGGTGTGGATGTAAGGTGTGTTACGGTGTGCTACGGAGGCCAAATAAAGGCTAGCATGGCAAATTGCTTTAGTGCTAAAAAGGCCTTAGTCTCAGAGGAGTTAAAATAACCTCTCAATAAGTCTCAAGGGCATTTGGTTCCTGCACTAGCTGGATTCCCTTCTAGGATTTGCTGGGAGGTGGCATGTCAGGAATCCCATATCTTCGGGACCATTGGAGCTCTCCTATGTGGCAGATGTTGTATCTGTTCTTTATTATTGTTTTTCTTAAGACACCAAACACATGCTTAAGCCACAAGATCAACTGGTAAAACACAAAATGTGTTGAAGGACCAGCTGCCTGCCACTTCTGTCAGTGCTATAAGTTCTGTATCTCTCTTGTCTAAGTACCTGTGAAAGAATTAAAGTGATTGTACTGCATGCAGGTAACACATCTCCTCATTAAAATCGAGACAGGCTAGCAAATAATTTGGATGTCTAGGACTACCAGCCATAGGGATCACATAGACGCACAAGAGATTATGACTTCAAGAATGACAGTCAGTTGCTATAATAACTTCCTAAGGATAAACTGTAGTTGTAAGCTCTCTCTTTTTCCACCCAGCAATCTCCAGGAGAAACTGGAGTTAAAGTCTTTTAAGCTGACATGTTATAAGGAAAGAAAACCTCAGGGGAAGGATATTGGCTGTAGCTATTTGATCCAGCTCTTTCCTCTGCTTTCTTCTGCTCAATTTTAAAATATAAAATAATATTCCCCTTTATCATCAGAGTTCTCACCTAGTCAAAATGAGGTGGTTTTATCCAAATAGCCAAGCCGTCATGCTTAATTCTGTCATTGATTACATCCCTTGAAGAGTTAGATCTGAAAGATACCCCTTAAATGAACAGAGCCAGAAAGCAGTTATTCCTACTTCTGCTATCACAAAGCTGCATCTCGTCACAAAAACATGACTCTTCCCAGGAGAAAACTGAAGCACACCAGAGCACCCCCTGAGATATAGGCACAGCAGGCACTCAGAACACAAAAGCAGTGGCACAATCCTCCCTTCCTATGTGCTATGGATGGTGTAAGTACCTGTGTGCATGGGAAAGGAGTATGTCAGTCTTAAGGGGTTCTGCTGGCAGGTGAAGGCCCTGCAGTGCAAGTCTCATGTCATTAACATCTGCAGGATTGGGCATGTGTGTATTTATTGGACCCCTTGTTTGGGCCTGTTGTATAATTAGTTAGATGCCAGTCATGTGACAAAAATATTTCATTCCGGTTCTCACAACAAAAGGAAAATAGATCATGCACTAGGAAATCAACCATGGAAGCTGTCATGATATCCCACATGGTATCTGGCAATCGGCAGTCAACTCCGCCGACCATGATTAAACTCAAAGCACTGAATGCTAGAGCGATAGCTGCCATCTCAGTTGTGACCTGGTTGCCACAGACCCTCACACTGTGAATCAGGCAGAGAGAGGAATGCAGAGCAAACACTGATCAGTGGTTTAAACTGGCATTGAGAGATCTTTAACCATGCACCCTCTCACCATTGAGCAGCTAAAGTCTGGACCCCACTATCCTAGAGCACTGATGTCTGAGTAGTCGTGCTGGCTAGGAAAGGTGATTTATGTGGCTGACAAAACGCTCCCCCTGCTACAAGGATTTCATGAGAATGTGGCACAGTTGACCATTTCATATTACTCATGCAAGGGACCAGGGAAGGCAGCCTCAGAAACTATGGTCCAAATCCTTAAATGTATTTAGGAACATAAGGCATCTCAATAACTTTGTGGACCTAGGCCTACCAGTTGTGAAGGTAGGGAAGGTGTAGAGAGGGTCAGGGAGATGGCAGAAGGAGAGAGAGAAATCAAGGAATGTAATAAATCAAAATAACAATACAAATTTGGTCCTTGAGAAAAATTAGTTTCCTCAGTTGTATGTCACATGGGATATATATTATCACATATACAATATATATATATATATTGCTGAATATTTTTTTCAATTAAATCCAGAAAAAGCATTAATTCAATAAAGACATCTCCATTTCTGGATTTTTGGCATTTCTTAGGTTTGGAATGACAGCATGATGCAAAATTTAAAGTAATGCCACATTCATATCATGCCAGTTTCTGTTAGAAATACACTCTGTGCTATTTTGGGTAAATGAAGAGGCAAGAAAGAGCCAAAGAACCCCTTGAATATCTCCCAATATCTATCATCGCACAACGAAAACAACGATTCAATCAGTGAATAAATCAAACATGACAATAAACAATATTTTTTACAGGTGTCGGCTCCAGGCTGAATAGAATCACAGCTGAAGAAAACTGATTTTGAAATACAAATAAGACAATGTGTACCATCATCATAACAGCAATAGGTCAAGAATACAGCTCTTTCCTCGCAGACCCCAAAATCATGGAAATCAGCATGGAAATCAGCAGTTATTACACAGTTGGATCCCCAGCAGTCACAGAGACAAGGGAGTGGATTTTGAATAGCTTTGGCTACGAGATGAAACTGTGCAATTCCATCTGAAATCAATTGGGAAGCTTCAAAAACACAAATACAATGCAGCGCTCAGGGTTGGAGGAGATTTAAACTCAAACTAATACTTGTTTGTTATTTTCCCACTTTTTACATCTCTTTCCCTCCTACCCACCAAAATTCTGTGCTATAGGAATAAGCATTATCCTTCACCATGAACTTCTGAAATACTCTGTCTCTTCCACACCATTATACCTACAAAGGTATATCTTGCGCCACGATGCAAATTTTCTACATGGTTACAATGAAGCATCTAATTTTAACCTTTTTAGATAACAAGGCAATATCTTCACAAATAAAATTTCCCCTTGTTTTATTCTATAGTCCCCATCAACTGGTAAAAGATGAATGAGGGAAATGAGAACATAATTGCATGCAACTGGTCCAGAAGATCCCACACGATCTACTGGCTGGGGTACCCAAGGAGATGCCATTGCATTGACATCTTCTGGTGTTGCTATTCATGCCTGGCACATTCAAGCAGCACTCTCCAGTGCTCTAAAGAGCAAGAGGCAAAGCTGAATTACCTGCTTCAATGAATAGAACTGCTGGTGCAGAAAGTCACCAATTACTGTATTATAATATGCTCTGCCATGAAGGCATTGATGCTAAATGGGTTCCTTTGATGTTATATTTCCTGGATCCTGTTTCTTTGTCCGATGGCTGACTTAGCTGAATACAGCATTTATGTCCTTTGCAAAGACCCCACACTTAAAGCCCAAAGGGAACAAGTACTTTCTTGTGATAATGTGAGGGAAAACCATTGCTTTGTTTTTAGAAGAGGTCCCAATTTTGATGAAAGTCAACAAAATTTCAGTGAAAAGCCACAAACACTTTTCAACAACATTTTCATTTTTTGGGTCCTTTTATTGACCTGCTCAACCTAGTTGTAGGGTTTGATCCAAAGCCTATTGAGTTTGATGGGAATCAGTCCACTTTAGATCAAGCCGTCACTACCCATACAGGCAGTGAAATCCTATTCACACCATCTTTGTGTTAAGGCTCTAAAAGTCTATCCAGCTGCACAAATACCATTTATGCACGAAAAGCCATATGAGAAAATAATTAAAGTGCACATCTGGGGCTGGATCCTGCTCCCAACAAAGTCAATGGCAAAACTCCAGTTGACTTTCAAATGAGTAGGATTGGACCCCTGGATTTTATAAAGCTTTGTGGTTGTGGCTTCGTACTTCATTAACTCTTCCTATTTTTACTATTCCCTATCTCCTTTTGATGTTCCATACAACCCTTTCATCCATCCAAATTACATGCCAGCCATTAAACAACAGGCTGGAGGATTCTAACTTCTTATAAATTAGATGGCAGAATCACTTTCTGCTTTCTCCCCACTTAAAATAAAAGGCAATCTGAATTGTACACAGTCCAGTAACTGTGTTAAATTCAACCCTAAACGATGCACAGCATAATAAAGAAAATCAGCATCTAGGAAGGTCAAAACAGAGGAAGAGATGCTATCATCTCCACAGAATGAGAGAGTCACTTTGAGATCTGATTGTTATCTTGTTTAACAAGGGTTTATAATTCTGCACCAGAACTAGCCATTCACAAATCATTGGAGAAGACAGAGATTGCTTCCTTATCCTTGATTACATTTCAGCACACTAATAACAGAACTGTTTCTTTGGGGGACTTTAAGACTCGAAAAGCTTTAGAATTTCTGAAGGAGGTGACAACAGTTTTGTGAGATGAAAGGACGCTAACAATGTGTGTGTGGGGAGGGGAGGGAAGAACATCCCATAATATACTGTATCCGAAAAGGAAATTCAAAGTCACTAAGCACAAATTAAATGAAGAACCTGGCAAGCATCTGAATGTACTTGATTCTGAAAAATCCATTCCCATGTCTGCTCTCCATCGGTCAGTGTGTGGGAAGGGTATATGCAGCCATGCAAATGAGTTTCACAACATTCCTATGGAGACTGGTGCTTTATAAATATGTCCATAGACAGATATTTCTAATGAACATCTTTTGGAATAGAACACATTACAAAATTCTGCAGTATTTATATTTTTTCTTAATTTTTTTCTGACTGAATAGATTAATGGATTTGAAGGGCAGAAGGGACCATTACATCATCTAGTCTGCCCTCACTCATTAATTTCTGCATCAATCCCTTAACATAAATTTGGATATATAAGTTTAAATTTCAGTAAAAGATTCCATCATTGCCTCCAGAAGTTTTGGTGCAGACAGTCCCATAGAAAAGCCCGAGATCTGTATGTGTATAATATGGCCTGGATTGTTTTTAATTAAATGGACCAAAGAATCAGGGATGTTGACAATGTCCTTATTTTTGTCTGGGGGTGTGAGGTCAGCTCCTTCTAACTCATTTTGTTTCCATCAATGGGATTGTCATATACAAACAAACAGAAAGGTAAGTGATAATTGTATGAATTGCATGTGATTTCATATTGCTGCCTCACAGCAATAACCTGTATTGTTTATATAGAGGAGTAGTAGGGGACAGTAAAGAGTAAAGGTACACAAGGGAGGGCAGACAAGAAAACGGCAGGAGGCATACTGAGAGAAAGAGACAAAAAAAGGAAGGGTGCAGAGTAGCCTTACAGAGGAAGGGTGGAAGGATGGTTCCAGTGCCAGATATAATGGAGTAGGGGTGGGGCAAAAAAAGGATGAATGGGAGAGGCGGTATTTGGGAACAAAGGGGAACTGGTTGGATGGACAATTCTCGGATGGGCTACCAGCTACTTCTACATTACAGCAGCACAAAACACACCTTGTCAAGTAATATTTCAGACCATCCAACTATTATTTTTATTTGTATTGTGGGGATGTGTAGGAGCCCCAGTCATGGGCCAGGACCCCATTGTGTTTACATTTTCTAAGGGAAAAGCTGATGCATTATTCACATGTGGGTTTTTTAAGAGTGAAATGAATTTACTTCCCCTTTCTCCCCCAAAAAAAGTCCATTATCTTCTCCCATTTTGAGTCCTGGGCTCAACACTTTTCTTCTTAAAGCCATTTTTTAAAAACAAATATATTAATGTACAAAAGGAAGGGGGAAATGATATGGCAAGGATAAGAGTTAATGTAGATGGTTACAAAAGAACCTTAGACAATTGATAAATCCCCAGTATGTTTTTTTCTTTGTCTGGCATCCGATTACAAAACAGATTTTTTCCTTGAAACAATGTAAAAACTATTATAGTTCACTTTACATATTGATGTGTCTCTTTCAGAAGGTGCTTTTTAACTCAGAAGTAGAATGCTAATGCAGGGGTTGCTATGGCAAAGCAGTCTTTACTATTGAGGAGAATAAATAATTGCATAAAATACTGAATCAATAGGCAGAAGATCTGGGATGCTGGCTCAATCCATGCTGGGGGAAAAATCCACTGTAGCTGAATCTGGTTTTAAAAACTGGTTCAGCTATCACGGATTAAGCACACTTTCTTTTGTTAACATAGACTAGCTAGTGTAGCACCCTAAAATCATTTTAAGAAGTCCTTTTTCTATTTTAGGACCCAGATTTACACTGGTGTAAATCCAGACTAACTTCATTAATTTCACTACAGTTACTCCATATTTCAACTGGTGAGATCAGAATCAGACCTTAATCTCACCTAAGAACAAGTGTTTAAGACAATTTACGGAATTTTGAAAAAATTGGTTAATACGGATACAGCTATCAGTGGTTTAAGTTCTATCTCTCCAAAAATCTATATGAAACCTATACTTTTCATTTGATTGGTCTAAAGTGCTATTATTTGTCCTAGTAAGAACTTTATTCAAATAAATGACTTATAACCTAATGGCATCAGTTAAGTCTATCAAGTGAAATAAGGCTTCCACTTCTATTCATAGATGGATTGAATCTTGCTATCCACATAAAACTAAAGTAATTGTACTTATATGACTGTCCTGCATGGAAACTAGGGACTAAATCAAAATCAATGTAGCCCATATTAAATGGATTAAAAACTGGCTAACTGATAGATCTCAGCAAGTAATTGTAATGGGGCCTCATCATTCAATGGGAATGTTTCTAGCGGAGTCGTGCAGGGTCTATTCTTAGCCCAGTGCTACTCAATACCTTTATCAGTGATCTGGAAGAAAATATTAAATCATTGTTGGCAAAGTTTGCAGATGACACACAAATGGATGGAAGGGTGAATAATGAAAAGAACAGGTCAGTTATACAGATAGACCCATATCCCCTGCCAAATTGAACCAACCTGTACAACATGCATTTTAATACTGATAATTGCAAGGTCATACATTTAGGAACCGATGGTGAAAACCTGGTTACATGAAGTTAATGGAAATTTTGCCATTGACATAAATGAGGCCAAAATGTAACCCCAAGAATTCAGGTCACACTGATAGGATGTGGATTGTATTTTAGCAAGCAGTGACTCAGAAAAGGACTTAGGGAACATGGTGGATAACTAACTGTACATGAGCTCCCAGGGCTATGTAGTAGCTAAGAGAGTAAATGCAATCTTTCGTGAATAATCCAGGGACTATCAAAATACTACCAGAACCAGTTCCAGATATCACTTTAGATGGCATTTGTCTGGATGTTGTTGACCAATTTTATCATCTTGGTTCTCTTATCATCAGCAATGTAGGTCTTGATGCTGAGTTTACTAATAGAATTGCCAAAGCAGCCAGGAACTTTGGTCTTTTGCAACACAGAGCCTGGAACAATAACAAATTGTCAACTAAAGTGAAAATCCGTATTTATGAGACATGGATTTTATCCATTTTTCTATATGGCTCAGAAACATGGACGACTTACATCAGACATACCAAAAGATTAGACAGCTTTCATATCAGAGGCTTGCGTATAATTCTTTGAGTAAGATGGCAAGACAGGGTAACAAAGCTGGACATGTTAAATCATGCTGGTATGTCATGAGCTGAGGTTAGTCCTGCTTTGAGCAGGGGGTTGGACTAGATGACCTCCTGAGGTCCCTTCCAACTCTAATATTCTATGATTCTATGATTCATGGGAATGTTGATTAGTAAGAAAGGACTCAGGTGGCTTGGACATGTTAAGCGAATGCCGGATTATAGGATCCTGAAGAGTGTGCTGTACTGTGAAACTCGTGAAGAGTCTAGAAAGAGAGGCACACTGCTGCGCAGATTTCAGGATGCTCGCAAAGTTGACATAATATCCTTTGGGATCTCAGTGAATGATTGGGAAAGGAATGTAGAATGCCTCTTTGATTGGCAGAGTCAGCTTGTAGCTGGAGCGAGGCATTGTGAGGCAGATTGGATCAAGCTTTATGATGACCGGCATCAGAGAGGAAGGAATCTGCTGCTCAGATTCAGAGCACTTCTGGTGTAGGGCTGTGTCCTACCTGTGGACGGGATTGTCACTTGCACATTGGACTCATCAGACATCAAAAAACTCACTGGAGCATACATCATGCTCTGCAAAGAGTCACGGTGCCATTGATCAAGTAGACGGTTCCCTCCTTATACAGCATTATGAGACCATTACTGGAATACAGTGTCCAGTTCTGATGGACACAATTTAAAAAGCATGTTGACAGACTGGAAAGGATTCAGAAAGAGCTCCAAAGTATTAAGAGTCTGGAAAACCTGCCTTATAGGGAGAGACTAAAGAAGCTCAATCTGTTTAGTTTATCCAAGAGAAGTTTAAGGGGTGACTTGACCACAGTCTATAACTACCTACATGGGGAGAAGATTTCAGGTAGTACAAGGCTCTTCAATCTAACAGGCAAAGGAATAAGAATAAGGAATAAGAGACTGGCTGAAAACTGAAGCTAGAGACATTCAGCCTAGAAAGAAGATACAGTGAGGACACTTAACCACTGGAACAAATTACCTAGGAATGTGATGGATTTTCTATTACTTGATGTCTTCAAATCAAGACTGGATGTCTTTTTAAAAGATATCCTGTAGCTCAACCGAAAGCTATGGACTTGATGCAGGAATCACTGGGTGAAATTTTGTGGCCTGTGTTATGCAGGAGGTCAAATTAGATGACCAAAGAAACCCACCACAGAGGAATTTAGCTTCCAAAAGGGGAACTGCACAAAAATGAGGAGGCTAGTTAAATGGAAATTAAAAGGAACACTCCCAAGAGTGAAATGCCTGACTGCTGCATGTAAACTTTTTGAAAAATGCAAAAATAGAGGTTCAAACTATATGTATACCCCCCAAACAAACAGCAACATCCACAACAGAGAGATGCCCCCCAAAATGCCACCATGGCTAAACAGAGTAAAAGAGGTGGTTAGATAAAAAATATATCTTTTAAAAATTAGAAATCAAATCTTACTATGGAAAATAGACAGGAACAAATTATGGTAAGTCAAGGGTAAAAGTATAATTAGGCAAGCCGAAAAGAATTTGAAGAGAAACTAGCAAAAGATACAAAAACTAACAGGAAATTTTTGAAGTACATCAGAAGCAGGAAGCCTGCCAAACAATCAGTGGGCGACTGAATGATGGAGATACTAAAGGAGCATTCAAGGAAGACATGGCCATTGCGGAAAAGCTAAATGATTTACTTGTACAGATTTTCACTGCAGAAGATATGAGGAAGGTTCCCACATCTAAGCCATTCTTTTTGGTGACAAATCTTAGGAACTGTCCCAGGCTGAGGTAACATTAGAGAAGGTTTTGGAACAGATTGATAAATTAAATGGTAATAAGTCAACAGGACCTGACAGTAGTCACCCTAGAGTCCTGAAGGAACTCAAATATGAAATTGCAGAACTATTAACTCTAATATGTAACCTGTCATTTAAATCAGCTTCAGTACCAGATTATTGGTGGATAGCTAATGTGACACAGATTGGCAATTAGAGGCCAGTAAGCCCAACTTCAGTACCAGGCAATTTGGCTGAAACTATAGTAAATAACAGAAATATCAGACATATAGATGAACATGATATGTTAAGGAAGAGTCAACATGCCTTTTGGAAAGGGAAATCATGCCTCACCAATCTATTACTATTTTTTTAGCGGGTCAAACATATGGATAAGGGTGATCTAGTGGATGTAGTGTACTTGGACTTCCAGAAAGTCTTGGACAAGGTCCATCATCAAAGGCTCTTATGCAAAGTAGGTAGTCATGGGATAAGGGGGAAGGTCCTCTCACAGATCAGTAACTGGTTAAAAGAGAGGAAACGAAGGGTAAGAATAAATGCTCAGTTTTCACAGTGGAGAGAGGTAAATGGCAGAGTCCTTTAAGGATTTGTACTGGGACCAATGCTGTTCATAAATTATCTGGAAAAAGGAGTTAACAATGAGGTTGCAAAATTTGCAGATTATATAAAATTACTCAAAACAGTTAAATCCAAAGCTGAATGCGAAGAGTTACAAAGGGATCTCACAAAACTGGGTGACTGGGCAACAAAATGGCAGATGAAATTTAGTGTTGATATATGCAAAAGTAATGCACACTGAAAAACATAATGCCAACTATCCCCATACCAAATGATGGAATCTAAATTAGCTTTTATCACTCAAGTGATCTTGGAGTCACTGTGGATAGTTCTCTGAGAACATCTGCTCAATGTGCAGAAGTAGTCAAAAAAGCTAACACAATGTTTGGAACCATTAGGAAAGAGATACATAACAAGACATAAAATATCATAATGCCACTATATAAATCCATGCTACTCCCAGATCTTGAGTACTGCATGAATTTCTGGTCGCCTTATCTCAAATATATATAAGAATTGGAAAAACTACAGAGAAAGGCAACAAAAATGATTAGGGGTATGGAATAGTTCACATATGAGGAGAGATTAATAAGACTGGGATTGTTCAGTTTAGAAAGAAAATAACTAAGGGTTGATATGATAGAGGTCTATAAAAATCAATGATGTGGAGAAAGTGAACAGGGAAGTATTATTTACCCCTTCACATAACACAAAGACTAGGGATCACACAATGAAATTAATAGGCAGCAGGTTTAAAAACAAATAAAAGAAAGTACTTCTTCACACAATACACAGTCAATCTGTGGAACTCATTGCCACGGGATGTTGTGAAGGCCAAAAATATAACTGGATTAAAAAAGAATTAGATAATTTAATATAGGCTAGGTTCATCAATGGCTTTTAGCCAACATGGTCAGGGATGCAACCTCATGCTTTGGATATATACATATATATATATCCAAAGCATGAGGTTGCATTAGGTTTATATATATATAAACTCTCTCTATATAACTACCATAAGCTGGGACTGGATGATGAGGTGGATCATTCAGAATTGACCTCTTCTGTTCACTCACTTTGAAGCATCTGCCATTGTCCACTGTCATAAGACAGGATATTGCGCTAGATAGACCATTGATCTGACCCACTGTGGCCATTTTAATGTTCTTCTGTAATTTCCCGAATCTGAGTCAATGATTAGAGATCATATTGTGATGAGTATAAAAGATTTCAGTGCAAGAAAAGACTGTTAGAAGAGTCAGATCCAAATCTGGAAAAAAGCAGTGAGAATTTGCCAAACTGTTGAACTTAACCAACAACAATTGCACATTGTAGAAAGAAAACAAATTGACGTGAATACAGACATAATAAGAAAAAGTAAAAAATAAGTCTATGGAGGAAAACAGAGTGAAAATATTAAAGTTAAAACATATGAGCATATGAAAGGATGTTCTAGAAGTGGAAGGAGGCACCAACCGAGAAATGTCCAACATATGGTCAATTCTATCATATTTGCAGGAAACAGAATCATTTCACAAAAGTTTGTAAACAGATAAGTCTGGAAAAACTTAGAAATATACATTTAGTTCAAAATTCATGTCTCATAGAAAATATTGAATAGGGAATACAGAGCTGATATTAGAGATGAATATAATTTGTTTCTGGTTATTTTGAAACAGAGTCACATAGTGAACTACAAGGAGGATTGGATGGATACGCTATCTACTAAGGGGACATTTATTTTGTATGTAACAGATACAGGAGCTTGAGTTAATGTAATTTCAGACTAAATTATAAAATATCGAAAAGTCAAACCTGTAGTAAAAGAACAAATATGTATTTATTTACAATCTTATAGTGGTGAACAAATTCCAGTTGTGGGTATTTGTGAATTCCAGATCATAGTTAAAGATAATGTAGAAAAATTAAGGTTTGTAGTAGTTATGGGACAAGGTATTTCTCTTTTAGGTTTAGAATAATGTATAGCACTAAATCTAATTGGTAGAATTCAGACTGTTCAGGATTCTGAAACACTGGAAAAAAACATCAATTTACAGAGTTATTCACTGGCATTGGTAAATTGGATACAATATATAAAATAGAGTTATATGAAACAGAGAAAACAGTTATATATGCAACTAAAAAAATACCCTTAGCTTTAAGACATAGGATGCAAAAGGAATTGAAAACATTAGTTAATTTAGATACAGTTAAGAGTGGAAGAGCGAAATGAGTGGGTGAATTCATTTGTAACAGTAGAAAAGAAAGATGGATCCTTACATTTATGTTTAGATTCAAAAGATTTAAACAAGTATGTTGAAAAGGGAGCATTTTAAAATACCTACCAGGGAAGAAATATTCCAACAAATGACAGGAGCAAAGTATTTTTCTTCTTTCGATGCTTCAAATGGATTTTTGGCAAATACCATTGGAGCAAAAAAGTCAGTTGCTATATATTTTTCACACACCTTCTGGATGTTACTCTTTTAAAATCTTACCTTTTGGATTATGTTCAGCTCCAGAGGTATTTCATAGAGCAGTACAAAAGGTTTTTGAAAATATAGATGGCACACAAGTGTACATAGATGATATAATAATATAATAATATTATAATATAATAATTTAATAACTTTAGAAGTGCATGATATAAGATTAACTAAAGCATTATCTAGAGCAGGGGCGGGGAACCTCCGGCCCGCGGGCTGGATCCGGCCCGTGAAAGAACTTGATCCGGCCCGCGGGCGGGCGGGAAGTGTGCGCCGCCGAAACCCTGCCGCCGTCTGCCCATTTTCGGCGGCGGGGGGAGTCCGGAGGCGGTTACTGCCCCACGGAACCCTGTGGACACTGTAAAACCGTGCCGCCGAAAAGGCGGAAACGGCGGCGGCATTCGGGCGGCGGGTACCGCCCCACACGTAACTGTGCCGCCGCCGAATCCCCCCTGCCGCCGAATCCCCGCCCGCCGCCAGGGCCACCATCAGGCCCTTGGCAACAAAAAGGTTCACCATCAGGCCCTTGGCAACAAAAAGGTTCCCCACCCCTGATCTAGAGCAAAAGAAGCAGGACTGAAACGTAACAAAAATAAATGCAAAGTTAGAGTGCAAGTATTAACATTTCTAGGAGAAAAACTGACCAGTCAGGGACTACAGACTGATGCACAATGAATACAAACCATTGATAATTTTGCTTACCTAGAAGGATAAGGAGTCATTATAGAAATATTTGAGTATGTTTAATTCTGTAGGAAAATACATACCTGACCTAGCAGGAAAAACAACAAATTTAAAGGCTTTCCTTTGTAAAAATAATCCGTGGAAATGGGATTAACAACAACAGGAATATAGCATCTTAAACAATAAATAAAAACAGCTTTAGTGTTAAAACTATTCGATAGTGAAAGACTTACAAAATTGTCTTCAAATACATCCAAACAAGGCCTAGGAGCAGTTCGATTACAAAAGTATAGTGAACTATGGAGACCAGATGCTTATTCATCTAGAGCTATGTCAAAAATGAAATGTCAGTATGCTCAAAAAGAAAGATGCTTTGCCACTGGTTTTTGCACACAAAACAATTCACATATTTATAAATGGTAGATCTGTACAGGCCAAAGCAGATCATAAACCATTAGTTAATATTTCAAAAAGAAACAGGAGAGATGTACTGCCTTGGTTACAAAGATTATTTTTTTCTTCAGTTGTATTTATATGATTTAAGATTAGAATATCAGCCAGGCAAATAATTAATTCTTGCTTATACTCTTTCTAGAGTTTATGATGTGACCAATGTAATTGAAGAAGAAGATGATGTAGTACATATAAATGTACTTAAAAATTGTTTCCTACATCAGTAAGATTATGGGAAGATATTGTACAAGCAACTAGACAGAAGGAGCATTTACAAAGAGTTGTTACAGCTATTGAAAAAGGATATAATCAAAAAAGATACCAATGCCATATAATCAATTTATTCAAGATTTAAAATTGAAGGAATTCTACGTAAAGGTAACAGAGTAGTAATTCCTTTAGGATTAACATCAGAGACATTGAAACACATACATGAGGGACATTTAAGCATAGAAAAATGTAAACAGAGCAAGAGAGGTTCTGTATTGGTCACAAGTGAACAAAAGAAACAAATACTGATTTATACTTGGCGTTATTCAATTATAGAACATCACTGTAAAGCTAGAATGGGTTCTCCCACCTAGTAGGTACAGTTCAGGGGTGGCAGTCCCACCTAGTGAGCACAGTCCTGGGGTAAGGTAGGGGAACCCTGGCCCTCCCACTCCACTGGGTTCTGACCCAGGGCCCTGGAAGGTTGGTTCAACTTTGCTCACCCTGCAGTGTCTTGTGTCAGACTCAAGTAATCTTCCCTGAGTCATGTCCAACCTCATTCTGCATCCCTGTCAGCTGCTGGTTGTCCCTGGGGAGTGTTGCCTTCCGGCCCTGGTCCCAATCGCCGGCTACTGTGGCTCCCCTTTCCCTGGCTTGGTTCAGGCTCAGTTCACGTCCTTTCCTGGAGCTCTCAGAATATGTCCTTCTCCCTGGCCTGCCAGCTTCTGACTCCTTAACTCCCTTCTGTCCAGTGTAGGGTTTATACACCCCTTCACAATCGCCATTACAACAAAATTTAACACCTGCACAGTTACTTAAGAGAAAACTTAGAAACAGATTACCTATGGTTTTTCAAGATGGATTTAAGGAAAGGAATAAGTATAAATATCAGTTGAGTTTGTATCAAAAGAATTATTATGAAAGAAGATTGCATAAACTACCTTATTTGAAACAAAATGATAGAGTACATACCTATAAAGGTAGAAATTGGGCTCAGAAAGCCACAGTGACACCACAGGCTTCTCAGTCCTTGTCTGCAGGGGGACAATCTGGAGCAGTCTTTAGCAGGGCAGCCTGGAACCATCTCTGGTCAACAGAAGTGGGACTACTGGTCACAGGTGAGCAACCAGAGTACAAGCCTCCAGGGAGCCTGGGTATGTATCATGGTTTCTAGCCTATGCTACCATGTCTCCATTACTAAAGTCCCCATTTAGCTAGATTAAAGGTGGTACAGGTCTGCTTACTTGTGCTACAATTACACCTCCCAGTTGCCAATGTGCCAAGACAACCCCTTTCTCAGAGCCAGTTTTCAATTGAGGCTGTCTTCTTCCATGCACACAGGCCTGGAGAATCCACCTCATGGGCCGTTATTCCTCCATCTTGCTCATTCAATTGAGAATGCTTGTTCTAGTGAGCTGTCCCAGTGGCTGCAAAGTTTCTTCCCCCAGCAGGTGGAGCGGATCACATGTGAGAGCGTGAACTGAGCAGTGACATACCCAGCTACCCGGGTTTGCATGCAATGCCCTCTTTTGCTTACGGAAAGTGATGTGGATGCACCATAGTGAGGAAACGCTTTGCAAATCTGGGCCTGTGTGTAGGAGGACCCCAGACCTGTTAGAGGCCGGGTGTCCTAAGAGAATATGATTGTTATCAGTTTATGAGTTTGTGTAGAAATAATGAGACACTTGGCTGGGTTTTACCTCCAGGTAAATTGAAATTCCAAGCAAAACTCAGGGTTGGGAGTGGTTTACTGGGCTCTCTGAACAGCTGTCATTACAAACAATGATCAAAGGATAATTCACTTTGATCCTCTGATGTTATCAGTCCCAGTCTCAGGAAGAAAATAAATGATGGGCCAAATTCTGCCTGAGCCTACACCTCTTTCAATATCCATGAACTCAATGAGGTAAAATTTGGTCCAATATATTTGTAATATAAAACTTTTACCTTATTGCTGAGAAAATACATGCAATTAAGGTTCATTATTCCATTTATCACTGTCAAATCGCTTCTGACTGATGCGCCCTTTGAAAAGCTGCAGCTGACCGTAAGAAGTTATTGCTAATCCTGTGAAATCTCCTACTTAAACCCCCAGCCTGCCACTGAGAATCTGACATGTAAGAACAAATTCTCCTGACCTTCACAGTCTGTCTGACAGGCATATTCTCCCTAAAATTACATGAGAAGCTAATTTTATCTTCCTATTGTCTGTTGTTTTCCATTAGGGTGTAATTAAGCTTTTATCTACTTAAAACTTCTAGATAACATTTAAGACAATAGCACTAGACATTAATCCTTTAAAGGTAGAGAGAATTTCATACATTGATGCTGTGCCATCTATGCACCTCATTGTGGTTACCTCTGTGGTAATTATACTTCCACCTCACTTTATCTAATCCAGTGACACTGACCTTCAAGAGTCTTGTGTCAAGTTTCTGGGCCCAGTGGCACACTTTCTGGCCCACAGGGGAAAGACTACTGTTGTGTGAAGTGAAGATACTGGAGCTGAGGTGTCTCAACATCAAAGCTTTTGTATGATTACAAGTCCCAGTAGACTGTGAAACCATTGGGAGAATCTGCTCTCAGTTACCCCCACTGAATTAATGGTTGCATTGAAGTCCATGGAGTTACTCCCAGTTCAAAATCAGGTAATTGAGGGAAGAACTTGTCCCATAGAGTCACAGCCTTCTAGTTCCTCTTATAAAACAGGGAGTTTGTTGTTGAAAATCTCAATAAACTTAGTTCTCTAATTTGGATGCTTCATTTACCACCCAAGTCCATGTTCCGATATCTAACTCAGCATTCAGGTGCTAAATTTAAGCACTCAAATGGGAAAATTGGAAGAATCTGACCTAATAGCTAGAGAGTGGTGAATGAGGGAGGAGGTAATGACAGAAAAACGGAGGGAATTTTTACAACTCCATGAAAAATTAAGAGGGCTTTTCAGGAAAAAAATAAGAACCACCTCAATGCTCTGAGACCATTTGTCAAGTGATTCTGATGCTTTATATTTATCTGTGGCACACGAGTATTTGAAAGTGGATTGGGGAAGAGGATCAATTATTGTTATACTGAGAAATATGCAGTCTTTCGTATTGGATTTGCATGCTTAGAGCTGGGACAGAAATGGTTTTCCATCCCACAAAAGTTTTCATAATTTTAAAAGTGTACTTATTCTGCATTGGGATGAAACTGAAACCTTTTGACGTTTTCTGCAAAACAAACCAAAAACAGGGAACAAGACCCGCCAACAGTCCAGTGGTTAAGGCACTCAGCTACGCTGTGAGGAATCCAAGTCGAATCCAGCAGAGCAGGGAATAGAATTGAAACCCAGGACTAGAATCTCACTTTCCCACATCCCAAGTGAGTACTCTAACCACCTGCGTATTTGAAGGTGGGTGTCTGTCAGTCTCTCTGTTGTAGTTCCACTTTGTATAAATAATTAAATACTCAAAGTAGAAGGAACATGACCATGGTCTCCAACATCTCAAGAAAGTGCCCAACTCACAGGGCTGTTGGCTATTCTGGGACAGATTCCATCTCCATGGTTTTGACCAGAAATTACATTCTGGACCTAAGAAGCTTTTTTCTATCAAAATTTGTCAGAACTCAGACATTCCCATGAAAAGTTTCATTTTTGATGAATCAACATTTTCTGACCAAAAAAACCCAAACAAACAAAAAACATTTAATCAAAATTTCTGACCAGCTTGATACTTAGTAGGAAGCCATAAGAACAGGGCATCTTGTGTGGATTTCTAGAGTAAACACCTTTGTGAATGGAAAGGCTGGAATTCCTTAAGCCTAAAATTGTGCAGTCACACTATAAACTGGATTAAAACTAAGCAAAGAGCTGTCTACACTCTAGAACATGACATAGAACATGCATGCCACATACTGAGCAAGAGGACTATATAGTTGTCTGTCCACCAACATTTATACTGCTCTCATTATCATTCATTTATCTGAGCAGACTGAATGACTAAAAATCAATGCTGCATTTCCATGTCAGAAAGACAAACAAAATTCAATGAGAGAGAGAGCGTGCACATCTAAGGAGTCTATGCAATTATAGAAAGAACTGTGAAAATACTGAGAGTGAGACTTTGTAAATAAGATTTAGCAAATTTGTTTAAAGTCCATTCAACGAGGTTTAGGACCCCTTTCTGTTTCCATTCACATGAATGTTTGGGGAGAATCTTCTATTCAGAGCACTATGGGATTTCTTGTACAAGGGAGCATGTCCACTGCCTTTCTAGGCATTCTGGTATGTCTGCACTGCAGTCAGGAGATGGTGCAACTGCAGCACACATGTACCCATACCTAAGCAAGCTAGCTTGCTGAAAACAGCTGTATAGCTGCTGTGGCACAGGCTACCTGGCCGGGACCCTAGCTATGTACTTGGACACCTATCTCATGCCACCATGGCTATTGTTAGTGCGCTAGCTCGGATATGCCTACATGCACTGTAGACATACTGCGAGAGGGTTGGCACGCCCACACGCTTCTGTGATTGAAAATGAAGGTTTCAAGAGGAAGTGAGAAATAGAGCAAGAAGATGATTGCAACACAAGGTCATGATCCCTGGTCCTTGTGAGCATTAGAAGGAGCACGGAGAAGGAGAAGGATGGGATAGGACTAGAAAATCTTAGTTTACATTAACAAAGTCGTTGTTTTGTCTCTCTAGATAGGCGGTTCAATATTTTTTTAATATTTATGTCTGCATTTGTGTAAAGAAGAGGACACTATATAGACAGATGTAAAGCTACTGTCTGTTTTCCTTGCTGAAGAGCAGCTCTAGATGTAAAATATCTTTAGCCTATCCCTTTTTTATTCATAGGTGTCAAACATCCATAGTGGTTTCTCCTTCTGATTAAACACTTCCAGGCTGCATCTTGCATTGTAGGTGTAGCATGTCAATGGGTATTAATTGCCAGCTCCCTGTTGGATTCAAAGTGACAGATCCTCAGGCCTTCACTAAGACCATTGATGTTAATGGAAAGGCTCCTACTGATTTCAACGGCTCTTGGGTCAGGCCCTAGAGAGCCCTTTGCCTCCTCCAGCAGCTCAAAGTGCACGCATGACCACCTCAAGAAGGCAGCTGAGGACTCACCTAGTCATCCTCCCCATTCTCTCATCAAGAGGCATGTTGGGGATGGGGAGGGTGCATATCAGACTGGGACTGGGGGACAGTTTTCTGCCTGATACTCAGCTGGTGAAGCCGTCCTAAAGGGGCTACTGTGGCTGATGCAAATTCAAGCAGCCTTTAAGTTGCTCCAAGATACACCATTGGCCATTTTGGTCCATAGCCAGAACGAGGATTCGGACAGGTCTAAATCATATGGGTTAGAGCCCTTTGCTTGCTGCAACTAAGGACTGAGCCCAATACTCCTTGAATGACTGTATTGTTACCTCCAGGTCTTGATTTGACTGTGTCTGCTCTTGGACATAATTTTCTTAAGATCTTGAGTACTCAGCACCTTTTAGGGTTTACTGAAGCAAGAAAACTAGCTAGCTTTTATTCTGGTGAACTTAAGTGGGTCAAATTTCCTACTTTTATCCTTATATTCTTTTATCTCCGAGGTTTGTAGCTGAGAGGCGAAGCTTCTGGATTGATTGTCCACTTGGCTTTCCTTTGATTTTAAATGTTTATGTTATTCTATAACCCACTCAAGTGTTGAGGGGCACTTTAAATTATTTAAAGGTTGTCATGTTGGTGTGAGCCTCTTCATTTGACTGATCATTCACTGTTGCTTCTTTCCTGAATGAGTTTGGAGGATGCAATTGCTTGCTATTACTGCAGAATTGCAGTTCCATGTATTTGAAGCTTGCCTAGTGTTGTTCACTTTTGCAAGCTCTATAATTCTCATGTGACATTGGTGACAAAAAAAAAAAATCAACGTAATTTTCACCCAAACTATAACCCTTCCAGGGACAAAGATACAATATTCACATAGCTTAGTGAATTTGAAGAGCAACTATCAAAAAGACTCATGAACTAACAGGAAATTTTTTTTTAAGTACATCAGAAGCAGGAAGCCTACCAAACAATCAGTGGGGCCACTAGACAACTGAGGTGCTAAAGAGCACTTGAGGAAGACAAGGTCTTTGAGGAGAAGTTAAATTAATTATTTGCATTGATCTTCACTGCAGAGGAGGTGAGGAGATTCCCACACCTGAGCCATTCTTTTTAGGTGACAAATCTGAGGAACTGTCCCAAGCCTGAGGTGTCACTAGAGGAGGTTTTTGGAATCAATTAATATATTAAATAGTAATAAGTCACAAGGATTAGATGGAATTCACCCAAGAGCTCTGAAAGAATTCAAATATGAAATTGCAGAGTTGCTAACTGTGGTATGTAAACTACCATTTAAATCACCTTCTGTACCAAAAGACTGAAGGATAGCTAATGTGTCGCTGATTTTTTTAAAAGTCTCCAGAGTCAAGCCTCAGAAATATAGGCCAGTAAGCCTAACTTCAGTACCAAGTAAATTGGTTGAAACTATAGTAAGGACAGAATTATCAGACACATAGATGAACATGATATGTTGGGGACACAGCTTTTATAAAGGGAAATCACGCCTCAACAATCCATATGGATTTTTTGAGGGGGTCAGCATACATATGGATAAGGTAGATCCAGTGAATATAGTGTACTTGGGCTTTCAGAAAGCCTTTGACAAAGTACCTCACCAAAGGCTCTTAAGCAAAGTAAGCGGTAATGGGATAAGAGGGAAGGTCCTCTCATGGATCAGTAACTGGTTAAAAAACAGCAAACAAAGAGTAGGAATAAATGTTCAGTTTTCAGAATGGGAATTGGTAAATAGAGGGGTTCCCCAGGGATTTGTACTGGACGCTGTTCTGATCAACATATTCATAAATGACTCAGAATAAGGTGTAAACAGTGAGGTGGCAAAATTTACAGATGATACAAAATTACTTAATCTTAAATCCAAAGCTGACTGTGAAGAATTACAAAGAGATCTCACAAAACTTGCTGAATGGGCAACAATATGGCAGATGAAATGTTGATAAATGCAAAGTAATGCATATTGGAAAACATAATGGCAACTATACGCACAAAATGATGGGTTCTAAATTAGCTATTGCCACTCAAGAAAGAGACCGTAGAGTCATCAGGGAGAGTTCTCTGAAAATATCCACTCAGTGTGCAGCAGCAGTCAAAAAAGCTAATAGAACATTTGGAACCATTAGGAAAGGGATAGATAAGATGACAAAAAATATCATAATGCCACTATATAAATCCATGGCACACCTACATCTTGAATACTTCATGCAGTTCTGGTCAGCACATTTCAAATGTGTGTGTGTGTAAAAGAAATGGAAAAGGTACAGAGAAGGGCAACAAAAATCATTAGGGGCATGGAACAGCTTCCATCTAAGGAGAGATTAAAAAGACTGGGACTATTGAGCTTGGAAAAGAGACAACTAAGAGGGGATATGATAGAAATCTATAAAATCATGAATGGTGTGGCGAAAGTGAATAAGAAAGTGTTATTTATCACATTTATCCATATTACACAAGAACTAGAGGTTACCCAATGAAATTAATAGGCAGCAGGTTTAAAACAAACAAAAGGAAGTACTTCTTCACACAATGCACAGTCAATCTGTGGAACCCATTGCCAGGGGATGTTGTGAAGGCCAAAACTACAACTGGATTTCGAAAAAAAATAGATAATTTTCTAGAGGAGAGGTCCATCAATACCCATTAGCAAAGATGATCAGGGATGCAACCTCATGCTCCGGGTGTCCCTAAGCCTTTGACTGACTGATGTTGGGACTAGATGGTGGAGATGGATCACTTGATGATTGCCCTGTTCTGTTCAATCACTTTGAAGCATCTGGCATTGGTCATTGTCAGAAGACAGGATACTGGGCTAGATGGATCATTGGCCTGACCTAATATGGCCAGTCTTATGTTCTTAGTCAAAAAACTAAATCTATGTAGCCTCCAAGTTGCACACTCACAGTTGCATCTGCCATTTCAATGGGATCTGGGTACCAAACTCCCATCAATGCCCTTATAAACTTCAGTGTTAAGCCTGCCCTACACTGAAAAGTTTTACTGGTAAAAGTTGCCTTCTGTTGAAACAGCCTTGTATGCATTCACACGCAAATTTTTTTTGGAACTGTCAGTGAACTGAAAAGCCAGTTATTCTCACAGGTCTCAGGGAAATGTCCCTGGTGACCCATCAATGGCTGCATGACCATGGAGGAAGTACCCCTTCTTGTTCATGTACTCAGAAGTGGAGTGGTGGGGAGAGGCAGAATTGGGATGTGCATCTTGTCTATTGTGTCAGCAGTCAGGGAAGCACATTTCATTAATCCTATCAATCATTTCTTGCACATTGCCCAGAGACAAAGTCCTGTGCAGCAGAACACGGTTAATGTTCTTGTATTCCTGGATTATGACTATCCCACCATGGATTTTCCAGCACTGAACTGATTTCCCACTGACTAATAGCAATCCAGTGTTGCAATCTTCCAGATCATGATCAAAACCCCTTTCTGCACTGTCCAAATAGCACTCATTTTGGTGTCTCTGTAGCTTCAGGCTGGGGCGAGCTTGGCAGACTGATACAGGAATATGAACTTCTGCATCTGAAAATTCTGCAGCTACTGCTGATTGTCCCAGATCTTCATCATGATGCAATCCCAGCACTTTGTGCTCGTTTCACAGACTCAGAAGTGCCCGCTCCATCACATGCAGCAGATCAGTGAATGCCTGCAGCAGCTGACGACTGTCATTTACACGTCATCCACTCCTCAGTTTTCTCATTTTCACTGCTGCAGACCCAGCTGCTGCGGTAATTGTTGTAGTTCCACAAATACAAAAGAATCTGTCTCCGTGTCTTCAAAACAGACAGGACAGCGCCGCTGATCTGTTCAGCATCCATCTGTCTGGCAGCAAGGTGGTGGCGAGATTAAAAAATGGGCATAGAAAAGAGAAAATTATGGGATGGAAATGAGAAATTTGTGGGAATTTGACTCCAAACCTCCCACAACTGCCAGAGAGGAATGGTGGTATTCCACAGGTGACTGAAAAATTTCCCACGAGGCAGTGCACCGGATGGGGACACTGGGATGTCTACCCACAGTGTCTCATGTCTTTTGCTGACACAATCATCTCTGTGAGGATACACAGCACCAGCAAAGGCAGCCAAGTATGGATGCACTCTAGCAACACAGCAATGTTGGCAGTTGTAGGCTGGCAGAAATTGTACCTGTAGAACTTTCTAGTGTAGATGTGGCCTTAGCTTATACATGCAACGTTGCGTTCCTATTACTGTCACCCTCATTTTCCATCTCACAGCAATCACTTCTGCGTTCCACACTCACCTGTCAGGTTGTGTCCCTATGTACATTAGGACAACATTGATTTTGTTTTATGTTGAGACAGTATCTAGTTTTAAAATCTGAGTGGGGAATATAGGCACTACTGTAATACTAATGACAGCAGTAAGTATGGTGAGCTAAAGGAACATTCCTCCTCCATTTCAATGAAAGCCAGTGGAACCTGCAGGTGCTCAGCACCTCTCTGAATTGGCCTCTCACTGCTTTGGATGTAGTAAATCCTGGTACTTCATACATTTGATTGGAGCAGTGGGCAAAGCATACGTACATTGTTACAGCAGTAAAATTTTTAAAGATACCCGGGGGCCTCTTTGATGCCAATGGCAAAATTCCCATTAATTTCAATGGGGCCAGGATTTCATCACAAGTATTTTTTGTTCAGTTTATTTCATGTGCTCTCAAGACTTTATTTGCATTGTATTTATTAATCTTTCTCTGTGATGCTTTGCTGAAACTGGTGTTGACAGCTAAATGATTTCTGAAAAGAGAAACTTCTGTTGAGAATAACCCTTTGTTTTACTGTATTATTCTCCCGTCAGCTAGTACTAGTCACAAAACAATCTCATAGCAGCAGTTGGATCAAGGACCCTATTTCCTCCTGATTTTATATTCACCTCTTGTTCTTTTTTTCAAGTACGGCACTTAGTCTGTATGTAACACATTCAGAAGTAGCAAATACATTGCACCAAATTATTCTTCCCTAGAGCAGGGTCAATTTGATATTCAAATTGGCTTGCCATTTATCTTCGGTCTGGCAAAGTGATTTTACTTTCTTTCAGACTCAATTTAATTTACCTACAGTGTTGGGATCAGTGTTGTTCTGTTGTTTGTTTGTTTTTTTAAGAGAATTGAACTGTGTGTCTGGACTCATATCCATGGTTCTTTTCCCACACATACGGCGTCTGTTTTTCCTGATGTGGTATTACAATCGCTGTTTGCTAAGATCTCATTTATGTGTGTAAATTGATCAAATATGCTCTAATGAATTCTCACAGAGAAAGAAATCACTAAAACTAATGGTTTCAATTCATTAAAAAAAAAGATGATAAATAGTTGATACTTTTCTCAGCACATTCTAGGTGAAATGGCTCAATTTAGCCTTTAGTAATAAGGCTCCGCCCTGAGAAAGGGATGGCATGGAACTGGTCTGTCCCAGGAGAACCTAGGAAGAAATTGTGACTCAGAAACCATTCCAGGGACAAGTAACTTACTGCAGCACTTCAGGGCACTCACGTTACCCTCCCTCACATCTGGCCAGCAAGTGAGGTGGTGGCACACAAACAGGGCTCCATCCCTTCCACCAACTTGCTGAATAGGTGGAGTACCTAGGCATGAGCTGCACTCTGGAACAGACTAGGACCCAGGACCCAGTAGGCCAAGCAAGGGGATGAATGGAAGGGACAACTGCTTTACTCCCCTGCTCAGTGGAGTAACACAAAGGCACATTTGAGCCCTTGGTAAGCTTATATCTGAATGCAAAATCTCAGTGTTGCATATTGTGATTATATATTTGGTGGTGACATGAAAAGAAACTCTAAGGGCACTCATTTGGAATGATTCCAACACCCTGTCTCTGTGACATTCAGACTATTACTGGGTTTCTTGGTTATAGGCGTCAATGTTCATGTCTTCTTGGGGCTTGATTTGATTTTTATGTACAATAGGAAACGTTCTTAGTTCCTGTTGAGGAGTATGCACACCTCATCTCCCCCAATGGGAGGGTCGGAGTTAAAGATGGGTGGGTTGTCCTGTCAGGCACAGTCTACTGGATTGTTTCCGACTTCTCAGCTATATGGTTCAAGAGTCCTAGTTGGGATGGCCACCCCTGGGCTGCGGTAGCGTGGCCTAATGGCCAGGGTCAGCAATGGCCCTTGGGTCAGGGCTATGAGGCCTGGCAGCCAGAGTCAGGGGCGTCGTCCAAATAGGAAGGGGGAGACAGCTAGGGTAGGGGGATGCAGGCCTGCCCATCTCTACTGCATCCCAGTCTAGGGCCCTGTTTTTGGCGGGGTTGGTCTCCATCCTGGCCAGCGGGTATCCCACCGCAACACGCTGGCTTGTCTCATGCGGGAGATACCACTCACACCATCCCCCGGACTACTTCCTACCATGCCTCCTGACGCTGCTGTCCGGGTCTCTGGTAGCTCCCTGGCCACCTGACTCCAGGCAGGCGGTTGTGGGCAGTGGGTCTCCATTCGGGTCTCTGGAGCCTCTGGTTCTCTCCACTGTGGGCTGTAGCGGTTTCCTGCTTGGAGCCTCCACCAAGTGTCCTTCCTCCTCGGTGGTCAGCCTGGAATGAGCGAAGCTGCTCCCTTTTATACTGGGGCGACAGTTGGAGTATGCCCAGCACAGCCTGTGGGGCGGGGTTTCTGCCACCCATAATGTGTGTTTAGCTCTTCCTCACTTAGTACGGGGCATACACACCCTGTCACAGTTCTACCTCATGAGACAGTACTTGTGGGTGGCCACATCACTTGACAAATGATATTACTTAACAGAATGCAGTGTGAATAGTAAAAGTAAATTTGTTTTAGGGAAAAGCTTCTGACCACCAAAATGCAACTGTACCATGTCTGTGAATGATGGAACATCTACTAGACATTAATTTCTGTGGCTACTGGACTTCTCTCATTGTGCACCTGATCCCCTTAAAATGCAATGGGAGTCAGACAGGGCACTATAATATACAAGTCAATTCAGCTTTATGGGTAAAAGGCTGGTCCCATTGACTTCAATGGGGGCCAGGATTTCACCATACAGCGTCTGAGTCAGATTCACTGATACGTTGGTCGAAGTTAATCCATTTAGTGTTTCTGATTTACACTAATGTGAGAGCAGAATCAAACCCTGCCTATGTCTAGAGCAGACCCTGCTCATCTTACTGCAGCAGGTTCTGGGTGCAAATATTTTTTGAAATGCTTGAGAAAAATTGTATGGTGGAAGACTAGCAATAAACTAATGCTACATTGCTTGGTTGGTTGATATTTTATGGTTAACTAAGATCAAGAAAACAAGAGAACAACAGTGTATAGTCTTCTCTTTCTCTGACTGGCTGGCAGCTTCCCTAGGGGCACAATTAGTAGACAGCAGACGTTTAGTGGCAGATTGTTTTGTCCAGTTGAATACACTGTCTATGTCATTGTGAGGTTGAGCTGTGTACACTAAAAAGAAAAGGATGTGGACTGGAGAACTGGGACCAGGAGACTCAAATCCTGGCTTCTCCAAAGTTTGGGAGTGTTTGGATTTGGTGTTCTCATTTGAGAACTGGGCAAAAAGTTTAAATGAATTTTTGGGTTGATCAAAACTGTTTGCAAATTTGGGTCGAATTCAGGAAATAGATTTAGCCAGAAAAAATAAAGAGGAAAAAGTTTCCAAAGGAGTCAAAACCTTTTGGGTTTTTTTTGACATTTTCTAAAAGAAATGTTTCAACTTTGTTTTGAAACAATGTATCATTTTGAACTTTGGCTAGATTAAACAAAACAAAACAAAAACACACACACACACACACAAAAGGTAAAACTATGAAAACCAGAATGAAATATTTTGTTTAACCCTAAATGAATTTTTTGCAGATTTTTTTCATTTGAAGAACAATGAAAAAAAAAAAAAAAAAACCTATTCTGCCAGCTCTACTCCCTTATGGGCCTCATTTGAAGAAGTGCTGAGCTTCCAAAATTAACAACCATCTGACAAATGAAATCAGTGATATCTGCAGATGCTTAGCACCTTTGCATGTCAGGCCTTATAGCAATACATTGAAGATGTGAAATGTGGATCCAGGTATTGATCCAAATTTCCCCAAAGCTCAAGGGGGTTTATCCTCTGTTTGGCTTCAGATCCACAACTATTTGAAAAATAGTAAATATTGAATGAAGTATTAAGAAGGTCATTGGTTTTAGATTTTTAGAAAAATGAAAGGATACTTTATTTTTTAGCCTACATATTACAAATATCAAATTGTCAGCCTGCTTGAAGAGATATTCATAATGCAGTTTGAATGTTTATAAAGAATTGCACAATTATTGTTTATAATGCCCAGCAGTTTATCTGTACTCAGTCAAACTATGCTTGCAGGAGTTAACAAAACATGACCAACTGTTTAGCTATTTATAATGCCCAGCGTAGTGCTGGAGGAAACTGCTGCTGAAGCTGCTATCTTTTGGATCAATGTAAAACCAAGATCCTATCTATGGCATATTTTTCAAGAGCAGGAACGTTAACTCTGTCTTGACCAAATCCTACAGCAAGTAGTTATATGTTCTACCTACCTGAAACATCCCCACAGCTGCAATTGAGCATAGTGTCATTTTCAATTCCTGCTCTAAACTGTTCTGTGGTATTATCTATTTCACTTTCCAGAACTTGGTGCAGTGGATGAAGTGACTCCTGTATAAAATTTTTAATCCTGTAGTCCTTACTGAGGCAGAACTCTCATTTGAGACTTGGTCACAACGTGTAAAAGAGAGCTTTGGATCAGTTAGAATTAAAAAGTGATCTATGAATATTAGCAGCTGTTTTCCTGGACACTGTGAGAATGTTGAATTTGCATAGATTATTAGATTCCAAGTCCAGATCCTCTAATGTGACCTTCTGTACAACACAGGCCATAGAATTCCCCCAAGATAATTCCTACAGCAGATCTTTTAGAAAAACATCCAATATTGATTTAAAAATTGCCAGTGATGGAGAATCCACCACAACCCTTGGTAAATCATTCCAATGGTTAATGATTCTCAGTTTTAAAAAATGTGTGCCCCGTGTTTACAGTCTGAATTTGTCTAGTTTCACCTTCTGGCCATTAGATCGTGTCATATGTTGATGAACTATGGCAGCTGAACTAAAAAAGATTTTTTCAAGAAACATAACAGCCAGCGACTGATAACATTGTTCTAGAAGGAAAAGAACAGCTTGCAGGAAGGAAATATGGCCTTGGGGTTCAGGCCCTGGACTCAGCAGATTTGTATTCAATTCCCACCTCTGCCACAGAACTCTTGTATGATCTTGTTACTTACTATCCCTGTGCCTCAGTTCCCTATCTGATGCTTGTATGATGTTTCCTTTTCTCTGTTGCTTTGCTGGTCTTCTTGTCTATTTATATTGTAAGATCATCAGGCTGGGGTTGTCTTTTATTAGGAGTTGGTTCAGTGCCTAGCACAATGGGGGCATAATATTGTTTGAGGCCCCCACGTGCTATGGTAATATCAATAATTACATCTGAAAAACTACACTGAAATAACATTATCATCATCACAAAGTCAAGCACTCAAAAGTTACTAAATACCATAATTTATGTGGCCTATACAACCTTAATTCAGACCACTTGTGCTGCCAGTCCTGCCCGTAATAAGAACATAAGGGACATGTGCTAGGGGAAATAGTCAGCAAGTGGTAAAATCCCTTTAATTCTTTCTCCTGTACTGTGCCGGGAGTTAGTTGTCCTTAATTATATGAAAAGGGAATGTTTCTGTGAAACTCCAAGCATGACCTCCTCATTGATTTTTAGGAAAGTGAATATAATGATGGCAGGAATAGCTGGTATGGGAGCACTGTACCACTCAACATACTAACAAAATATCAAGGACCACATCAATAAGCTTAGATACCAACTAGCAAATTCAAGGACCGACTCTAAAAGGGATTCAAAACAAATAAAGAGTGAGATAGCTGTAAATATACCCATACTGGTTTCCACAGACCAGCCATCTGAATTTTTTTGTTTTTCCTTTTACTGGCCTGATCCAAAGCTTCTTGAAGTCAATGGAAAGACTTCCAACTTTGGATTGGGCCCTGAATGCTAATTATTAATGAAAGTCAAGAACAACTCGAAAGGAAGGAGGAGAATGTTTCATGGTGCAGAATCATTCAAGCCATCTGATGCTATGTAGTTGGTGTACTGCATCAGGTGTTTTAAGTCCCAGATGGAATGTGTAGCAGAGTGTCACAACTCTGCAGAAATAACAACTTTTTAAAAAATTGAAGTGCCAGAATACTGTTTATCTTTATGGGTTATACGCAGACACAATATTACTGAAAACAAATGACTGAACAGTGTAAGCTCTTGCTGATGTCTCTTCTAATGCTGAGCACATTAGGAGAAAAATAAAACCCCTCGTATGGACAAGGTTCAATCATTAAATGTATGGATTGTTTTTTTCTGTGACTATCGGAGCAGATACTGGTGGCATGCCCTATCATGGCTGGACATAGCATATCAGGCCATCCTCTGGCACCCCCTGCCAACAGCTGCTGTGGTGGCCTGCTTCATCTCAAGACACAGGCTGCCAGCCAGGTCATGTTCAGTCCCAGTCTTTCCAAGGTAACAGAGTCCCACAGAGCAATAGTCTAGTGATCTTCAGCCCAATTCTAGGCTTGGTGGGTCTTACCCCCTTGATATCTGGGGATTTTCACACCACCTTCCTCAGTGGTCAGCAGTGGAACCCAGTATTGCTAACCTTAAGAGATCAAAAAACCATGAGTCAGACCCTCAACAATCGTTGGATTGGCCGCCAAAAATAATTAGTTTAAAAAAAAACCCAAATGACTTTTAGTTTGTCTTTGGACTTGTTAAATCCCCTCTATTCCTCTGCCAAAGGATGTGTGAGAATTTCAAGTTGAAAAGTCAACCTTTAATGCAGGCCTTTTCCTGGCTGCTCAGATGGAGACTCCACTCACCCTCTCCTTACCCCATTTCCTATGACTGCCTTCAAACCACAGCAACACTTTTTTACCTCTCACTGCCCCTGGATTTCTCTACCAATACCCTACCTGAGGATCCTCTCTGTGCTCTAAGGCCGTACATGAAAGCAGGGCAGCTCTGTGTCCTCAGCCCTGAGGATCTTGCACAGAGCTCTGCTGCTCACACAGTGCCCAGACCTGAAAATCATAGGTTTGGAGAAGCTTCTTGTGTTATCACGAGAGCTGACTCATGATTGCTGGTGGGAGCTGGCAACACAGCAACCCTGCCTTCCACTGGCTGCTATGAGGGGACTTCCCGTCCCCACGACAATCCCCGGGGGCTGGGGAAGCTGCCATCCAATCACTCCATTTCTCATCCTCATCACTGTCCTCTGCACCCATCTCAGCCTCCTTCCTCTCCACATCCTTCTGTGCCCCATTCATCTTCAACCCCTAAATCTGCCTCCTGGGCCTCAATGCCTGCTTCCCTCACTCTCCTCATCCCTCTTTCAGAGTGTCTCTGATGCTCCTCACAGTCTGTGTCCCATCCAGCACACAACGCACAGTGTGGCAACCATTTTGCCTGTGAGGCTGGCAAACAGTTGAAAACAGTGAGAGGTGGCAGCCAGTTGCATTGAGGGCCAGCCTCACTTCCATATGCAGATGGACTGCAGGGAAATGCGGGCCATCTTGCTGGTTCCACTCATTCATGGTACTAGGAGGTGGTGGCCATTTTGAATAATGGCAAATTGGCCCTTTTCATCACGTTTTCGTGAGACAGGTAAAAAACGCACCATCACAATCACTGGAGTTGTGATGAAAATCACAAGAGTTGGCAATGCTGGGAAGCCAGGCCCTTCCTCTCCTCTGAGTTTCAGCCCAGGGCCCTGTAGCAAGCAGCTAAGGACTGCTACCTTCCTTCCTTCCTCCTTGGATTACTTCTTCCCTCAGCCTGTCTCCAGGTCCTTTTCTCAGCCTCTTCCTGGGCTCAGTCCTTCTCAGGTTCTTCACCCCTTCCTGGGCTATGCAGAACTCCTTCTTCCTCTTGTACCAAGTAATGCCTCCCAGGACTTTCTGGCCCTCCCAGGACTCTCTGTACATCCATATCTCTTTGCACCAAAAACAGCCTCTGGGGTGCCTTCCTGAGGTCTGGCCCTTTTGTCAAGGTTCACCAGATGAGCTCAATCTACCTCTTTGACTTTCTGATATCACTCCTGGACCTCTGCCACCATTCTCTTCTCGGCAAGGATCCCAAGACCTACTCCCCCACTACTGCCCTGAAGCCCTTCCTGTATTTGTCACCCTACTCCTCTCAGATGGGACTCATCTCTAATTCAGCCACCCAACTAGGCCTAATCCTGAAGTGGGGCCTGGCCCACCCTCTACGTGCAATCGAGTGCACTATTTGCTCTCTGGCTCCAGTTAACACTCTCTTTCTCGCTGCCAGTGTGGGGGAAACGCCCCATCACACTGTTGTATCTATGTTTTACATTAGAACATAAACACAATCTCTACCACAGCAACATATATTTTAACTCAGTTTTAATGCAATGATTGCTTCATTATGTCTAAACTAGAGCCGGCCAGAAAATGTAAATCCCTTCCTGTAAAAAACTGTGTTTAAAAAAAAAATCATCCCAAATTAGAATGAAAAGGTGCTTACAAAAAAAAAGCACATTTTTTTGATGGAAAGGATTTCCAGTAAAATTGTGTTTCAGGAGAATCAGAGCAGAATTTTTCAGTTTGCCAGCTCTGGGGCTGAAGGGCTATTGTCAATTTTACATATTCTCTGCAGCAGAAAGTGAGCTATCATTTTGATTATCCCAATGGAAAACCCTGATGAAATTTTTTCAGCAAAATTGGAATTCAATTTCAATTTTCTGAAGAGCATTTTCTGCTGGAAAATCATTCCAGGGGAAAATTCCCAAACCGCTCTAGTCTAGACTTCATTTTCATTGCTGTAATTGTAACTGGTAGTTTCTTCTCAAAGGATCAAGTTCTTCCCTTTATTCTTTGTACAGCTATATCCCCTTACCATCACACAGACAGGCACATGTGTTGCCCAAAGGGCTTCCATTCAGGTAAGTATGGGTCTCTGTAAAAGTTTCAGCCCCATACAGTTTGCTAAGGGCCTAATCCAAAGCCTACTGAAGTCTTTCCATTGACCTCTGTGGGTTTTGGATCAGCCCTTAATCCAGGTGGATGGGGAAAATGACTGGTGGTTCAAACACTGATGTACTTCAAGCACCATCCTGCTCAAAAATAAGAGAATTAAACAACTTCTTGTAACCCTTCTTCTTTGTGCTCTTGCATAATCCCAGCTCACAGCTGTTGAGTACTGACTCAGATGAGAGCCCATCATGGATTTAATAGCATAAAAATGCCATATTCCAGATGAAAGACCCATGCCAGAGCAGCTGTTTAGTGGTTCCCTAGAGACAGAAGCAGCGAGAGTTCAGAATCTGCACGTCACTGAATAGCCAGGCACCATAGCTGAGGAATGAGGTGGTCATTTTTGCATGTGCCCATCACTAAACAAAAGTATGGGCTGATAAGTGCTCCACCTCAAACGGTGGCCCAGAACAGACACTTGGAGAGGAATTCTCCTAAATGTACTACCCCCACAGGGGTATACTTGGAGTCCCTCACTTTGAAAACCAGTCAATGTGATTAAAGACCCAATCTGATAAAAGATTGAAGGATGCAATATGTCAGATTTATAGACTTTAATGTCAGAAGGGACCATTATGATCATCTAGTCTGACTGCCTGTATAACGCAGGCCACAGAACCTCACCCACCCACTCATATAATAGACCCCTAACCTATGCCTGAGTTACTGAAGTCCTCAAATAATGGTTTAAAGACTTCAAGGTACAGAGAGTCTGCCAGAGAATCCATCAGCAAGTGACCTGTGTCTCAGGCTGCAGAGGAAGGCAAAAAAACCCCAGGGCCTCTCCCAATCTGTCCTGTGGGAAAATTCCTTCCTAACCCCAAATATGGTGATCAGTTAAACCCTGAGCATGTGGGCAAGATTTGCCAGCCAGACACCCAGAAATAATTCTCTTTAATAACTCAGAACCCACCCATCTAACATCCCAGCACAGGCCATTGGGCATATTTACCACTAGTAGTCAAAGATCAGTTACTTGCCAAATTAGGCTGTCCCATCATACCATCCCCTCCATAAACTTATCAAGCTGAGTCTTGAAGCCAGCTAAGTTTTTTGCCCCCACTGCTCCCCCCACTGCCCTGGAAGGCTGTTCCAGAACTTCTCTGATGGTTAGAAACCTTCATCTAATTTCAAGTCTAAACTTCTTGATGGACCAGTTTATATCCATTAGTTCTTGTGTCCACATTGGTGCTGAACTTAAATAATTCCTCTCCCTCCCTGGTATTTATCCCTCCGATGTATTTATAGAGAGCAATCATATCTCCCCTCAGTCTTCTTTGGGTTAGGCTAAACAAGCCAAGCTCTTTGAGTCTCCTCTCGTAAGATAGGTTTTCCATTCCTCAGATCATCTTAGTAGCCCTTCTCTGCGTCTGTGCATTTTGTGCAATATATTCTATAAGTGAGACTTGAGTGGTGCATAGGTCTTGTGCTGCTTCCCTGCACAGGGGCAAATTTCACCAGCATCTAGTCCTCCTCTGAGATACACAGCGCCTAGTGAAAGCTACTGGGCCCCTTCTTCTTCTATTGAAGCCCAGAGTGCTTGAAGATGCCCAGCATCTTATAGCGTCAGACTCTTTTATTCATGCCCTGTGACTGACGTAATTTTTCAAATTGTCTAATATTCATGCATGTTTTCATCACTGTGTAGATAATGGTCTGGATTTGAGCATGTACGGGGAGATATTTAATGGCATTTATAGGAGTTAAGCTCCCCACTCCTATAAACTTGCAATGGGAGATGGGGACCTAACTGCCCTTCAGGCCTTTGAGAATCTCCCCATGTCCGTATCATGGGTGTGGTTCAATAACACAGGAGAAATTAAATTAAAAGACCCACAAGAGGTTATACAAAATTGGATCCGATTTAGATATGGTATAAGAAAATGCAATTCCGTTGCTTTGATGACCTCATTGAGTACAGTATGAATCTACTGTTAAACCCAACTCACCCTGGGGGGGAAAACTCATGGGCCTGTCCATTGTATTACACCCAAAGAAGTGCCATTTGACATTGGGCCACCTTGGGCTACTCAGGACTACCCAGAGGAGGGTCCAGCCTGATTCACAGATGTGGAAAAGGGGGCTCTCTCCAGGTCTGAGAGAGTCTGTCGGTGAATGAGGTGGAGCTGCTGAGGAAATAGTTAATCCTGCCTGCATCATTATCCTTTTTCTCCTCTCGCTAGGGCTGTGGAGGTTATTTCACCTCTCTGGTAATGGGGGATATGGGGATCTAGGGGATATGACAAGCAGGGAACTAAGTGTGGTTCCTACAGTACTTAGACTGGGGCTGCAGGAGTCATTTGTGAGGTTCCATCCCCCTTTCTCCCATGGAAGTTTCTTTGTTGTGACAGGCCCTATGTGAACCAGGGAGGTTTGTCTATTGCCCCTGTGGCCTAGTCAGTCTCCCTATTCCTCAGTGAACCAAGAAGGAGCCTGGTTTCCCCACACACACCTGACAGACACCAAGGAAGCAATGTGTCCCTTCACATTACTCCCCCTCCTCCCCCATAACCCAATGACTATAGGTGGTAGTTGAGGGGACAGTCATGGACTCCTCTACTGGAGCTGAGAACAGTGTTAGGAAGCCATTGTATTAAAATTTCAGGTGGAGGGGCAAGTACGCTTAGGTTACATTAAAATACCAGAAACCAACAGCATGTAGAACTCCTGAGACCTCCACCATGCTACCGATGTGGCTTGGGAAAGGGTTCAGTCCAAAATGACCTAATCCTGGAGTCCTTGTTGAGGCAAAACTTATGCCGATGTTGAAGGAACTTCAGACTGGGCTTGTAGTAATTTATGTGACTGAAACAAAATTCAAGTGGCTTGCTTGTGTAAATGATCCAAGATAAATATCACAGCTAGATGGAGCATAATTCATAGCACAATGGAGCCCAAACAATGGGATATATTCTTGACTAAATGTGTGATTTGCAATCTGGGCTGCTCAGTATCATTTTTAGTTTAACTGTCCATTGATCCTGAATTGCACGTAACACCACCGGAAGCATAGGTGGTATTGACCTGAATACGAATGAGTTAATTAGGACAAGCATTATGACAATGAGTGCAGGAAATGAAATCCAAGGGAGGGGACCCTTTAAAAACACAACAAAGTTTCACCACCTTCTTCTATTTCCTTGAACTCCTGCTGTTTTTAACTTTTAAAACCATCGCCTTATTTAACTTTCTCCATTAAACTTTTTTATGCTAGAAATAAAATTCTTTCATTAAAAATGAAAAGGCATACTGAATAGCACTGCCATGCTGGTATCCTATTTAAGGCAACTCCCATGGTACAGCTATTCCAGGCTAAAGAGAATTTTCATTTGAACCAGGGGTTGGATTGCGCTTTTCATTTCTATACAACAAAACTCTCAGGAGTAGCCAGTTGGGATCCTTTAAAAGAAATGTTGTTAAGTGTATTGAGTGTATTCAGTAATACAACAGTCCCCACTGAACCGATAAATCATGACTTAGAAAATGCAGGCCAATGCCTGGTGTTGTTTATAACAAAGTGTGGGACTCATAACTTTGTTTGGTTGGTTGGGTCTCATTTGAAGGCTGTCAGAAGGACCAAGGATAATGATTTTTAAAAAGAGGAGAAAAAGTAAAGATTTCAGCTGGGGCTGACTCTTTGGAATGGTAATGATTTTGCTTCTGTAAAGCAATTAACATGGGATTTTGAAGGATGGAATCTACAGTGCTTTAAAAGTTGCATAAAAAGTATTTTGATGTTTCCTATGGTCTGAGAATATTGAACAGATCTATTAAACATGCTTGGTTGTTTCTGGGGCTGGTTGCCTCCGGGAATGAATTCACAGAAGGCAGAGAGGATTTTCACCTGGAAGATGAAATCTAGAAGCTGGCCCAGCTCACTAGTTACTGCCTTTTTAGTTATCTGTGGAAGATGTTGGGCATCTCTTTCCCACACAACAATTGAAATGAGGCCCTAGCTGCAATCCAGCAGAAAGGGCATGGAGAATGAACTTGTATAGTTGTTCCCTGTGAGTCAGGTTTTAGGCACATCAGTGATACAGTACACCAAACTGGCACTGCTGCTGATTCTGTACCTGATCTGTGGAGAAAACAGATAATTTATTTTTCCAGAGCTGTTGATCTGGGTCTGATCCAGATCACAATGAAGTCAATAATAGGACTCCCCATGAGAACTGACTGATCTGGGGTAAGATACTGGGAATCATGAAATCTGAGTTCCATTCACAGCTCTAAAAGTGGGGTAGGGCCTTTGGTAAGTCATTTCCCCTCTCTGTGCCTTAGTTTTCCCTTCCACCCTTTGACTACTGTAAGCTCTTTGAGGCAAGAACTGTCTCTTACCATGTGTTTGTACAGTACCTGGCACGATGGAGCTTAAAGTCATTCCAACGAAATCCACTGAAAGAAAAGATGGTTTTACTTCTTTGTAAATATATTTATGAAAATCAACATCAGCACTAGTGAAACTTTACAGTTAAATCCTCCACGCCCACTTTCAGCATTTAGTAACAAAATAATGTGGATCTGCATGGGGTGCAGTCTCCACCGTCATCTGCATGTCTGAAACCTTTGCTACTAAAATCCTGCTATGGCCTCTTCCCATCTTGGAAATATTCTGTGCGATTTGTTGGCAACACACAATATCAAAATGAGCAATACACTTATACAGTATCTTTCAAGGACAACTAAGAGCAATCAGCCCAACTGTTACTGCTACACATGCTACCAGAATATTTATCACCGTAGCTTTTCACCAAGGGAACCGCAGTGTAATTTAAAGTTTTGATTCCTGCTTACTTTCCTTTCTCCTTAATAGCTGATGGTTCTGTTGATTAATCTCCAGAGGCTCTTACCTCAAGCTTTCTGGCCTTTGTACTTCTCTCTCCACTAGACATGGCTTTGCTTTCTACCACTTACAAGGTGCTGAGCACCTTTGATGCCTATTTTCTTCAATAAAAGCTGAAGGCGCTTAGCACTTTACAGGATGAGGCCATTATAAAGAAAAAATTACTCAGATTTATTTACATGCAAGGTTGCACCCAGTTTAATTCAACTGATTTCATTAACAGGTTTATGTCAAGCCATTGTGCAGATGCTCTGATTTTGGTTTAAGAGTGATTTATTTAGGGCTTGTCTGTACAGTTATTCCAGAATAGTTATTCCTCAGTAACTCCATGGGTAGATCCTCTTATTCCAGAATAAGAGTGTCCTCACATGGAGTTACTCAGGAATAGCTATTGTGTTTTCAAGTCACACCCTATCTTAACCCTAACTAATTTTATGTGTTGATACTCTATCAATGTGAGCCTGGTTGATAGTGATTTAGCTTGCAGCAGTAAAATTACAGGTGCAAGCCAAATTGATCTAACCAGTTTTCCACAAACAAACCCTGCACTGCTTTATTTAAAGTGACTTAAGTTAAACTGATACAACTTGTGTGTGTAGATAAGGCTTAAGCCACTCTTAAAAAGGATGCGGACCCTCTTATTTTGGTTTACTTATTTTAATAAATGTCTTCATTGGTTCCAAACAATTACACACATAAAAAAGAACAGTAAATTAAGGATGAGGATTTTATTAAACCAGTGTATGCCTGTAAGTGCTATTAGTGTTAATGGGAGTGATGTCCATTTGTCAACAGGTAAGGTATCAAAGGACTGAAGTGCTTTCTGCCATCAGTACATGGGAGATTTAGACAGCTAATTCCATTAACACTGTGGAAGTTGCTTCACATAAATCACTACAGCATTTATGGGGGGTCTCTCAGTGGTAATTGTACATTGGGAACATTTCCTTGGTTCAGTTTTTAGATTTCAACTGAGAACCTACTAGCATTCTCTTCAGGTGGAATTCACAGAGGGCCAGAACAAAGCTTATGCAGCACTTAAATCCCATACACCCTATTTTGAGAGCTTAAGTGGCACTTGAGTAATTTATAGGCATTGTACTGGACCCATGGGGGGGGGGATTTCACCCTTCATATGTAGTAACACATGCAATGATGGGTATTTTCATTAGCATTCACAAATTTGATCTACATAGAAATGTTGCCATTTCTTCAGACAATTGTAAATTTTCTAGGTGAAAATGGAAAAATGTGAAGCCTTAGGCATGGAATTGTGCATTTTAAGGAATATGTTCCTGTCAGAAATTCACCATCTGGACTGTGACAACACCAGTTTGTGGCAGAATGATGGCTTTCTGCCTTTCAGTGCTATTTGGTTTTTATTTTCACCAGGAAACAACACAATCAAGGTAGGAAGGGAAATGAAGGTATTAATATTTTTCTCTTTTTAATAAACTGCTGCTTGAATTCAGTGAAGAGAGAACAGGTTTTTCAATAATAATCCAACCAAGTAATTGTGCCCAATTCCATCAATACCTAAAGTATTATTTCATCTCTCTTGTCTTCACTGAACAGGGAAATTTGGTCTGAAACATTTCCTCTAAGTGAACTCCCCTCCCCGAGTTTTTTATAGTGAAGAAGAGCCCTGGTTTGATGAAAGTGCTCCTAACACCAGCCCATAGTTTTGCAGATTTTCTCTACAGACTCCCTGACAGTGGAGAATGGGAACCTGCTCTCATTTTAAGTAGTATAACTTCACTGCCTGCAAGAACAGCCACTGTTTAGGTGGTGCATGTCTCTTTTAGGATAGTTCTGTTTCCAGGCCCATTCCATCTCTCTGCTCAGACTCCCATCATGTGTATGAATTATTGACTATTGTAATGAATTTTTATTTTGGTAATATGGACCTTTGATCTGGACTGAGAGCTCCCACTTGTCTCTCACACAAGAAGATTGCCACAGGCAGCTCTGAGATAGTTTACTGATTCAAACTCATCCCTGGCTACTATCACAGAGGTGAAAGCCTTCTCATTCTGTTTCCAGTCCCCTTGGCAAATCAGGATGTGAACTCAGAGTAGTATTTAATCCTAAATTTATACTCCACACTACTGCTCTTACCTCTAAATGAAATCTAGCCCTCTTCAAAGAATGACGTTGACATTCCCATCACACAGCCACAGATGAGTGCATATCATTTGTATGTGGTCAGTGTAAAATGGAACTAACCTGAGGTAACAGCTCAGGAGTTTATTGAAAAGTGAGTTAGTAGAGATAAATTGCCATGTAATTTGTTGCTGGTGTTTGGTGCTGCATAATTACATCAGTTCAGAGATGAAGTTACAGATTATTCCAATGTTGTCCCTTTGGAAAGCCAACCACAGCCAGTGGCATTTGTTCCTTAACAGAGCGGAAGTGACAAGGATCTTTAAGAGTTTGAGCTACTTCCCAAAACAAAACAAGGTCAGAATTAGGTTAGCTTGTACCAAGAGTGTTTTGGGAACTGTCACATAACCAGGTCAGGCTGAGGTCAAGCTGTACTGTTCTATGTCTCGGTTAGAAATCAGGCCGCATCTGGATGGCTAAGAATAGGAAGAACCCTTTAGCATGAAGGGAGCACAGCAGTGTTCAGTCTGAGTGGAGTGTGGCAGAAATGAAACTGACACACTAGAAGAAGAAAGGAAATCAGATCAACTGTATTAGCGAGGTTCTGTGCAGTGTTAGAGGTGAATAACTGAAAGGGACAGGAGCTACAGAGCTCTGCATAGCATCTCTCTCTAGTAAAATTTGGAAGGTGCTTTTTAATCTCCATGTGAGGGAAGTTACTTGTGACTTTCAGAGACAAGAATATGCATTTTAGGTTCTGCAATGTACAGAATGTGGGGTTGTATTTTTAAGCCAGTAATGGAGAAACCAGCCAGTGCATAGTAAATATATGGCATCTATTTTGTGCACAATTTTGGTTCTCATTAGCCTTTTCTTTTAGTTCAACAATTACACCCTCAGACCACAAGTACACCTCTGTTCAGGTTCTATCTGTATGCACAAAGTAACTTAGGTGGCATCTAGCCAGATGAATTTCAGATTTAAATAGCTACGAACTGACCTTCCAAGATTCAGAGCTCAGGTTTTTTGGGGGGTTTTTAAGCTGCTGTCCAATGTCAAATGCAAGAGCAATGGAGCAGCTAAAATAATCTAACCTTTATACTGATGCTCCAAAATCACTACACGCACCATGCCACCCAAGCCCAACTTCTAACACGCTGCACTCAGACTCACCAAACTAAGGTGAGCCACTGGTAGGGAAGTCACATTATTCTCTCCTTTTACACTAGAATGGGTTTGTGGTTTTGGAGGAGGCCACAGAAATAACATTTGATTTTGACTGATGAGGCAGATTTGCTTACTGCCTCCTTGGAAATACAAACTTTTCAGGCTTCCAAGAGTTCTGAGAATAAAGGGACAGAATCACAGGTTTTTAAAGACTATTTTCCTCCAATATATCTTACCCCTGCCAGGCCCTCAGACACACACAGTATAGAGAGGGTACCAGGATAACGGTGGCCGCAGCTGTGTTTTGCCCTTAGCCACTCTGGCTTCCAGTCCTTCCCTCCATCTCTGCACCTCCCTCACTAGCACCAAGAGATGCTTTTAGCCTTCTGAATCCTGCATTTCTGTCTCCTCCACACACTGTCCTTCAGCCATCCTTCTCACTTCACCCTGCCATCATCATGCTTCCGATCCCCCCACCCCACTTCTCTAGCATCACTAAAGCAGTCATTCTTTAGTCAAAAAGGCATCTTGATCTAGTTTAAATTGTCAGATCCTGAGGTGGTTTAAATCACTGAAGCCCCATGCAACCTGATGCAAATGCAGCAGTTTATAGCAGCTGAGGAGCTGGCCCCATTATTATCTTTATTACATTACAGTTTTATACAGTTGTTCAATGATGTTTTTATCAAGAATCTCATGCTATCTGGTGTTTTTCTTACTGCCCCAGCAGCTGGAATCAAGGGAATGTGTGAGCATCTCAGATTGCATTTTTTTTTTTAAAGTGCAAGTTTCTAGCCCTCTTGATTGCAGGAAAAAAAAAAAAAGCTTAAAAGCATGAAGTGCGTACAACACTCTAAAAGCTCATACTTGAAGATCAATTTATAATTTTTTTTAAAAAACTGATGATTTTTAAGCCAATCTCATGATTTGTGGGAACCTCACTCGTTTCTGAATGGTTGAGGTTGACAATACTGATGATAACATATTGGCAGTTTTTGAAACTCTTTACCTTAGTTTAAACATTAGTAGAACTGAAGTATCAGTGAATTAGAACATTTTCCTTGCTGTTTGAGAGGAGGAATATATACATAGTGCAAACTAGAAATAGAACTGCAGGAGGGTGTTTAATAGCTAGTCAAAATGACCAGTTCTGATCCTCTAATTTGAATTCAGGAGGTATGAAATATCCTGGGTTTAGGACTGCAGGGCAATTCTTGAATTGAAGGACTCTAGATAGAGACAGGATGAAAGTGTTGGAGTTTAAAAGAGAATTTGAGGAACCTTTTACGAATCTGGGAATTGGAGAATCATGAGTGGTACTGGATTCTGATCTAAAATGAAGAACTCACTGTATCCTAAAAGCCAGTGTCTAGGGCAAGAATTGTGTTGGTGCATTAAAGAGGCCTGCAGCTGCTGTCTTTTAACTGGAGAGTTCATTATACTGCATCTCCATATGAGCCAGTGTGTTACAAAGGAAAGGAATTAGGAGCAGTTTAATCTGAATCTCTAACTCCAAATGATTAATTCTATTTCCAACTATTTCCAACTTCTATTAAAGTTCAAGATTAAAGGACTGTATTCCTTGTACTGACATTTACTTTCAATTAACTGTGTGTGGGTGCAGGTTCAGGGCCAGGAGTTCTAGCCCAGCATTTCCAAACTGTGTATGCAGTGGGGAGCTGAGCCAAGCACATCCCCCCACCTTGCTGAGCTCCGCGACTTCCCACCCTCCCAGCTGTGGCTACCCACCCCCTCCCCCAGTGCTGGACTCCATGACTCCCCACCAGCCGAGCTGTGGCTATCCACGCCCCACCCCCCAGCCCCAGGCTGTCCCCCCTGCCAGTGGTGGAACAAGAGCTCCAAGTTTCACTGTTGTCAACTCCTGCCAGGATAAAGCGACTGTGTATTTCAAGGAAAGCTCAGATTTCACACTGAAAGAAAGTTATGTTTATAATATTATTACTAATAATGTGTGGTATGGGTATATATGGGCGACGTATATGGATGTGTATATATAACTGTCACAGTTGTGTCTGCTCACTGTCTGGTACTGTCTGGTACTCAGGCTCAGCTTCCTCGCTGTAAGTGGATGTGGGAACATCCAAATCTTTTCTTTTCAAATACTTATCCATTTTCCCTCTCCCTTCTGTAGCGACGGGGGATTTTTCAAAGCTAAGAAGACAGCAGGCTCAGTAATTGCACTGTTCAAAAATGGCCACTGCAACTGCACGACCCGCAAAAACTCTGCCCAACACGTGATTTCCATGTGAAGTTTTATTACTAGACAGAGGGTGGCGTCTGTCTCATGTCATGTTTGTATTAGTTATGTACGTACAACTGAAAGAGTAACACGACCGGATATAAAAGATTAACCGTTTAAACGGTAATCAGCATCTGGGGGGAGGGGAAGCACAGATGCCAGCTGGGCTGGCTCCCTCCCAGTGAGAGCTAGGCAGCTCTGGCTGGTGGGGGAGCCACAGCTGGGCTCGGCTCAGTTCCCCGCGGCATACCTGTTCATATCCGACAGCACACCACTGCAGCACACTGGTTGGGAAACGCTGCGCTACGCCACTATTTTTAGGGCACTAGCTAGTGCAAGGATGGTTATCCCCTCAGCTCCAAGTGGTAGTAGTGGTAGCCTAATCAAACCTAATAATGATTTCTCGCTGTGTTGTTCGGTAACATTTATAGCTCTGAGCTCAATAAGGGCTGCTCACATGAATAAAATTGTTCACATCCAGAAGTGTTTGTAGGACTGGGCCCTATTTGTAGTAAATTAGTGATAGGGCCTAATTCATCCTTAACTAGTGCAGGTGCCAGCATGGAGAGGGAGAGGGGAACGCTTGTCCCTTCCTTATTTAAAGGTTGCTAGGGCCCTGTATGGGTCACTGCAGTCATGTGGAATCACAGGGTCATACGAAAGCTCCAACTACACCTCCTCAACCCACCCCAGAATACTCCATCAGGGCTCTTGCATGGAGAATTAAGCCTTTCCTATGCACCTTTTGCAGCACCTAGCTGGGACAATGGGAGTCTATCAGAATGTTTGCCATGGACATCTGTCCCAGAGTGTTTGCCATGGACATCTGGGGTGTCTCGCTTTTCAATGGCAATGGACATTGGCTTCCCAATGGCTTTAAAGTTAATGGACCAGCACTGAGAATTATCCACTATTTTACTGCTCTTTAGTCTGAAGACAAGGCTTCTGAATTTAGAATGAGGTTTTGCCTGATTGAATGGAACCATTCATGTTTGTGTTTACAAAACATTCTGGTCGACAAACCGTTATATCTGTCAAACTGAGACACAGTGATGATAACTCAGATTTTCAGAGTCAAATGACTTTAGAAAGCTTTTCTTCCATTATGGGCCAGAAATGTCACATTTCTCGCTAAGTGCAGGCGGAGACAGATGGCTGCACTGTCTGCGTCTTCTTCTCCCAACTGACAGTGCTGGATTAGACCGACTGGCTGATCAGCTTGTCTGTGTGGCTCACAGAGAAAGGATAGGGGAGTTCTGGTTATTATTTTCATAAGTAGCAAATTGCTTATTCCTTAAAGGTGAGCTGCAAAGTTATTGCTAACAGTTAATCACTGAATTAGTGCCATATTAGCACAAACCTTTCTCCCTAAAATCTTGAGATATCGGAACCTGCTGACCTATGGTTTCCTTGGCGAGAGAATGATGTAACTACCACTAAAAGAGAATGAAAATAGTAGTTTAGAATGGAAGAGCTCTTTTAGGGTCTACTCTAAACCAGTGGTTTTCCACCTTTTTTCATTTGCAGACTCCTAAAAAATTTCATATGGAGGTGCAGACCCCTTTGGAAATCTAAGACCATCTGTGGACTCCCAGGGGTCATAAAAACTTAGAAGATTAGGGTTGGAAGGGACCTTAGGAGATCATCTAGTCCAACCTAAACTCCAATTAAATCATCCCAGCCAGGACTTTGTCAAGTTGGAACTTAAAAACCTCTAAGGATGGCGATTCCACCGTCTCCCTAGGTAACCCATTCCAGTGCTTCATCACCTTCCTAGTTAAAAATTTTTTCCAAATATGCACAGACCACAGGTTGAAAACCACTGCTCTAAACCTTAATTAAGTAAATGGGAAACTTTCCATTGACTTCAGTGAGCTTTGGATCAGGATGTTAAATCTTTATTCATGGTAGCTGCGGTGAGACTATGGTTACCTGGCAGGGAAATCAGGAAGTTTGCAGCTCAGATTTCACAGGCTGTAAAGAAGATGTAATTGTTTGAAATTTTGCTGCAAACTCTTTGGGGCAGCAGGGACTGTCTACTCTTCTGCGTTTGTGCTGCCCATAGCACAATGGCTCTCTGTTCTTGGCTGGCCCCTAAGAACCAGTAAAATAAATAATAAAATATTGTGCTAATGTTAACAATGGCTATAGATCAGTGTCCAGTCCATGCAGATTCAAGGGAAGAGAGAAATCTTTGTGTACTCTTTAGGGCGATGGGCTGATACAAATCTTAGACGAGAGTTTGGGGATTTTTAAATTAAATAATAAAATAAATAGTATTAAATTAATACTTCATAATTCACCTTTAAAATGTGGAGTGATGAAGGCTGATTTAAAATATATATATATTTTCCAGCTTTGTGTACAAACAGGAGGGGAGTTCAGTCGGAGGCAGTCTGAAGCTAAGGAGAATGTGGGGCTACATAGTTGTAGAGTAGCTAGATGCTTCAGTTAAAATGAGCAACAAGAACAGAGTTTGTAGTGTTGCCATGTGAATTGCCTTCAGACTTCAGAGGTAAGGCCCAATTAATAGGTCAGTTAACACTGTAAGGCCCGCAGTTGCTGTTAGTCTGCACACTCCAGAGCACAGCATGGCTGTGATTCACATGAGGAAGGCTTTTTTTTTGCCACCACAATAGCTATTTTTGTCATGTGTCCCTCTTCTTCCATCCTGGAAATTCAATGACAATGCTGTGGCTCCACCTTTCAAGAAGCAAGGAAGCAAAGAGCAAAGTCCCTCCCTCTACATGCCAGTCTGCCATCTGCCCTCAGTACTTTTGCCTCCTGGTGCCTGGAAGCATGGACCCTGAACCTCAGCTTTCTTCTAGAATCATGCCCCACTCCCTCTTTTTTAATTGTGCTTCTAATTTCCTTTCCAGATCCTAGTTGGAAAAAAGAAAAGGAAGAGGGAAAAAATTATTAAGAAGAGATCCCAGGAGGAAGCCCAGGAGAATGGGAATGGAAGCAATGGGCCTGTATAGACAACAGCTCTGCTTTAGAGACAGTGGCCATTAGCGATGGGTCTAGGGCTTATTATAGCCAGGAGATTCAACAGTGGTGGGAGAAGGAAAGAGGGAGAGATTGAAAGAACATGGAGGAATAGGGGAGAACAGCACTGGAAAAGAGGTTAGTAGTCTGAATTACAGGAAGAGAGAAGGAAATGGATGGAACAGAAAAGTAGCCTAAAGGAATAGATTCCAGAGGAAAATAATGCAGATATGAAAATTGGAATGATGGGATAAAGAAAATAGGAGGAAGAACAGTTGCAAAGTAAAATTAGTAAGAGAGTATTTAAATTATATGTGTTCTAGAATTCAGTACCAAAATGTTACAGTGAAATAATACTGGTAATTATGCTGATAAAAATACCCCATTGACATTTTTGTTAGAGGAAAGTATAAAGGAGGGTGGCTTTGAGGGTGTGGGGTAACTCAGGCCTAGTGGCTTCAGGGCCTGATCCCATGCCCGTTGATGGCCTTCAATCCTTGAGCTAATAGTTGTAGCATGAATTTTCTAAGCTCTGGTAGAGAACAGTCACAAAGGCTTTTACACCATCTGTCAATTTCATTAAAAAAATTCCATTTCCTGGAACCTCACATGGCAAAACCTACAGCTGGTGTATTTTAAAAGGCAAGAGTTCTGCATTATTACATTTCTTCAGTAATAACAGTGCCACCATGACACTATCAGGAAGGCTTCCCTTTAGAAATTAGCCACTCTTCCCTATTCCCATAGCTATAAAGAGCATGCTTGATTTAAAAATGTCTGTAGACTATAAAAGGCAATGCAGGGAAGGGGAAACATTAGAGAAAATTTCAGTTACCCATTGTGACACACTGTCCCACAAAGCAGCACACTGTAAGCCCCTTATTCATCATTTTGGTACAGTTGTAATAATTCTTATTAACCAGGCCACATAAAGGTATCTAATGAAAAATCCTAATCAGCTGAAATGCATTGTGCTGTCAAAATATGCATATTGCTAGTATGTATCCAGTTATAAGATTTTACTGTTATTACAATATGGTATAAACTTGCTAGTAACAGCAGAGGAGGCACCCCCACCCAGGAAGCCATCGGCCAACAACAGAGTTGTAAACAAAGGATTTTCAATGCAATGACAGTTGCACAGAGCTATACAATAGAGATTGCTCAATTGTATGGCTCAGTCACACAGGAGGGATTGAGCAACCTTGTGGCTCAGCCAGGCCCACCCAGACATGCGTGAACTAGTGTCTAGTGGCCACATGGTCAGAAGATATAAATGAAGGTACAGAAGCTGCAGGCTTGTTCTTTCTCCTCCCCCATCCACACTGAAAGCAATAGGAATGCTGGAACATTGAGAGACTACTGGACCCAGACTTGGGATAAACCAGTATACTGACAACTGGAACATTCAAGTGAGGTGAGAAAACTGCTTAATATAGATACTGCCTGATTGAGGATTAAGATTTGTTTGCATGTTTATCTTTATTTCCTTTGGTACCTATCTCTACCTTCTTATGCCTGCCAATTATACTCACTTAAAGTCCGCCTTTCTGTAATTAATAAATCTGTCTAATATTCTTAACTAAATCTCTGTAAGATTCATGAGTGGCTCTGAAAGCATTCATGCGAGTCTTTGCTGTAGAGGCTATTTTCTTGAGGTGGTCATAAAAGGTCAGTATGTGGTCAAGAATGACACCGAGATACACTGGCTTTGGGTCATAACGCATCGTTTCGTGTGATTCTATCATCAAGGTGGAAAGTGGAGACTACCAATTTGCTTGGATTTGCCCTCAGCCACCACTTTTGAAGGTACTCCTCCATGATCTTAAGGTCAGAGGTAAGAGTCATTTCAAGTTGTTTAAAGCTATGGGCCTGAGTTGTGAGTGCCAAATCATCAGTATATGCAAACTTGTGCACTATCATTTCAGGCATATCACTTGAGTATACACTGAAAAGTGTCGGAGCAAATACAGAACCTTTTGGTGACCTCACAGAGCCAGAGAACATTATTTTTACTACATATACATAACTCTTCACGTATTTTCTATAAATACATCTTGCGATGATTAAGATGATACAAGCTTTCATTAGAGATCTTACATGACATTCTTTTGACATCCAGGGGATACTTGTACCCCTCAATACTTCTGTGCCTTCTGGAAGTTGGCGTCAAGTGGTCCTTGGGTCACACTAGTTAAACGGTGTTTATAGCAGCTTTGCATCACCAGAGAGGCATAAACTAGCCCAAAAATCTTGTCTTCTAGAAAATAGCATTGAAAACATTCTTGCATACCCTCAGCCCCCAGCTCAGTAACTTCAACTCCTGCTGAGGGCCCAGCAACTCACTGATGCAGGCTCCGAAACACACATTTTACTGTTAAAAGACTGTGCGAACTACTGCTGATCATATAATGGCCATGTGGTTCACCTACACTCTCTGTGATGTACTGACATCTTATCTGCTATTTTGCCAAGGGCTTTGGGACACATCATACTTTGAATGTAAAAAGGTACAAAATTAAACTAAATCCCCGTTCTAATATGTTTAGCCATCACTATTACATTTTTATTAATATTAAAGAGTGTGGCTTCTTTTTCCCTAGAAACTTTCTTAAAAGATAAATTAATTCCCAATGACACAAAGAGACAATCCCTAAGTGCTTTCAGTGCCACAGAGATTAATAGACTATTCTGCAAATTGATGGACTTTAGTCCTCATTAAGGTTAAGCCAGATTGCCTTACAAATAATTTAGTTATGACCCTCAACTCCTTGATTCTGAACTGACAGATTATACAACCATTAATCACATGGGTTTTGGCCTTTGGGTCTGACATTCAGAAGGTAAGCTTCCTCTTTGTTAATGTTCTTATTGGGTTCCTTAGATGTATTTATATTCAAGAAAATCTCAAGCTCTAGTAAGCACTGATGATTCCTCATGTTTCGTGAAATATTGAACACACCTTTTAATAAAAATGTATTTGTAACTCACAGATCTCATTTTGTGTTCCCTTAGGAAGCAGATTTCTATTTGATAGGCTAGAGGACATGAGAGATTATTTATCACTGCAGGTCTGGACCTGAAGTTAGTTGCAGTGTCATAAATTTGGAAGATGGCACAGCTACTGATCTTCAATTTCCAGGAACACCTGAAAACTTTAACCTGGCTGATAATTGAAATAAAGATATAGTCAAAAACACCTACCTCATAACTTGCATGATGATGAATTTAATCAAAAGGATTAAATTCCATTTATGGATACTATCTACGTTCTTTCTAAAAAGAGTGATACAAACTCAAAAATGTTCTATACCATCATCCGATTTTCTCTACTAGGAAAACAATAGGCAATATTTTGCCCTCAGATGCCTGTGTGTGCCTAAGGGCTGAATTTGACCCAGTGATATCGTTCAAGGAGATTAAATTTGGTCAGACTTCCCTTAGCATTTGGCCTTGTCCCCCATTGCCTACTACAACTGCTAATGGATTATGGATAATGCTTTTCCTGAAGTAAGGCTCTGACCATCCTTTATTGTCAGAACCTGTCAGAAAGAAAGCCCTAAGTGTGACAGAATAGACCCGTGTTCACACCCTACACACTATTATAGTAATTTTTGTACAAGGTATGTCTTGTAAGCTATCATTTGAAAACTCATAACTTGCTGATCATTATTGTCCTGATAAACTATGTGTGGCAACACTGTATGTGAAATTATAAAATACCCTGTATCATGTTATTAACACATGTTCCAAACTCCACAGCTCTGCCAAAACAGAAGTTGGTAAAAAATTCTGTCCTGAACAAAGGATGTGTTCTCTTCTTGATTTGCATTTAAGTAGTAAACAGGGTCATCAAGCAGGAAGGGAACACAAAGGAAGTTCTAACAGGTGTAAAAAATAGCAGAGAATATCCTTCCACATAGACTCTTTGGCTCCTAGTTTTCAGCTGGAAATGTTTTTCAAGAGGGGGACTGAAACTATAAAAAGGACAGCCAAACACGCCAAGGCACCCCATCACTATCCCCATCCCTGCCCATCACATTCACTGCACCTGCAGAGAAAAAGATAGCAGTCGCTGGACTCTGGGGGGAGAGTTCCTGACCTAAAGAGTTTGGTTAGTAAGACTGCAGAAGGCATGTGGTGACAATCTTTGCTTGAATCTGATACAGTTAGTTTAGTTTTGCATTAGTGAGCATTTTATCCTTATTTTTCTTGTAACCATTTCTGACTTTTATGCCTCATTACTTGTACTCACTTCAAATCTAGCTCTCTGTGGCTAATGAGCTTGTTTTTCTGTTTTATCTAATCCAGTGCATTTAAATTAAAGTGTATGAATAACTATTTGAGCTAATAAACTGGCATATTACTCCCTTAAGGAATAATGTACTTAAAATATTTGTGATGTCTAGGAGAGGGCTGGGCAGTACAGGATATGCTTTTCTGGGGGAAATTCAGGGCTTGGGGTGTGTTGGGGTCACCCTGCAGTATAACCAAAGCTGGTGAGAGCCAGAATGTAACGCAAGTGTGGCTGGCAGGCTGCAATTACATACAGACACTCAGAGTGTGACTTGCATTCTGAAAGGCTGTGAGTGGCCCAAGTGGGAACTACGGCAGCAAGGCATTGTAAGGCATCCAAGGTTGCAGGCCAAAAGTGACATTGCCCCTACTTGTCTGGTCTGTACCCTGATATATCACACTAAAACAACCTTTCTTCACCTTTGTTAATGATAACACTGCTTGTTCTAATCTATGAAATAGAAGAAAGTTGTTTTGCATTTGATTAATAGGTCAATGAATTCTCCTTCAGACAGAGCAAATTATGATAACAATAATTCATGTTCTCAGTCCATTTTTGATTGGAAAAGCATCTAGCCAATGCTGCCACTGCCACAGCTAGGACAAAGAGGCCTTTATTGGCACAGTCAGCAGAAGGTTGATTGGATGGATCAGTGATCCCCCAAGATCTGATTTTCAAGACACCTTAGTGGGTAACATGAGGAAGCTTGTTCTGCCAGTGTCCATGATCTATGTATAAATAAGACTTCAGTCCTGTTGATCCGGCACTTTCCAAGAGCACTAAATTCTCAAAAGTAAAAATACAAAATTAATGCTCATTTCCTGTACCGCCAATCAATAGAACGGAAATTGCATTCAGTCTTCTTAATCCTAGAATTACAGCCATTCCCTATTATAGCCTGCATGACAAGCTCTGTTATCAATTTGCCTTTCTATATTTACTACTAGCTCTTATAAATACATTGTACTTTATGGGTGAATCAAACCGCATGTCCTGACTGGGCAGATTTGAATCCTATTATTCAAATAGTTAAATGTTTATTTAAATAAGGCACATTTCCATAAACACGTGGCTCGTCTTTGGTTGGCCTTGCAGCTTGGCTTGATAGGGCATTATGCTACCATGTAAAAGATTCTGGGACTCCTGCTTTCAATAGAAGTGATGCTTTCAGCCTTAAGAAAAGGTTATGGAGGGCCAGTTCAAACTGCATTGTTTTTACTGTAAGATCTGAATAGTGGAAGGAGTATTATTTTTTATCCTGTGTACTTATAAACTAGTGATAATGAGTTGCAAAGTGCAGAGAAGGTGATTCATTATTTTAAAGGGAGTAGGTCAGTGAGAAGGCTAAGCTTTGTTTGTTGGCACTTGCAGGGTTACCAAGCATTGTGATTTTATCCTATCACAATAGGCTTAAAACTAGAAGAGAGTAAGATCACAAATTTACTATGTTCATAGACTCAGATTTCAAGGCCTGAAGGAACCACCAGATCATCTAGTCTGACCTCTTGTATGCCACAGGCCACCAACATCATCCAGCCACCCGCACAATAAATCCAACAACCAAGATTAGACCAAAGATTTACAACCCCCAGGAGACTCAGCTATTATGTACCACAAGCAGAGAATAAGAGGGATCAGGGTGCACCAATGCCTGAAGATGCAAAAACAGCAAATAAAGTGAGATATACTCAGATTATCCTACAAGCACCTCATGCTGCTGTGGAAGGTGAAAAACCCCCAAGAGCTCTGCCAATCTGACCTGGGGGGAAAAATTCCTTCCTGATCCCTTGTACAGTGATCAGTTAGACACTGAGCACATGAGCAAGAACCAGCCAGCCAAGCACCTGAGAGAGAAAGGCTGCTCAGTGCCACCACAGAGCCCTGTCCCACCCCATCCAGTGGCCCATCTCCAGCCATGGGCTTCAGAGGAAGGAGGCAAAGAACCCAGAATTCCTTGGGGGGATGATGACGAGAGAAACCCTTCCCGACTCCTGAAGGTAACTGGTTGAAGCCCTGAAGCATGATATTTTATGGACGTAAGACAAAATCTGGAAGGGAGCCCCCGGGCTGTCGAGCCCCGCCCCATCATCACAAGCAACTCTGTCATACTCTTCCATCATAAATTTGTCAAGCTCCCTCTTAAAACTAAGTTGTTTGCCTCCATAAAGCCTACTGGGAGTCTGTTCCAGAACCTCCCTCCTTTGATGTTAAAGCTCATGATTTTTAAGCCAGCCTATGGTTTTGTTGGCACCTGACTCATGGTTTCTGAACTCAGGATTGGCAATGCTGTCTGAGCTACGCATGTAAACCTCTTTCAGTCAAGTGCATATAGATCAGTAGTTAAATAATAAACAAACCAACCACTAAATAAATAAAACTGACCATAGAGGAAATTTCATGATCACATGAATGTTGCTAATTGGTTTGGTAGTACCATAGCTAATTGACAATTCAGGAGTTGGACAGACAAAGGGCACAAGTTTCTGAAATTCCACGTATCTGAGCTGATAGTTCGACCATTGATATTGGTACGTAAATATATAAATATCCCTGAGTAGGTACTTGTGCCTAATGCTGGGCTTGCTTTTCAAGAGCTCACAGTCAGATTTGCAAGTATTTAGCTCCCATAATTAGGGCCAGACTTTCAGAGGAACTCAGCTCCCATTTAGGCACCTGAATAACATGCTGAACAACATGCTGGGTTTGTCTGAAAATCTGGACCCTTATTTTGGTGTCTATGTAAGGGTTCTGTTATCCCCTTACTGAAATTTAGTGGGTCTTTTTGATTGGCCATCTCTGGAGGAAATAGGACCCTGGAATGGACAGTCCCTAGGGCCAGTGGACAGAGGCCAACTCAGGTCAGCCTGATTGACAGTGCGGGTAGGCTAATGAGAGAGCCAGGAGGGTGGGGGGAGCCCAGCCCTCTCTGTGAACTGAAGCTACCTGCTGGGGTGTGAGGGGGCAGAACTGACCAGAGCTAAGGACAAAGGAGCCAGTAGATGGAAGGCTGGAAGAGGAGCACAGAAAACTGAATGGAGCCAAGCTGACCCAACCTACAGCAGCAGAACAGAGGGGCATCCCAGTCAGCCAAGTGCAGCTACTGTGAAGCAGAGCGAACTGGGGCAGGAGCCCTCTGGAGCTGGGTGTGGTGAGCAGCTGGGGAGAGCGAAGGGGACTTTGGGAGTGTGTGGCTACTGGCAGAGCAGGGGGCTGACTCTGCATTCCTGCAGTATAGCCAGGGCCTGGATAGTGGGCATGCAACGTGTGACACAGACTGTGAACCCCCGTGACACTGTTTGTGGTACCCCGGGCCAGGGGGTAGTGTTGGGTGTTTTCCTTTAACCTTTCTACTCTTTTCTTAATTTTTTAATTGATTTGATTGCTGTTTGTGTAATAAATTGTATTGCTTTGTATGGTATGCAATGATCAGTGGGTCAGGGAAGCGCCCAGTGCGGAGTTAGCACCCTGGAGTGGGGACACTCTAGCCCCTGCCCTAAGGGACCACGGCAAGATTGGGGGTTGAGCCCCAGGAATCTTGGGCCCAGCCTTGTCAGGGTTACAGGCATCCCACCACACAGAGGAGTGGGAGGGGAGCCCTTGTGGTCAGGTGGGGCCTCTGGGTAAAGAGTGGGAGTGGGGACTCAGATCCTTTTGCTAACCAACTCTACCGGGGTAGTGTACAAGCAAGGAAAGTTCCCCATAATAGCGGGCCCATTTCCCTGCTTACACCTATATGGGAGCTGAGCTCTTTTGAAAATCTGGTCCTGACTGTGGTAGTTGAGTCCATTTGAGAATTCTGGCCACTGAGCCTTCATTAAAACTGACTGTTCGTAAGGCAAACAATAAATATCTTCTGACATTAGCCTCAGACTTTTATTCACTGCCCTATGTAGACTGCTTATTTATAGAAACGTCCACTTCAGATACATTATACTGGATTCTTCAGGAAGAAAACTCAAAGGGATTTATAAACAGTGTTGCTAATGGTTTTACAGTTGTCTGGGGATGAAGGCACAAATAAGGTTAGCTTTTTTTCACCTATTGTACAGAGAGAGGCAAAGGGCCCCTGACTAGGTGAATCCAGACTCAAGAAGCAAATTTTCAGAAAATAGTACAGATGAACAGGGTATTTATATTAACATGCTGGAACATGGGAAGCCGATGCAGGGTAGTGAATGAAACAGTTCGGTTATCTAAGAATTATTTTAGGGAAATTTTATGGTGTGTGTTACACAGGAGGTCAGAGTAGATGATCACAATGCTCCCTTCTAGCCTTGGAATGTATGAGCCTATGAACCAAACTGGTGACGTTGATAAATAAGAAGATGAGTGCATGGTTTGGGAAAAAGCAAATGGCTGACCATAATTAAATCTGCTTCCCCATTGTAGTGTCTAACATCTTCAGCGAAGAAGACATTGAAAGTGACAGGAAACCTGAGTTATGTCTTCTGAAAAATGCTTCTTCTCTGCCTCTTTCAGAAGGGCAAGAACATGAACCATTCCCAGGAACAGAGAATTCTTATCGGCCCTGATATTTATCTGACTGACAGCCGCTGAGTTACACCTGCTTTCCATTACTGTGCCTGAGAAAAGAATCTGATGTCCCTCTAACTCTACTTTTAGCTGCTTCATACTTCATTCCTGTTCTTTTGGTTTTCAGGTTATAGGCTACATTTTTGGCTAGCGGTTCAGATACGTGCCTATTGGAAACCAGTGCTAGTAGAGGAAGCACAAGGAGAGCAAGTTGGCTGCTCTGACTACAGCTGGGCAGATAATGGATTTTTTGGTTGGCTGGCAATTTTGAAAAAGAATTAAAAAATTCTGGTCAAACTGAAAATAAACATTTTGGCAAATCAAAGTGTAAAAAAACGGGTTTCAGGTCAAGTGAAACATTGAGCTCAGCTCAGAATTAAACATTTTGTCTCAATTGAGCTTTTTTAATTTTTTTTAAATTAAAGGAAATTTTTAATCCAAAAGTCATCTTGCATAAAAAAATCTATTTTAAGGATTTTTGGGGGGAGTGGGAAGGAGGAGGTGGCTGGTTTGGGGTTTTTTGAGCACAACAATTTAAACTGCACAAGTTCAAGAAATATTTAATGTAATCGAATTTGTTTTTTTAATTGAAAAAAGTTGTGATGGAAAATTTTGCCCAATGCTAGCTCTGACTTTGGCCTTCAAAACCTGAGGGAGGCCCTGAGCAACAGGAAGTGTGGATGTGTCAGGAACGAGGTCCTACCCACTTGCTAGACAGCCAATGAGTGCACAGCTTGGTCACAGCAGAACCAACTGATTGGCTAAGGCAGTCAGGTGGCTTGCTCTTAAGCCCAGCAGCTGCAGAGAATCAGTGGCTGCCCAATGCGTCTGTCTGTCGATTCTCTGCCTCCCTATGCTTGTTTCACTCCAAGCCTTGCAGCAGCCTCACACTAGCCTAGATTTTGCCCCATAACCAGCCCTGCTCCTGCCTCCCCGTCTCCAGGTAATCCAGTTCTGACCCTCAGCTCCGATTCCTGGCTCGGACTCTGTCTCAACCCTTGTCTAAGGCATTACATTTCTGACCAATAGGCCTGACAGGATGAGGGAAATGGGCCATGGCTAAGGGGTGTGGCCTACATGTCAGTGCACAAATACTCCATGGCTTGGAAATGGGCGCAATATACACTCATCGGGGGGTTGACATGTCACTTTCTATTCTCGACAGAATGTGATCAACTGTATTTTAGTCACAGAGGAATTTGAATGAATACATAAACCTGTGGCCTCACCATCAGACATATGCAAGGAAGCAAAATCCTCCTTTGGAGAACACAGTGACTGGGCGTGGACTGCTAAAATGGTTCAAACAAGACATAAATAGGCTTTAACTGGCAATCCCAAATACTTTTAAACTTTATTCTCTGCTGCTGGCACTCTAAAAGGATTTCAGTCCTCTCCTGCCTTTGAAGGCAAAGAAGAATCAAAGATTGTTTACAATTTAATACTTACAACCAAACCCCCAACTGACTGGTATAAAGGAGAGGCACCAATATCAACCGGACGGGGAAATGCCTTTTGGAGAGGAACAGATTGAATGGATAGAGTTCAATGTTCACTACAAATAGGGTTCAGTGAAGCAGACTTTCACTTCACTTGTTACCTTGCTCTCAGTCCCTATGTATAGCTTGTCAAAAATCTATTAAAAATATTTGTCTAAAGTGAATGGTAGTAAATTTCAGAAATCATCTTGGCACCAAGGTGATCCAGGAGATTGGCATTATTATAAGCCACCAGATTGATAGTCCCAGGCCCTTGTCTACACTAGAGGGGTAAAAAAACAAAAACAAAACAAAAAACAAACAAACTTTGCAAGAAATGTTACTTGGAATGCCTGGATTGAGCGATCATTGCATGGCGCTGTGAATCCACACACAATAACTGCCCTAGTCCAGGCATTACTTAGCAGTGTTTGTAACAGCAGAGTATGCACCTGGGTGCAAGGTTTAGTATAGAACTAGCTCAACCAGTATAGTCCACAGGAGATTCTTCCCAGCATAGACAGGAAACCACTTCACCAGTTTAGCTGGTCCCTCCTAAGGTCCATCCCACAAGGCAATGATTCATATTTGGAAGTTACTCAGAAGTCCTTCCTCCAAGCAACAAGTTCTGGATATTGTGGGATATGGCCTTCTGGAATCCCAGAATGCACCAAATGCGCTGGTGAAACAATGGTTGTAAGGGGAAGGGCCTGTGACTACAGTATTGCTAGTTCCAAGCATTCAAACATAAGGCAAGCCCCCAAAATCATGAGATGGCGTTAGATATCATGATTTAATTTTTTTAATGTATTTGCCTTCTGATTTGAGCCCTTAAGAGTCACATATTCAATTTTCTCCACCACCATGATGGCTAGAAAGTTTTTTATTTTATTTTAAATGAAAACTGAGAGTCTCACAAGATCACATGATCCCAGGAGCTGGGGCTTTAAGAAAAATGCCAATTACTATGAAAGCTGGCACCACTGAAAAATGGTGCTGTTAAAAACACAAGGCAATTGATGCAACTAGCCATTTCATGCAATCAGAATCCCTGCTGCTTCCTCCTCCTTTCATGCAGATAGGCCCATGACATCTAAGCAGGCTACCAGTTGCCTGTTTTAGTGCAAAAGTTCACAAAATATGGTCCATGGAGCCTCAGTGAAAGTCAGTGAAATGACTTAGGCTCCCAAGTGTTTAAATCACTTCTGAAAGTAGGACTTGGGCATTGCTGCATTCAGGGTTCCAGTGCCTAAATACCTTTGAAACAATGTAGGCCTTACATGCTGTTGAAAATTTACCCCCCGGTCTACTTTTGCAAAAAGGTCAAAATCTTAAAACCTCCAACTTCCCCGCTCCCTGTCTGCACTCTCTGTGCTGTATTCCCTGAGTAACCGGGTTTGTTTTAAGATGCACCTGCGCAATCTCTTTGCAATCAGTAAGGAGGGTAGGGTGTGAGTGAAGGAAGAATTTGGCCTTAAGTTCAGGCTCTTACACTGTTGTAACTGCATTAAGTGCTGACACTAATAATATTGCTCCTGTGTTAGCTTGTAAATGAGTTTGACTGTGGTTTCAGATATGGGCTGTGTCTACACTGCAGCTGGGAGCATGCGTCCCAGCTAGCGCACTAAAAATAGCAGTATAGCCGGAGGTAACATGGGTAGCGGTTTGGGCCAGCTTCGAGGGGAAGCACGCTCCCAGCTGCAGTGTAGAGATACCTATGGTTACAACCCCTAACGTAGGCAAGGCTTTACTGTCAAATGACTGGTGGTATTTTCAAGTAACAGTGGGAATCATAGTGGTTGGTAGTATAGGATTACTAGTGAGGGGATAATTTAGTATTACTGAATAGTAATCAAAATGCGAAAAGCCTTAGAATTTAATCCATGCAGGAGGAGTAGCATTTATAAAAGTGATAGCACTATTCAGAATAGCATGAATAATGGTGGTTGTAACATTACAGCACATAGTATAATGAGTTGTGATATCAGGAATTAACAATTACACTGGCCAGTGTTCCAGGACTTTTGCCAAAAAAGTGCTGCTAGTCATAGGGATGAGCTACTGTTCTAAAGTTTGGTATCTCATGAACTACCAGGACTAAAAATTAATACTATATGCCATTGGAAAAATTTGACTCCAAGATTTACAGGAACACAATGTTAATTTTAGTCCTTAAAACGGGTTCATTCTGATGAACAATATGCTTTACTTTTTCCATTTCCATTCTGAATGGATTTTACGGAGCACTATCTTGAAAACTGGTTTAGCTGGCAGCCAATGGCTTAAACCACTTGAAATCTCATTCCAGATTTCTGATGGGGAGCATTCATCTTTAACCCTAGCAGACTGTGAAAATGTTAGGTTGACAGTGGTCCCTGTAATCATCATATCTGGCATTGATAGACCTCTCTGTGTTTGGCATTGTCATTTATTTCCTTTGGGGCTGAGCCCTTTTAATTTCAGCTTTGGAGTTTAAACAGGTTAACATTCAAGTTATGGACATTGTCCAGAGCAGAGCAACAAAAATGATAAGCGGTTTAGAAAACATGACCTATGAAGAGAGGTGTGCAGGGAGGAGGGGAAATCTGCAGAAAGAGAAAAGATATTTGGGAAGGTTTTCAAACAAACAAAAATCATGCAGGATGAAAACTAAAATTGCCAATCTTTTAAAATCATCCCCCTTCCCCGTTTTTCAACCATCTCTTGTTAAGATGCTCCTTCTGGCCAGTAGAGGGAAGGTTGCATTGCTATGTGCTGATAGTGCTGTCTCCTGTCTATGGATAAACAGGGAAATTCATTCTCTTGGGCCAGCCACCTGATATATCACATGGGTACTACACTCAAAGAGAAGTGTTCTTCAAATAGAAGAGCAGTACACAATTGGTTTAAAATAAATTACTAAAATACAAGTCTCCTAGGGTCTAAATTTAGGGCAGAATGGTGTTTTTTGTTCTGTTTGTCCAATGCCAAGTACAAAGGAGACTCAATCTTGGACTCTGATCCCAAGGTGAAACAACAATTCCACAAATTCTGAAAGACCAATCCTAAAGTATCCATTTGGCTACTCTCACAAATATTTCCATCAATCAACTGTTCCACAAAAGCTCATGGAAAGTGTATGTTAAATTCACTTGCTTGAATACTTGAGGACAGCTAATTTAAACTAGCACTTGCAAGTGGTGTACTTCATAGGCGATGGGACTGTCTGATGCAGCCGGACGACAGGGATCTCAGAATCCCTTGCTAGATTACTAGCGCAGAAGTAATGAGATGAGCCAGCCAAAGGTCTGACTGTACCTTTCACAACCAGGGCTCCAAACGTGTGCACAACATTGCTTGGTGTGAATGGCTGTGGTGACGACAGAAAAGCCGCAGGCCGGTAAATGAAGCACACTTGGTGTGTTTTATATAGAGGGGAGACTGCTTAATATACGAGGGGAAGTATTCCCAACATACTCGCTAGAGCCCTGGCACAGAGGCAATTAAACACTGCAGCCTACTCATGCCCACACAATTACTTTTTTGTAAATGTGATTAAATAAATGCGGAACCAAGCCAATAAATTGTACAATGGCCTCATTTTTGTAGGAATGATGCCTCAGGCAAGGCCTGTGAAGGCCAGAGAGGGAAAAAAAAATTAACTTCTAAAATTCCCTAATCCTTCTTATCTGCTTCCTCTCCCTGAACACCTGCCAGTTTCAGAGAGTTTCAAACACCTGTTAATGTTTTATATTACAGTAGCATCTAGAGCCTGCAGCTGAGATCAGGAGCCCATTGAGGTAGACATTATATACGCACATAGTAAGAGAGAGTTCCTGCTCCAGAGACCATACAATTCAAACAGAAAAGCCAGAGGGAGAAAGCAAGTATTATCCCCATTTAATAGATGGGAAACTGAGGAACTCAGCAGTAAAGTGACTTGCCCATGGTCACTAGCAGACCCAGAAATGCACCCCAGGCCTACTGACTGCCTCTGCAGTGCCCTAGCCATCAGACCGCATCATCCTTTAATACTATGAGTAAGTGTAAAATGAGAATAAGAAATAAGGTTTTAATAAGTTATTCAAAAATAGAAACTAGAACTCATTTATGGAGCGAGACATTCTTTCAAATCAGGTCATACTGATACTATCTTGTTTTCATCCCACTTTAATAGCTGCATGATCTAAGCAGCCAATATTCTTTCAGACGGCTAGAGTTAGTGGTGAATTCTCTGCACCCTTTGAAATCTGCCCCTCTCTACTCTGAAGATGCAAGGCAAGGCTTTCCATACCATTCAGACTCAGAAGAATCACGATGTAAAAGCAGTACCTCCTTATTCAGTCCCTTGTGTGCAGTGGCGTACAGTGGGCCTCCAGTGCTCAGGGGCCAAAGCTTCCATTTGTGCCCCACCCCAGAAGGAGGCAGCGCCCTGCAGGGGGGGGGGGTGTCTGCGGGCCCGTTTCCCGCTCTCCCCCCCCGCTATGGGGACGGCAGGTATGGCTGGGAGCGGGAGTGACAGTGGCAGATGCCCTCGGGCTGCCCGGTTGCGGGAAGGGGCATGACGGGCTCTACCTTGGAGCCCTGCCGTTGGGTTGGCTGCTCAGGCCCCTGCGTGGCTGGGATCCCCTCGGCTCCCTGATGGGTTGCGCCCAGCGTGGGGGCAGAGAGGCCAAGAGGATGCTTGTTTCCCCCGCAGTGGGAGTCTGTGGCTGCTGGCAGGCCTGAGCTGGGGTTGGCGCACCACGGCCACCCGGGATGTCAAAGCCCAGCAGCCTCTGGCCACCTGCAACAGCAGGGGGCGGCTCCTCTTCCAAGGGCCCAGCTGGCACCTCCCCCAGGCTGGCACCCAGGGCATGGCCACTCTGCCTCCCCAACCGGTCGGTATGCCACTGCTCGTGTGCATTCAGAACCCGCTGTACTGACCATAGTGACAAGAACAGAGTTTTCCTGCCCTTTACTCCCATTAGTCATACAAAGCCAGTACAGCTGTGGAAGGATGAGCTGAATTCTGTTTCTTTTTGTTACTTATGCTGATGACGCATCTGTGCAAGCCCACTATGAGAACCAAAGGCTCTTAGCGTACGTGCAGCATGCCTCAGGTGGCACATGACCAGGATTCATCACCAAATTGGGTCCACTGGTTGGATCATTAGCTTCCCCAGCTTGGGCTGGGTATGGATGGGGTGTGCGACGTGAACACTGAGAGCTGGTCAGGCTTTCAGGTTAACCTGCTGCTATATACCCAGGTCCTCACAGATTTTGGACTGTTGTTGCTTACTGAAAGAAATGTGACTATCGGTGTCATACATTTTATTAAAACTATTTAACACAAATAAAATCAAGATCACCAAGGCTAAGCTATTGTTACAAGCCTTAAATTAAAAATATAGTGGTAAAGCTATCAAATCAAGGTCAAATTAATTTTTTTAAGTTAGTTTCAATATTGGGTAGGAATTAAAAATTGGTAGAATCAGCAGATTAATATCATTTAAAAAAATCAGTCCTCAAAAATCCTAAAAGGGGATGTAAGAAGCTGGCTGTCCATTTGGTTATAAACCCCAACTATAGAATTTCAATCAGTTACATCAAATCTGTAATTTCAAGATGGTTCAATATTTTGATGCTAAAACCAAGTTATCACTTAATGTCTAAACCACAACTTCAGAGCAATAATAAAGCTTCCCCCTTAGATTATAATTCTAGCATGGTGGCTAATCCTTTTCTCCCCTTCCCACACTGAGACATTATCATACAGACTTTAATAGAACACTCTGTCAAGCAGAAGCTTGAAAAGATTTATGTATCAAAATTTGCATATGACCGTTTCAAGTTTTGGGAACTTGACACAGAACACACCTAAATGAGTGTCTTTAGGAGACTATATTTAGGGCTGTTTAAATCTGGGGAATTTTTTTCTGGTGCCTTTCCTGTGTGGAATTTATGGGCACTCATACGCCGAACCACACTTTCACACTCTAAAATTAAAGGCTATAAAGGCTAATTAAAAACAAGAGACACAAATAGAAAGAGCAAAGAGGAGAAAATAAGATACATAATTTAAGGAGGGTTGTGATGTTACAGTGGGGATTCCTATGGAATAGGATCTGGAACTGCATTCAAAGAGCTAGACTGTGATGCTGGGGGCACAGCACTTTGTTAGCAGACCCACTTTGGGTGCAGGAAGATGGTCAAAGGCTGTTTGTTGAGTCTTGACTACCTCTCTCCAAAGTGGCTGGCTTTTACAGATCCCGGAATGTCACTCCATTCCTCAGTTTGGTTGCTGCCCTGAAAGGTGAGGCTTCTCAACCTTACCTTGATTCTTATGGGGTTTGTGAGCTTTCCTCACTCTGTCTTGGAGTACCTCCTTTGAAGATCTTCAGGCAAACTGAGTGCAAGGCCTGCCTTAGATCCATGCAACTTGGTCTAATCAGACTCAACTTAGATCATCCTTAGCTATTAGTGTCAATTTTGGAAAAAGTCCCATTTATAAAGCCATCCATTTATAAAGTATACAGTGGTTTGTATAACAGAGATACTCCTCCTCCCCCAACTATTGAAAAAACTACAGAACACAAGGTCACATTTGAGCAACCTGACAAGCTTATGTGGATGGAAATGTCTTGCAATAGCATTGTGTCACCAGTTTATGGAAAGTTCGACCCAAAAATACCTATAAAGTGGCTAATTATAAAGTTACCCTAGCAACAACCAGACACGCAACGTTCATCCATCAGTGAAATTAAAAATAAGTTTGGATATCTTATGGCAGATGTAATCATTCTTCTGGCTCCCAAGACAATTTATAGGTGTCATTCTATTTTGGAACACAGCTATAAATCAAATAGGTTATCTTTGGAAACTTTAATCTCGATAGAGAAAAGTTACTTTAAAACCTCTCAACATGAAGCCCATCTATGAAATACAAATGAGAGTCTGTTAGAGCTGCATTCCCAGCTAAGCTATTTCTCTCACACCGCTGAAGACAATGAAGTTGCACAGGTGTCGCAGAAGATGTAATTTAATCTGCAGAACCTCTATAACTGGTGATACGGGAGATGGAAAGAAGCCCGTTTGGCTGGGAGGAAGGACTTGGTTAGGGTGCTTATGTAGGCTTTAGGAGACGTGGTTCAATTCCTAGCTCCACCACAGACCTCGTATAGGGCTTTGGGCAAGTTTCTAGGGCCTAGACTACAGAGGTACTGATGAAAGAGTTATAAGGAGCAAGGGGACTGGATCTTGGGTCTGCCACCTGTCCTAAGCACCAGACCACAGAGTCCTCCTTTCTCTGGACAATTAAATATTTATCCAGATTGGAACTGCTTCAGCAGGAGACAGTCCCTCATCAGAATATCCCATAGCTCAGTAGTTAGAGCATTCACTTGAGAGGTGGGAGACCCCTGATCAAATCCTTTTCCTACCTCTGGAAGACTGTAAGGAATTAAACTTGGGTCTCCCCTGTCCCAGGCAACTACTGTCAACCTGGGATAAGGCTACAAGGGGCTCACTAGCCCTACCACCTTCCCTTCCTGCCCCTCCTCCAGCCAACTTGTGTGGAGCAAGGCAAACACCTAACTCATTCCTGCAAGAAATGCCTTAGGCACCTAAGCCACCTGACTCCAGGCATCTGGTTCCTGTTGGTGGCTCACTAAGCAGACATCAGCTTCTCCCTGTAGCCCGGTCTTAGGCACCTAAGTCTGAGAGGGGACTTAGGATACAACTCTGTCAGCTTCTACCATTAGCTAGCTTAGGTGGCTCCTTTTGAGGATTGCATTCTAAGGCACTTCTCTTGGCCCATTCATTGTACGGGCAGCCTAGGCGCCTAACTCAAGCTTTATGGATGGCAGAGTTGTTCCAGTGATTTTCTAGCTGCTTAAAAGTCAGGTAGTGTGACACTCAACATTGCTACGCCTCAGTTCCTTCAGCCTAGGTGCCGAAATCCCAGTGAAATCAATGGACTTGAGTGCCTCAATACATTTGAGGTTCGGGGCTTTATCCTGTCTGTGCCTCAGTCCCCATCCCCATTTTACAGATAACATTTCCCTACCTCACCGGGTATTAGGGGGATAAAATGCATTAAAAGAGAGAGTTCTGTAATGGAAACCACAGAAGTACATAAGCTAGATGGCTCTCAGCGTGTGATGTATATGCTAGTAGTTAGAAAAATCTTTAGTTACATTGAGCAAGACATAGAAGTTGCTGGCAGAATTCCAGACAACAGTGTTCTCTAGATTAGCAGACAGCAGAATCAAGTGTTTGTGAAAGACCTCCTGATTTGCTCTTCAACCTAGGATTGCTTGGCCTATGGATCCTCCAGCCATGTCCCTTTATTCTAGTCACAACCCCAGCAGATAGGCAGTGCAATACCTCTCCATAAGTGGAATCTTCCACGGGCCAGGGTATTCTAGCAACAGTGCTGCTTTGAGCCACCAGAGCAGGATGGCTGCTTTTGTACATGCTTCAGACCCCACCTACAGATTTTTTTTGGCTGCAATACTAGTTTGTGAAACTGACCCTTCTTGCCCTTCCAACTTGCTGAAGTGCACTAATTAGAACGAAGCCTTCTTTTCTACTTCACTCTGCAAAGTTGCATTGGGAGGGAGGTTGCTTATAGTGAGAATGATTAAGAAAGGAGATTTTATATTCTTTTCTTGGAATTTATGCCGCAGCCCTGCTTCAGGTTGAAGCACAAAGACTTGCTGAAGTGAAGGGCAACCTGCTAACCCCATAGGAAGCACTGTACGCTTTCACCGTCCGAAAGGTTAAAAATAAATAGTTTAGCTTTCAACAAAACAGTCTGACTAGAAGAGGAGAAAACCACACATTTCCATGGAAATGGAATATTTTGTAGCGACTTGCTTTTGTTTGATTGCATTAACACAGAGGTTTGTTTGAACATCTAGAGAGGGATAGTGTATTAAAAATCCCTTTAAATCAATTTTTTAAAAAGCCTGGCTGAATTTAGTTTTTTTGGTACCATTTGAAATGGAACACACTCTTGGTGTAATAGTGCAGGAGGATATAACAGAAAGAGCAAACCCAGAGCAGAAAGAGATACAGACCTACATGGCATCCACACTGACTGATAAGGGATTGTAGAGCTGGAAAAGACCCCTAGAGCATCAGTAAATCCTACTGTCATTTAAATCAATTACAAAATTGTCATTGAGATCAGAAGCAGGAAGAGCGCTCAAATTTCAGTCTCCTTACTCACATGAGCAGGCTTGCTAATGCACTGGGATTGTTTGTGAGTATTGGCTTGTCTACATACAAACTGGAACCAAAATGAAGTTTGGTTAGAACCGACATATTTCCAAAATAAGCCTATGTTGTGAAGAAACGGCATTTTCTAACAGAAAAATGTTCTCGCAGAAAATGTGACCAATTCTAGTTGTACGTGCCAGGTCAGCCTAGGTTACTTTTCTACTACAGGGCTGCTGTACTTTATCTTTCTATTATCTTCCTGCACTACTGCAGCTAGCATGCCCTTTATTTCCAATGGTAATGAACCAGCGAAGAAGCTAGAATCAGAAAGATGTATTCACACACACACACATACACATACACACACACACACACACACACACCATTTCATTTAAGACAGAATCCTTTTTATATACTAGCCTACACTAGATATTGAAAGGATCATTTTTTGTACTTTTAATGCAGCTTCATTAAACTGATCCTATTGTTTTTAATTTTTATTTGTATTATTGTATTACACTAGAGCAGTGGTTTTCAACCTGTGATCCACGGACCCCTGGGGATCCACAGACTGGATAAGATTTCCAAAGGGGTCCACACCTCCATTTGACATTTTTTAGGGTCCGCCAATGAAAAAAGGTTGAAAACCACTGTACTAGATGGCCTATTGTGCTGGGTGGTATATGTATAGTAGGAGTCCCTGCCCCAAAGAACTTACAATCTAGGTAGACAAGACAAACAAAGAATGGGAGAAAGAGCATTATTATTGTACAGATAGGGAACTGAACTTGTCTATTTGGACTGTAGACACTTTAGAGCAGAGACTGTCTCTTACTAGGTATATGTATGAGGTGGGTGAGGTAATATATTTTATTACACCAACTTCTGTTGGTGAGAGAGACAAGCTTTCGAACTTACACAGAGCTCTTCTGCAGGTTAGCTCTGTGTAATCTCAAAAGTTTGTCTCTCTTACCAACTGAAGTTAGTCCAAGGAACGATATTACATTGCTCACTTTGCCTCTGTAATATCTTAGGATCAACATGGCTACATCAACACTTATAGCACACAGCACAGTGGAGTCATGAATGTAGTTGCAGCTTCTCGGCTCTATTTTAATACTAATGAATATCTAATTAAAACATCTGGAACTATAAACCAAGAGCTGTTTAACTCCTTATTTCACCTTCAATTACCGTTAGATAATTCTCTCTCCTGTTATGTTATTTCCCTTCTAGTGTCTATACTTATAGTCATCTATGATATTCACTCTTCTCAAATCTATTTATGCTACAATTTTCTTAAGTCATGCTCGCTAACCTTTCTAACATGTTTGTTGCTCTTTAGCATTAGGAATTCACAACTAAATGGATCCTCACAGCCTTCTGTGTAAGCTTACTTGCATTAAAGACTGGATTTAAAAAGAACAGATCAATAGAAGAGTTATTAGGGTGAAATACAGAGACTTGATCCACAGACGTAAGGAAGGGGTTTGAATGTATTTTGAGAGAAAAAATCAGCTGTATTTTCATTCAGTCATTCATTGTCTGGCAGTCGAATTGGTGTATTCTGTATGCAATCAACTGATTCTGTTAGTGATGCATTGATCATATGCCTGGTATTTGTGGATATGTGGGGATCCTTTCCTGGCAAGCTACATTTGCTTTCAGGGTAGGACAATTTCATTGGAGGAAAGCAAAGAGTGGCAACAGTGTATCCTCTCTAAATATGTTGGACACAATGACTTACCTACAGACTCTTGTGTGTTACTTCTAAGGCATATGATGCACTACATCTAGCTAGTTGGGCTTATTCACTCTACTGTCATTTCCACCGCCTGTCCTATGCAAAACGTGTAGAGATTGTTGACCCTAAGCTTTACTGTCACCAGGTACGTGCTTTGAGTGTGATAGGGAGACCAAGTGTGGCATCCTTTTGTGATTGTTGCAAACAAGCTGCAATTCAGAGGTGTTTGTGGAGCTCAGGAAGAGCCGCCCTACCACACTTGAAAAGGATATTTGGGGGAACTGGATTTATTGATTTATTCATAACCATTAGCATATACTTGTGCATTAACCAAGGAACATTTTCTTTGTGTTAACATAACACCCTCCTACAATAAGCCCACATGTCTTTCTTTAAGAAGAACAGTGATGAATTCATTTCAGCTCAGTCAGAATCAAAGCTTAGTAAAGGTCTTACTCAGAAAAAACAGGTAAACCTTCAGTGCACAGAAGACTCCAAATTGTTAAGGAGATTGTGAAAGCTACAAATCTGTGAGGTTGGTGGTTAATTTCTAAGAGCCTGATTCTGCAAAAAACTAAACTAAAATAAATACACATACAACCCTTTCTACGCTGCAGACATTCACACAAAGCTGTTGAAGCATTGAAAAAAAGATCAGCTTCCACAACATTGCTCCTCTCAGAAATCTGATCATTCCAGTATTTTTAGCAGAATCAGGCTTTAATTTTCTACAGCTAAGTCACAAGCAGCTCCTCCCTTCTTGTAGCTCCCCAATATTTTAAAAAAACCAACCCAAAAACAAACAAGAAAAAACCCACAACCCCACTGAGCTTGATGGCTTCTGTTAAAAAAAAAAAAAAAAAAAAGTGTACATCTATGGGGGTGGCCTGCAGACTCAGTCAATTGTAATTTACTGTGAGATCTGGATTTAAGTAATGTGTGTATCACAGAGGACAAGGAGCTGGTCATTCAGATCAGTTGGTTCACAGTTCTCTAAAACTCCCCCAGATTTATTCACCAACAGTTTTACTTCTCTTTGAGAATGTACCTCTTAGATATTAATACATGATGGGTAAGCACCCTAAAGGACATGCGGTTGACAGGTAATAATCCTCCCTCTCTGTAACTCTGTGTGTCGGGTGGCAGTAAAATTAAAGTTACTTCTGTTAATTAGGGCTAGTCTACACTTAAAACTTACAGCAGCACAAATGTATCACTACAACTGTGCTGCTGTGAGAGCTCGTGTAACCGCATTATGTCGACAGGAGAGAGCTCTCATGCTGATACAATAAAATCGCCTAAACAAGCAGCAGTAGCTATGTCGGCGAGAGAGCGTCTCCCACCGACACAGCACTGTACATACAAGTGCTTATGCTGGCAAAACTTATGTTGCTCAGGAGGACATTTTTTCACACCCCTGAGTGACATAAGTTTTGCTGGCATAAGTGCTACTGTAGACAAGGCCTTACTAAAATATGTATGTTATTGTCTGCATAATTTTTTTCAAACTGTTTTTTTCAAAAGCAAGAGTGAATTTTGCTTCCTCTTCATTCTTTTTGATAGATTCCAAGGGACCATTGTGATTTTGCACTCTGACCTCTGGTATAACATAGGACATAAAACTTCCCCAAAAGAATTCCTAGAGCAGCTCTGTCTGAAAAGTATCCAATCTTGATTTAAGAATGGTCAGTGATGGAGAATCCACCATGACTTTTGGAAAATTGTTCCAATGGTTAATTACACTCACTTGTAAAAATGTAGACTATTTCCTGTGTGAATTGGTCTAGCTTCAACTTCTAGCCCTTAGATCATATTATACCTTTCTCTTTTAGAAGGGGGCAGCTGCAAATAAGACATTTCAGAGTCCTGTTGATTTCATTTATAAACCAAACTTTCAACAGCCTTTGAATCTTACTACCCAAGCCCAAGTCTGCTTTCTATGGTGTGTGAGAAGGCTAATGATCAAATTACCTTCTCCTTTAAAGGAATATACCATCCTCAATAACTTAATGCAGCATATAAGTGTGCCAGGCTCTGAATAGTAAACACAGCATTTTGGTCACACTGCCATAACTTCTATCAAACAAAAATGCTTTAACTGGATTATAGCCGTTAAATCCCTCCATCATCCCTTCCTGCAGGCATTCCAGACTTTCCCATGTCATACTCACTTCATACCTTAAACCCCTGTGCTTTAAGTCTCTTCTTACATGTATTTATTTCACTTCATTTCTTTCCCTATGAATAAATCTATCTTATTAGATGCTTTGCACCATCTAAGTAGCAAAACATTTGCAATTTAAAATAAATATATTTTAATTAGGGCAAGATTGCTGCACAAGATGTCTCAATTTTCAAAATATAAATAAAAGCTATTCCACATGGACCCTAAATGGTTCCTAAAGTACAAAATGGCAATACACACATTTTCATGAATGGATAAATTTTGAAGCATGTTCATTGGGAGCAGGATCAGTTCCCTGATTCACTGACTTCAATGGAATTTTTGCCCTTGGTTTTAAGAGATGAGAGATTGGGCCCTGTACCTGCTACTCTTCAATCCCAGATGTTCCCTATCTAACAAACCTTACAAAATAAGGCCCCAACCCTGGAACCACTTGAGTGTGACTGACAACGCAGATATGTGAAGTTACTTATATGCATAAATCTTTGCAGGATGAGAACCTATGCCTCCCATGACATTTATTTTAGAATGTCAAGTTATAGGATGTAGTCATGCCTGTTCTATGTTATGAGTTGTTTTCCATACAGAAAGTCCAGGTTTCTTTCAAAGTAGTCTGCTATAAGGGAGTAGTAATGGTTAATTTGCTAAAATAAATTACAGACATATGGTATCTTGTTTTATCTAATCTTCTCTTTAGAAGTGCTGTTTTAGGTCTGTTGAAAGTTGGTCCCTCTTTCAAGGAGAGGGTCTAGTGGAGTGCATAGGCCAGATCCTCAGCTGTTGTAAATCAGTGTAGTTCTATTGACGTAAGTGGAACTACTCCGATTTACTCCAGGAGATAATTTGGCCCTATATTTTCTCCATTTCTTTATCTGATTTCCACTCTTACATGGTGTATTTTTAATCAATGACAGACCCATTAGCTGAGTCAGCCACATGATTCCGGCTGGCCATCAATGAGGCTTCTAGTTCCTAGCAATCTTCTGCCACTCATGTAATAGTCACTCATTTTCCCGCTGTTTATCACCTGCAATACCATGTCGAATACACGGACATAATATTAAGGTGGTTCTTGTAATAGCTCATATCATGTGGCTTTTAGGATTTTGCATAGTCCATTTGAGTGACAATCAAGAGGGGGATTTGTATCTGGTTTGTATTAATTAAAATTCTGCAGTGCCGTGACAAACAGGCTGGCTAAGAAACAGGTAAGAGAAACTAGTTTATATTTAGCCATCTGGAACTTCAAAGCAATCAACTAGAAAGGGCAAATATGCATTCAGTAATCTCCACTTTGAAGTAAAATTTGCTTCAAAGAAACATAAATTGGAATACTAGTCTGAGATACCTGGGCATTTCAAAACACATCCATTCTCCACCTCATACAAAGCTGGCGCTAAACGATACCCTGTTGACAGTCACAACAGCGGAGTAAAACAAAAATGAATGTGGACCCATTGTCAGGACATTTTGAAACTAAAACCAAACCTACGAGTCAAAAAACTCGTAGCCACCAAAACAAGTTGTCAACTGCTCCGTTCGGTGTTGAGAGGTGCCAGCCTTGAAACCCGCACAGACAAAATGTATCCGTGCTTTGGGTTCTGTGCTTTTCTGGCGAGATGCCCAGCTAAGTGAATGATACAGAGGGGCTGAATTTTTGAGCCACACCCCACATTAAAACATGCCTGGGACAACATACAAACATTCCTTTCTCCCGTCTCCTTCTGTGGGATACCCAGTTTCTCAAGAAGCTCTTCACATTCTAAGCTCTAAATAAACTAGCTGTGTCAGACATGTTTCTGCACCTGCTTCTATGGCAATGCCAGTCTGGCATTCACTACGGGTAGTCTTGGCACTTTTGGGGTAGGGTAGAGAGGGGGGCACAGGGGTATGGCTGAGTCAGTGCCATACCCTTGACAGTCAGAGTCAGTGTGGCCTAGTGACAGAGCATTAGACTAGAACTCAGAAGACACGTGTTGTAGCCCCATTTCAGCACCTGGCCCGTGCAGTGACTTTGAGGCGCAGCGACTTGCGCTGTTTTCCCCATCCCCAGAAGGGGGGCAGCGATCCTGACGTCCTTTGTAAAACACGGAGGTTGACAAATGAAAAGTGCGGTATAAGGGCTAGGTGGCTCACTGACTGTCACCTTCCCCTGTGACCTCAAATCGGGGGACCCTTACTGAGGCCCTTGTGCAACAGAGTAGCGGAAGGGTGCCGCCTGGCATTCCCACACACCATCCCGCTTTCAGAGTTGCCATTTCTACTTGTCTCTGCCCCTTCTCTCTCACACTTATCCCTTCCCCATCTCCATGTTCCCCCTCTAGTTTGTCCCCACAGTACCCTCTCCTACCTTTTTTGCTCCCATCCCCTAGTTGCTCCCACTTCGTTCCCTCACTCACCTCAGAAGACTCCTTGCTGCACAGAGAGTGGAGGGTGTCAGTGGGGCCAGGACACACCTGCTCTAGGTGATGGGCTGAAAGTAGAGCCAGAGCTTGGGTCAGCAGTGAGCTATATCCTGAGTGCGTAGCCTTGGTCTCAAGGGCAGGAGCAGGGATGGAGAGTGAATTTCTAGGAGCTGCTAAATGCTTTACCCACAGCAGCAGTGGGGAGTCAGAGTGGACCTGGGGTCATTCAATTTTCTCCACTGAAACTGCTCTCCTTCCCTGCCCAGTGCCTCTGAGGTGCCTTCATTTGCCAGGTCCCCACAGCGAGCAGTTTGCAGACATATTATAGGCTAAATTTGCTCATGAAAACTGTTGAATAACTGCAGATTATGGACAAATGAGTAAAAAGTCACCCAAGCAAAAAGAACCTCACAGCTAGCTTGTTCTCAGTAATTCAGGAGCTGAGGGCAGAATCTGGCCTTGGAGTGCACTAAATGCCATGACTGTGTGGGCATATGCCTGTGCTTTATGTCCATATATCACACGTCTCTGCATACAGAATTAATCTACAGGACAGGGAACACAGCCGTAATATTAAAAACTGCTTTTTAAAAGTAAACAAATCTTTAATAGTTAAGATGTAGCCAGAAAAACAGCCCAGTAGACAAATCTCAGCCAACCAATACGTACCACAAAGAATATTTTTAAAGTGTTTTTTGTATGTATTAAGATAGATGCATTTCTGCTTCCCCACCTGGCTAAACCTGTTGGAAGAGGCAGTCACACACAAGCCCAGAGCCCTCCTGAGCAACTGGTGCTGCAAATGGGTGTTCGTTTCTCCAACATGGCTAAGAAGAGGCATACACCAATGCCTACACATTGCTCAGTTTTTGAATGAACCTTCAGGCTGTAGGACTTGGAAAAACTTCCCTTCCTCAGTCAGGTGCTTCACCTCCAAGTGGTGCTTTAGAAAAATTAGCATTTTAATTAAGAGATGTCATGCGAATCCTCTTTCCTGTTGGGAGCTGGCCTCAAAGCCCCATCCAACTAGAACTTCCCACCAATGTGACCCACTCCAAAACCTTCAAAGTGCCCAAAAACTAACTCTTTGGAGGGTTGGTTTGCTTTTACAAGCATTTGTAGTGGTTTGCAGCAGTTTAAATTGAATTTGTTTTAATTTTTCCTGCGTTACCATGGACAGTATGGTCTCATGTTTAGAAACCACTTTAAACAACAGCGGGCAGTTTTTCCATTATTACTCCTCTGTCCCAAATAAGTTTATTGCACTGTTATTAGTGCTTTGGGGGTGGGGAATGTTTTTCCCATCCAATGAAAAATTCAAAATTTGAAAGATTTTTCCCTTCCCCAAGTCAGAATCTCATTTGCAAACCAAAAATCTAAAGAAATTTTCAGTTTGAGTTGATCAAAATGAACCATTGAAGATTTTGAAACATTGCATTTCAATTTTGTTTTTAAACAACATTTTCCTCTGTTTGGCTTTTTGCTTTGAAATTCAAGCTATTTTGAACTGGAAAACCAGAATTTCACATTTTCAAAGTGTTGAAATGGGACATTGACAGTTTCAAAACTTTTCTGGAAAAGTTCAGATTGAGAAGTTTATTGAAACTGACCCTTTCCTGCAAAAATTTTTGGTTTCAATTAATTGGCATTTTTCAAAGACAAACATTATATTGAAAAAATCCTGACCAGCTCCAAAAAGTTACATTCAACTAGTGCCGGTCCAGTGAGGTAGATCAGACTATGCCACCCATCAACAATGCTGGTGCAAGGCTATCAAGAATTGTTGTATCTTCTAGAGCTATATCGCCTTAGTATCTGGATGCCACACAATCACTGATGACTCTATCCTCACAACACCCCTCGGAGATAAGGAAGTACTATTACACCCATTTTTACAGAGGAAGAATGGAGGCTCAGAGATACTAGAGGCTCAGTCCTACAGAGAATTGCAAATGTACTTAACTCGATGCACTGAGAGTTATCCTATTGATGTCAATAGGGCTACTCACCAAGTATGTGCACAAGTCTGTGTAGAATGAGGGCCTAAGCAACTTGTTCAAGGTCACAAATGAAGCAGAGCCAACTCTCTAGAGTTTTAAGCCAGTACTTCAACAAAACTGGCTTTCCTCTCCATCTGCAGTTAGGCACATTCAAAGATGGCCTGGCTTGTCAGCATCAGTTTAACTTAAGATTCCTTTTTATTTGTATCACTGCCCTTCGGTGTCTATGTTCTGCAAGTATTGTGTGTTGTGCTATGCTCTCAATACCTTTGGCATATTGATTTCCTTTGGACAATTGGCAGAGTTTATGGGAAGCTTCCTTTTGTAGATCAAACCCCAGCTGAACTGGAAATCATTTTTATTTATTTCAGGCTCCATGTGAATGAAGTGCTCTGCTCTTCTCTACATTCCTATTCCAGCCTTTCATGCTATAGTAAAAAGCAGTCTCAAAGCAAAACAACTTCACTTGCCTTTGGCTTTAGCTTTGTATTTCCAAGTGGGGAAAAATTTCAATAGAGGGGGCATCCCCAAGCATTCTGATTTCTCTTCCCTTCATAAGAGAAAACTTTCCAGTGAAATGATCTCTTCCTCCACGGGCTGCTAAGATTTGAGGACTTGTTACTAGAAAAAGCTACTTATTGTAGCTCCAGAGATGTGTATATGGCAGAGGAGCAGGGCATATCTGACCCAGGGCTCCAGGGATGCAGACAATCTCTTTGCCATAGGCCATCCTTAGGGCTCTGCAGACAGCAGCTGGACTATCCTGCTTGTGAAGGAAAAGACTGGCGAACCTACACTGGACAGAGGAAAGATGAGGAAGGGCAGAGGGAGTTCACAGCTGCTGAGACACACCTCAGAGGTGGTTGCACTTCTGTGGTGTGATGCATTTCTGCATGTACAGGTGGCAAAGCACTCTGGGATCCTTTGGGAAGAGGGCACTGCAGCCCCTGAGGTCTTTTGAAAATCTGGAACCCAGTGGCTACAATCAATACCTTAACTCAGGGGCTTTCAACCTTTCCCAGGTGGCGATACCAAAAGGTTTCCAGACCCGCCCCTTGTGCATCTAGCCACAATGCAATGGAGGGTGGTCATGCCTCTCTTCTTTCTATATGCACCATATAACTGGTCTTTCCAGACAGAGCACACACTGCAATTGTAGGAAAATAAAGGATAATTTGTCATGGACGTTTGAAACCAATAACCACCTTTTGGTTGTAAGCTGCACAACTGGCCCATGCTTCAGTGCATATCCAGTATTGTAAATTTTGCTTCATTTTAATTGATCTAAATAACATATTGACTTTGTTAGGGCATGACGTGATGCAATGTGATGCAACGTTACATTTGGCTAACTCTCAGTACTCCTATGCCAATATCAGTTTTCTCTATAACTGCCTCACAAGGGCTGATGTCACTTAGTAGACTTTTCCTTCTACATCAGTGCACGTTGTGAACTTTTTAGGACACTCATATAAACAAATCTTAACTCGTTCCAAACAGCCAGCTAGATTCTTCAGTCTTCACACAAGCAAAACATCCTTTGAAGTCAGTTGGATTTTTGCTTGAGTAAGGACTAACTCAAAACTGATGAAGTCAGCCGAGATATAGCCCACCAATACTGATGGAAAATTTGTACATGTGTACTGGTCCCCTTGATCAATGCTGCTATACCACACCCTGTAATACCAATCACCTGGCTTCATTCATCTCCATGCTCACAGTCAGTTTAATTCAGAAAAAAAGATTTCCCACCTCACCTTTAAGGTCAATTGTACGCCCCCCTAAAGTAGTTCTGAAACTCATGGCTTTCAGCTCTCCTGCTTTAGTACAATGACAGGGCAGGATGGCATGTTTCAGTGAGGCTATTTCTTGGTCATTATATTTAGAAGTCTATCTAATAAGCCTACCTCTGCTGCCGTCTTTTGTGACTCTGTTTCCCAGTTGTGTCATAACACTGGCTGGCATGGAAGGTTTGGATCATGGCCCGCTTCCTTCCTGGCGCTCCTTTCCCCTTCTAGAGAAGTCTGCATGGGTAGCCTGGAACAGACCTTGAAATCTGATGAGAGGCAGGGCTTCAGTTGTGGCTAGCCCTATGCATGGACCAAAAGAGAGAGGATCCTAGAGCCTTTCTGCCCAATCCGTGCTGAGCACAGCCCCTAGCTAATCCTGTGTGTTGTCAATATCTTAGCATTTCTATAGCACTATACCTGGTTATTAGTTTCTTGGCAACTATCAGCAACTTTACTGGAAGAACTTCAGACCCATCCCAGAAATCACAGCTTCGGTTCCAACTGGTGTCAAGAGGAAAGTAGTTTATCAGCATCTGGGTTAACATGAGTTTAAACTCACTTGATGGATGGACTAGATAGAAGGATTTGTTATTTTATGAAGACAAGGTGGGCCAGCCTGAGAACAATTACCATTTTTTACTCAGTCTATCTGGGTTGCTGTATCTCTGATATGTGCTCCTAAATTCTGTTAGTTCAATGTGCTCTTCCCACATGTTATAGACCATCCTTAATAATGCACAAAGGCATTGCCTTGGCACTTATTCGTTTCCCCAAACATCTCAGTGAAATAAACATTTCTCCTTTGGCTCCCGGTAGTGCTCAAAGCAAGTCACAGCTTTTTTCAGCTCAGTTCCCGACAAAGCAGAAAGCCTTTCTTTGCACTTAGAGCTCCTCAATGTTATTAAAAAGGTACATAGGCAAAATGCAGATTAGATACGTAGCTACTGTGGCAACATTGCCAGCCCTTCTCAAATCTTTCCCCTTCTTACTAGAGAGTTGTGCTATTTCTCTGGTTTACATTGGGGTAAATAAGAACAACAACTAGCCAGCAGGGATCTGTTTGCGTAGAGTACACTGCAGGATTGAGGCCTTAGGGCACGTCTGCATTGCAATAAAAGACCCACAGCTGGCCTGGATCAGCTGAGCTATAAAATTGCAGTGTAGATGGTCAGGCTTGGGCTGGAGTCTGGACTCTGAGAGCCCACGAGGGGGGAAGGTATCAGACCCCCCCCCCCCAGCTCCAGACTGAGCTTGACTTCTATTTTTAGCCCTGCAGCCCAAATCTGAGCCAGCTGACGCGAGCTCTGAGACTCAGTGCCATAGGTTTATTATTGCAGCGTAGACATACTCTTAGGCCAGGTCCACACTATATCTACATTGCTGTAGGATGTGAAAAAAATCCACACCCTTGAGTGACAGCTGAATTGACCTAACCCCCATGTAGACAGTGCTAGGTCAATGGGAGAATTCTCCCATTGACCTAGCTACTGCTTCTCGGGGAGGCGGAGTACCTCCACCAACAGAAGAAGTCTTCCTTCAGCACTGGTAGTATCTTCACGGACACGCTACAGGGGTTTAGCTGCAACAGTGCAGTTCTGCAGCTGCAGCATTTTACATGTAGACCTGCCTTTGACAGATACTCAGTTGTCACTGAAAAATAATCTGAATTTCTCATCTCTTGCTAGCAGAAAGATACCTTGGAGCTGCAGAGCAGAAAAAGAAAGTCTCCAGCTACAAAAGCAGATATAGAGCGCATTCTTTGGGGAAAGTTCAGAGACAGTACAAGACTGGGTCCTACTGATTTCAGTGCAATGTCCCTCCTTAGCATGGGAATAAAATGATCCTTCAGAAACCACCAAAGGACCAGACAAAAGCAACTGATTTGTTTTAGCTATTATAGACACAGGGCAAGATTGTCAACAGCAGGCTGCGTGGGCCTAAATCTACTCCCATTGATTCTATTCCCATAATCAATGGTAAGATTAATTAATTTCAACACTGAGTATGTTAGAAAATCCCTCCCACAGCCTCCTGGTCCATTAGTAATCTATTACCATAACTGTCACACATTTCCAGCATTCTCCTCCCATTTGCCCTATATTAGTGCCTTCATGACTGCTCTCTAGGGCAGTGCTTCTCCACCAGGGCTACAAGTATTCTTGGGGGTAATGCAGAGGTCTCGAAGGAGGTAGTCAACTCATCTAGATCAGTGTTTCTCAAACTGGAGGTTGTGACTCCCAGGGAGGTTGCAGAACATGTTTAGAGGGATCACAAGTGCTGGTGTTAGGGCATGACAAACAGGGCAATTGCCCGGGACCCCACACCACAGGGGGCCCCGTGTATCTAGCTTATATGCTTCAGCCCTGCCACCTGGGACCCCAGCTTCAGACAAGGCTCACAAGTGAAAAAAGGGATCAAGTCTCATACTGAAATGTAAGTACAATATTTACATTGCAATTGATTTATTTTATAATTAAAAGGTAAACATGAGAAAGTAAGCAATTTTTCAGTAATAGTGTGCTGTGACACTTCTTTATTTTAATTTTTTATTTTGTAAGCAAGTAGTTTTAAGTGAGGTGAAACTTGGGGCACACAAGACAAATCAAACTCCTGAAAGGGGTATAGTAATCTGGAAAGATTGGGAGCCCCTAATGTAGTGTGTCACCCATGCTTTCTCCCTCTTGTTTCTGAACAGAAGTAAATAACGTTTAGAGAGCAAAGCAAAGAACCCCAGACCTTCACTCACACACACCACTCACCCTTTACCCATCACATTTCGTCTATGGGGGAAAGTTCTACCAGTTATTCTGGTACAACGCCCCTCGTCCCCAGTTTGGGCACTCTTATTCCAATATGAGCCACTTCTTTTGGTTAACTTAAACCCTTTCCAAGCAAAGTTAAACTAAAAAAAGCCCCTCTTATACCAGAACAAAAATGTCTACACAGGTGGTGATATTAGTTTAGGTCTATCTGTTTAAATTCATATCTTAGGTTATACTGGGGGCGGGGGAGGGGACTTCCTAGTGTAGACAAGGCCCAGCTGACACTATGGCTACACTAGAGAGCTTACAGTGGTGCAGCTGCACTGCTGTAGCGCTGCTAGTGCAGATGCTCTAAGCCAACAGGAGAGAACTGTCCTGTTGATTTAATTAATCCACCCCCAACGAGTGGCTGTAGCCCCATGTTGGTGGGAGAAGCTCCCCTGCCGACATATCACTGTTCACACCAGCGCTTAGGTCGGTGTAACTTATGTCCCTCAGAGGGTTGGCTTATTCACACTCCTAAGGAACATAAGTTATATCAGCCTAAGCTGTAACGTAGCTGAATGTGAGGAACTCAAATGAAGTCTAGGCTGCTGTAACTTGTGCTCAGGGGCCAAGAGAGAGGAGTGTAGCAAGAAAAGCAATTTACAGAATGCTGTCAGAGTCTCATTTAAGATAGCCCACCCCTTCTTTTAACCTATACCTTCTCCCATCTCTCAGTGCATAACTCACCTCATAAATCAGTCTAAGAAGAGTCTGAGCACAAGCAGTCTAACACATCACCTCTGAATTTGCACCAGTGGCTCAGCAGATGCTTACATTTGGATACCCAAATATTCAGGGATACTCCCAGGAATACTGGTTACCAGTGGACTGGCTGGAAAACATTTTGCAAACTTTTGCAATTTTTTGTACATTTTTCAATATTTTAAAGGTTTCATCTAGCTCTAGGGATGATTGACAAAAGGGAGGATAATCTGAAAGACAAATGTTCATATTTTTCCTGCTTATTTGTTTTTCAAATTTTATGAAGGCTCAAAAGATTCCCACCAGCTGTAGTTACCAGGCAATACATTCGTAATTTAAAGCATTAACTCAGAGAAGAAGGATGGTCCAGTGGATAGAGCACTAGCCTACAATCCAAGTTCACATTTCTACTCTGCCATAGACTTCCTCTGTGACTTTGGGCAAGTCATAATCTGTCCATGCCTCAGTAGCCCATCTGTAAAATGGGACTAATAGCATTTACCTTAACCTACCTCATGGGAATGTTGCAAGGATAAATACATTAAGGTTCTGAGATGCTCAGATATGGTAATGGGGACTATATAATATAAATACACACACACAAACTTCTTAACTAGGGGTCAAACTCCCGAGGTTTTCACTGACAGTTCACCTAGGTAAGGACAAGTACAGTCAATGGGAGTTTTGCATGAGTAATAACCAATTCAAAATTGAGTTGTTGACCCAGGATTTTGGTCCTAGGCTTCTTAACAGTTGTGTCTATCCTTCACTAGATATGTAGAGACACAGGAAGAGGGAAATGTTGGTATTCAGATAGAAAACTAGCTGAAAAGTTGTCATACATAGAAGCTTATCAAGCAGGAATATAAAGGAGCCAAGATGTTCTAAATTAGAAACAAACCCATGAGCTCAGAGAAAGGAAATCAAACTGTGGGATTCATTTCTCTGATGGCTTTGTTTCTTGTTTCTCTGCTTCCAGCCACAGCAATTAATTTGGGTCAGATGGTTTCTCTCAAACTTTACTATCTGTCTCCCCATGAGTGTTAATAAGTTACATGGATGGTTAAAGATGTTCTAATCCTGAGATGCTTTTACATAGTTATTATATCCCTCTCTGGCAAAGCACAGTGGACTTCATCATCTGCAGAGATTGCTTAAAATCAGAGACTTGGAACCTCTCGGGGTTTCTTCCCAGCATCTTCTAACCCATTGTATTGTTCAGGATGAGAAAGCCTGTTTTATGGGACTTCACCAAGGAAAATCTTATTCAAGGAAGACATTTTGAAAATTGTGGAGATTGTTTAAAAGCCAAGAAAAATCCTTATGCTTTCCCATGACATGTCCAGCATCTACACCAGGTGGGTAATAAATGATCTGTGCTAACCAATAATCTCTTTATCATCTGGACAGTTAATTGCATTCCTAAATATCCCAAGTATAATCACTTTATAAAGCTGAGTGCAGAAACATTACTGAATTAAAATTTATTCTTCTCCAGCATAAAGGCCCAGTAAGCTTCAGCATTCCCACATTGCTGGTAACAGGTGAACAGTAAATCACTTCCAGATATGTTAGGGCTCTTTGATTAAGAAGCTGAAAGTTGTTAAACACATTGGTTAAATCCTGTGTGAGGCAGAGAAGGATATTAGAGAAGCTGGTGTTCTTTTGCATACCAATCGATGCCTAGATGCTTTTACAGATGGCCCCAGCAGCATGCAGTACATAAAAGCATGCTTTTGGAAAAGCAATGATTATTCATTTTATGAAGAGTGGATAAAACATCAAGAGCATCTGACTTAGAAGCCAAAAAGCAGGTTTACATGACAGACCTAGATCAGTATAACGCCTGTCACTCAGGGGTATGAAAAATCCACACTCCAGAGAGACCTAGTTATACCCCCTAACCTCTGTACTATGTTGACAGGACAGCTTGTCCTGTCGATGTAGCTACTGCCTCTAGGGGAGGTGGTTTAACTGAGCCGATGCAGCGTTTTAAGTGTAGACCTGCCCTCAGTCCCATTTTCAAAAAGATGTCAAAGGGAGTTAAGGCACCTAAATACGTTTGAGTATTTGAGCCTTATGGCCTAGATCCACAAAGAGGACATAGTCTCAATGTTGCAATGCCTGCCACCTAATGGAATCTTCATCCCCAAGTTAGGCACCCAGATTCCTGGACAGTGTATGGGATCCACAAAAGCTAGCTCACTGAGTGGGAGCCGTGAAGCTTGCCAGTAGGAAATGCAGAGAAAAGAAGTGCTTTCTTTGACGGCCTAAGCTCTGTCCCTCAGAGAGTTAGGCACCAATGGCCAGGTCATTCCAATACCAAATGCTCTCCCCACCAAGAAGGATTGCATTCCCTTTTTCTCCCCCTATAAGGGTTATAGCAGTCTGTGTGTGTAATTAGGGTAATTCTCAAACAGGTGAAATCCACTCCTGTGGAAAGGCCCATTCACCACTTCAGTCCCACTTAAATGAGGTTAAAGGTTGCTGGCCTTCTGAATTGGGGTAAATTCCACCCTCATGTTATTTTGGCCATCCTCTGTACTGAACTCTAGGGCAAATTTGGTATCTCTCAGTCTCTTTCTGCTTTGATTTGCCTTAAGTCTCCACAGTGGTTTTCTGCTTTATTAAATGCTGTTATTTTCCCCTATTTCTTGCTTATTTTTCTCTCATCATTAATTTTAATTAACACCAGAATTTCTCAACAGCATGTCATCTCCCTCATTTTCATTATAGGTGTTAATTGAAGAATTGTACAAAAGGTGAAGAAGAAACTGAAGTAAACATCAGAAGAAGCAGAACTCTGCTGGGTGTTCAAGAGAACAGGTTGTTGCACCTTTTTATCAAAGAGTTTATTAAAGTTTTACAAAAATTAATGCTGAAATGTAGAAAGTCTGTTTTGGATAGGCTATGCCATTTTTCAGGGATAGGTTTTATGCCTTTAGGGCCAGATGTTCAGAAGACCTAAGGGCCATATTTTCTAATTGTTCAGCATGTACAGCTAGCTTCAGATTTTAACTTTGGCTGTTATTCTTTTGAGAATCTGGCCATAAGTGTCACAGCTTGGAATATCATTCCCCAAAGCCCAATCCTTGAATTTCTTAATTTACTATAGCTTTTAGCTGTTGGACCTCCGACTTACCATGGTACATGGGATAAAAATTCTGTGATGCACAATATAGACAGCACGACTTAACACTGGATTTGTTTGGCCTTTTGTCACATCATATGGTATCAGACACAGGCATACATGTCACTTGGCTCTGGCTCTGCTCTCACTCACAGGTTTTGCTCCTGGGTAACTCCACTGATTTCAGTGATGCTAGTCCTCATTTACACTGGTGTAAGCAGAGGCTTGGGCCCTGGGAATCAGACCAAATATTAACTAAGAATTCTTACCTACACACTGAAAGCATCTAGTGGTCACACTTTTCCAGTGACCATACAGACTTCACAGCAGCATTCAACCCAACGTGGACAGGACTGTGCCCAGGACTGGATAGAAGCACCTGGTGGGAAGGGGAGGGCAAGAAGGATCTTAATGAGTCTCCATCACTTGCTCTTCTGCTTAGGGGCTAGGCACAATCAGTGTCTTGGTACACATGAAAAACCAGGGTCCCAGAGTGTGGGGTCCAGCTCGAGCCCAAATGTCTACACAGCAGTTTTGCAGCCCAGAACCCCGCAAACCCAAGTCAGCTGCCCCCAGCCAGCCATGGGCTTTTTATCCTCATGTAAATGCCTCTTGACTGAGCATCCCCCACGATGCCTGTTGGGGCTCCACATTTGGGTGACACGTCTCTGCCCCACCCTCAATGCATGGGCTGTGCCTGGAATGGCACAATATAGTCTTGTCATTGATGAGACACAAGGACTAGAAATGGAGCTGGCAGAACATACACCCTCTAAACTGACCACGTCCACCCACTAGTAAAGCTATGTTGCATAAGAAATTGGCCCGCACACTCCCCCTTTATTACCCAGTCAGGACCCTCCAGAAAAATAATTTTCCTTTAGCTGGATGAGTCTCCATCAAAGCCACCCTTTGGGAGAGATATTCTGTGGGCTCCTCCCACACTGATCTTAGCCATCTCCTGGCCTCAAATGAGAGCCCAGGTGAAAGATTCTGGGTCCCTCTGATGAAAATGAAGAATATTCATCACAGGACTGATAAGGCAATGCAGCTAACTGCACTTTCACCTACCAGCTTGCCTTAGGGGGATGCTCGTGGCTTGGTGCTAGAAGACAATTGCTTCCATTGCTGAAACATCACTTCTAAAAGTACCACATTTACTGTGGGACAACACGGTGAGGGGAGCAAGGGGACCACATGTTGCCCCTGGAATTAACATACAATCATTGGGCCTGATTCCACCATCCCTGCCCACAGTCAGGAAAACATTCATTGACTCAGTGATGGATGATTAGGCCCCTAACCAGAATGAGGCCTCAATAGCTAAAACCCACATTTAAAGCTTTGGCACATTTTGCATCACATTACACTGTACATTCACACAGTGATCTTTCCAAGAATCCTTTCTGCTTTTCAAGCTTGTTCATCTAATTTGCTATCTGCGTGTTACTTCACTTCCCATCTCTCCCCCCAAAATGTGTTAAAATTTCCATTTCCTAGGTTGAATCTCATTCTGTTAGTGCCGGTCCCTTTCACTGATTTCTCTAGGTGCAGCGTCTCATCAACATAGTCAGTCCTCTTTGGTGTTGTAACACCCTCTGGCTTGTAATTTATTGAATGTGCTTTTCAAATCACCTCCTAGGTATAATTCATGAAGATACATGATCATCAGTAACCCCCTGTAGGATCCAATATGACTCTGCACCTCAAAAAGGTGCACTGCCCTTTAAAATAGTCTGCGGCATGCAGTCCACCAGAAAGGCTTAGCAGTATTACAATATAAGCTTTTTTAAACTCATCTCTCAAACAGAACCTTGGAAGGAACTCTGTCAAATTCTTCACTAATATTTAGTTTTTCTAAAGAACTCCTTATCCACTTATTAGATCCTCCCATTATGTTATCTTGGTCCCTCATTATTGCTTAACTGGCTGTACCCCTTTTCTTCATTTTTCTTTTAAATTAAGGATAGATATAAAATATCAGTTCATTAACTCTTCCATTAGAGAGTTCTCATTTGTCAGTGGGCATGGAGTACTCTCAGCTTCTTTTTTAATGCTGATATAAATGCTTTTCTTATTACCCTTCTCTCTACTAACTATAACTTATCATGCATTTTGGCATCCCCTAGCTTTCTAGTTGGTTTATTCCTCCATTCTCCCCACCCCAAATAAAATAAAATCCAGCAGAACTTGCTCTGTGCTTTCAACCACAGGAGCACTCCCTTGTGAAATTGCAGCTTCCTCCCTCTTGCATTTTTTTCAAAAGGAACTGAAATTGGCTCTGCTTTAATTACTGTGCCAGCCAGCATCCTCCAGCCTTCTTCAAAACTCTTTACATTTCAATGCATCTTCCCACTGGACCTGGCCCACTAGTTTCTTTAATTCCCCAAAATTTGCTTTCTTAAAACATACCGCTCTTTGGATTATTCATCCCTAAATTGAATTTGTTTCATTTTATGTCAGTAACGAGAGCTTCAGTACCTCTCCATCCACCATCATTTCTTCCCTGTCAGTAGAAGTATCTTTTGGGGGGAAGGAGGGAGACAGGGAGCAAATTATCTGCTCATGCTTCATACTGATGCTGCCCTCCCTCAGTGCAGAGGGACCGTGGTCTCTTCTCAGCCCCAAATCCTGTTAGTCTTGTTCCTCTGAGTAGTCCCAAGACTTCAGTCCCAAGAGGTCATTATGACCACTTGAATGAAGTAGGATTTTGACTTGGGTGGGGGGGGGGAGGGCGTTTGTCACAAGCTCTGAAGAGGACAGACATTTCTAAGCCAAGTAATATAGGCATCTCTTTACAGCAAAAGATAAGTCAGATAGGGCCAGATCCTCAGCAGATATAAACTGATGTAGATCTATTGACTTCAATGCAATTGCATCAATTTATACCAGAAGTCACTAGACCTCTGTCGATTGGTCTTATTTTTATATCCAAAGATAGGAAGATTTAAAAAACAAAAAACCCTTTCTTTGGAAATCCCAAGTTAACAGATTTACCAGAATTTTAAAAGAAAATCGAGAGTGTAATTTAGAAGCAAAGATATAGCACAGGAAAAGCAAATGGCACAGATGACAAAATCATCACACCTTACTTGGTTCTGGCAAGCTGAATGAGAACTGAACACTTGCACATGTGGTTTACATGCATTAGTGAGAAAACAAAACACTTTGGGGAAATATTTCAGTTGATTATTCAAATTGGATTCTTTTTTTGTCTCAGCTTCATATTTCTTTTGCTACATAGGGGTGTGGGTGTGCGCACACATTAATACTTTTAATCCTGTGAAACTTGAAAAATAACGTTATAACAAATGATGGGTAATGTCCCTGACCATATGTGCTTACAAAACTGCAGGAGCGAGAGGAGGAAGACAAAGAGGACAGCATTTTTTCCTGTGTTTGCACAGCACCTAACACAACAGACCATAACTGGAGCTCCTAGTTGCTACTTCTGTACAAATAATAAATATATTTAAAAAAAGCCCTTCTAAACCAGCTAGTTGGGGTTTATTGCAAGAGATGCAGCAGCCACCACATTAACACGCAAATACTCTCATCACATTATCGGACAGCACTGCTTTAAAAAAAGAAGGAAATAAATACATTTTCTCCTTGATGCGTGTGTATTACTCTTCCCATCAACAGTAGTGGAAACTAATGTGTGTGAACTTGTCACCCACCCAGATTCTTCATATAAGAGTCAGCCTGTAGAGAAGTGCCAGTCCCTTCTCCTCCTCTGAGTCAGAGGGGGGCCACCCTGCCTCATTCGCTCACTGTGTATTGATGGGGGAATTGGCCACTAAGCCGAGTAGCAGCCTATCATTCCCAGCCCTCAGGCAGGGCAGGGCAGAGGAGCAGTCTAAAGCCCAGGGCAGGTGTCTAGGCACCTCTGCAGTCCGAAGCTCAGGTAGGGGGTTGCTGTTTGCCCTTCCCAGGCTCCTAGACATCTCCTCCCGTCAACCCATCCTGGGCTCCTTTGGGCTGCTCCCTGCTCTTTCCTGAGCAGCCACTCCCACACCTCACACGCAGGCCTCTGCCTGCCTTGCACACAATTCATAACCTTCCACTCTCCTCTCCAGCCAGCCCTCCACTGGTGGGCTTCCTTCTTAAGTCAAAGACCCAGCACAGGTGTAGCAGACAGGGCTGACTGTCCCAAGACTTTTTGGCCCATAATGGGGCAGGCCCTCCCCTTTGCATGCTGTCAATTATGTATCAGATAGTACCGGTGTCCTGGAGTCCCCCCTGCCCATTGGTGTGGTTTTACCATCACATTTTCTTGTTTGTAAGAGTTTTTCCTCACCCCTGTTGCTGTGTGGAAGACTCACACCATGAGCTATATTTTATACCCAAAATACGGACAAGAAAAAGAAACTTTTAATTTCACTTAACATCATGGTTAAGCTGGTTGCGAAAATAACTCCTCTGCCACGTTCTGGATTCCTGTACTGTAAGCCCCAGCATAATTTAGTGTGACAAATATTTTGAAAATACCTTAGTGCGCATGCACGCGCACGCGCACACGTCACTTTGGCCAGGGCAAGATTTTCTTGGAAAACCTATTTCGACACTACTTCTATCATTGCCCTTACTGCACTGTGTGAGCACCTCACCATTTAAAATTCATTTATCCTCAAAACACACCCCTGGGACAGGGAAGGCTTTATGTCTGTTTCACAGACAGGGAACTGAAGTCCAGAGAGACTGGAGGCCTCAATTTGAAATCAATAGACATCTAATCCACTTCAGTGATTTAAAAATCCTACTGGGATGTCTATCTGTATCTTTAGGCACCAAAATACCATTGAAAAAAATCTGGCCTTCAGTCACATGCCCAAATTCACAAAGGAAGAATGTGATAGGATATGGTCTTGAACCTAGGTCACCCAAGAGCCAAACTAGCCCCCAAACCACTGAAACATCCATCCTAATGTTAGTATTTATCCTTTCTGTGGGCTATTAGATGACCTTGTCACTCATCATATGGCCCACAGCTGTGTCATCTGCAGTATCAAGTTAGGGCATCAAGAAGATTCTGCTTGGCTTTGCCCAATTCAGCTCAGACATGCAGGTGGCCATGGCCAAGCACACAGGAGAGGAGTGTGACCACTTCCATGCTGGGTGAGCTTGACCTCCGTGACAGGAAAAAGGAGCAAATGTCCACAGGAATAGGGAGCTTTCTGCTCAGTCCGAAGAAAGCACTCACTTTTTGGTTGGGTGGGTCCAGACATTCCTTCCCTTCTGGCATCTGAAAAAGATCACATTGTGGCCAGGAGACCTGGAGTTGTGCATAGGAGGCAACCACTTGGTGGAGGAATGGTGGAGGACAAAGATAGCTTTGAAAATCCTAGCCTTACCTCAAGAGTATAGCACAGATGCCATTTCCGGCCAAAGGGGGAAAAATCCTCTTCATTATCCAAAAGAAGAGTTTATAACATTTCTCCTCTTTCTCCGGACCACATCTCAGTGCAAAAAGCTCCTATAAATTTCATTGTGGCATGGCTAAGCACTTGGGGGGCAGGGGAAGGAGGGAGGAGAGAAATGACACCATTAAACAACTCCTCAGCAGCTTTTTGCCATTTGCCTGATCAAACATGGCAGCATTCTATCCAGGGACTTTTTTGATATACTGTACATACCGAGATCATTAATATTTTATATTTCTCAATTCCTGCAGACCAGCATAAATAGGAATCAGCTTTTTAATTAACACTTTTTTATTTGTTGAATCAACATGGTAAGCAGCAGGAAGTAAAATGCCTGCTGCTTCTCCAATGTGTCCAGAGGGGCTAGAGAATGCCTAGGAAGGACTGATCATGGATAGGACCATAGGAGCAAATGCATTTTGTATCTACTCTTCTGGTACCAGAGCAAAAGGTATAAGGCATAAAGGTATAAAACAGTACATAAACTAGTCTGAAGCTGTATTTTACCAATGAAAAATTGCATGCAGTATGTCTTGTAAGACACAAATGAATAGATGATTGAAAATTCTCCGACACACTTCATAGGCTTTCTGCTGTTCTCAGAATGTTAGGTAATAAACCTTATTGGATTTAATATTTTGTGGAAAATGACACAATAATTCTCTCTTTAATGGGTAATCATTTAGGAAAATGCTATACAAGTTTTATTATATTGAAAGAAAAAAATATTTAAATTGAATCTTAATACTCCTTTACTTATATTACTGATTTCCCAGTGTATTGGAGCTAGGGACTCTCAGAAAGATTTTGGTTCTAGTTGTGAATTTTGTATAAGCTTTTGAATATTCTGAAGCAGAACTTTTGGGGGGATAAAAACATTAGCTTAACCTCCTGGTACCAGCCTATGGCCTGATCCAGACCTACCTAAAAATCAGGTCAACCTAGCCATGTCACTCAAGGCTGTGAAAAATTTCAACAACCTGAGCACTATAAATAGGTGGACTTAACCCCCAATATAGACACACTTAGGCCAACGGAAGGATTCTTCTGTCAGCTTAGCTTCTGCCTCTCGAAGAGGTGGATTATCTGCATGGATGGAAAAAGTCCTTTCATTAATGTAGGAAGCATCTATACTACAATGGTACCATGGCACAACTGCAGCACTATGCTGCTATAGTGGCTGTAATGTAGACATATGTCTCCTTTCTTCTTAGATTCTCCTACAACCCCTTTCACCTCCCTTCTGCTTTCCTTCCTTTCAGTTTCTCTCAAACCTCTTTCCCCCTCCTCCTCTTTTCCTTTCGGCCAGAGAACTAGTTCTTCACAGAAGCTAAACATTCAATTTTCTTGCAGTCCTACCTTAGATGAGTATGTCTGGAGTCTAGTATTTCTAGGTGTTCATATTTTTCCCCACAGGCTTTTCATTAATACTTCAGGGAGCTATAAAATAATGTCAGCTGGATTGTTCCTGGATAGTAGAACTCTCAAAAGCAGACCAGATCTCATGTTCTCTGCCTCAGAAATGGCTCCCCTCAGGCAAAACAAACTAACCAAAAAAACCTCAAAAATATTAAAAATAAAATATCAGGAAACTCCAGTTTGTCCCATTATTTCTGGGACACACGCTCTTGAATCCAATGCCCATTACAGTAAATGGGAGACCTTCCACTGATGTCAGTGCATCAGGCCCTTAGCACAGATGTATCTCAGTCCTATGATGTGTTGAGCACCCTAAACTCCAGTTAAAGTTATTGAGAGTACACAGCACCTTTCGGGATAATGTCCTGATTCAGCAAAGCATTTAAGCATGCGCTTAATTCTAAGTATGTGCCTAAGTCCCTTTGGCCTCAATGGGACCTAACCATATGCTTAAGTGTTTGGCTGACTTGAGTTCTGGGTCCATAACCTAGAATTTGGCTTAATGATTTTGTGAAGTACAGCAAGGAGACAGATAGCCAAAACAGCCTCCAAACATTTTAATGCAGTTACACCGCTCTGCTCTCTTTCAAACAATAGAATTCTAAATGACTAATAATCTTCCTCTTCAGTGGCTCAGAGAATGAGTTTCCTTGTCACACACATCTCACAGTCTAAAAAAGCTTTGACAAAAAGAAAAACTAGAGTTTCTGATATAAATATACAGTAACTCTAATGGTGTTGAATGTGGTGTCAGTTTTATTTTAGTTTCAAAGGAAATTTAATCTGACTTCCCAAAGGATTTTTATCTTGTGTCATAACACAGTTTGCCTTGTGATGGATTTCCCATTTTTCTTTCTATCTTGAGTAACAACAAAATTGCTGCACAGGGAAGCAGCATTCAGTCACATGTCGCAGAATGCTAGTGCAAAGTGACAGGTGTCTTTGAGGGTCCCAGCTCAATCTCCAGAATCATATGTAATAAATTATTAAAATGTATCGCACAGTAGTCTACAGACTGATTTAGAATATAGGAAACACAGAAAGAAACAGGCAATAGAGAAAAATGGATAGGTGACACTTAAGGGCAGATCCTGAGCTTGGGTAAATCAATGGAACAATGTTGATTTTCATCAGCTGAGTATCTGGCCTATAATAAATATTCAGCTACACACAATATACTAAATGCAGGTGTCTTTTATATTGAATTTATGCCAAATAATGGCATGTAATGGAATACGTAACCTCCTTTGTGGGAAAAGAACCTTATTACACTCCATTTTAAGCCTTTATGTATCAAAGGACTAAAAGCCAGTTTCCTCTTTGATGCCATAATTTTCTTCAAGTGATTGGAGAATCCTTCCATTGCTATAGAGTATACTCATAAAGGACAAATATTATCTACAATAATTTGGATGACTGGATCTATTTAAGCAGCTCACAGATGATCTAGGACCTTGCAGATGGTAGCTTGATGGTCAGTGTAGATGGAGAGCACACACAGGATTTTTATATCTAGGGTTTTCCAGTGAGCTTCGTATTGCAAACAGACAAAGTTATTAATGGGTGACTAACCCTTTGATTACAGTACTGTAGTGTTCACCATAGTGAAAGGCAATCATAGGAACCTGAAGGTAACAGCACTGTGGAAATATCATCAGAACATCACTATGAAAGTACACAAATCCCAGTTTAGTGTGGCAATTGTGCCCTTCACCAATACACAGGTTTTATGTCAGCCTGGCACAAAGACTGTACACATTCCCAATCAAAGGTGATCACAGACTTAACTACAACATAAAATTTGCAGTATGGGCTGGAGCATGGGCTCTGAAACCTTTGGAGAGGGGTGAGTTTCCAAGCTCAAACTCCAGCCTGAGCCACAACTTCAAAGTGCTGCCTCCCCAGCTACATGCTACCTGTCTATTTTCTCTTCTTTTATAAATTCTTTAATAGTAATAATCCTTAGCTTTTATATTGCAATTTTCATCAGTAAATCTCAAAGCACTTTACAAAGCGGGTCATTACCATTAGTAGAACGGGGCCAAAATTTTCAACCAAACCTTTTTTTTTGATGAAATATGCAGCTTTGGTCACAGTGAAATATTTCACAGATTTGTGTCAATTTCACTGAGTTGTTTTGACTGAAAAACTCCCCCCTCCCTTTAAAAAAAAAAAAAATCTAAATGTTTCAATTTTTCGATTTGAAATGACTGTTTCTGCCTCCTTTAAATTCTTTAAAATTAATTTAAATTTTTTTTGAAAAGCTCAGAATCCAGACAAAGTGTTTCATTCTGTGTCTAATGAAACATTTCATTTCACCCAAAATGATTTTTTTTTAAATTTTTGATTCATCAAAACTTTTCATAAATGTTGTTTTCAGCTTGAACCACAATGACCATTTTTTGGAATTGTCAGAGAACTGGCAAACACATCGTTTGCCCGTTATACAGATAGGGAAACTGAGGCACAATGAGGCGAAGTGACTTGCCTACAGTCATACATCAGGCCAGTGGCAGGACCAGAAATAGAATCAAGGGTTCCAGTCCAGTGCTCTACCCATTCCACTGTCATCTTAAGGCTTGATGTAAAGCCAAGGAAGCCAATGGAGAGATTTTCTTCATTTCCTTCAATGATCAGGTTGTTAACGCTTTGGATTTTGCGTAAGAAGTTTCACCAGGAGCCTCTGACTAATCTAGCCCATGTCTCCTTCATTTGCAGTTTCTGTGAATTCTCCATCTTCCTCCTTTTCATGATGTGATTTGGCTATTTGGGGCTGCCCCAGAATGAATCGCCTGTATGAAGTTGCTTTGTGCGCAGCTAATCTCAGGCTAGATCAGTCCTCGTGTATAAGAAGGTCAGCCAGGAGGTGGGGTGAGCTGTGGCTTAACTCAAAAGCCTCGCAGCTGAACTGCGTTTGACACTAAACTCAGGCATTGGTTCGTGTTTAATCGTGTTGAAAGCCTGCCAAGCAGCCTGGTTACAGAATTAAACTCTCTGCAATATAACTAATGCCAAGAGGGGAGAGAGAGGAAGATGGAGAGAACGTGGGCTGAAAGGCTGCACAGCATTTTGGAACAAGACTTTGAAGCAATCCCCCCAGCATGGGTCGTCAGACTCGAGCTAGCAGGGCTCAGACTACTGCTTTGAAAATAGCTGTACAGACAGTGCTCTGAGCTGGAGAGTGGGCTCTGCAACCGTTGGAGTGGGGTAGCTTTCAGAGCTCCGACTCCCGTCTCAGTTGCAACTTCAAAGAGCTACCTTCACAGCTATTTTAGAGCACTAGCGTGAGCCCTGCTATCTCACGTCTGGCGATCCAGTCTGGGACATTCACTGCTTGCTCCAAAACGCCATGTAGACATATCCCGAGGTTACATCGACATTGCGGTTGAAGGTGGGATGGCCACATGTGCAGACCCAGCCACACTCGTTTTAATCTAGTTAATGCGAGTACTAAAAGCAGTGAAGCCACAGTGGCGCAGACTTCAATGGTGGTGGTACAAGCCTTGTCCCCACTCCCGCTCGGGATCTCGGGTACTTTCCCTGGTGGTTGGCCCACACCGAAGTCTGTGCTGCTATAGCTTCACTGCTGTTGGTATTCACAGTAACAAGATCAGAGTCTGCTGGGTATGTCTACATGTACTGCCATCCCGCCTCCGACTACCCAAAGTGTGTCTATCCATGTCTATACACCTGCTGCCCTGCTCACCCTTTTTATTCAGTCTGGCTCTCATCCTGCTTCTTGTGCTATCTCAAGCCAGATCGTCCTGAGTTCTTGACTCCCCCAGCCTGACCTTGTGGAAAGGTTCACCAGGAGCCTTTGCTGCCAAACCTGCCCACATTGTAGAAAAAGGTCACAGTTGCCATGCTCAGGGAATGCAATGACTGGTCCCTCTGTGCACCCCAGGGACATCACCCCGCCTCCTTTCACACCAGCCTCCCATTATAGAAAACCCTTACAGGATTTAACTGGGAGGAAACCAGTAAGGCTTTTAAAGAGGAATGATGACAACAATACCCAGCTCTTGGGCAAGACTTCTCACTCCTAGCTCTCAAAGCTCGTAAGAGTTGAGGGCAAATATCATTATTCCCATTTTACAGATGGGCACTGTAGGCACAGAGAGGGGAGCTTGCCCAACAGGTCAGAGGCAGAGCTGGCAATAGGATTCTATAGCAATTACTTGAACAGGGAATGCCAGCCTCTGTGCAGATTCTTAAACCTTGCTATAGCAAGAGTAGTTTATTCTCCACTCTTCTAATTCTATAGGAAGGTTCAAGACAAGCTCAGCAGTGTTATTTTCTTTTATATTGTCTTTTCCATAAGGCATTTTGTCTCCCTTACACTGTCTGCCTCTAGGAGCAACTTTATGATGGTGCAACTGTGGCTACACACTGGACCTTAACTTTCCTAGTACACCCTTGGTGATATACACACACGCACAATCCTTGCTTCTTAGATTCTTTAAGGTGAACATGATATTGTATATCTCTACCATTATGATGTAGTAAAACAGCCAGCATTAGGTCTGATCCCAAATCACTTCCTTGTATAACAGGCCCGCATAGGACAAGTGTGTCTGTCTCCCTCTTGTGGCTGGATCCCATACAGTCATTTATGAGTCCTACTGCCTTTGTTTCAGGCCCAGAAACTCATGCTTTTCATTCTCAAGTCCCAGGGTAGAATCTACAAAGACAAACCAGTCACGGGTGGTGTTACAGATGATCTAACTTCCTTTAAAGTCAATGGAAAGTGTTGGCTCAGAGATATAAACAGATGGATACACCTTTAGATGAATGTACCATGGACCCTGAATTGCCATCACACCTCTCACAATCACATGTTCACCATCGCTTACTGGAGTGTTGCCTCAATTGTGCTATAGAAAACAATACATTACAGGAGAGGCTTAGTGGTTTAAAGCAATTTTAACAAGCTTTATGCTTCCAGTATCACATTTAGATTTGGCTTCCAACAGAAAGGAGTTTTGGTGGATTCTTTACTAGCATTTTCCCAAAACACAAAAATTAGCACAATTGCCTCAATTCCTGAAATCAGAGTGTTGATTGGAGTGGGGTGGAAAAGATGGCTGGGAGCATTTTCTGCTTATGTGGAGAGAAAGGGGGGGGGGGGAGTGGAAGGAAGGTGGATAAAGCAAACAGAGCATCATCTTCACTCTAACCTTCATTCACGTTTCCTTTGAGGCTTGGTACTGCCTCCTGCTTTCTGTCAGCTAAATACGCTTCCTGCCTCCAGAAGCCTTCCTAAACACACTTTTTCTATAGAGCTGTTCTAAGCTGGTCCCAAGGCTATCTCCACTCCTCATTTCATGGGAACAGCTGAGCTGAATAATGCTATGGTGACCAAATTGTGGTCATTGCACCCCTACAGGGGATCTGGAGCCCTTGAGAAGATCTGGACAGAACCATCTAAAGTACTTATGTGGCTTTCACCACCATAGTACTTGAGCACCTCACAATCTTTTAATGTATTTACCCTCCCAACACCCGTGTGAGGCAAGGCAGTGCTATTATCCCCATTGCACAGATGGGGAACTGAGGCAGAAAGAGACTAAGGGCCAGTTTTTCAAAGGTATTTAGGCACCAAAAGCAGCAGGTGGCTGCCTGGTGGGATTTCCAGGAGTACCTAGGCTGCTAAATCCCATTTAAATCAAGGGGCAGTAGCTGCCTAGGCACTTCTGAAAAATCTCAGTAAGGCACCATCTACATAGGTGGACTGGTAGAAACAGCAGAACACAAAAGTGCTCTTACTCTAAAGCTGTACTTTACTTAGGCTCAGCAGTTACACACATCCACAACAGGTTAGTAAAATACTCCAACCCTCAATAATTGCTGAAGTCTGAGATTGCTTTCGGGTGGAAACTTCGACGGCTTTCCAATTGGCCTGAACTTCCAGCTGCCATTGGAAGATCCCAAAGCTGTGTCCAGGAAGAGATCCCAAAGAGTTCAAGCCTCTCTCACATTTATCCTTGTTAGCAGACAACAACATGTCACGAAAGAGGGGAAAATATGTTTCAAAAGCTAGACCTAAGGTCACCAATTAACTAGATGTGTTCCTTCAGAATCTGCATATCTTGAGGCCCAGACAAACATCTCCCAGAAGGCATGCATAAATAATTTTATTGGTCTTTCCCTGAATCACAGATCCCAGCACATTCACCAGAGCAGCAGGGAGGGGTGCAGGGTCAGGCAAAGGTTGAGCAAGCAGGGGTTCTCAAACTTTTCTTTGCTGCGACCGCCTTTGAAAATATTTCAGGCTCTGCTGACCCCTCCCCAAAAGGGATGACCATGCCATGCCACCCCGACCGGCATTCACGGGGGCTGACAGCTCGTGACTCCCCCCATAATAACCTCATGACCCTCAGTTTGAGAAGCACGGAAGAGACTTCCCTCCTCTCCTGGCGTAGTCATGTCAAGGTGGCACAGGCCTGTCAGAGAGGCCTTCTGATTTTGTTAGCAACAAATAGGATAACCATTACCACATTATCACCTGGTCCCTGGCCCTTTTACTGATTTATCAAAATCTCCCTGTACAAGCCTTCATCTCTAAGTGACATGGGGCCAGATTATCAGAAGCACCCAGAGCTCATCAGTTGCCATTGTGACACTGGTCATCAGGTTTTCAAAGGTCTTCAGCACGCAAACATTTGGGGCCCTTTTTGGTCCGACTCTGCTTTGTTCCATGCCACCTACATTTACAAATACTAGGCAAGAAGAATTTAGTTGTTCCTTCTCGCTCTTTACTCCTCTGCCTATCTTTCCAGTCTTCATACATTTCTGAGACTCCACCGATCCATTCTCCAGCTCCCATGCTGGGCTGCCTCAGCACCAAAGAAGGAAGCACCTCTTTTCAGGGAAGGATGGGGGTGCTGGTTTGAGTGATTTTAATCCCCCCACCATTTTCCCTTTTTATCAGCAAGAGGCTGGAATATCGCAGAATAAATAGGTTGCAGCTGTGTTGGGGGGAGGGGGGGAGAAGAAAAGAGTCACGCCTCAGCAATTTATGGACAGTTTCCCATTAATAAGAGATAATAGAGTGCAGTTCAGTAGGTCTGCAATTGTAACACTCGCTCTTAAGAATGGGTAAGGGAATCTGACAATAGTTCACTCCTCTCTCAGAAATAGCATTAATGTGGCTTTGTGTAGCCTATTGGTTTACTGTGCAGCACGTTAGAAAATGCAGGTGTATAAAGCTATTGGAATGACCCAGTCAGCAGTAATTTGTTTAACAACTGGCAATGAGGTACAATGCCAGAGTTAATGAAAGCGGGGGCTGTTTTACCCAAATTCCCACGCATCCACACTCCTCACGTTAATGCCTGTCTTAGGGATTCCTGCCTAGGATTACTGGAGATGGCATGGTGACAAGGGCACTACCTGATCTCTGGTGAGCAAGGGATTGATTTCAACTCCCCTTGTACAGGAGTCTGGAGAAGTGCTGAAAGAGTAGAGCTAGGGGAGGCAAGACTGGGCTCCACAGCCAGGCTCATAGGATGGGGTTGGATCCCCAACTGGAGGGATTTTCTGTTTACTTTTTAACGGTGGCAACTTATTTGACTTTCTCAGCCTAAATACTAACTGTTGAGGGGAAGATCTTGCAGATGACAGTTCTTCATTGCACTACAGAACAGGTAGGCTTCTAACATCCTGATATTACAAGGGACCATCCCCTGAAGTGATGCAGCACACCTTGACATCATAGAAGTTACCATAGCAGATCAGACCAGTGGTTCATCAGGTCCTGTATCCTGTCTTTAATAAATGCCAGTGCCAGATACTTCAGAAGATGGTGCAAGAAGGTGGGAAATTATGGAACAACAAGCTCTCAGGAGAGCATTCTTCCTGACCTGTTTCTTCCCTCTGTCTTTTCCACACCCTACTGTAACTGTGGATTCTCACTGTTCTCATGATACGTCTAATCTTTTTCCAGATCCTTCTAACCTGTGATATGTTGTTCCCATGAATTCCACAGGTTAATTATGTATTTTATACACAGTATTTCCTCCCATTAGTTTTCAATTTGTTGTTTTCATTGGCTTTTCATTGTTACTGTATTATAAGAAAGGACAAATAGGAGTGCCTGATATATACATTTCCTCTATAGTTCATTTTTATGTACTTCATGCCCTCCCTCTCCACCACTACATCTGTTTAAATTGTACAATCCCCGTATTTTCAAGTCTCTAATTATATGAAAGTCTTTCAATTGCCTCTAAGCATGTTAACTGCATGTCTCTGGATCCCTTCTAATTTTCCTATACCTTTTTCAGCTAGACTGATAAGAGCTGCACACAGTGTTACAGGTGAGAATATACTATCAATTATTTTATAATAGTCTCAGCATTAAATCCCATTTTTAAGTGTATTAACAATGTTTGCTATCTTGGCTGCTACTGCATATTAAGAATAGCTTCTCTCCCCCTCCCTCCCCCCAAGCTGTCCACATTAACATCATGAAAATGTTAGAAACAGGGTTTTCTTTAGTTCAGTAAAGCAATAAGGCACTTGCTTAGTGATGAAATTCCAACACAAAGTGGCAAGTCTTTTTTTTTTTTTTTTTTTTTAATTCCTTGGCTAATTGCATTAGCAGATATCGAATCATCCATTACTTGTTTATGATCTGTAAGAAAAAAAGGTCCCCCAGCCAGCAAGTTCAGATGTGGACCCAAACTTCTCCAAGGACTGAGGGTATTTCTATTGGAGAGTGGGAGAAGGGTGTTGATTTGGCTCATTATAGAAACGGCCGTGAAGATCAGTTTCATATCTCAGATGTTTGGATGTTCATATCCCTGGGATTTGGTTTAGGCTCATATCCACTGCTACACAGGTTTCTTTCTAGTTTTAAGAAAGAAAGGTCCAACCTCTGGGAGCATGCAGTGTCCAAGAGAAACAACGGAACACACTTAGACAGCTGGTAAAGAGCTCGTGCAATAGGATTCTTCAAACAGAGATGCATGTGCTGTATAGCTCCCAACAAGGACAGCAAGCTTAGGAGCTCAACCTGCAACAGGATTGACCCTGAGAGCAAAGAGCCCCAAAATACATGAAAAATAAAGGGGGGGGGGGGAGGAGGGGGAGTGCTGGAAGGTCAGAGGAGTTTGAAAATGAAATTGAGTACAGCCCTCTAGAAAAGGCACCATCACCCCAAGCACCCCCCTTGCAGCTAAGTGTGGCTCTGCTGTGGCCTGCCTCAGTTTTCTTCTCTCCCCCAATGAGGTCATTTAAAACAGCATGGTCAAGGAGAAGCCAAATACTATTTTACAGCAGTACAGCTCCTTTAATAAAGCCTTCTATGAGAAGTGTTTGTGCACTGTTATAAAGGCTCTTACCTCGGAGCCCCATAACATTTAAAAGTCCCAAAACAAAAGTCTCTCGTTTACAAGAGCAGCTCCTTCTGCTGTAATGCCTTAGGCTTCCCTACTGCCTGCAGAGCTCTGCAATCTCTCCCTTGCTTGTAAGAGGTCTCTCCCAGGACTCCCAGCTTGCAGAACTTTTACCTTGTTCAGCCTCCCTGGGACCTTCTCTTCTTCAGAAGCTTCCCCAGCGTTTTATCAGGCCCAGGTGCTCCTTAATTAATTAACTGCCTTCTAGCCACTTAGGCAGTTGACTATCCCCATGTGGACCTGGGTTGAGCCTGGTTTGACCTCAGTGGAACCTGTCAGAGATAGGCTGGGCATCTGATTTCCTTAAGGGCAAGTCTTGTGACAAGCACCTGGAGAAAATATTTCTGTGTTCCTCCACCAGATTTCTTCTCTAGTGCATGCATGGTCTGAAATTTTAAGTCAGGCTGCCTAGAGCTTTACAGTTCTTCCAGAATAAGAGTCGGACATCCCCCACTTTGAACTGAAATGCTATTTTCCATCTAAAATCCCTACTGTTGAAACTCATTGGTTTATATTATAACAAGCTGGGAAAATGACCACCCAAAACTTTACCAGGAAACAAGTCAGACGGTCAGTGGAAATCTATCCATCAATTTCAGCAGACTTTAGATCAGTTCATGTGTGGTTCTGTGTGAAACTGTGCAGTTTAATAACCCAGGGATTCATGAGGCTGTTTTTTCAAATTAAAATGTTCACATGTTCCCTCCAAACTCAGACCAGGTTCTCTTGAAAAGTTCAAAAGTTTGTGGACCTTTGGCAAATATGACCAAATCTTGAGTTTTTAATAGTGAAACTGAAAACCACATGAAACTCCCTTGGTTTCAGGCATCGAATTTTTTTCTTACAGTTCTAGTAACCAATTATCCATAGCCAATGGAAAAGACATGATAGACATTCCACTTGCCTACTAGAATAAAAAAATGAGTATCTATTAAAAATAAAAGTATGAGTAAGGAACAGTTCCCTGGGCAGACCAGCTACTTTCTGAGGTGAAGTTCTAGTGATTATGGAAGTGCCCCTCTTCTCTACCCCTTCAAAATGTCCCCACCTATCTTTTATCTCTCATACCTATTTAGATTGTAAGCATCTAAATAGGTGAGAGATAAAGCTTAGGAAAAAGGAAGAAGTGTTCTTATCCTCATTTCACAGATGGAGCAGAGAGTTTAAGTGAATTGCCTAAGGTCACATGGGATAACTGCATTGCAGCCATCAGCTGACCTCAGTATCAACCCATTTCTTTTCCCCCATGGCTGATGTGGAAGGAGAGACCACAGCAGCAGGATGGTGTAAGCCTGATCTGGTGGAGTTTACAGTCCTGCTTCACTGGGCTCAGACCATGCATAGTGGCACATGTTAAAGCCTAGCAATGTTGAAGGGCATGGGGAAAGACTGTTTTGCATTTCTTAACACATATCTAAGAGCATCTAATTTATTTTGGAAACATCGCCCAGAATTTCAGGGAGGCACCCTACAGACTTCATAGCACTCAGATGAAAACTAACAAGATTAATGAAAGACAAAAGTAAATTACTTAATGATTATTAATCTCATGCATAGATGCAACCACTTCCCGACTGAGATTTTTATTAAAAATATTCATTTAGATTATTTTGGAAAGACAACTCTTCTAGGCTTCTTCTCTCTATGTATTTTAATTTGCATAAACATGACATTAAAAACTGAGAGAAAGACTTTAAAAAACAATTACTCCACCAACAAAACCTCACAATGCAGAATTCAGCTGCACCACTGAAATCTTCCTATTTTAAAAACAGACTACACCTCACCTCCTCTTTTCTGGTAGAAAAAACACGTATTGCTTATAAAAAGGATTGCAGATTAAATTCATGTTTTAAAACTCTGTAATAATTGAACATGTATAAATACCATTATTTTAGATGCATGGTGGCAGACAGTGGAGGAATAAAAAGCCCATTTCAGGTACCAACCAAAGTATTTCATTTAACGTCTCACCATGTTTAGAAGTCAAAAGCAGACACCTTCCTATTATCGTGCTGTGCCTGTCACTGGGAGCATTTGTTCCATTAGAAACTTGTTAATTGCTACCTTAGTGACAAAGGAACACCACACTATGGTGCTTCTATTAGAAATCTGTGTAGATTGCTTACTGTTGGAAAGGAAGTGGGGTTTAATTGACTATATATTCTTAGCAGAAGAAATAAAGATGTATAATCAGAAGGATGTTGGTGTTTATTAATGGAGCTCCTTAACACATTTAACATAAAAAACAGTTAATCAAAAGCAACAAAACATGAACTCAGGATTCTTAAAGAAAAATCCAGCCTTTATGTATGTATCCAGCTATTGAAAAACATGCCTAGGAGAAATAAAAGAAAACCCTTTACATTTATTATGTGGCATTATTCTTGTAGTTCAAAAGAAAATAGAGGTGCAGATTCAAATGTAAACAAGAGAAGAAGTCCATTTTCTCAGAATTATATTGCACTGTTACATTGGTTAGATAACAAATAACTCTCATCACTAATGGTAACACCAACTGAAAGATTTCCTCATCCATCCTTCCTTACAAAGCAGAGGCTTCATGCAAATCTCTTTAGTGTTACTGAATCCAGTGTTTTCATATCAATCCCCCAGGACTGATACTTGGTTCTTGTTAGAGTTCCAAAAGAAACAGTTATGTATCAGATCAAAAGTGCTAATCCACAGTTAAAGTTAGGGACAGGCTGAAATTAATGTTAGCCTTATAGTACCAGCTGTGTTCTTGTGTAAAGAAAATAAATTAACTCTATATTTGCTTAACATACATCATCTCTGTAGATCATAGAATCCTAGAAGATTAGGGTTGGAAGGGACCTCAGGAGGTCAAGACCAATCTCAACTAAATTATCCCAGCCAGGGCTTTGTCAAGTCGGGCTTTAAAAACCTCTAAAGATGGAGATTCCACCACCTCCGTAGGTAACCCATTTCAGAGCTTCACCACTCTCTTAGTGAAAAAGATTTTCCTAATTTCCAACCTAGACCTCCCCCCACTGCAGCTTGAGATCATTCCTCCTTGTTCTGTCATCTGACACCACCGAGAACAGCCTAGATCCATCCTCCCTGAAACCCCTCTTCAGGTAGTTGAAGGCCGCTATCAAATCCCCCCTCATTCTTCTCTTCTGCAGATCATGCAACCTACACCAAGACCAGAATTTCCAACAATTGGACCTGGATTTCAGTAGAACTCAGCTTTCGTTTAGGCACCAAAATAATGATTTTGGGTGCTGATTCCTTTGAAAACCAGGCCATTGAGTGTCACAGTGTGAGCTGTTAGCACTGAGTGCTTTTGAAAATCTGGCCCTGCATTTAAGTGTCTAAATGGGAGCTGAGCTCTTCTGAAAAATCAGGCCATAATGATAGGAGTATGGAATCAAACACACAGTGCACAGTTCAGGTCTATTAGGTCTTCAGGGCAAAGCAGACAAATGCAGTTGATTTAGCCCGCTCCAGTGATGCAAAGCCACCATGAGGCTCCCAGGCCACCGCTTCTCCCAAATACTGCCCATAAACACAAGTGCATGAGTGCCTAAGAAGCTGAGGAGAGCAGTGAAAGGGAGCGGAAGGCTCAATAGATGCCACTTTTTTTTTTTTTTTAAATATAATCACCACCTGATGATGCAATATTGGAGAGGAGCTACCAATCAGTAGTGTCTGGGCACAGACCCTTCCTCTTCTGGATGAGGTTAGAGTTTCTCGCTGAAGTCTGTTTTTGAAAAATTTTTGTAGAAGTATGGCAACTTTCAAGTCAGCTATAGAGGGTCCTGGGCAGATAGATATGCAGGTGATTGAGCTCCTGATGGTGTGGCTGATGTGTTCTTAACTAATGTAATATATGCCATCATGTGCCAGCAATGCCTCTCTGCCATGTACATTAGCCAAACCGGACTGTCACTATGCAAAAGGATAAATGGACACAAATCAGACATAAAAAATGGTAACATCCATAAACCAGTCGGAGAGCACTTCGATCTCCCAGGACACTCTGTAGCTGACATGAAAGTTGCCATACTACTTCTACAAAAAAACTTCAAAAACAGACTTCAGCGAGAAACTGCAGAGCTGGAACTCATATGCAAACTTGACACAAACTGGGTCTGAATAGAGACTTGGAATGGTTCTCTCATTACAAGAAGTAATTGTCACTGTTCACACATTCTTACCTTCTAATCAACGGTTGTGAATAGGCCTCATCAACTCTAACTGAATGGACTTTGTTAGCACTTGCCTTCCCCATTGTTATGTTTCTTACCCTTGGATGTGTATATATATATATATATATATATATATATATATATATATATACACATACACCTAGTATCTGTGATTTCCATTTCATGCCTCTGACAAAGTGGGTTGCAGCCCACGAAAGCTTATGCACGCAGAAATTTGTTAGTCTTTAAGGTGCTACAGGACTCTCGTTTTTATTTAAACAATGCTTATTTTCAACTCTCTTATGAACCCCAAAGACTTCTAGAAACAAGTCTTTATATTTTTGCCTCCCTGTTGCAGTTATGATGGATAATGAGATCTTGATTAATCAGTCCCAGATTTTTGAAGAATGCGAATAGTTAAAGGACAGAAATGTCTTATTTGGGAGGGGTGGACTCAGATAGAAAAAAAAAAAAAAGCCCAAGAAAAAGAAGATCTGTTAGCCACAACTATTCATCTTTACTCTACATCCACTTCTGTGGAGTTCTAATAAGTGTCTGCCCTTATCTTGAGTACAGAGGTGTGGCCTACAAAGACTATCAGCTGCTTGGTCCCAAGTGGACCATAGCACATTTCTATAGACTAGGTCTATATATATATATATATTTTAAAGACAAGGGCAGCTTCAATCTACTCTAGTTTTCATGTAAATTAGGAATGATCTTCAAGATCACACAGTATCGTTTGTTAAGTTTGCATGTTCCATTCTACATTACTCAAGGAATGTTTTCTGCTCTCACATTATAAGCTTCCAGGTCCTGATGCACTAGAACCATTTTTCTTTAAAAAGCAGCTGCAAATACAGTCATTAAACCTTTCACCCATATATTTAATTTTTCCTGATGAGATATCCAGCAATCTCTTTTATATATGAGTAGCGGCATTACTGTTCTTATTAATTATAAAATCAATTTCTAACCTGTGAAAGCAAAGATTGGAGGGCATCTTGTTAACATGAGATTAAAATTTACAAAGTCTAATTATTTTGTAAGAGTCTCAGGCTGGATTTAGATCTGTACATAGTGTGTCTGCATTAACCACAGAGGTAACAGATATTTTGTTGTTCCACTTCATTTACAAAACTGTGTTTTCTGGAGGCATGATTACACAGCTGGGCATCTTGTGGTTCTGAGTTTCTCATAGCTCTGCCAGTTTCTCACTGTGTTTCCTTAGTTTCACCATTTGTAAAATGGGAGTAATTGGAGCTGGCTGGGAAATTGCTTTTATTTACCTATGAAAGTTTTGAAAATATATATATTTCCTGAGGACCTGTCTATATGGCAGGTTAGTGCGCAGCAAGTTGGGATGTAAATCTATCATGCAATATCTGGTGGTATGGACCCCGCTACTGTGAACTAAAAGTTTTATAGTGTGCTTACAACAGTAAATTGAAAGGCACTACAGAACTTTTATCATGTGATAGCAGGTTCCAGATGGCCATTAGCTTACAGAAAGCCAGAACACTGTTGATTTACACTGCAGTTTGCTGTGCAGTAAATTGCCGCATAGACATGCCCTCAGTTTCATCTACATTTTTCTTTGAACATTTTCAGGCTTTTTGTCAAAAGAATGAAAACTTGAATGTTTACATTTTTGGTTTTCAGCAACTCAGAATTGGAAATATCAAGTTTAAAACCAAAATTTTTTGTTTAGTGATTAAATCCCCAAAACTTGATCAAACCAGAAATTCACAAAATAAATGTTTTTTTCCTTGAAAAAGGCATTTTCCTTGGGAAAACATTGAGAGAATTATCTTAACCAATTCTAGTAAGATGACCCACCCACCTACTTTACAAGCATATTATAAATATAAATATGTTACTGTCTGTACAGTGCTTTGAACACTATAAAGCACTATAGAAATATTAAAATTGCCACATGGTTTATTAATACTGTCTAGCTAGAACCTTTAATGCAGTCAAGACGACCTCTTGCTGTATATATGTATTGAGGAAAATATTGATACAAGATCTCATAGAAACTTTATCTACACTAGAGAAATGTACTGTGCTATCCCTGTGACTATGGCAGCATGCATTAAATCCACACTTAGAAATGCTTGAAATGGTTTACCAACCTGCTAAATCTGCTTGGAGCAAACTATGCTTCAGAAGGCTAAAATACTGATCAAGACTGAGCTGTCTCAGCCTAAACTATGCTAGGGGCAGTCTGGAGATGCAGACTTCTAGAAAGAGTCCTCCCCAGTGTTATCACACAATGCACTTGTATCCTTCTGCAATCTCCCAGGAGGCACTGCTTCTGGGAGTCATCCTGGGAACAATGGGATAGATGCTCAGAGACCATTGGAACTGCATGGGTTTAGAACAGTGCTAGTATGCAGAGCAAATGTGCAAAGTTTCTTAACATGAGTGTGAGCATTGAGCCACTTGTGCTTAAAGCAGTGGAATACAACTAGTTCAGTTAGAAATGGTTCCATTTTTTTAGGGCAGACGGACCTCAGAAGGCCTGGATAACTTAATGGAATAGTCATTCTGTCACCTCTAGATTAGTGCTTTGAATGTGTATAAATACAGTAAGGGGAACTGAATGGCCCAGTGGCTTGGTTACGCTATATATATAGCATGTTATAGATTTAAAGCCAGTTTAGACGAGCAGTGACCAGAAATGTTACCATTAGCTTTGGGGGGCCCTAGGTGAAATTAAAATTGATGGTCTCAGTCCAGTTAGCGACCCAGGGCCAGATTTTTAAAAGTTTGTAGACACCTAAAGATGAAGATAATCACCTAGGTGTTTTTGAAAAAAAAAACCCAAAAAAACTAGGCACCCATCTACAACTTTAGGTATCTAAATACCTTGTTCACGTCCCAAGAGCACCCTATGTTCTCCTTGACGTTACTGCAGGGGCTGCTTGTGTTAAACAAAGATCTTCTTCATTTCCCCCAGCAGCTCACAAACCCAGAGCCTGCGGTGCCCTGGCTGCAGCAGCAGCTCTCCACTCTGAACAGTGCCCAATGAGCCCTGCACGGCTGTGGTGTCTCCACACACTGTCTTCACCCTTCCATCCCAATAGCAGCTACTCTACCCAGAACTGGAACCTTTTTTTGGCTGGCTCAGCGGAGTGTTGCAGCAAAGGGGATGGGGTCTGAATTAGTTTCCTTCCCAGATGGGGTCGGACCCATTAAGGTCAAGGCCCGTTGCCTGAGAAGTGTGGGCAAAGCTTGTGCTGTTCAGTGCTTGTATTGTATCAGTTCTGTGGATAAAATGGTGACTTCTGTGCTGTAAAAATGAAACCTTTCATGATTCTACAGAACAAAGCAATTAGAAAAAGACTTCATGGGAGGAACTTAACGGCTTATCGTTTGTATCATCAGTGTGGCAAACCATCTTGTTAATTCAATGCTTCATGTATAAGCTACTTTGACATATGTACTTGGCTTTTCTGGAGTTTTGCAATGCTCTTTTTTGTACAATTTATTCCTATTTCACTGGAAGGGAGAGGGGTGTTTCTATCTAAATTTGCTTTATGTGCAAAGGAAAAAAAAAGTGTGTGAATTTGCTGGTTCTGAACATCTTGTCCTTCTAATTTGTACGTATCTGTTTGGTGCAGATGCATTATTAGCAGTAGAGTAATTTTAGCCCTACGTGGTGGGGAGGAAGGAAGCAAGGAGCTGGTATAAAGCATACACAAAAGAGAGTGCTGTGATCAATAGCTGGGAAACTACTAGAGTAATGTATAAAACATTTAATTTGCAAATACCTGGAGGTTGAAGGGGTAATCACTAGCAGCCAGCATGGATTTACCAAGAATAAATCATTCCAAACCAGTTTGATTTCCTTCTTTGGCAGGGTAACTGGTGTGGTGGAGAGAGAGAATGTGATGCACATAATATACCTGGACCTCAGCAAGGCTGGTGACAAAGTCCCTGATGATATTCTCATAAGTAAGCTGGAGAAAATGCAAGTTCTGCAGAACTACCAGTAAGTGGATACATAATGGTTAAACAACCTCAAACAGAGTGACTATTAATGGAATAATGTCAGATTGGAGGGAGATCTCAAGTGGGGTTCCACATGGATTTGTACTTGGCCCGGTGTTGTTTAACATCTTTATTAATGACCTAGATGTAGGGAGAGAGATCATACTGATCAAGTTTGCCGATGACAAAGCAGGGTGCGGTGGGGGTTGCCAACACTTTGGAGGCTAGAGCTAAAATTCAGAGGGCTCTTGATAAATTGAAGAACTGGACTATAGGCAACAAAATGAAATTCAACAAAGATAAATTTAAGGTGCTCCACTTAGGAACAAAAGACCCAATGTACAAATACAGAATGGGGGATAACTGGCTTTGCAGCAACACTGCTGAAAAGGATCTGGGAGTTGTGGTGGATCACAGCCTCAACATGAGTCAGCAATGCAGTGATGTTGCAAAAAAAGCAAATGCAATTTTAGTTTGCATTAACAGAGACATAGCATGCAAATCCTGGAGGTGATAATACCGCTCTACTCAGCCCTGGTTAGGCCTCAGCTGGAGACTGTGTCCAGTTTTGGTCACCAATGTATAGAAAGGATGTAGAGAGAAACTGGAAAAGATCCAGCGGCAAGCAACAAAGATGATCAAAGGGGTGGTATGCAAGCCACATGAGCAAAAGCTGAAGGAACTGGGTATGTTTAGTTTTGGAAAAGAGGAGATTAAAGGGGTGCATAATAGTGGTCTTCAAATATTTGAAAGGCTGCCATTAAAAAAAAAAAAAAAGAAGAAAAGTTGTTCTCTCTTGCCACAAACTACAGCATAGCAGATTTAGATGAAATCTCAAGAAAAACTTTCTAACTGCAAGAATGGAGGGAACAGACTGCCTAGGGAGGTTGTGAAAGATCCTTCACTGGAGGTTTTTAAAGAGAGACTGGAGAGCCACCTGGCTTGGATGATTTAGACATAACAAATCCTGCATCTTGGGAGGGGGTTAGACTAGATGACCCTTGTGGTCCTGCCTAAATCTATGATTCTATCTTACATTGATAACAGAAGTTTTTACAGTGATTGAACTTTTTGGACAACCCTCCACCATGTTCTCCACAGGCTGTAATTTCTAGATACTCCATATCCTTGCAGACTGCGGTTGTTGTGGTATATGGGGCAGATATTTTAGTTTGACCCCTGTTTCATACATATCCCTTTGTCTCTCTGCTCTGCATTACAGGTATGTGCTAAAAGTTTATATTTTAAAGAGTTCTAAAACATTTATTGCCCACGTATAAAATGCTTCAAAGTAGGAGGACTATGTGGTTACAGAAAATAAGTTGCAGTTTGTTGTTTTACTCTGGGTTAGGCCAGTCTTTGAATGCTATGTTCTCTAAAGGAGCAGAAAAGCTTAAATCACATGGCTCACTGTTATTAGGCTAGGGAATCATGTTGTACTGCCATGTTAAAATGTTTGAGACATTTTCGTTTGAGCCCTGTTTCACACAGTCCCCAGAGGGTGTGTGCGCATCTCTCGCTCTCTGGTCTGTATTACAGCTGTATTTATACTGCCAGAAGTAAAAAAAACCCTGCGACTTCAACACCCAGAATCTGAGTTTGAAGCATGTCACACTAGCACCACGGTGACCCAAACAAAGTTCTTCCCCCCCATTTGGTTCTCAGCACCTGTGAGTCTCCCTTTGCCTTCCTTTCAAGGCTCCCCTGTGGCATCTCACTTGACATTCACCACAGGAATTTGTATTTATAATACGAGGGCAGCGTGTGCAGAGATGCCAAGGCCGCATCACTGTTTTCTATTTCTCTTTGCAGCCCAGGTCCAAGCCTGGCTCTCCCCCTTCTTTCTTCACAAACACTTGCTCTCCTCAGCTCTCCTGTATCCAGTACTTTTTCACATCCCCCTGTTCTTGCTCCCCTAGGTGCTCTGTCCCCCCTACAGACCATTGCTTTCCCTCCCTTTGGGTGCTCTGTTTCCCTCATCTGCCATATGTATCCCAACCACCCTGGTTTGCCTCCCACCAGCCTATTTTCTCCCTTTATTCTGGCCCTTCTAGACACACCCAATTCCTTGCCTTCTCCCAGTATTGGGCACTCTGTACACCACTTCCTTATTTCCCTATTTGCTCCATGCCCCTGACAGGATGCCACTCTTCTTTGAGTGCTGTTTATCCCTTTCTCCCCCGCGTCCCTTGCTCTCTAGCTCCGTGGGTGTTCTTTTGTGGCGGTTGTTTTAAGAGGGTGATGGGTCTTTATTGGTTCACATAAACACTGAAACATTTGGCTGCCAACCACACACGCTGAGCCTCCTTGAGGCTCGTCCAGCATGTTTTGCTATGTATTTCTGCCCTGCAGGCTGGGAGTGTATCTATGGTATCTAAGCATTTCTAGGGCACCTCTCAATCTACTATGTACATACCTAAGGGAACACCTACACCGCACAATGCTTTCAGGGGCATGTGGTCTGTATATGCGAGTAACTCCCCTAGTCCAGGTTTAAATAGCAGGGTAGATGGCAAGGCAAGGCTGAGGCAAGCAGAGTACAGACTCACCTGAAGGGTGCAGGTGTGTACCAGAGGGCATGCCTACATGGCTCTCTACTCACCCAAGCTGTACCTCCTATCTACACTGCTATTTTGAGCAGTGTAGTGTCCTGTTGCCTTCCCCCTGCTGGAGCCTTTCCCCACCAGAGGGGAAGACACTGACAGTGGGGACATGCAGTCCTCCTTTTGCCCAGTGCCTCCCACCACCAAAGCCTTTCACTGAGATGTGTAGCTTCACACTGCAGCATGGGCGCAGCCTGCTTTTTACTGGGGCATGTAATTTCCTACACTCAGGCAGGCCATTGGTCTAGTTTTAAGTCAGACAGCCCTGTTTTTTTAAGGATTGTCCCTGGGTCTGTGATGGATATAAAACAAGACATGGACGCATGCCTTACATGCATGTGTTGCTGGGTATGAGTTAGTGTGTGTTTGGCCCAAACTAGAATTCTCTAGTGTTTGTTTTATCCCTATTTCTACTTTTACGGTGTTGGGCTCGTGTGTCTTTGTACATATTTCTTCATTGCTTATGGTGGTATTTGGTGTGTGTCTGTGGCAGAGGGTCTGTTTGACTTCCCCCCACTTAATGACGGAGGTCACTTTACTCTTCTGGTTTTTCTTTCTGGTGAGGCATGTGTGAGGATGAATGGGAGATGAGTGAAGGGTGAGAGGTAGGACAATCTACTGTTGATTCTCTTCTTCCTGCTAATTGCTGCATTTTCTTTCTCTTTCTAGCCTTCTTAGACAAGGACAAAGAAGCAAGTATATACATCTGTGGACAAGGCACTGTGGGTGGTTACTAATAATAAGAGTCAGATGCAGATTAGCAACTGGGTAGTGCACAGGTCAGGACAGAAACATCAACACAATTGGATTAGCCACAGAGCAATGGTCTTAAGTGGACTAGTTAAGCCAAGATCCATGTGCAATGGGGCGGATATGGAGAATAACCTGGGGTTGTGTTTGTCTATTGCTCCTTTCTCCCCCTACCCAAAATGGGGAGGACCATATGATGTTTACAAGCTGATCCAGACACTGGATTCTTTGACAGTGTCCTTGTGATTTTTGTAGAATCACATCGACATGAAATATCACTTATTGATGTGACATCACAGTTCAATTTACGGGGCAGAAAACACAGGAGATAGTAGATTTGGGTTCTGGAAGGAGAAGAGATATTCAAACAGCCTGGATATTCTCTTTTTTCTAGCTGCATTGCACTATAATGCACCCATGCAATCCTGCAGTGGCTGCCAGGCTCCAGACCTGTTGGAGAACTGGTACTTGTATTTAATGCAGTTTCCATCACTGTAACATGTTCAACATCACTGCTCCTGACTGTCTCTGGCTCTGGTCAGTGGCACTAGTATGAGTGTATTTCTCATCTCGCCATCTTCATCTTCTACCTATTGGAACAGTAAGAAAAAGGACAACTCCTTTATTTTGTCTCACCCCCTCTTCCAGCTCCTTCATTTAAAGGTATCAGTTTTGTTAGTTGATTTTTAGCTTCTCTATTGTGTCTTTAAGCCTCCTACAAAACTAGAAATTGGACACCCTGCCCACATTTTTTTTAAATCTCTTTCCTTATCTCACCACTAATTGATACCCACTGGCTAATCTAGTTTTGCTAGCCTCAAGTGTTCAAAAATCTTGACTCAAGCCTAATAAGTCTTAAAAACCATGAGATCACAAGTCATTTTCCAACAAAACTGTTTTGTCAGAAAATTGTGTTTTCCCCTAGATGATCTCCCCCGCCCCCGCTCCCCCAAAACTGTTTTCATGGAAAATTTCAATTTTGCCTAAAACTGTCCACTAAAAAAACAAATTTTTGCCCTGAGGTTTTGTTGGGGGGTTTTTGGAAGAGGAATGATTGTTCTGATTTCAATGAAAAATAAATGTGTTCATATCTACATTTTTCCACATAAAAAGCCAAAAACAAGACTCTCCCCCTCTAACTAGCTCTAATTTTGGATTCTTTTTATTTGAGTTCTTGTTTTTGCAAGTTCCCACCCCCCAAGAATAAGGGCTGGAATCTGATTTATTTTATTTTATTTTTTAAATTAAAGCCAGATTTTCACATGATCACTGCAGCTTAAAGAAATTATATCTCCGGATTCACAATAAGATTGCTGGTACAGCTGCCAACCCTCTCAATCACAATGGAACAGCTCTCAAAAATAGCATAATTTGTACTTCAGAGCAGGAAACTGAACCTCACTCTCTGAAGTGCTAAGCAAATATCTTAACCAACTGAACTATCTTTCCTCCCTGTCTGCTGTGGAGACCACACAGTCATAATGTAGATGGGGAACTAGTCCTGAATTTCTAGGTGTATTTTTTTTCCTGACTAATGTTTTTAAAAGTTAAACAGTTTAAAAGAAATAGATCCAACATCCATAAACAATGCTGGCAATATGGTCATGTACCATCCAGGCCCTACACTGGCTAATGTCTCCCTTGGTTAGGATGTGATCCCAACCTCACCGATGTCAACTGGAGTCTTTATTTTCTTCAATGGGCTTTGAGTCAGGCACTTATAGCAGTAGTTCAGAAAACAAGACACACACACACACACACACACACACTTTTTAACGTGTAGGTTGACCAGGTATTTCAGAGACACCCACTCGGTAACACAGCTACAGCATAACCTCACTATAATACAAGTCCTCCTTGTACTTCTTCGCTAGCTAGTTCTAATTAGCTTTTTGGCTGGTATGCTCTGATAAGGGAAAAAAAATAGCAGGTCTTCTCCCCCTCCCCCCTTCAGCAGAGGTATCAAAGCGCAGCTGAGAACTAGGCCGTGTCATTTTGGAGTGTCATGTCTTTTAACATTATATTCAGGAGCATAATGAGCTGATGGTCTGAAATAATGAACTGCCAGCTCCCTGCTTAATTGTCAAGGGATTTACACTTATTTTCTCTAGGTGAGCTGTTATTTTACATAATGATTTTAACTGACTTGAAGTCAGGAATGGACAAGTCAATTGTTAGTGCTTGATAGATATGGCTCTGTAGCCGGGAGGGATGGTTCCCCTCTGAGAGGGACCCAGAGGGAGAACCAAACCCACCCTGGCTGCTAGAACCCTGAAGAAGATCACCTGACCGGAAACAGGGAGGCGGGGCCAGGCCTTTAGAGGCTGGGCAGACACCACCTGACCGGAAGCAGGGAGGTGGGGCCAGGCCTTTAAAACCCCAGCCTGCGAGCTCAGTCAGGCAGGGATGGCTGAGGGAGAAGGATGCTTCTCCCTGGAGGCTCCACGCTAGAACCAGGCCCGAGGCCCACGCTGAAGGGGAAAGGCCCATCTTAACCCCAGACTGGGGACTGACGGAGAACCTACCTGAGTCCCCTGTTGCCTGGGAGTCGGAGGGGAGCCCGCCTGAGTGGCCTGCTGCCCGGGAGCCAGAGGAGGGCCCGCCCAGGCTACCCGCTGCCAGGGAACCAGAGGAAGATAGACCCAAGCAGTACCGAGCCTGGGACCCGGAGAACCTACCGTCCCTACCGGTGGCCTGGGGGCCAGAGGACCTGCCCTCTGAGGAGGAGCCCATGGAGTTGCCAGAGCTGCCACCGGTGGACGAGGAGGGCCTGATGGGACTACCACATCCTGGTGACCTGGAGAATCAGGTACCTGTTGGTACGGGGAGGAAGGAGCCCAGGGGCAGCCCTGAACGGAGGCTGAGTATGGGGCAACCTGGTTGGCGTGTTGCAGCCAGAGCCCCGCCAACGCAGTGGCAGGCACCCCTGCCAGGACCCTGGGCTGGGACGCAGTGGAGACGGGTGGGCCTGCGTCCCCCTCCACCCTTCCCGAGCCACCCCGGGAGAACTTTACCCTCCTTACCATCCCAGACGCTAGACTGCTTGCTTGCTTTACCAGCCCCACCTACAGGCTGGGTGCTAGACTGCTTGCTTGCTTGACCAGCCCCACCTACGGGCCGGGTGCTAGACTGCTTGCTCGCCCGCCCTGCCTAGAGCTGGGGCGAAGGATTAGGTGACCTCCCGGCAGGGGAGAGTCGGGAGGAGCGGCCCCCCTCTAGGAAGGACTCAGAGGGGAACCCCAGCCGCTGCCCCCAGAAGGGCATATTTACAGGATCTTTATGCTTGTGCAAAGAATTGTCCATGTAAACAGCAGTAAAGTGGTCATCTGTAGTCAGTAATTTAAGACAGACATATTGGGTCCAAGTCTCAGTTGGTGTATATCCAGAGTGGTAAACAGATGCAACTTTACACCATCTGAAGTTGTCACCCATAATATTTTTGTAACAATGAGGATTTTTTTCCTGGAAATAAAGACTTTAAAGATTGCCGAACTAATGTTTGTTAGCACGTTAGTACTTTAGCAATGATTATCCAAAATACACAGTGCTAGACAGAAAGTAAACTACATCCATCCATAGAATAGTGGACAAGGCTGGATTTAGTAGTGAGATAAAAATACAGGTGTGGAGACTGAATTGCATAGTGGCGTCTGCAGCACCACATGCACTGCCCCCCACGTGGATAAAGAGGCAGCCTAGGGATGACTCAGCAGCACAAGCCGCATGTACCTGTCTCCTTATAAGGAAATGAAGTGACCCCAACTGCTGGTGCATGGTCAGCAACTGCCCAGGATAATTGTAATCACCTGATTGGCTGGTTCATACCTGCCCGGGAAATCAGGAGCACCTGGTTGGCTAAACTCCAAGCCATGACCTTAGAAGGTCATGCAGCAAATAGCAACCAATGGGGCTTAGCCTCTGCTGACCAGGGGAAACTATAAAAGTTCAAACCCAGGTGGCAGAAGGAATTGAATCCACCCGGCATCCTGCATATCCCCCGGTCTTGTCGGCTCGGCGGGCTGACGCATCTTCACTAGCCCGCTTCACTGTGAACTGATCACTCACAGTGGCTCTCTCCCGTCTGCAGTATCTCAAGCAAACGGCAACTGAATTTGGCCAGCATAGTATACCTGTACATAATGTTTGAGTATGGATTAACTGTTTTCTGTTGTGTTTGTCTTGTAACTTCTTTGGGGAACTCCAAAACTGGGCACCCTAGTGTCACATGCTGGCAGCCATGTGGTGATCCAGGAGAGATCACAAAACGCTAAAGTCTTGGGTGGCACATTTTGTCTTTTCGTGCACGGAGTTCTCCTGCCCTTTGCTATCACTGTTTGCTGTGCAATTGCTTGCTGTGAAACTGTTTATTATAGAAATAGAACTGTTTATTATAAGGATAGAATTGTTTATTATAAAATAAAGGGTTTATTGGTTAAGCAAACCCCTAGAATCATCACTGTCTCACTTAACCCCCTGTATCCCAAACTGAACCTATCAGAGTTTTTCTCTCCATTTCCACACAGGTACATTTGAGGTTTACAGATAAAAATTTAAGCTAAATAGCAGAAATAGTGCAATCTATTAGCCTACAGAGTAGTCTAAGGGAAGCAGTGGAACTCATTGAGTCATTGAAGACAGAATGTGACAAAGTTTGGAAAATACTGTAGGGGATAATAAGTGACTTACCGTAATCCTTGGCAGAAGTCAAAGACTCCACAGCACAACTCATGAAGGTGCAAATGTGGCTTTCAGCCACTTCTGTGTTCCTTTGATCCTAGGGTGGGTGTGCATTAGGCAGATCCCTGGCATAAATTAGAGCAGTCTAAAGGTTGCTGTAAATTATGCGATCTGCAATGGTTCCAAGAGATCATTAATCTGTCCTGGGGGTCATGGTGGCACAGGGAAGCCCCAACCACACTCCCTATGTTGGCCATCAGGAAGGGCTGTTATTAGAGCTGCTACATCATGCTCTGTGCTACCACAGGATCCCCTAACATGCAATAATCCTTTTTGGGCTATGCCAATGTTAAGGGTGTTTTACAATCATAATGCAGCTGAGCACTGGGGTTTGGGATGGGAGGGGGGTCCACTGTGGATTGTTCACAGACCAATTTAATTGGTATGTGACTGATATTAACTGGCATTGCTTATGGCTGTCTGAACAGCCTGGCCAAGGCTGGAATGGTGATGGAAGCTAAACTACCCTACCATCGCCCTTAGAGGAAGGTGTCCCAGAACTGAGGGAAAAGCACATTAGGAGGAAAGTATGAACTTGCAGTACCATTTCTCCTGCTTTACCTGTCCTAAGTGACTGACCGGGGGGGGGGAAACCAAAGACCACCCCCAGACCAAAAAAAACCACCAAGAAAAAGCCAAGCTAGGAATTCTAAGTGCCAGCGAAGCAATCTAGTGAGTCAATGCATATCCCATGCACACTTTATTAAAACATTCATGAATGTAGCTAAACAAATCCCCTGTGCATAGGTACAGATTTAAGATTTATAAGAGATCAGATTGCATCATTGCCATTGTCATTACATTTTCCACTGATGGTGCCACTCTATATATGGCCCACATAATAGGGGCTTTGTTGTTTTTTCAGGTTTTACTTCAAATTTGCATTGCAGCCAGTATAGGTGCCTAGAACGCTCTCTGCTAATGGTGCAAATTGCAACTGTATCTATTCCTTGCTGCCACCATTTCTGCATGAACCTGAGAAGTGAAGTAATGGCTCTGACCCAAGGCTTGTTTTGCATGTATGTAAATAAGTGGAACACTCAACGGATTGCAAATGTATTTGATAAAGCAGTGAGAGATGGATGCTGGAAAGAGTGATGAAAGTGCATATTCATAAACAGCCATTGGCCGCTCAGATGCAGCTCGGACACCGCTATTTACAGAGAGACCTGCTTTAATGGAAGAAAAGAACTGGACCTGGAAAGCAGCCTTCCCTTCTTTCCTTTACGACAAGTGCTGTGATGTTTCTGCACCACCAGAATCATGCAGAAAGAACACAGGACTGCTGTGTGGGTGGGTCTGGTATTTTCCCTTCTGCAATGGCCAGTACTGAGAGAGGTGGGAAATTTCTCAAAAATGAGCAACTTCTTGTTCATTACTGTATATGAAGCCCAATCCAAAGCCTGTTGAACACAACGGGAGTCTTCACTGACTTCAACTGGTTTTATATCAGGCACATAGTGAGGAAAATTTCCTCTGACATTTAAGAGGATGCAAGAGCAGCACCACAGCCCTGTTTCCAGTGAATGTGGCTTTTGAATAATCCACAATCTTTTTGTAGGACTTCATCTTACTTTTGTGTGTGGACCAGAGGATTTAATACCAAACGCTCCACGGTGACATATGCACAGTATGTTGATTGCATTATACCAATGCTACATTTAACAAATACGCCTCTGTTTCTGCTATGTAATAGAATGTCAATGGTGCTAAATATTACACACATTTCAGTGCCATCTAATTGTATTTCAATAGGCATAAGATGCCTTTCACTGCACAATGTAGACATTTAATTACATAATATAAATTTACACTCTATAGTAAATGAATTTGTTCATTATACATTGTAATTTTTGCATTGCATAACATTTCCATTTTAGTATTCACTGTAATCATTCCACTGTGTTGCAAGCAAATGTCATTTATATGATATGTAAAAATTCACAGGAGGCAATTTATGTTATTTCAGTCTGAAGCATAAACACATGCAAACCACGTAACACAAATAAACTTACTCCAGATGGCTACTTGTAGCAGATAAAAATCAGTTTTCTCCATCCTAACAAACTAAATTCCCAATCCAAATATAGGCAATTAATATAGTTTTTGCTGATTAAAATGGCCAGAAAATTATCAATGCAAACATAAAAGTGTAATGAAGTTTGTTACTAACAACAGATCAAACGTTACATTTTTCTGGATGCTTTCAGGCTTTCCTGACTGAATGTTACTGAGGATCCATAGAGAGTCTCAAAATCTTTCTGGGAAAGATAGATAATTGTAAATATCTAGAAAATTACTAATATAGTAAAACAATCATAAAAAGCAACTATGTTATGTGTTTTATCTGATCCTATACAGTTACAGCTGCCCTGGTTATGTATAGTACAGTCCAAGTGCATTAACAAACAGCCAAGCTATTTTGTCTGTTGATAGCCACATTATTGCTTTCAGCAGCTAGTAAAATTAAGCCTTCAAAATAATCATCATGTGCACTGACTGTAAAGTGAATTTAAATTAAACTAATAAATTACAAGGAAAGTGTATATCTAGCCAGAGTTCTGAATTGCTTCTTATTTCCACAAAAAACATATTCTGCACACACCCAGAGAGTCAGACAGTTTGCATCCACCTGTGTATATCTTGCATGCACATAGCCTGTCCCAGTATGCATACCACAAGCATTCACAAACACCCCTCTGCGATTTTCATGTAGAAGGGTTCAGGCCAGGTGCTGCAGAACCTTATGAGATGTCTGTATGGTAGGTCAAGGACCACACAGGCTGCCCATTTTATCTATCTGAGGCACTATATGGCCCACATCATTGTAGTTTATCTGAGCACCTTACAATTTGTACTGGGTTTATCCTCACCACACGCCTGTGAGGAAGAGCGGTGCTATTATCCCCATTTTACAGATGGGATCTGAGGCCCAGAGTTCCTAAGTGACTTGCCCAAGGTCACGGGACTAACTTTCTCCTCCATATTTATCTATAAACTAACTGGCCCCAAGTTTCAGTTTGGAACAGGAAATCAGTCTGTCAGACAGACAGTCTCATTACTTTAACTTGCTGTTTGGAGTTCAGCACTGAAAGTCACACTAAAGGAATTTGATGGCTTTGTTTTGCTGAGGTGGTGGAAGTAGTATTAGACTCAAACTGGGACATCTGGAAAACTATAAGATAAGTTGTAGCCTTGGGTCAACTTCTCCCTGGGATGGCTGGAGAGATTCAGAGGGGAGTATTGGAGATTACTCAAAAAGACCAAACAAGCACTCAGACATGTCCAAGCTGAATTACATTTCTGAGAGACACCTTTGGTTATTCTAATAGAAATATGCTTAGAAAGTGATCCTTTGAGGGGCAAATAAAAGTTTAGAAGTATTTTTCTGGAAATACAGTACTTTTCCTGCATGTATAGAGGCCATCTCCTGTTTTATAATCCCCTGTGTTTCTTTAAAAAAAAAAAAAAAAAAAAAAAAAACAACCTACATACAATGGATATAGAGGTTAGATTTAGGAATAAACTTAAAATCTTTCTCACTTTGGGTCAAATTCAGCCTACATTAAGCAGCTCCCTTATAAGTTTCTTGGTCAAATTCTGGGATGACATAAATGGCACTAAGTTATACATGGGATATAAATTGGTCAGAAAAATAGGCTTTGGTGTGAGTTACTGGTTGGCCATTGAAATCTACCTTTGTTGGCATCCAGAACATGTGCAAAATAAAATTTACAATGAGTGGGTGGACGAGGGAAAACTACTAACAGGACAGCGTAAAATAAAGTAGCCCTTCTCTCCAACCCCCACAATACACACTACTAGAACTCATGCTGCAACACACACTACTCTGGCTAACCACAACATCAATATTCAGCATTTATGTAGCACTTTGTAAAGTGCCTAGCAATCTACAGATTAAAAAAAAGGAAGGTAGATGCAATTATTCCAGTTTTATAGATGAAGAACAGAGGGAAAGTAACCTGCCCAAGTTCATATAGCAAGTCACTGGCAGACCTGGAAATAGAAGGCAGGTCACCGGAGTCTCTTTCTGTGACTCAGCCTCGATGGTAAATTACCACAATAATGCCAGCTGTAACATGTCCACCTCACCACCTTGCCACCTCCTGCTGGTTATCTGGGGAATCAGATCTCAGCCAGGCAGACACCTCCCCTCTTCAGTGTCTTGTATTCAGTCCTGTCTCCGCTGGACTCTCCTTCTTGTGACTTGGCCCTCTGGTCAAGTCCCAATCCATGCTGTCCCCTTCCCTGACTTCCAGGGGATTCTGCAATCTGTTCTAGACACTTCCCGCTGTGTCCACTGCAGTCCTGCCACTGGTCCTATGACAATCAGAGGTGCAGATGGGACCCAGGCCTGCCCACTACTCAGGCTCCTGGCCCAGGGACCCTATGTGTGTGGAGGAATTCCACAGCCATATTCAGCTGTCTCCCCCACACAACTCCTCTTTAGATTTCCCTAGGCCACTTCCCCACAATCCCAGTACCTTTTTCGCCCCTGCTTCAGGGCCTTTGGCTCGGCTGAGTCCCAGCTACCGCTCTGTCCAGAGTGCTGCCAGTCCTTCCCCTTCAAGCTCCTGGGAGACACTATCCTTGGGCTTCACTGCAGCTCCCTTATATACTGGCCTCATGGGCCCTGATTGGCTGCCACACAGCCCCTTCCTATTGGCTATTTCTGGTGCAGCCTCTCCAAGGGCCTTCTTAACCCTTTCCTGGCCAGTGAAAGGCGGGCACCCCATCACACCAGACTAAGCCAATCTAATATAATGCATGGAATACAGTATCAAAATATTTTAGGATGCTTTTCAAAAAAATAAACTGGCATCATTGGACAGTAACTGCTATGTTATCTGCATTGCAGGTCACTGAGTACTCTTGTGTTTGCTGCTAATTAAATTCACTGTGGGAAGCTCCTTGTAGCTCTGTATGATATGTATCTGCAAAATTGAATGTTGCCCCTAATTGGTTCTCATAACAAGGTTACAAAACTCACCCTGTCATGCCCAGTTACGGCAGATGCCTGACAACAGTACATTATCTTACATAACATATGTGCTACTGCTCCAGTGGGCTTCGGCACAGTGCTGTATATTAGGGATAGAGTTGCAGCCTTAGGTTGCTACCTCCTTGCTTTTAGCTGGCCCAGTTTAGTTAGAACTTTAAAGCTACTTAGCGTTTATGTGTAAATACTGTAAAGCATAACTCAGTTTGAAAGGGTCTGTCCGATGCTTGAGACGATGCAACCAATTTCAAATTCTACACAACATATATGAGCAATTTATATTCGTCCCAGGGTTACTTGAATTCCTCTCATTGCATTGTTTTCCTATTGCTCTTTAGACTATGTTCCAATATTAAAAAAATTCTACTAATGAATACATTAAACAGTCTACTTGTGCTAGTGATTGAAATGATTGATTATACTATTGGGCAAAGAACTGTGAGTCAGGAGCTTATTATCTACAATTCTAGCTGTTGCCTTGCACCTGACAAAGACGGAATTACTGGTCAGCTTGAGATGACAGCTAAAGAGTTAAAAGGAACCAAACTGGGATGACACACAGCCATCAAAGGGCATGTGACACTGTCTTCTACCTCACCAATGTACACCACACACACACAGAAGGGCACCAAGCCAACTAATACTGACCTTGAAACAGCCTCTCTGAAATAAAGGCTTGGCAATGCTCATTACCAGCTAGGAATACATTTCCCGAAATCCCAGCTTTCTGCAGAAATTCTTCTATTCTACAAGGGCAAAATACTGACATGGACTCCGCAAAGACAATCTGCCTGAGGTGAGGTGGGGTGAGACATGCTTGATTTTCAGCCCTGCTTATACACATTGTCCCAGAAAATTGCACCTGTACAATTTCAATATGTAGCTCATTTTCTGTGCAGGCCAAACCCTTGGGTATGTCCAAAGGTTTCAAAGGCCATGCTGCTGCTATTATTATTATTCATTACATTTATTATGCTAGTGCCAAGGGAGTCAGGAATGGAGCATCATTGTCCCTGGTACTGTACGAAGAGAGCGGAAAAATTAATCAGCATTTCTGTAATTAAAAGGTGCCATTGAACCCTGACTTGCTTTCCTTGCCTAAGAAGAAGAAAAAGAACCCAGAACATTTAATACCAAATAAGGCAAATGACCTCATCATAGATTTTTAAGGCTGGAAGGGAGCATTAGGTCTTCTAGTCTGACATCCTGTATAACACAGGTCATTAAATTTCACCCAATTACACTTGTTTTGCAGCCAATATCTTGTGTTTGACTAAAGCATAACTTGTATTTGGCTAAAGTATATCTTCCAGAAATGCATCCAGTTTTGATTTGATCAGGAGACTATCATGATAAAAAGGAGAACGCTCAAACCTAAATGACAGAATGGTTTTATACCAGTTCTATGGCAGCCAAATTGTAAAAAGAGGAAATGGTTTCTCAGACAAAAAAAAAAGAACGTAAGGTTCAGAACATTACCTTGCTTGATGCTCTACCTGGAATACCTCAAGCTGACAGGAATCAGAGCCGCAAGAACTACAGAAATTCCTAAATGTTGACTTTCCTGAAGAATGCAGCAGGAGTGGTGACTCAACAGTCGTATTTCTTTTCCTAGTGGTAGTTTCCAACATTAATTTCAAGTCACAGATGCCTTGACTACGTTCGAGAAGTTAGTTCCTGAAAAATTACCGCCAGTGGTGCAGCTGCACTAGTGATAGCAATGTTGTAAGGGCCAATGTAGACAGGAGTCAGATGTTGTACTGCTGTGTTCAGGATTTTATGACATGGTGGTAAAAATACATGATGCATGGCTGTGTTAGAACCTTAGCACCAGCACAGTTGCACCACGCCTGTTTTTTTTTTTTACTATAATAGAGGAAGTAATTTGTCTAGTGCAACTTTATTATAATTATTTGTATTATGATATCACTCAGTGGCACCAGTCAGCTAGATACCGTCATGCTAGGCACTATATAAACACAAAGATAGATGCCCTCTGTCTCAAAGAGCTTATAGTCTAAAAAGGCTGAATGATATATGTTCATCTCCATATAGTCATGTATTTGCCTACTGGCATTTAAAAATATATTGATCTAAGTTATGTATAAAGGATTAACAGGATTATATGGCAGTGCTGTGCAAAAAGCTCAACAATTCAGCTTCACAGGGGTTCATCCCACATTTTCATTGCTGAAATAATTGCTCTTTGTTATGCACATTTCCTGGTGCCTGTGATTGATCAGAATATTGCTTCTGCTTCCCAATAGGATGACTGAATTTTTTTGAATAGGGAAATACTGAAGAATGATTGGTAAATAGTGAATAATTCACTTCCGGTCCAATTTGGAACACTTCTGTGAATATTTTAATAAATACTGGCTGTGAGCTGAAAAAAAACTTTGAATAATGAATAGTATGACCCCATGGCCAGCAGCAATTTCAGTTGGAGTCAATTATTCATGACTATATTTGCAACTCTGTTTTTCTTCAGTATTCAACTAACTTCACTAGTCAGAAGTTTGAAACAAAACTCGAAATCAAGCAACTTTTGCATTGTTTTGAGTCTGATGGTGAAAGAGTGAAAACTTGGCTTCCCTGAAGTCAAAAAGAGCTTTGCCATTGACTTCAAGGGAGCCAGGATTTCACCCCAAATTTCTCTCAGCTCTTTTAATAGCACATCTCTCGCAAGCTAGCAGAGCTGGGGCCCTGAAACAAAAGCAGCAGTATTTAAAACACTCTCTTCACCTTAAATTGGCTTAGATTTACTACAATAATTGTGAAAAAGGCTCGCTTCTCAAGCTAAATGAAAGCAAGTCATCAGATTTACTCCTGTTAGAGGAAACACATCTGAACTAAATGGGATGCCAAAATCTTGAAAGAGGGCGGTGTATCATTGCCCTTCCTGTGCAGTATAACATTAACGATTTTGATGCAGAAAAAGGGTTCAAAGTACATATCAGTGAATAAATAAAAGAAAAAGCAGGAAGACTAGTAGAAATCAATGCACAGTGACAAATATAGAAAACATACTGCATACAGTATGCACCAAATAAGCATAGTTTTATTCTGCACTGATAATGTTTGAACTAACCCATTATTTAAAACAGTGGCAAAAATCAATGGAGGAAACTGCAACCAGTCTCTGGAGAAATCACACTACAGACCATGCCTGTCTCCATCCACAAGTCCCTCCAAAACCATCAGTATACTTCCAGCCTTTACAGATGATTAGCAGCAGGTCTTGAATTGCTAAGATCTCAGATGTTTGCCCAAAGGCAAACCATTTCACTTTTTCCTCTTACTCCATAAAATACCCATTTGTTTTTGGCAAGACAAAACTGATCAGATTTACAAACAATCCCACCCCTAGAATTTTAATCAGCTCAATAACTGGGTTGAGCTGTGCTCCAGGGTTTCTAACCATGGACATGGTAGAACTCGAATTGTTTATTAAGTTTTGTTGTTACAGATTTTAATAGACATTTCGTTCTACTCATATATAGAGTAATATAAACAAGTCTGAATGTACGATAGCACTGGGTTCAGAAACAAACAAAAAGTGATGTATGTGCTCCTCAAAACAAAATATCAGGCACCTTAAAGATCCTGTAATGCTTGAAGAAATGAGAAATGATATTAACAAACAAATTAAACTCAAATAACTCCCCAGCGGCATCTCCTTCTTCACTCTGGGAAACTTTTGAAGTAGTTAGCAAGGGAAAATATATCTCTATAGCAGCCAGATATAAAAGAAAAAAGTTGGATGCTCCGCAAAAGAAGAATATTGGAAAAAAAGTAAAACTCTGGAAGGTTTATCTAACGAGAACAGGTACTGAGGCATACTAGATTTACAAACTGCTGCTAGCTGCAAGCCCAACGGCATATTGATGGAATGAAACTGAACACTTATTAAGAATTAGTGTTCAGAATACAACAAGAGAAGTAACAAAGCTGATAAACTCTTGGTATAACAACAAACCTTTAAAGAATGGGGTGACACATTGATCTGTGCACAAATCCAGCCATTCATATCTGTTGATGTCTGATTCTAAAACATAATGAAAATTGTGAAAATAGCATCTGTTGGCTCTGTCTGCCCGCGCCTTCCTTCTGATCAATATGGCGCTATTCTGATCCTGTGCTAAATCTCCCAGTCATACCAAGTCCAGGAGCTGAATGACAAATTGAGGTCACGGGACAGTTGCTGGGCTTGCTGAAGGCAGCTCAAGCTGGTTAGGCGTTTAACTGACAAAAATGGTCCTGCAGGATGATCCAGAGACTTTCATGGTACATTTGAAACGAAGACTGTTTCTCTGTACTAGAGAGAGGTGCACTGCTATTACTGATGGCCATAAAAGGCACAATTGTTTACATTTCTGAAAGCATAATGGGCCAATGTTGTCTTTATAAGAGACACATTCAGTTCTTTAATCAGGATGACCAGTTAAGGAAACAGGAAGGGGGAGTTTTTCTGAACCCTGATTCCAGTGTGAGTTCTGGGGTGAATGTTCTTCTCTCCCATGCTTTGAGGACACAATTCCTTTTCCTACCTGAGACTGTGCAGGGCTATCTCCTATAGCTGGAAACGCATTTGGGCCTTTGACAGCTTTTAGCTCCTACTTGGTGATGGGACTGTGTTCTTTTTCTGTAACTGCTTGCTCAGGCCTTGATTACCTGTGACCCTGGATGCAATGTTGTTGTAAGGGGAGACTTTAACTGTGCAGTTGATCATGGTTTGGACAGGACCCATAAGGAGTCTTGCGGCAAACAGTCAGGGAATTGCTTGCCCTTCTGTACACCTTTCAGTTGGCAGATGTATGGAGGTTCTCTCAACTATCTGTCAAGCAGTACTGCTGACTGAAGGCTAATTCCAACCAGATTTAGGGGGCTAGATTAGATCGCTTTTACACAACATTAAAAATGAGTGTATTTAGTTCATTAGATCCATCAAGGCTCCAGCTAATTTTGTCCAACCACCATTACACCTCTGCTTCTTCCTGCACATGTTTCCCAGTGGACTTTGTATTGTGGACTTTGTATTTTGGCACACAAGTAATCTTAAAAAAAAAAAAAAAAAAAGGAAATGTCATCTTGGAATTCATTTGGGAGTAGGAGGTGCCCATCAGCTGTCTGAGTCATAGAGCAATAGAAAAGGGTCCTTTACAACCTAAGGTACTAGACAAACGTCTCTGCTCTGCTCTTGTGTATAATTTTCAAAAGTACCTAAGTGGTTTAAGAGCCCAAGTCCCATATTCAAAAGTGACTTAGGCATGTAGAAATTTGAAAAATATCTGTGGGACTTAGGCTGCTAAGTGCTGATAGATTGTGGGCCTAATATATTTCTTGATTAGCCAAGTTTTTAATTGGTCAGGCCAAACTGGCTATTTTAAAATTGCCTAAGGAAAAATGAATGTACTCTGAGGGCTATGACATCCTCAGTGGTAACTGAGACCATACTGAAACTCAATGATGCTTTCTATAAGCTAACTAATAATATTTCAGTCAAAATGGTATATGGACAATGCATGATGTCAACTTGGTCACAGTGGTCAATTAATGATACATTTGGGATTTCTGCTAGGCAATGTTTCCTTGATGGGTGCATTTTTAAAGCATTACTATTTCTATTTCTCTTAGTATATTTATGTATGAGATTTGTAACATTCTTTTTCTGCCTCTCCCTGTGAAATGCACAAATATCATAGGAGACATGACACTTGGCAGGTTTGGGTAGGATATTAACCCAAAGGTCATGGAAGGTGTGACACCCTGCACCCTCCCATGATCACCCGTATAATGTAATTGTGCATTGTTTAATGCAAAGTATGTCATGTAAGATGTTTTTGGAATGCTCATGATGTGCTGAGCATTATTGTTATAATAATATGTTTGTTACAATGTCATGTGTTTGGTTATGACGCGCCGCAAGGTGATGTGTCCTTATGGCTTAAAACATATCCAAGCAAGACTCTCTGAGCAGAGGGGCAGTTCACACCTCGTCAAGGCTTGTATAGGCCCAATCCAGCTCAGCATTCCAGCAACAAAGGACTGGTTTAGATGTCAACAAAGGAATCACAATAAGGTGATGCTCACTGACTCGGGGCGTGGATGAAACCATACATGGACAGTGTTTGTCACTTGACCCTGAAGGTGGGGGGTGAAGCCCCAGAGGGGAGAAGAAACATTTTAAAAAGGAGAGACATTTTGCCATTTTCTTTCTTTCTTCCACCTCCATCTATAAACACCACCACGCAACTGAAGTGCTGATTAAAGGGGAAACCCTGGCTGAAAGGAATCCAGCCAGCCAGTGGTAAGAGCCATCTGAGTTTATAAGATTGCTGAAAGTGTTTAGCTTAGTTTAGAATGCGTTTTGCTTTTGCTTATTTTGACTAAACCTGACTTACTTTCCTCTGACTTATAATCATGTAAAATTTTGTAATAGGGAAGTTCCTAGGGTTGTGTCTGGGACTGGGGAGTGCTGGCTGGCTATAAGCACTCACTCACTGAGTTGGGAGCAACAAGCTTGCTGGAGGCAGTACATGAACCACCCCGGAGTGGGAGTTATCACAGCAAAGCAGAGTAAGAAAGGCTCCAGGAGTGGGAGATTGGGGTGATACAGCCATTCACCAGTCCAGATTGCACTAAGGGAACGTTAATGAAGGTTGCATCTGGGACTCCGAGCGGCACACTGCTGGATATGGAATGGGTGTGGTTGATTTTCTATTGTGTGAGGCTGGATTTGGATTTGGAGAGATGGGCAATCGTCTAAGCATTCTGCAAAGTTGTGTTTGAAGGGTTGTGCCTGTGGGCCCTCTCTTTACTTTCTCTCCTTCTCTGCAGAAAGGCTACCTGCTGTGAGAGAAAACATAATGGGAATCTGTTACCAGAGGAGCTGTTAATGTGCTTGCTTTTTACAGCTCCAGTTCCAGGCAAAAAAATACACCAACCAAAGGAACATGCCCATCATGATATGTGTGTTTTGTGAGATTATTAAGTGTAGAATATTCAGTGAGTTTGCAGAGCAGTGGGAGGAAACTGAAAGATGAAGGAGAACATGGTGGGGACATGTATGAAAAGTGATCCTCTGTTGTCTTCTCTTTGGGGACTCTTCCTTCTAAGATTGTTTTCTTTTCTGCCTCCATCCTTATTGTCTCTCTTTCTTTGTTCCTTTCTCATTCGCTCTTTTGTGTCTGCCTGCCCCTGCCCTGGGAGTGATTTTCTCCTTTGTTTCCCCTGCACTGTCTGTCTATTTGTCCTCTCATTCCCCACTTTCTTTCTCCCCCTGGGAACTTGACTGTGCCACTGAGACACAAGGTCAATGCTGGAACAGCTCAGATAGACACAATGCTTCCTGTGTCTGGATTCAGTGATGCTTTGTCCAGCTGAGCCATGTCAGAGCAGGGCATGCAGAGCCACTATTACCTTTTATGGGAGGAATGCGGAACATTTGCCACCCATCCCCCCCTTTTAAAAAAATCACCCACTTCTGCCCTCCCTCCCTTCTCCCACATTCCAAGATCATGACTCTTGTCCACCAGAATCCCACCTCATCATGCATTCATGACGAATGAATAACACAATCACAGCATCAACACATATCCCTGGAGTGCCAGAAATCCAGAAATTTTATACAAAAAGTGCAATGATGTAATTTGCATAAATGATTAATTCTCACTACCAATTATAGATATTTTCATAGACAATACTGAGGCATTAACTCATCTGCATATGTAAGAGGCTTCGGGAAAGCACCATCTATGCTAATATTAGATATAATGTTTCTTTTCCCCTCCTATACCTCAGTTTACCTTTCTGCTGTGACACAGACCAGAGATTAGTCTTTTCAGCACTTTGATACAGTGTTAATTTTCTGATGAAAGGGGAGTGACACAAAATCTCTAAAAGAGAAAATTTACTGAATCCATCTCTCTCTATAAAACAGTTTACCCCTGAAACAATTTTGTACAGTGTCAATAACAAGTCCTCTCTGCAGACAAAACTTTCTGGGGTGGGGATTCCTGAAGTTGAAGTACTTGTTACTATCCCAAGTTCAAATGAAAAATATAATTATGTGCATACATACGTACACTCACCTAGGACTCTTTCTCTGGGAGGATTTATCTTCTCATTCTCTGTGGAATGGTGTTTGCTCCCTCTAAAGGGCATGCAAACTCCTTTAAAGTTGGGAAACAAATGATAGTTCCATGGTATTCTTTAAACTCCCCTGGAGAGTCTGTAACAACAGTCTGCAAGGTGCACTGCCTGCAGCAAATGGCAACATCCCTGGAACACAATTCTTACAGCAGACCCTTCTGGTCCTTAAGTGGTTCCACCACTGCGTTTTTGGCTCCCACTCCTCCTATTTATAAATCTTCCCTCTCCCTCCTTTGTGAATCCATTGGATCCACATTCAGAATGACTCTGAGTGTGTCCTGCCAGGCTGCTTGCTCATAATGGAAGTCTGAATTAGCTTAAACAGCTAAGGAGCATGCCTCGTGCCTGCCACATCCAATTCCTGGATGATTCTAGCCCACTCAGCAGAGTCACCCTGCCCAGGTCCAGGAAGTCTGCAGTCTCAGAATCCCCCAAACAAGAAATGATATCCTTCCCACTCTTCCTTCCCTTATTTCCACCACTAAACGCTGCAATGCAGGCCTGTGGGTTACACCTGTGTTCTCTATCCAAAGTCCCTCCTCTCCCTCTGCTCCCTCCACCTTCTCTCTGGCTCCTTTCTTGAAACTGCTCTGTTTCTCTTGAACCCACCCACCTCCACTAGCTGGTCTCCCCTGCCCTTCCCTCCTCATGTCCCTTGCTGCTGTGCCCTGTCCTGCCTCAAGTTTCCCCCTGCTGCTCCCCCTCATTATTACACTGGGCTCCCTGACCATAGAGACCTTGCCTAGCACATGGCCCCTAACCTGTCCCCGCCCTAGGAGATATGGCTAAAGTGACTGCCCACATAGCATCACTTTCCATCACACTGCTATATCTCTATGGCTGGAGACTATATTATAGGCCGAACCTCCATGGTAGGAGTTCTGGATTATTTCTTAGGAATCTCCATGACTTTAGAGTCCTAGGCTATGTCTTCACTGACGGCGGCAAGTTCACTACCATCAGATCGACTTATCTGGATCGACTGAGCGGTCACTGAAGACCTGCTCAGTCGATCTAGAAATCGACATATTAAGACCACCTTCTCAAGTGGTGTAGCGCTGCATCGACGGGAACGTGGTTCCCGTCAACACAGTGCAGTGAAGATGGCGCGCAGAACAGAAGTCGACGGGAGTTACGCAAGTTTTTTGCGTAGTTTGCATAACTCCGGTCGACTGCTGCTGAATCTCTGAGGTAAGTGAAGACAATCCCCTAGAGTAGTCTCAATGGACTCTAACCATAGAGTTGCAGCCTATAGCGCCTTCTCCCACACAACATCCCCACTGTCCCCTTGGCAATGGGAGATAAAAGCAACTGCTCGGCCCATTCTGTGTGGGCCCAAGAATGTTCCTGCCTGCAGAGCCTGGGCTGTGTGTGGAGTTGCCCTGGCCTGACCCCGTAGAGCCAGCAACACAGGCAGCCAGCAGAGCAAGCCACTCACACCTAGGACCACGTCCAGGCTGGTCACACAGTAATATCAGCAGCCACCCTCAATGAAGCCACTGCTGAGCAAAACAACTGGCCCCCACATGGAAAGGCAGGTCACATGGAGCCACAGGCCTGAGTGACAGCAGCCCACTGCCTTGCACCTGGGGAGTCATTTATAACCCAGATACAGGAGATGTTACTGGGGAACCTTCTATGTTCCCATTTTACTGGCAGCCAGAACAGTTCCCAGTGTCTCTTGGCAGTTTAGAGCAGTCTTCGGGCTTCTTTAATCTCTGTTTGGAGGCCAGCCTAGCATCACACCAGATGAAGCTCAGGGGAGCTGCAGAGGTTGCCTAAAGCCACAAGTCAGTGGGCCCACCAGAGAATCTGGCTTGTTGATTTTAAAGGGAGAGCAGACCTCTGAAAGGCAGCGAATTCAAAGTAAAGATTTTAAATGGTACCAAACATCGTTTAAAAAAACATCCTTTTTTAGCTGGTAAGGTACCAGCTGTGTCAGCTCAGCACCCATAACAGCTGGGAGATGTTTAAATAAAAGCAATGTGGTAATGATACAATTATATCATGATTTATAAGTGCCACACGAGCAGTCACAGTTTCAAATTTAATATTTTTATAACACAGTTCCTCTGAGTGAATTGGCGCTTCTGAAATCACAAAACACACACACAAAAAATAAAAGAAAATAATGCTTCCTTGGGCAGCGTTTCAACTTTTTAAAAGTTTTACATGATGCAGAACGTTCTAAAGTCAATTTCACATCTGGGCCGACGAACTGCATATCAGATTTCAGCCTGGTGTGACTGAAACCGCTAGGAGATTCAACCCCCACAAACAAACAGAAGTACCCAACATATATTTAACCACAGTACTATAATAGTCAGAAACATGCCTCATTTTCGAAGAGAAGTCTCGGCACGCAGTAATTGCCTTGTGATTGGTATAATTGCTTTGGCTGCAGCATGCACCATGTGCATTGAGCAGAACACACATTGCAGCTGCTGCTCTGTTTCTTACTATACCTGGAATAGTTTATATCTCACTGTCAATGTTCTTTTAACCAAAACAGTTAACAGAGATCTATGCTATGAAATGGTTTCTTAATATTAAGGTGTTATTGTGCAGGTCATGGCAGTTGTGTTTTTTGTTCTTTCATCTGTCTGTTTGCAGCTAATATCAGCACAGCTTGTCTTTGGAACTATCTGCTCCATAAATCAGATGGTTATGAAATTGTGTTATTTCCATGAGGGCCGACATTAACATTTTCTCCATTTATTCTGACTGATTGTTTTCCCCTTTGTAGTATGTTATGAGCTACTTCCCCTGTTTCATTTTTAAAGCTGTGTTTTAATATCCTTTGGAAAACGCATGTATTATTTAGTATACTGGAGAAGGAGGATATGCCAAGTGCAAAACATTTTGCATTGCAGCAAAACAAATGTTCTGTTGTGTGCAATTATCAGATCCACTTTTAAAGGAAGCATTTCTTTAAAACTGGGATATCTGATTGGATTAGATTATGTCATGTGATACAAACCCAAAGGTCATTACACTGCAGCTCATTTCTAAAGGTATGCTGTTTATAATATTTAGAAATGGGGCCAGCTGGTGCTGGGAGAAAAGTTCCTGTGGTAAAGCCTAATTCTAGCAAAAGATCAGAACTCCTATAGTCCTATATCAGAAGTCCTATAGTTCTAACCAGATGTTGAGAAAGAAAGAAAACAGTTTTCCTTTTTACTGTCTTCTTAGTGCCCAGTTCTAATATTATTTGATGAATATGCATCAGTTTTTTACAGGGGATAAGTAATGGGTTAAATTATCACACACTAGAGAGTGTGCTAACATCACAGAAACAAATACACTAAAAATCTTAGATTTCTGCTGACCTGTGTTAATGTAGGGGTTACATGGCAAAGCTTCTAGCCCTTTGAAAGAGAGTTTACGTTACATAGTATCATTAACATTTACACTCTGTATTGTCCAGTGAGGATTTATGTCAAAATCTTAATCCTAAATTATGCCACTGTTAGCCACAACTTTGATTTGCTATTACACTCAGTGCCTACCTAGACCGAAGATGAAAGAAAAAGGGGAAGGAATAGCATTGTATACTCTAGCCAGTCCTATGTTTTATTCTCTTCTGATCAGATATGTACACCATTCTCCGGTATTATTACTTGAACTTGAATTCTGGCTGACCTTGGAGTTTTGAGATTAAAGGCTGCTATCCAGAATGCATCTGGAAAAGCTATGAAATCAAAGTGTATTAATTACTGAGTTACACAAATTCATGCACTATGACTAGCAGTCATTAGTACTCAATGGAAAAAGTCAAAAAAGATCCCACAAGTGATAAATTAAAGAAGGGAGCTGACTAATATACAAGTCCTCTTACAAACTTTCACATGTCTTTGAGTTAATGTACATTCACGGTCATTTACTATTAGCCTTGTTTCTGTACAAAGCTATGGAGAGGGGTGGTTCAAATTAAGAGATCCATGACTGTCTTGTGATGTCAACAAGCAGATATAAAATTGTGATCTTTTCCATTACACAAATGGCAACCCAAAAGACTTTACAGAGCTAAATAATGTAATGACAGTTAAATTGAAACAATAGCAGAGAAACAGAGATATACAAGGATTAGGGAAAGGGTAAGAGATGTTCTCAGCTGAGATTTTAAATGGTTTGGAGATGAGGTGAGGAGGTACTGGAAGACTATTCTACATGGCAGGAATTGTGGAAGAAAATGCTCTTGCAATCAGTGGGGGTGAGGGGAGGCCAATTCTGTGTGTGTGAAGGAAATGAGGAAGGCAGTAGAAAGGTGAGACAGGCTGGAGCAAGGAGTCATAATGAACTAATGGATAAAAACTGCTCACCTATATATTTTCTATTATGAGGTTAAATCTTACTTTGTGCCCAATTCTCTGCTTCACTGGTGTACATCCCATTGAGGTCAATGGTATTTATTCTGAATTTACACTGGTGTGAGAGACAATTTGGGCCCTCTGTTTCCATATTTACCAAGGAAGAGATGGTAAGAAATCAATTTTCTGTAGATGAGCAAGGCACTGGTAGCATACAGATGACAACATCATTGGTCAGATGTACTGAACGTAAACCTAGAACCTACTCTGAACAGATCATCCCCTTTCAGAATCCCTCCATTGACTCCATGACTCACTGCAGCATACTCAAGCTTCCCTTTACCCAACAGATTCTCGGGTTGGAGGTTGTGACCCTCCTTCTTTTTCACGGCCAGATGGGAGCATTGTCCTGCCATGTTTTTCTGTTGTTTTATGGGTTGTGGTATGGAAGAGTTTGAGAACCTCTACCTACATTCATTGTACTTCACCTCCCCACTACTTCACCTCAATCTGGCCCTACAACTTCCTTTATTTCTTTCTCCCACTCTCAGCTTTGTGCCTTGTATCATGCTGCCCTCTGAGGCTGGAATGACCTTCTTGTTTACATTCCAACACTTTCTTTCCCCTCTTTCAAATCTCCCTCTTCATGCTATTCCTTCGCAATAGCCTCCTTCTCTTTTACTGTTGATTTGGGAGTAATCCCTTTGAATTAAATATTTTCTACTCATGGAGTTAATTGCTATCCAGCATGAATAAGGGTAGCACAACTGGGTCTTTAGACTGTGAATTCTCTAGCACAGGGAATGTGTCTCTTTATATGTGTGTAGGCCACTGTGTAAATCTACAGCTCTCGCTATATGACTTATAAAAAAATAAAGCCCCCCTATAATATATAAATGAGTCTTAAAGGAAGTAACTAAGGAGATTAGCAAATCTTTAACTCTCTGCTCCTTCCATCAACAGCATCTAGAGGGGATGAAATCATTTATGGAGGACATAGCCTACCTTTCCCCCTCACCTCAACAGGAGGAGAAGGCAGAGGCCATACACATCCTATTTGCAAGACCAAGCATCCTTTCTTCTGGGTCCTTTTATTAGTCTATTAAAATCAATGCTTCTATGAGACATCTTTATCATTAGTGTGCTAGAAAGTGCAAGCTTTCAGTGGCACTGTAGTTTCCATGGCTCATCAGACATTCTGGAACATCACTAATGGTAACCCTATGTAGCAAGGCGGTGCGGCCTCCCCTGGAGATTGACTGTGAGGGACGGTCACCCACGCCTATACATCTACAGCCCCAAAACTGAGAAGTATGGTACCCCAACAGAGAAGCTCCCAGATCCTAATGAAAATAAGAGGGTCGGGGGTTATAGCACAGCCACCGGTGTAATTTGCATTAGTCAAAAATGGTAACAATTTATCTCAAAAGAGCATATAAAAAATTCTTGCCCTTTTTCAATCAAAATTTTGAAAGTTAGAAAAAAATGTGACAAGTGGCAGGTTAACATAATCCCTTTATACAGTCAGTTTCACTGTACCCCTGAGTCCTTCATGCCATTTATGACACCAGGGCAACCATGTGGGTTTGGCATAAGAAATCACCATTAGAGCTGTGTAAATAATGGATTTTGCAGTTTGTTGACAATTTTGAAATGTCAGGGGGAAAAATATGTTGGATCAGACCCAAAACCCAACATTTTCAAAATTTCTGGTAAATCCAATTTTTTTTTTAAAGATTTAGTTTTGAGTTGAATTAAATATTTCATTTCACTTTCTACCACTTAACATTTTTGAATTTTAAAATACAATTAAAGGAAATTTTGAAAACAAAATGTCGTTTCAAATAAAAAAATTTGAAATGTTTGGAAAATGTTGAAATGAAACATTTACATTTTTTCAGCTTTTTTTCCTAAATGAACTTGGCAAAATTGACATAAATTCACTAAACTTTTTGGTTTCACCAAATTTGCACTTTTAATGGAAAAAAAATGTTGGCCACAAATGTTTCTCCCAGGTCTAATCATGAGTTCTAAATTGCTCTGGAAAATATGAACCAATTCAGGCTGAATATGTTCCTTAGATCTTGAACAAGTCTTTCCAAACTTTAGAAAGGCTGCCATCATTTTTACTTTGCAGTGTGCATGTACATTGGGGTTTTGCACTTTCCTTGCTGGGCTTTTGGGCTAGCTGAGCATTTACAAATATGGCACATCCTTATTTCTGCAATAAAAGAGGGGAACGGCTTTGAATATTAGTAAGCTATTATCTGCCATTTTTTGCTTGCATTCAGTAAGGCTGACTCCACTAAACTACACATAAATCTTAACTAATCTGTAATCTACAATAGAAAGATTTGTTTGAAAAGGGGTTTCTTGGCAGACTTCTCTGTTCTCTACCACTTTTTCTTGCCTTCCTCTGTCTCATTCTCTTATAATAAGGAAATTGAGGGCTTTTTTCTCTCCTATTTTTTGGCCTGATTTTATGCTTCTTGATGATATAAAAGAACACTGATATAATACAGTTTTTCCTTTTGGCAGCTTTTTTTTTCAATGGATTCCATCACATGATCTGATAAGTGACAAATGGAACGGCAATTGCACTTGGAATACTAACATGGAATTTTCTGGCTTCCGGGGGCCTGATGGAGATGCAATGAGAATTTAAAAAAATTACTGCACAAGAGCAGCGGTGACTGATGGAGGGTCTCCACGCTGAGTTTCTGACCTCAACCGTTTCTACAGTAACTGTGAAACATATTGTGCTTTCTATTCTCAGACTCACAGAAGAAGCCAATTAAATTAAAAGGCTATTCATTTCATTATATTTGTCTCTAGGCTGCTTAAATAGAAATGCAAACGATTCCTATTCTGTGAGTTTTCTGCATCAGATAAATTGACATTGTGCTGCTAGTTTGCGAGTACAGCGTGAGGCAAGGTCCAATCTGTATTTGTTTCAAAAGGCATGCATGTGCGCGCACACACACACAAAATATTGTTTGGAGATACCTTTAAATTAAATCTATTTTAAAAGAACTTGTTTCACATCCTCATGATAACTATGCTTTCTGGTTATGTCAAATGGCTAAGCATGGTCAGTCATCAGCACTCATGCTTTTTAGGAACCAGGGTAATCAACATAAGGAGACATGGATTTGTAATACAGGCTGGATTTTGGCTCAAGAAAGCTCAGTAAAGAACAGCTTTAAGAAGGCAAGTGGTGAGGAAAAGCGTCACTGTCTTTAAAAAGGCGCAGGTGGAGGAGGTTTAGTACTAAAAAATAAAACCGGAGTGATTTGGGGAATACCATCTAGCAGACCAATTTAAGAGGTTATTCACACTTATGATGAATTGCTTCCTCAAGAATTGATCTTGACCTCCTTGCACGGGGATAAATTAATATTTTGGCAAATGATAGAGACTGAACGGGCACTCAGCATAACACTATCGGCTGTATTTATTTATTTTTAAATTAAGCTTCATGTCATGGTACCATGTTACTCTTGGAGTGATTGTCCTTTCTGATCTGGAAAGATGACCTTCACATGGAAGGGAAGGGACAGAACTTTCAAACCAGCCTGCAGCATACAAAATAACTGCGTCAAACACACGATTTGTAGATCGTTTTTGCAGGCTAGCAAGCACAAATTGAAACTTGCTTATCATCAATGGCAGCTCAAATTTTAGGTCTCTTATAATAGTCATGGTGCTGAAGGCTTGTTGATGGAGCAGACGTGGGCTTATAATGGTGGCAGCAGCCTTCATTACAATTTATCTGGACATGGCTGGCAGGATATAATAAACTGGATGAGGTTGAAATGACAGACATGTCTCCAGGCTTATGAAAAAGGTAGTGCTATTTCCAGAAAAAACTAGCTGTTTGGACTAAACTGACGAACACTTAACTCGGTTTTTTGATAGGTGAAAAACATTACAGTCCAGGACTGTTCCTTTGAATCTCTGAAATCATCAGAAATAAGTTTGAAGACAGGTCTCTGGAAAATAAACGCATTTCCTTCATACACAGCCAAATTCATTTTGTTTATCTCAGTACAATTTTTTTTCAAAATTAGTTTGGCTGAAAGGAAAATTTCAGTGATTAGTTATAATATAATGCAATAGCAAATTTACCTGAAAATAACACTGAAACTGATAAAGGGATGCAAATTAATGAAGGTCAGTTAGATACTTCTACTCACTCTCTTCATAATTCATGAACAAAGGGACATTCAACAAAATTGAATGGCAGCAGATTTAACACTGACAAAAGGACATACTTTTAAACCTGTGGAACTCATTGCCATAAGGTATTGCTGAGACCAATAGTTTGACAGACCTTCCAAAAAAGAATGGACATTTATATGGATAACAAAACTGTCCAAGGTTATAGTGGAAAGGATTTCTGAAATGGAAGAGACTGAAAGGCATAAGCCAACCTCTAACTTGTGGGGGTGAGAAAGAAACTTTCCCGGTAGGCACATTATTTCCTAACTGCTGCAATGTTTTTTGAACCTTCATCTCAAACAGCTAGCCAAGTTAGGAGACAGGATACTGGACTAGAAGGACAATGGGTCTGAGCCAGTCTGGCAACTCCTATGCCCTGTTCCCCCTTGTACAATGAGTCACAGTTCCCTCCTCAATTCCCCCTCAGGCAATGCATATTCATACACCGTCCTCCCTGTGAATATCCAAAGCATGGATCCTCAGCGATGTTGAAGTACGTGTTTAAAAATGAAGCGCACCTTTAAAAATAAGTTATTGCCAGAAGAGAAGTCAGATACATTTCTAAGAACAATTTTATCAGAGAAAATTCCCTTTGACTGAAAATAGGAGTTTAGAACGAAAGAGCTGTTTTCAGCTGTAGCGATAGCTTTTCTTATGATACATAAGAGATCAAAGAGTACAATCATATGGATAGATCGCTTTACTAGCTTATTTGTATAGTTAGAGATGGGCTCAAGCTGTAAGGTCTGGTTGTGTTCTAGATCGGATTGTCAGACATCCCAGTGTTCTGCGGTCTTCAGATCTAGGGGTTCGGGTCAGTCCATTATAAAAGCTGGGGATGTTTGCAAAACTTGAAGGCATGTGAAGGCAGGCTTTTTGTTTCTGACTCATCTCTAGTAAATCTAAATAAATTAAAACTTTAATGATGAAAATTGATTAGACAACACATCAGCCTTTGCTTTACAAACCTCCAGCCACCAGCTGGAATGTTTATGAGACCTTTTATAACTCAGATACAGCTACCTTGTGGAACCATTTAATCATATGACGTCTTATAATACAGATGTGTGAGTAAAACAATAGTAGCTGCTGGTTTCTATTTTTGGTGTGCTGCTTTATCTCTCTATCAGTACACTTTCCGAGCTTTAACCTAGCGTCATCTGGAGCAAACTGATATTTCTATCTCTGGAATGTGATTTGAGCATCAACTACCGTCCCAATGGCAATGTGGTGGCACAGAACAATAAGGGGCTTCATATAGCCACAGATGTTAGAGACGCGAGATCGGTCCTTACATCCTTATCATTATGTATTATCTGTATAGCATCAACAGTGAATGGTCTGTGCTTTGCCGACAGGTATGAAGAAAAGGCCCCCAGCCCTGCAGAACTCACCCTCTAAGGACTACGTTGCAGTTTTCTTGTTTGCCCGGCCAACACACTTCATCACGCCAGGTGCAGATCATGGAAAGAACTTTGCCTCAGGGCAGCACAGTTCCTTCTCTGTCCACTCCTCTGCCCCCTACATTTTGCTCCATGAGGACAATAATTACTATCTCACCCCAGACCAGCTCAATTCTGCCTCCACCTTGGCCCTCCCTGGTCACTCAGGGCTCTGAGGGTGAGGAGGGCCTATCTGATTCAGCAATCAGTGGGCACGCCAGTACTTGGAGAAGCGTAGTTCTTTGCATATCTGCCTGTGCTGTTGGTGTGTTATAGTCAATATAGTTTTTAACAATGTAATTAAATATTTATGTACAAAGTAGAGGTGGTTAGTAGGGGACTGGGGAAATCTCCCAGCATAGGGACTCACTGTGTGACCTGCCACAAGTCTCTTCAACTTTGTTTCTCCAAAGGTCAAGTGAAGATAATAATACTGACCTACAGCACAGGCATGTTTTCAGGTGTTATGCTGAAAGGTGCTAATGGCTAATATCAAAGGAGTCTTGAATCCAAAGATAATCACAGGCCTCAATAAAACTAATAGGTCTGCCATGCATAGCAATTAAACCCCTGTCTGCAATTGTTTCTCTACATACAGTGGAGGTGTTAGGGTGCGCAAGACTTTGTGACGCGAGATCAGTGCAGCTTGACAAGAGCAAGGCCCTGAAAGCATTGCTAAGCTTTTGCAGCAAGTATAGCAAGAGTTAGGCCTCTCAGGAGCAGAACTCAGACGCTGCCCTCTGCCCGAGCTTGGGCCGAGAGAGGAAGTGCCCTGGGGTCTGGAAAATCCCGAAACGACAACATACACCTGTTGATGCTTGATAAGCTGAGTGATTCCTGTTTTGGCAAAAATAAAGTAGAAGTAATGCTATAATTAAGTTCTTTTTTAAAGTAAACAACTGACGTCACCTCATTCCAAAAAGTCCCTAACTAACTACCAATAGACTAATAGTAACTAAGTGTTAAGGCCCAATCCCTATGGGGATTGAGATATACGTCATGTATTACTGGGTAAGGCTTACTGTAAGGTGAGGAGGGAAAAAGGGTATATCAGACCCCCGGGAGCCTCCCCTGATTGAGACTCTCCGTGAATCCGTGGAAGCGCTAGCAGATGCCTTGGCCTGGATGGTTCCCCGGACGCCACTCGCTTATCAGAACGAAATATGGGTCTCCTCGTTCTTGTATTGGTAAGCGCCCCTTTACCCGTTTAGATAAATCTGTCTCTACTAGATCGATGGGCCCCCAGGAGTATATTGCTGTAGGTATCCTCTTGGCAGGTCTCTTCCTTGCTGTATGGTTCACTTCACTGTTTACTAATTGTTGCTGCTGTTGCTGTTGCTCAGCCAATGATAACAATAACAATAATAATGAGCGTGGGCACTTCCCCTTAGTGTAATATGTCCATGCATACCTGCAAGTTGTTACTTTATATCCTTGTGATTGATTGTATCTGCATTATACTCTTTACATTAAGACTTGTGCTGGAACTTCTGTTTCATTATGGCAGGGGACTCCCGCTCCTGTCCTTCCTACGCTATCTCATTTAATAAATAAGCTAATTTTGAAACCATTTTGTCCGTTTGCTCCATTCCCGCCATCGAGATAAAAATACCTAACATTACAGGAGGCAACCATCCAAGGCACTAAGTTGCATGGCTACGCCTCAGAAGAGCTAACCCAGGTGGACTAATAGGGGCCTCCCTGGTTGCAAGCACAAAGTTAGGGTATTGGTGGCAGAAAGCCAAAAGGAGGAGGAATGAGTGTGAACCTGAAAAGATGCAGAGACAGGGCTGCTCAGGCCCAGAACTCACTGGGAGATTTCTGAACAAGCTAGAAACTGCTGGCTGTTGTTTGTTACTGCTGTGCTCAGGGAAACAGGACTTCGTGCGTGCTTTTTGTAAACAGACACAGTTACCCCAAGATTATACCTGATTTGAACCTTTGATTGCCCATCCTGATGGAAACACCCCTGTGAGGCCCTGAATATTGGCTAACTGCTTTGACCCAGGGGTACCATGAGGCATAATACAGCAGTTTTCGATTTTCAGGATATTACTCTTATTATTATTATTTATTATTCAGTCCTTCAGTGAAACATTGGAAAAGGCAGAAGCATCATGAGCAAAGTAGGTGACGTCTCATCAACATGTAAAACCTATTACTATGCAGCATAGTCAGAAATGCATCATGTTTGAATGATTCCATTTGTATTTATAATCTTTTCCTTCTAAACTGTATTTCCTTTCTTTCTTTCTTTGCCCTCCATCTCTTCTGTCAGAGAAAGATAGTGGAGAGAACCGGGGGCGGGGAGGGGGAAGATGCGAGGAAGGGAGGGAAAGAGAGAGGAGAAGGAGGGGGATCTTTATATTATAGTTTCTATAACTAAGCACTGATCATTGTCTTCTCAGAATTAACAATTTGAGAAAGGTTCCCATGTGGTTAAGCATGAGTCAATGTTTTTATGTATGTTAATCGTATTCAAATTACAATCACCATATTACACCACCACCCAGATAAGCGAATGGATTAAAACATCACCCAAGATTCAGAGAAGTGACAAGCAGCACTCTGCTATGTAGAGGAACCTGAAGCTTTAATTCCCCTCAGTCTATGGGGCTTGGGTATGAGGTGCATGGATCAGAACAGGAATGAGCACAATTACATTGCACACATATAACATGCAGCCAGGAACAAAATGGGCAACTGACTGCAACTTGCACTCTTGTCTTCTCTTTGTTTGCAACGGCAGGTGCAATTACCTTTTTTGCACATGCAGTGGCATGTCTGACCTCTATAACACAGACCCCATTTTGATGATTTAATCCCTACACTTATTTCTTTTCCATCTCTGGGGTCCTGTGGCTATTGCCTTTACTGTATTAAGGAAGCTCATGTGCTGACAAGTGACCAGGTGCAGAAGTAGTTAAGATGCTCATCAGGAATAGACTGCAGGAGAGAGGATGAGCCAAATCACCTCTAAACTGCTGTTTCTCAGCATCCATCTTTAAGGATCACTTTATTTATTGCTAGAAAAATTACCTGCAGCTGTATGTCTCTGGCACTAAAGCCTTCAGAAACACTGAGCTTCCATTTCATCTGCTCCAAGCAGAGTACTCCGTCTGGATACCCTAAAGAACAGATACAGACATGATCAGATACATGTCACTTAAAGATGATCAGAAGGTGATTATTGGTTACTGACCCACCCCACTTCATTTATTCAATATCTTCTCCAACATGCACTTGTGAATAATCATAAAATACCAGTAGCCCTTGTATTATGATGCTGTTTCAGATCCCCCTTATTTATTTTTTTTAGTCCTTCACCTGTTCCTGATGTGTGTCTTGGGTTAGTTGTGTGTGGTATGTAGGGCCATTCTTCCTAAACAGAAAATTCAAAGAATTTATGTAATTTAGTTTTGTAGCTGACCATCTCTTCATCATTGTTTCAAATATGAAAGCTTCAGCAATGGTTGTATAAAACGTCAGTGGCTTAAGCTTTTGGTGTTCTGTCAAGCAGCTTTGCTCTTCCCCCTGTTGTACAAAACCCACTTGCAAATCATTCCCTGAAAAATCCTAGGTGATTATTATGGTGGTTCTGAGGAAGGTATGAAAAAGCTGAGATTTAAAGAGTTATTAAAAGCAACTGTGCATTTCAACAGCAAGAAAAATGGGATCAACTGTCGCTCAAGCTTTTTTTTTTTTTTTTTTTTTTTTTTGAATAAATGGCCTGATTTCCTTATTGTAAAGTTCTCCAAATTTGTGCCTGATGAATCAGCACACCTGCTTTTTGACTGGCTACTTCCATTACAATGCCAACAGGTCAAAAGATGGGAAAATTAGCTAATAACACAAATAATTGGTGATCTCTAAAAACATGCACCAAGTTTGAGGAAGGTGGAGAAGTGCAGGTGCTCCTAGGAAAGTCTCATTGTGATAATTCAGATGGGAACTCAGCATTTAAAAAGCAATTGCAACATCAGCCTTAGAAAAGAAATATTAAGAGTGTAATGTGGTTTCCTTCATTTCAGCTACTAAATAAACCTTGGAGTTGAAAGGCATTACACCCCTGATGTGCATTAAATAGTAGTATTAATAAGTAAACAACATTGGGTATTTGGAAAACAAACTTAGCACCAACTTCTGCCCTGATTGGTTCTCAGTGGTGTTTCTCAGGGCATAATTTAGGGCAGAAACTGGATCTTTACAGGTTGCTGCAGAAAAGGACCTGGGGGTAACAGTGGATAAAAAGCTGGATATGAGTCAGCAGTGTGCCCTGGTTGTCAAGAAGGCTAATGGCATATTGGGCTGCATTAGGAGGGGCATTGCTAGCAGGTCACGGGAAGTGATTATTCCCCTCTATTCGGCATTGGTGAGGCCACATTTAGAATATTGTGTCCAGTTTTGGGCCCCCCACTACAAAAAGGATGTGGACAAGTTGGAGAGAGTGCAGCGGAGGGCAACAAAAATGATTAGGGGGCTGGAGCACAGGACTTATGAGGAGAGGCTAAGGGAACTGGGCTTGTTTAGTCTGCAAAAGAGAAGAGTGAGGGGGGATTTGATAGCGGCCTTTAACTACCTGAAAGGGGGTTCCAGGGAGGATGGGGCTAGGCTGTTCTCGGTGGTGAGGGTAAGAGTAAGAGTAATAAGAAAGTGCCTTTTCATAGACTAGCTGTGTGCACAGAATTTGCAGAAAGGGAATTTCAAATGTATGCTCATGAGCATCCACATCTGAGACCACATCAGAGATTCTAAAGTTTTCTTTATCCAGTGAGGAGGCAAAAACATATAATATGATCAAACTGTCCAATCAAAACCTCTCAAATTTCAAATCTCTCTCAAGTTTTAATACAATATTTATCACAGGTATCTAAGCGCTGGCCAGAACTGAAAGGTGGAAGGATGAAATTAAAAAATGTAAACCTTTCTCATGTCCTGACAAGGCAGTAGGACTTGCACAGTTTGTTACGGTGTGAGTCTTATTTTAATCTAAGTTTTTAACTGAGTATCAAATACTCACAATGAACAGCTAGTGGCAAAGCAACGAAAGAAAGGAAAGCTCAGGAATTATTTGCAGAAACTGACTGGTGAATAACATTTGATAAAATCATGATCTGTTTGTGGATAATTCCTGATCAGTCAAAGCAGTGAAATTCACCAAGTAGATTATGTGTTGTTAATTACTCACAGAGCTCCCAGTGTAACCTTTTTATTTTTTAAAAATCCTTAAAATGATCAAAATTCTGATCTGACTCCAACAGTTCATAGAGCCTCCTGCCTTGATTTTTTTTCCCTTCCTATTTCTACCCTGTGGTTTTTTTAGCAAACAAAACTTTCTGGTTCAGAAATTTAGCAAACCAGTGAACATTTTACTTGCAATTAGATAATTGCTGCAAGGCAGTCCAGTCAGCAGGAATGCCATCCAGCAGATTCATGGCTGCAAAAATGCATAAACAGCAGCCATTCCCTGCCAAAGTAGTTTTTATTGGAGATGCAGTCCACCGATCTGAAAACTTTGATTTATCGGAGCCAGGAGCAGTGTGAAAACACTAATAGGCTTCTAGAATTGCAGAGATGTTTAGACTGCTCATCTACATCATCGTGATGACAGGTGCTGGAAATGGCTAGATTGTAAATTAGATGATCCGGTGGACGGGGGTAGCTGTGTCTTTTGCAAACTTAGCATTTTATTAACTTTAAATAAAAATTCATCCTGCTTCTGAGAAATGTTAAACACAACGTGGCCATTTTGTAGCTTACAGCTCACTTTTCTGCCTTGCCCCTTTGTTTATCACCATCTAACAAGCTTTGGATGAATTCTTGCTGTGAATGCCAGGTCCGCAGGCAGTGCTTGAGCCACAAATGCCACCCAGCCGCTCAGCTGAGCAACTGCAGAAGGGAATCCATGAAGCTCTAGCTCCCAAAGGGCACTGACTCTGAAACTCCTAACTGGGGGCAACATCCAGCACCCCGCATTGGGCTGAGGATCTCTATTTAAACCAGGAAGGGGCACAGGAAGGAAGTTGTCTGTGCAACCAGTGGAATCCCTGGCTGGCTGCTACTATGGTCCCCTTCTGCTTGCCTGACTCCTGAGTCCTGCCTCCCCCTGCTTCTGGTTCCTGACCTTCTTATCCCAGACTCCCAACTGTTCCCAGGTCCTGCTTGCCTGCCTCACTCCAGCTCCCTCCTCCTAAACCTTGCCCCTGACACTGCCTCCAGCTCTGACCTTCAGCTTGGCACCTGACACTGTCTCAGGCTCTGACCCCTGGCTTGGCACCAGACTCTCACCATTAGGCATGACTGCCCACACCCTGGTCATTACACATGGTCCATCAAGTCCTTCCTGCTCTGCCGATCATTTTTTTCTTTTTTTTTTGGCTGTGTCATCTCTAGAACTCATTAAGATGTTATAATTAATTTAGCTTTAAAACTTGTGTGAATTCCTTGCTTCTAAAAGGTACTGGCTTGAACTGCCCTGGATCACACAAAGTCCCCCCTCTCTCTCTCTCTCCCTCTCCCTATATACACACACACACACATATATATACACACAGCACTGTTCAGCTCATTTCCTCCATCTAGCTCCCACACATGAACCTCAACTCAGTTTTGGAAGGACTTCCTCTAGGCCTGAGCGGGGAGTCCAGTCTCCATGCTCATTTCATCCTTAAGAACACAAGAACGGCCATACTGGGTCAGACCAATGGTCCTTCTAGTCCAGCATCCTGTCTTCCGACAGTGGCCAATGCCAGGTGCTTCAGAGGTGATGAAAAGAACAGGGCAGTTACTGAGTGAGCCATCCATCCCATGTCATCCAGTCCCAGCTTCTGGCAGTCAGAGTTTTAGGAGAACACCCAGAGCATGGGGCATGAGCATCTTATCTAATAATAATTTATGAACCTAGCCTCCGTTAATGATCTAATTCTCTTTTGAACCCACTTACACTGTTGCCTTTCACAACATCCCCTGGTACCAATTGATCTGGGGAAAGTGACTGGTCTCAGGACTGGAAGCAACCTGAATATTTTGTGGTTTTTGGTATAAGTTACCATTTATCACTAAATCCAGTTTACCTGGGTGGCAAGATAGACTGGAGAATCTAAAGGGAGTGTCTGTGACTCCATGGTAAGTTCATTATAGTGATCCAGGAGTTCACATTTGTCACTGGCTTGGTGAATTCTAATCATAGAACATACTACTAGTTTGGGGTGTCTGCCCTGTTTTTTACAGTCTGCACTGAGGTAGTCACTCACAGTCTTGAGCCACACCAGACACTGTAATGCATACATGGATGAAAAAACCGAACAACATAAGAAGATAGGCATTGGACTGGAATACCCAGGCAATGGGTAGACCAAGGACAACTTAGAAATACATAACGGAAGCAGAACTGAATGCATCAGAATGACATGGGAAGAAGCTAAGACTGGAGTAAGAGACAGCCAAAGATGCAAGGCAATGATGAAGGCCCTATGTTCCACATGGAATACACAGGCATAAATCAGTAAGTCAAATTTGCAACTCTTAGACCTTAGAAACGTAGGATCCAAATCTGAGATGGTGGAAGCTGGCATGGCTCTTCTCAATGGAACTACACTGATTTATACCCGTTGAGGATCTGGTCCGTAATTTAAAAAAAAAATTGGATTCTGGAAATCAGTTCTGTTGCAAAGGTAGGTTCTGCAACAAACTCTGTGGCTCCCAAATTTCAGTGTATATGGAACTCTTCTTACTTCAGGGTATAAACTGATAAGCAGGTAGATTGGGAAGAAATGTCCTCATGAGATAGTACTGTACAACTGTTTTTCTCCCATAGTGTGCATCATGAACAGCTGATAAATATATTCCATACATGAATGTTCTTTGTACCATATCTTGGTGGTCTCTGGAGCCCTTTCTTTGCCAAAGCTGTAAATAATGCAAAGATTCACAAGTAGTTAACAACACATGCAAGCTTAGATTTGACACCTTTTCCCCAAGATTAAATGGGATACTTGCAGAGACAGACAACTCACCAACTTCAAAGCTTCCTGTCTTAATTAAAAAGAAACAAATTGCTTCCCCAGTGAATCCTCTGAAGAGAGCAATGATGGTTAAAACTGTGATATTTGTGTTAATTCCTATTTAAACATAAATCTGAGATTTCAGTTTTTAAAAAATATATTTTCACATTATTTAAATGAACTTATTTTAAAAGCCAGTAATGTATTTGCTTAGGGGATATTTTTCATGTTACGTTTACTTTTGGAGAGACTGTTCATTATTATAACAAAAAAACCAACCAACCAACCAACCAACCAACCAAATGAAGGCAGTTAAGGATTACAAAGATTTTAGAAAGGATTTCCACCTAAGTCCACCTTCATTCTGATTTTCAGTAGTGTTAATTTTCTAGGTTTAGCAACATCTACAGTATTGGCAACTTCAAGAGATCAAAAATCATGAGTCGGACCCCCAAAATCATTGGCCAAAAAAATTGAGATTTAAAAAAAAAAAAAAAGATTATATTGTGTTTTTTTAAGTGCGGGTCTTGATTTTTGAACTCCCCCTGCTCATCCCCAGGGTATGTGCATGTGACCGTTAGTGTTGCCCACTCTCCCACCTGTACTGGATAAGGTGATTTTGGCCCCTGCTATAGGAGCTCTCACTCCCACATCTGCTCATCTCCTGCCCAGCAATTAATCCTGTCCCCCAGTTCCCTATCAATTCCGCCTACACTGAACTCCCCTCAGTTCAGTCCCCCATCAACCCCCACTGCCCGCCTAGCACCCACCTAGCACCCACCCCATCTGCTCAAAACCCACCATCAATATACCCCCATCAGCTCCCACCCTCTTCATCTCAGCCCCAATACAGCCGCCAGGCCATAGTTCATCCCTCCCAGCCTCACCTCTGCTCCTCTTAGGGTTCTTCACCCTCCCCAGACCTGGGGGGTGCTGCAGTGGGCTCCCCTCTCCTACTTCCCAGGCTGGCAGGGAAATCCTAGCCACCTGGGGCTGACAGTGATTTCTAAGTAAAATTAAGCTTCACTCATGATCCTGGGCTGGAATCCTCAAATGTCAGGATTTTTCCCCACTCTTTTTCAGGCTCAACAGAAAAGTCAGCTGTAAACAAAAGAGGCTACCACACGAAGACTAGACAGGACAGAGCGAAACTTTGTGGACTGATGGGTTTCCCTGGTTACCAACACAGGGACTAGGATATGTGGTTGTGGCCTGTGTTGTGAGAGAATGCCTGGAGAAGAAGTTGTAAGTATGATCCTGAGAGGAAGCAAAGAGACAAGGCTCCTTGAGCACAGAGTTTGCTGGGGAGGTACACTGGGAGATTTCCATGCAAGGAAACAGGACTTTGTGCACATTCTTTGTAACTAAACTAGATTACACCAAGAACGCACTTGACTCTCCTCCTGAAGGATAACAACCCTGCAAGGCCCTGAGGTTTAGCTAACTACTTGGGCCAAAGGGGCAATAGCATCTCACTAGTTGGGCTCAAAAACTCCTTCAGCTGGTTACCACCCTGAGCACTCAATAGCAATATTTATCATTATCTACACAGAGCTAGAGATAGACCAGCACTCATTGGTAGTTACATTGTTGAAGTGCCAGCCCTTCATTTTCTTTAAGACAATCATGAGACAACAGGTGTCAGACAGAAATCAGGTTGACTCACACTGAATTGCTTGATCTTAGCATCTGTATTCTGTTAATGTAAATTGGGATCTTTGCATCCTACTTAGAGTGCAGCTTTGTAACTGCTTATTGTGAAGTGTCAGGGGAAAAAGAAGTTCCTTGTTTACTAGGTAAAAGTCTCGAGTTCTGTATTGTCTTTAAGATTTACTGTTTAGCTACTTTGATTCCGACCATGTGTGAATGTTTCCAATATTAACTAGAGAAGAGTGATTTGTAGGCAGGGAATTGGAAACATTACATCAATTTAACTGGGCCATTTGGGGTTAGTACAAAATGACAGAACAACAGGAAGCAGTTAAAAGCTTCCCCTCAGCAATCAAAGCCCTGCAATTTTGTGACTTTCCTCCAATCAAGTGCTGTATTGACAAGAAACCAGTTCTGATAATGACCTCTGAAAAGACCTCTCATTCTGGTCTTCTGGGGTAATTTGTTTTTCTAACTAGGATGTCTTAGCAGAAGCTCATGGAAAGCATATTTCATGTGTGCTCACTCACATGAACAGCAAGACAAACAGCATGGACCTGCTTTATTAGATTCCCTCCTCCCGCCACCCATCCAAATCCTTATTTATTTATTCCCCTTATCTGGGCCTGGATATATGGTGTTGCTTTTTTCTGTCCATATCTCCCGCTCTTAACAATCTGTACTGGGTCACATAAAGTAGAAATGGAATAGACTTATGAATTCCTCATTTCTGCTATGCCATTCCCCCAACTCCCATGCATGGTTGTTCCCTACTATATCATTTTCTACTACTTTTTTTTTTTTTTTTTTAATTTTAGTTCTCTAGTATTATTACTAAAAGACTGTTTCCCAAATCAACTTGTGCTCACCTCAGCATTTCATTCCAAAATTCATTTAAATTAATCTGATTTTTTTTTTTAAATCCTGAAAATGGGATTGAGTTATCACTGAGCAGGGATGCTGCAGACACACTGCTGATAAGACAGGGATCCATTCATCCCCCACCTATCCCCCTTTTACCAACAAAGCAAAACTTTGGATGATGAATGTCTGAGCTAGCTTTTTTTTTTTTTTTTTTTTTTTTTTTTTTTTTTTTGGGTGGAAGGTGGTAGGTATTTCTATTAACCCCAGTGACACTGGCATGCAGGACTTCTTCATACACCACATGAATGGAAATCAACATTCACTCAATGATTGCATGTCTGAAGCTACAGAATGCATCGATTCTAAGAACTAGAAAGGGTTATAGAATCCAGTATGATAATATTTCATCTGATTATTAAACACATCACAATCAGCTTTCTAAAGCCACATTGTGCAGGATCGGCCTGGTCACAATACACTGGAGCAGGGGGCATCAGTGCTTAGTGTGGCTACACAGTATGACAGAGCAAAGGAGAGGCAGTGTTCAGCATCTCCCTAGATACTGGACTCTGATGCCCACTAGTAGGCCAGGCTGAGAATTGCAGATGTCATGAGTGCTAATGTAACGTCTCCCAAGGTGCCAGGGAGAGCAAAGTGTATTATCTCTTGGCTGACAGAGAAGGAAAAGAGGAGCCAGCAGGATGTATGAGACTGGCTGCTGAAACTGCCTACTCAGGATCTGCTCCTGTATCATCTCACTAAGGCTTCCAAGGCCAGGATGCTGTTCCCATTGATTAGGGGAGGAAAGAATGCCTGGCATGGAAGGCAACAAACCAACCCCCCAGCACCCTCACAAGAGGAACCAAAGCTGTTCTCCAAGAGGAAGGTCACTTATTTGAATTAGCTTCACCCTTCCGATTTGTCTCCTCTCAGTGTCCTCATCTGACACCACTCTCCAGGAGTGATACTCAGAGACTGAAGTGCCATCCTCTGGAGTGGATAGGTTTTGTTTTTACATTAATACAAAACCCAACCCTGTGAACTGCGGGAGAGGAAGGTGGTGTTCCACCATTGAATGTCAGAGAGGGAGGAAGGGAAAGGTTCCACTGCATGGCTCCTCCCTGCCATCATCTCCTGGGACCTTGTTCACCGAGGGCTTCAGTGGTAGTGTCTGAACAGGGGAGGATGGGTGCTAGGGGTTGCAGTTGTTCCGCCAGCAGCAGTGTGATGAATTCAGGTTGCACTGTCTTTAAAATTATTTCCCAGCAGGCTGAGTCTATCAGGGAAGAACCCTACCCTATGCCTGGAAAAGAGACATGCTCAGTAAATCCACCCCCCCTAATTTCCCAAGAGCTCATTTGCCATATATTAGGATGGAGCAGGTAGGAGAGAGAGAGAATATGCTGCTTATTTTAAGAGGCAAAAACAATCTCCACAGTTGCAGAGTCCAGGAAGGTCTCTGTGTCCTATGAAGCATGAGAAACAGAGCCAAAAATATTCAAGTAATGGTCATGCCTTTGTAGTCTTACCTTACGTCAGGTGATTGGCTCCTGCAACGCCTGAACAGCTCCAATGAAGCCACTGTATTGTCTATTGTTTATTGTCTGTAACTGATAAGAGCTGCTGTTACTGGTAGAATACATTTTTCTTATTTCTTTCTTCCTCCTTCCAGCTCTCTGACCTTCCTTTCTCTCCCCTCCACAGCACTTTACCCTAGGCACTAATGGTGTCTGGCTGCTGGCACTGTCCCCTGATAAGAAAGGCACCATAGGGGAGAAATAAATAAAGAAGTCACACTTTGGCTCAATCTTGCATGCCAATCCTGCAACCTTGCATCTTTACAATTGAGAACTGAACTCCTGAAGAAAATCATTCAGCACCCTGATGAACAAAAACTAATCCGAACCCCTTAAATATAGTTCTTTTTGTAAATTAAAAGGATTTTTTTTTTAAATTTTTTTAGAGTTTGAATTACAGGCTTTTCAAACTTGGTTATAAATATTCACTCTCAGCCTAAAGCCAAATCTCCTCTCAGCAGGAATTCAGTTTACTGCATTGTAAAGTCTTAAAAACAGGGTGCTAGAAAGGAAGGCCTCAATCCTGCAAAGACTTACACTTGTGTATAACTTTAAATACCATGCATCATCCTGTTGAACCCATTGGGTTTATTCATGGGCTTAACAGTAAAGCACATGAATAAGTCTTTGTAAGATCAGGTCACTCACACCCTGTAAATCTTTTGTCATGGACAGTATTATAAGATAGGATCAATTTTGGGTCAGATCCTCAGCGGATGGAGACTGGTCCCAATGAAGCTACACTGATTTTTTTTTTACACCAGCTGAGTATCTGGCCCTGTGCCCAAGTGTACAAAGCTAAATTTTATTGAGGACTGTTGCCTCTTTCAAACAATTGGCAAGAACTCTGTATGCACGTACAGGCTGGGTATCCGTGAAAACGAGGTGATGAGCAATCCCATAAAATTCACTTGGATAGCAGACATTTCATAGGGTTGGCTGGAGCCTGAGGAAATTAGCCCTGTGTCTCATTTGCATAGTAAAATAAACGTGAATGAGCGCTCTCAGCTTGTACAGAAAAAATCCTGACGGAACCCCCTGCAAAGACATTTACTGATGTGAAGATTATTTCCTTTGTGTTTTCAGTAGTGAAATGCTGACAGAGCTGTGAGGATCCTTCCTCTTTCGCTGGGCTGTTCATGGGAATCTGCCATGTCAGTCTTCTCTGCCTGAGATGACAATCTGGGAACACGAGGCCTATCTCACAATATTTTCACCACTACCTTCATTTAGGACCTGTCTTTCTGCTGGTTAAGCCTCTTAATATTCCCCTTGTACTGCTGCTGGACCAATATATGCGACTTTCAGCCTGCAGCTGAAATTAACTATGGGATGGTGTGAAGGGACACACCCTCTCACTGGTATGGAGGAGACTAATGAGCTCTTCTGACCTGTTCAGCCTTCACAAGGTGCACCTGCAAGGCTTGTTAAGTCTGGACAGGGAGGAGCATAGAAGAGGAAAATATCATAGGTAGGGGAAGTGAACATGAAGAAGACTGTCCCACCCAGAAATTGTTGGTAACTGAGGCAGTCCAGCCAAGGAGGAAATAGCCACAGGACACACCATTTCCAAAGCTGCCCTGGCTGGTGGCAAAACAGAGTGCCCCAAGAGGAGGGGAAGAAGGTGAACCCCACAAAGGGGCCATAAACTCTGATAGACTGTGCCCATAGGGCTAAATCCCCAGGGACTGCCTGAGAGACTGGCCATCTTCCCAGCTAGATTCTCCTCTCTTTCAAGGGGAGGAGAGGAGGAGAAGCCAATCTTTTGCCTGTGTGTGTTTTCCCTGCACCCAGCTAGCAGCATTTGGCATAACTTTCTGAGGTAAAGTGGGTAAATGGTGGACAGTGAGGTCTGGAGGGAAAGGTCCAGGGAATCCCTGCCTCCCAACAAATGGTGGAGAACGCGGGCAAACTACACCTGATATAAGGGTTTTTAAAAAATAAAGAGGCCTTAGGGGAATAGAGCTCAGCTGCGCCGCACAAGATGGAACCAGTGTATGTGGTTATTGGAGATGCAGCAGCAGCAATCTACCCAGCACCAGCAATTCCAACAGCCATTGCTGCAATGGTGGACCACCTAACAGTAGTATCAGAGCACACAATGGCAGCAGCTGCGGGGGGAAAAGATGGTCCAACAACAAGAGTTCCAGAAGGAAATGCTACAGCAGATAGTACTGGCCCTATGCCCACAGAAAGTGCCAAGGGGTCATGCTTCCTCTGAAGGGATCCCTCTATCTGTACCGATGCAGCTCACCAAGATATGACTGGAGAATGAACCTGAAGACTTTTTAGTCACATTTGAAATGGTGGCACTGGCAGCCCAGTGGCCCCCAGAAACAACGGTCTCTGATTCTGGCCCTGCACCTGATGCATCCACCACAGGTGGCCTACTGTAATCTGGAATTGGAGCAGGCAAAGGATTACAAGCAAGTGAAGTTTGCCATTCTGGATGATTTGGATAATGTCAGAAGAGACCCACCACCAATGGGTTTAGCGCCAGAGCTAACCCAAAATGGTGAGATCCCAAATGGTAGCACAATTGAAAGAACACTGCTGGAAGTTACTCTACCTGGAGGAATAATCAGGGACCCAAGTGGCTGAGGTCATTATGACAGAGCAATTTATAAAGATATTACCTGTGAAACGCAGGAAGTGGGTACCACGACATCATCCACGGCAGTCAGGTTAATAGACTACTTTGTAGAAGCTGAAGGGTCACTAAAGGCAGAGTCATCCCAGACATCAACAGGACTATAGATCCAGCAGGTTGAGCCAGAACCACTAAGTCTCTCAGAAGGGGGTCTGCCCCAAAGGAGCCCTCCCAGAGAGACAGACTACTCCTTAGACCAGGGATAGCCCTAGGGGGACAGGAAGGCTGGGTGTGACTACCACACCACCAGTGGGCTCGCCAGGTATCCCAGACAACTGAAGCACAGCTCACAGACAGAGGTCTGGCCACCACCTTGCCCCAAGGCTTCCCACAATTTAGTTAAGAGGCCAGCAACTCCAGCCCATTAACATGCTGTTCTTGTTGGCAGACAGGGCAAATAAAGAGGGAGTGCCTGATGATGGAATGTGAGTATGCCCAGGGCTGATTGGTGGAAACCTGGGCATGGGAAAAAACTCCCCCTTAGTTGATGACACTGGTGACGGTCCAAGGGAAGCTGATTCAAGGACTCTTGGACTGTGGCTGCAGCCAGACGGTGGTCCAGGCCTCTAGGAAGGGAAGTGACATCACTTCCAAGACCACTGTCCACCTGCAATGTATCCAGGATGATGTCAAAACATACCTCAGCCAGCAGTTACAACTAACCATGGGAGCCCATACTGCAGTTATACCTGTAGCCTTGGCAGAAAAATTAGCCTACCTGATGATCATAGACTAGGACTGGCTTTTTTTGTGGTGAGTCATCCATACACAGCAGACAGCAAGTGAGAACAGGGGCCAAGTGGTAGTACTAGTTCCCTGGAAGTTGGTAAGCTTTGGGGAATCCGACGATCTCGGGGAAAGGACATCCTGAGAAACACAGCTGCCAACCCCATAGGGGAGAAAGAGGTAAGCCATCAGGACCTGGAAGCCCTCCTATGGGGTAAGAATTTCGTGCTAGAACAGAACAGAGGAACGACCTTACGCTGAGCAGTGCGCATATGAGCAACTGGCCCCCATAAATAGAGAAGTAACAGAGCCTCACGGAAGTGAACAGTACCCACACTCAAGAAAGAAGGCTTGTACTGAATTGAGAAGAATCAGCAAACTGGGGTGATGAAGTCTCAGCTGCTGGTGCCACATTGGTACTGATGGGCCATGTTGGAGCTGGCATGTGATATCCCCTGCACAGCACACTTGGGGTGAGAGAAGGCATTGTTCTTGGATATTAGCCTGATTCTACTGGCCAAGCGTGCATCATGAGGTGAGAGATGTTCCTCCTCTCCAAGATGTCAATTAGCCAGCAGCAGAGGAATCCCCCAGGCACCTTTGATTGAGATGCCCTTTGAATGATTCGGAGTGGACATGATCAGGATATCAATATATACAGCAGGATATCAGTATATACTAGTGATTGTTGACTATGCAACTAGGTATCCAGAGGCTGTTCTTTGCTCCCCCACAGCAGCAGCTATAGCTTCAGTGCTCTTGAAGCTCTTCTCGTGCATAGGGTTTCCCTCGCAAAATATTAACAGACCAAGGGCCTAACTTCATCTCTCAACTGATGCGGGAATTATGCTCCCTTCTAAAAGTCATGTCCCTGAAAACCTTGGTATACCATCCAGAAACCAACAGCCTAGTAGAGCGATTTAATAAGACCCTGAAGAGAATGTTGACACACTTTGTCCATGACAAAGCCGAGCAACAGGACTGGATACTTACATCACTCCTATTTGCAACAAGGGAGGTCCTGCAAGCCTCTCAGAGGGGTTTCCCTGTTTTGAGTTGCTCACAAACTGCGATCACCAACTGAGGGGCGTGCTGGACTTGCTACGAGAAGGGTGGGAAGAACAAAACATAGGGGCCTTAAGCATGACTCAGTATATCTTATAATGAAGGGATCAACTCAGGAACATACGGGTGTTCACCAAGGAGCATTTGAGAAAGGCTCAACACGCCCAGGAGCAAAGTTACAACAGAATGGTGCTACTATGGACTCTTCAGTCAGGTGACTGTGTCCCATTACTGCCCTTGACAGAGTCTAAATTAATGGCCCGATGGCAGGGTCTGTTCTAAGTGATCAGGCAGGTATGGCCCAGGGCCTATGAGATAGGAAACCCAAGAGGAAAAAGGAAACCAAGGTGTATCATGTGCACCTTGTCAAACATCGTGTGATATATAGTATTCGAAAGGAGGTATATAAGCCCCAGAATGATCAGGGCTTTATTCCCTGCAGCCTAGCCAGAGTCAGGAGAGGGCAATCAGGAGCAGCTGAGGCCAAGTAAGGCCCAGCCAGCTGCTTGTTAAAAGCCCACTGCTCCAGAGAAACAGGGCACAAGTAGGTGTGCTATGCTATGAGGAACTGAGGAGCAGACTGGAGAATAGGGGAAGTGTGGAAGGACGGAGGAGCCCCAAGCGAGGTACTAAGCCCAGGATAGGGGGGAATCTGCCCCTGGCCAGACTGAAACCCTTCCCCAGGCACAGGGGCCTGGGTCAGGAAGCCCAGTTTGGGGCAACAAGGAAAACAGGGCCTAAGAGGCCAGAAGGACTGAGAGGGGGGAAAGTAGCCCGGGGAAAAAGACTGCCACTGCAAATACAGTGCCAGCAGCTACTCACAGGGCCCCTGGGCTGGGACCCAGAGAAGCGAGTAGTCCCGGGTCCCTCTCCCCTCCCCAGGGAAGACGGGGTGACAGGCAACTCCCTGGCCCACTACGAGGAGTAAAGCGCGAGACCCACTAGAGGAAAGCTGGCTGTCTGCCACAATTGGAAGGGGCAGGAAGCCCTGCTGGTAACTCCTGCTCTGATGGAATCAGAATTGGGACCATCAGAGGCCTCCAGCAATGGTACTGGGTGAGGGAGGTACTCTCCCTTGCACAAAGGAAGCTGCTCCTCCAACTAAGTGGGGACATTGTAGTGGTATTGTCCAACTGTCTGGCGAGAACGCAGTTAATCCAACATCAGAGAGACCCCAGGCCAGAGAGACTGAGAGAATCCTGGACCATAGCCACGGAGGATGTGGTCCGAGAGGAAGTATGAGCAATGCTGGAGATGGGGGTGATTGTGGAATCCAAATGTGAATGGAGGAGCCCCATTGCTCTCATTCCCAAACCAGATAGCTCTGCATCGACTTCAGGAAGGTCAATGGCATCACGGAATTTGATGCCTACCCAATGTCAAGCGTGGATGAGTTACTAGAACAGCTGGGATTGGTGAAGCCCCTAAACAGTATCAATCTAATGAAAGGTTATTGGCAAATCTCCTTGTCCCCTTCTTCACAGAAGAAAACTGCTTTCTCCACTCCTTTTGGAAACTTCCAATTTAAGACCTTTTGGCCTCCATGGGGCTGCTGCTACCTTCCAACAGCTTATAAGAAGATCCTCAGCACCCACCATCAATATGCTGCAGCATACATTGATGACACTGTCTATGGTCCTCCCAGGGAAGACCCCCTGCAGCACTTAAGGATGGTTTTAAAAGCCCCATGGGATGCAGGACTTACAGCCAACCCAATGAAATGCATATTAGCTGTGCGTGAAGTAACTTATTCAGGGTACCATGTATGAGTGGCCTTATGAAGCCAATGGTTGACAAGGTGCAAGCCCTCACAGCATGCCCCATCCCCCAAAGTGAGTCGTCTTGGCCTGGCACAATATTACCAGAGATTTATCCCTAGTTTCACCTCAGTTGTGGCCCCCTGCCCTTATAGACCTCATAAAAGACAACCTCCTAAGAAGTGCCATAGGGCTGGGGAATGCGAGAAAGCTTTCGCAAAACTGAAAACATGACTATGCCAGGCACCTGTGCTTGTCAGCCCTGATTTTTCTCAGGAATTCATTTTATACACAAATATTTCAGACATCAGATTTGGTGCCATCCTCTTACAAGACTTTGGAGGAGGAGGAGGACATCCAGTCCTATACCTAAGTAGAAAGCTATTCCCTAGAGAACAGTTGTATTCAACTATTGAAAAGAAGTCATTAGCGATCAAATGGGCAGTGGACGCCCTGAGGTATTACCTGTTGAGTAGTCCTTTCTCCCTGATCACAGATCATGCTCCCCTATATAAGCACATCATGAGGGATATGAACCCTTATATAATGAGAACTTGTGCTACAATCCTGTAGTTTCTGAGTATGAACTCAGGTGGGAAAGGACCACATTAATGCTGACTTTTTACAGAAGATTGGGGATAGGTATGTGAAGGGACATGCCCCCATGCTGGTATTGAGGAGACTAATGAACTCTTCTGGGCCTGTTCAGCCCTAATGAGGAGCACCTACAAGGCTTGTTCAGCCTGGAGGGGAGGGTCTTAAAAGGGGAAATTTATCCCAGGAAGGGGCAGTGAACAGGAAGGCTGTCCCACCCAGCGACTACTGATAACAGAGGCAGTCCAGCTGAGTAGAAGACAGCCACAGGATACACTGCTTCTGAAGCCACCTGGACTGGCAGAACAATACGCCCTAGGAGTAGGGGCAGAAGGTGAACTCCACAAAGGATCCATAGGCTCAAAGCTTATTGGGCTAAATCTCCAGGGAATGCCTGAGAGACTGGTCACCTTTCCAGGCAGTTTCTTCTCTCTTGCAAGGGTAGGAGAGGAGGAGAAGCCAATCTTTTGCCTGTGCACGTTGTCTGAGTTCCCTAAGTGCTGCCAACTGGGGCTGGGGGCGAAGAAAGGGTAAACAATGGATACTGGGATGGAGGGGGTGGGCAAGGAACCCTTGATCACCCTCAGATGGTGCATAAGAGAACACAAAGTGGTGTCCACTCACTGAGGGGACAAAATATTTTGTCCACAGTACTTCCCTGTGGCATTGTTGCTGAACTGGTTCCCCTCTTTCAAGTTTTACCTTGTTTAGTCTAAAAGCCAGCCAATGCTATTCTTGAACTGCTGACTCTCCTGGAGTGGTACTTGAAGTAGCTATGAAGCTTTAAAGTTAGATCTAGAAAATTGCATTTGTAGTATCTGTTCAAAGGAAAACACCACAGAGGCAAAACATTGGATCCCCTGACAGCAAATCATACTATTGCTGTGTCTAGCAAACAATTAAAGTTAATGTTAAAATATTGCTGTTAAAGACTTAATATAAATGCATTCCTGACACTGTTGACAAACTAAACAGACTTTAAGAGATTCATTCTTTTAAATAGACTGAACCTTGGAGAAAAGTAGCTAATTCCTTTCTATATTTTTCCTTCAATTTGAGTCTAAGAAGCTCTTTTGAGTATATGAAGCCTTGCAATTCAAACATCTTCTAATGTGAAAATTACTATACCCATATTATACCTCATGTGTTATTAATTCTAAGTACTGCTTGTAAAAATGTGCATAGACATATGTGAATATCAAATTGGTTTAGGATAAATTTCATATTAATGACTGAATTGTTTGCCATATGCCCTTGAGGGTTATTTTAAGATTTATTAGAGGGATTTCTATCCAATGGCTTGTGTTATACAAAAGGTCAGACTAGATGATCACAGCCAGGGCCGGCCTTAGGGAAAATGGTGACTTAGGTGAACTTGAAGTTTTGGTGTCTCTGGCCCCCATGGGTATGGTGCCTCTCCATTGCCTCAGGCCCCCATGGGTGCCCCCCGCCAAACCAGGCCTCCCATCCCCAATCACCCCTGGTCCCCACTGCTTCCCCCCAGTGTTTAATTTGCATTGAAAGAGGTGGTCCCGACACAAATTAAGCACCCTTTATTAAGGCTAACTCTCTTTAGCAGGTTTGTTACAGATCCAAAATCCTCAGAATGGATCAAGGAATGGTAGATTCATCTTCATATTTCTTCACAGAAAATCATCAAAGATGAAATGACATTCGATTCTGTTGGGAAAAAAATGGTTGAATGAGAAGATAGATTTCTCAGTGGTACAAGATATATTTACATTTTCAACAGGGAACAACCTCGCTCCACTAAGCATGCACCAAAAATCTTTCTAAATTATGTCGTGTACCCTGTTCCAAAATATTAAAGACAGACAGCTATGGTCACTTCCAGTGCTACCTGTCTTTTAGAATAAACAGAATGATCTCCTCATAAGTTTGGTAATATTAATTGAAAATATTAAAATGCTAGTAGATAAGAAATTTCATAAAGCATATAAATATGAATTCATTCACTCATCTCATTAGCTTAATCATCAGTCTTTTAACAATGTAACTGATTAACATAATTCATTGTTCTTCCTTGGTTTTGCCTCAGACTTTCTTTTGGGATCAAAAGATCCCAGAATACCTAAACTCAACAAATACTCCTTCACAATTACCTAGAACAATAGAAAACACTAAAAACAATAGCTAATGTAAGGATTTCACTATTTATGCCACAGATGTTTAAAAAGTACCACAGGAAACAACTATTTAAAAACCAGTTTTATTTATATGTTTAATATGATTATACACATTCATGTGTCTAACAAGATCTGCACTGTTACATTAAAAAGATACAGTACGACAACATTCAACATGAGGTACTTCATGTTTATATATCCGTCCTTCATAAATAATGCTGTAAGCCTAAGGTCAAGCATAACTGGGTGCTGTGACCTGACATTTGCTGAGTTGATCACATTAAAAAACAGTTCAGTGCAATATGTAGAGATTAGAACATTTACTTAAATACTATTTCAGATATGCTTAAAGCATATTACATTACAATGCCCTATCTTAGTTCTGCTTACCAGAAAAATGAATACACAAGTAGCATAGACTGCCATAAATAGCATCTACATACTTTTTCTTTTTGTTGTAGTTGTGTTTATGGTCCAGCTTGATGCATCTGGTGCTTTCAAAATATAAAACGTTGTCAAACTTGGATATCCAAAGTTAGTTGACCAGATCTAAATCCATAGTTAGGTACCTAATTAAGTGGCCTGATATACAAAGATATTTAGCAACAGCAAATTTGATTTACTTCAGTGGGTCTGCTGGGGCCGAGCACCTCTAAAAATCAAGCCATTTATTTAGGAGTCTAAATGTGGTTTTAGGTGCCGAAGTTTATATTATCCAATCTTAAAAATGTTGGCCATAGGCACCAATTCTGTAATTTATACCTGGAATAGATTCAGAGGAGTTAAGCAAGAAGCCAAGCTTTCATCATACTTTGTCAATAATATTCACGGGATAACGAGTAAAAAAATTAAAAAGCTAATTTTCTACAGCTATACATTAATTTGATCCCATAACTATCTGTTCCAGCCAGTCAATTTAATAGATGCTAAGCTGTTATCTGCAGCTAAGTAAAAACAAACCACCTCCCTTCCATCCTCTCCAAACACCAAAAAAACAAACAAAAAGACCTCACAGCCTAGAGCCAGTCAGTGACCAGCTTATTCATACTAATAGAGAACACTTTTTGTCCCACTGGCTGAGGCATATAAGTCTGTTCTAAATGAATCCGAATGCAGCTATTTAACAATGTTACAGTAACTGTCACTCTATCACATAAGCATCATTCAAACGGAGCCATTATGTCTGTCAACCATTTAATATATAGTCACTTGGCAAGTCTTTGCTTTAAAGTTTATTTTAAATAAATTCAACTTCTGCTCACATACTGTCTAAAAGTAAATGACTATTATCCCATGACAATCTTACATTCTTTTGTTATTTCTTCAATAAATGTTTCCCCAATCCATAAAATTATACTCCATGTATATTTTTGGTTTCTGAGAGATCTAAATATAATTAACTGGATGGGTATTTTTTCTTTTTTTAAATCTTGAGTTTTCCATGGAGCACTCTGTACAGATATCACTGACAGTCTAGTTTAGTTATATCTGTTATAAAAAGCATTTTCTATATAGTCTGAGGGTATTTATACTTCAGAAAAAATGTATTTGCTCGTATACATATAATTATAACCATTATGAGGAGTAAAGAACATGGTTCTTGCAGAACAATCTTTCCCCTTGCTCTTCTTTTCATCATCCACAGAAGAGGGAAGAACCTGACTTTGGCGTTGGAGTTTTTGATGCCTATTCCAATCCAGTTTTCATTACCCCAGATCACGTTTTGGACACTGCAGAAACATACTGACACTTTGAGATGGCCAGAGGCCAAGATTCCAGCAGTCAAGGAGTACTTGAAGTAATGATATTAACTGATAAAAAACCATATGGAAAAAGAGGTTTCCATTGTAAAACTGATGATTAAATTTAGTGTTATGCTACATTAGTGTGTTGATATAGTGTAGCACAGACATTAGTCTTTAGCCTACTTAAAGAATCATTTGGTCTTCTATTTTAGCTTAAAACAGGGAAAGCAACTATAACCACTTCAGAGGTATTATAGAGGTGAGACAAATTACCTTGGGTGGTTGTTCTTTTTGTAAGCAATTTTCACAATCTAGTGACTAAGGATTTTCTTTTCCAAAGCATGGGCTTTATTTTATTAAATTTAAATGGTACTTGGATCTTCTAATTATACTGATTTCCTTCCCTCTTAAACAGCAATGTGTCTGTAATCTTTTTCCGCCAAAAATACAGACAGGACTACAGAAAGCTTGAAATGTAATTAAGGAGAAAAAAAAAAAAAAAAAAAAAAAAAAGCTTTTGGATCACACAATCCTCCATTCTACGTTTAAATTAAAACTAATTGTAAGAAATTAGACATAAGTTTCTCCTCACTGTATTACATTTGGTACTCACCACCAAACAGTCCACTCTTGGGAATTTTCTTACTACACTACACTGTATTTAATTATCTGCTGAGTCAGAGTATGTGCAATAATATAATAAAGTTCACGTTACAAAGAAGGAAAATGTAACTCAGGACTAGTACATTCTTTAATTGCTGTACAGGAATGTTTATTTTCATTTTGACAGGGGAAAAAGTCCCCCTCCAAATGCTCTAGGACTATTTTGGAAAAAGAAATATAGAATCATAGAACTGGAAGGAACATGGAGACCTCCTCTTGTCCTGTTCCCTGAACTTATGGCAGGAATCCTTGATCTATTCTTTGTTTCATGCTAGATATCATGACCCAGCTATTTAGCAGTGGGCCAAATGAGAGCAATTTTAAAAGCATCTCAATATAACTATGGCAACATTTGGTTAAATGGACAAATGCTTCAAAGCAATCTACACGTTTGTCTCTACACAAGTATTTCTCAGTCTTAAGGGAATGAATCAGCTCAAGGGGTGCTGGTAGGAAAAACCACATAAGCCCAGCTCATCCTAGCTGCAAACAGGATCCTGCATCTGTGGGTAAAGCAATGTGTGGCTCCTTGAAGATTGCCTACCCTCCCTCTCTTCTCTTGCTGCCATCCCCAATACCACTGGTCAGGTACGGGACTGGCTCACCTCTACAAGACTGCATATTCACACACAAGCTTTACTCCTCTTTTCTGCCCCATAACAGTTGACTCAGCTGTAAGAACAAAAGCAGCCCAGCCATGTGGAGCCCTTTCCCTGACTCTGAGCAGCATGTAGCCTTCTGGAGAGTTAGGGAGCAACAAACAAGAGCAAGCAAAAAATAATGAGAAACAGAGCAAAAGACAAGAAGAAAAAAAAAACAAAAAAAACTTAGCCAGAAAGAAAATGGACCAAAAGAGGCAGCATCCTGTGTGTGGAGGAAAGAGGGAGGGGCATGGTCCCTAGAAGATATAAGGGAGGGCATCCGTCCGCTGATTCATTGCAAATAGGGGCATGCCAACCAATCACAAGACAGGCTGAGAATCATGGGCATAAGTACATCTGACTCAAACAAATCTTTAGGAACTTCTTTGCTCTTAAGAGCTTCCAGTTAAAGTTGAATGTTACATTTAAATATCATCATCAAAAAGGCTACAAGTACAGCAAGCAGTAACTGTCCACAGCTTTTAGTTACATATTACCTGTACTGATCACATCTGCAGATAACAGGCAAGAGCATCAATAGGTCTGAACCAGACTTGTACTTCAGATCAAACTCTTCCTCTGGGAACATTTTTGCTCAGGCATAGAATATGAGTTCTGGAATCTGCCCTCCCTGCACTCCAGTGCCATTAGTACTGTCTGAGGAGCACTGGAACTGAACAGTTACCTTCCCACACTGAACTTCAGTCATTCCTTCTTGTCCAAAATAGCTTAGTTCATTGCCATCCAGAATCACACTAGCTGTGTAAAATGTATCAGGCTCAATCTGCACCGGATACTCAAACCATACTGGGAAAGTGTTGCTAGATCCATCTGAGAAATACTTGCTCAAGTTCTGGCCTAGGATAACACCCTGGCGTTTAAGTTCAATCTTTGCACTATATTCTGCTGATCCACAGCTAGAACCATACAGCCCAAAGCCAGCAATGAAAACTCTTTTATCAACAGCAAACTGGATGCTGTCACACCTACCCCTGTAACGCCATTGGTTGCTGCGGTAGGCGCAAGACTGGAAACGGTGGCAACGCTGGGGGACAAGGCCTTTTCTGGCATTGCTCACAAACTCTAACTCCGGCTTTTTGGCAGCTGTATACCAAAGGAAGATATCATTGGTTTCATTCAGAGTCAGAACCCCCGACTGAGCAGCACCATTTGCAAAGTCATCAAGTGCCATGGTAGGGATGCGAATCAAGTAGAGAGCCTTCCCTAGAACCTTGCGTTTATTTTCTATGCTAATAGGTAAATCTTGCCGTTGACACTCTACTTCAGCCCAGTTAAGAGCGGCTTCAAAAACAACAATTTCTTTGGCATTCAGAGTCTCCCTTCGGAGGATGCTTTCAAGTGTCTGAAAATCAATATCGCAGAACCCTTCGGATTTCAAAGCCAGCTCTGCTTGGGCATCAATCACTTCCCAGCAGCGCTGGGTCAGGTCAGGTTCCTCAAATAAGCAACTCTGGGAGAGCAGCACACAGGCATTCTTTGCACTTAGACTCGTCTCTAGGAAGTTGACACATGCTCGGGCAAGATGAGGAACGATGTACTTCTTGGCAGCATAAAGAGTCGCCAGTACGGTATCAGCAGCTAAGTCAATTTCATCACAATATATGTATCTGAAATAAAATATGTACATGTGACACTGCTGTTTAGCAAAAAGATATCAACTGTCAATAACACCTGAAAACTGGAAGCAAAGGGCACTTGAATGGTGCAGTGCAGTATTAAAACTAAAAAATACCTTTTGGAAAAATCCAATCCAGCTTCAAATTACATTGATAAAGAAACTAGAGGCCAAATTCATCCATGGGGTAAGCTTATTGAAGTCAATGGGCTTATGCCAATGATGAATTGGGCCTTTCATTTGGGTCACATGCTACACAAAGAAACTGATAAAATTGTGAAGTGCTACCCGTCCAGTCCCATTTTCTTCCAATAAGTTCAATAAAAGTTACTCTCACTAAGGAGGTAGAGAACGCTCTCCAAGTGGTCAATCAGCAATGGCAATACAGCAGGGACTCTTGATGTATCCATATCCTAGCAAACGTGAAAAATTTTCAAATAAATGACTTGGTTAATGAGATGTTTTTCATCCCAAAAAGGGTTCATGTCCAATCAAGGTTCTTGAAGAAGGCCTGTATGGCTAAAACAACAGTTAATACTGTCTAGGTCATGAACTTCAAGTGGAGAAACATTGTACTTCCCATTGCAGTGAAATATATGGTGTTAAGTCAGATTCATAAGAAAAGGAAAAGAAAAGTGAGTTTTTTGGCAATAACAAATACTTTACATCAGACATGGGTGCCAAGGCAAACTGGTTTAATATCTTGGCTCTCAGAAGTGTAACACTATCGAAATACATCAAATACCATGCATCATCATGCCACAGCCTCTAAGATTTGTAATAAGTTGATGAAACCTCTTGGACAAACTAACTTCAGATTGTAAAAGATTTCATGAGTTGTTTGATGCTACAGCATGCTAGCTTCCCAAGGAAAATGTATTCCCACACTTTTCTAGGAAAGAAAACATATTAAGCTCCAATGCCATGTCAAAATAGAAGAAATTAAGGTAAATTCTGTTTATGTGATTAAATTCCTGCGGTCCACTACTGTTGAGGAAATAATGAATTAGGCACCTTATTTTTAATATCTCACACATTAGGCCCTATGTATTCTGGGTAAATGCATTCTGTTAGAAATGATGTTAAATCCAAATTTGCCTTTAGAATAAACAAGGGAGTCATGTTTAAAAACATGTTTGTTGCTTGTAGTTGATGAAAGTGTTTGTATACACTAAAGGCAAAATTGCATTTCATGGTAATGAAAATGTGTTCGTTAACAGGTTTTCTAAAATGATGCATTTTCCCAGGATATCTATATCGAGAGAGAGTGAGAGATAAATGATAAAATGACATTTACTGGATTTGTATCAACCCTGATCTTATTATGGTTGTTTTTGCATTTACTGTAAATATGTATAAATCTTATTTTGTTGTTTGGTTTTCATGACTCAGGGTATGACAGACTCTGACCTGCTTCGGCAGATTTCCAGTTAATGATGGAAAACTAGTAATGCACAACATGTAAGGGGGCAGAGAATAACACCAACTATGAGTTCTAGAGGAACTGGGGCTAAATACAATTAGATATATTTTCACATCTAAAAATGCTACTCTGTAAGTCATACTTGGAAAATTTTGTTTAGAGAACATAACCACCAAGGTGATGCACTGAAGCGTAGGAAGTAATGGAGAAAAATATTAATATAGGACTGGACCTTGTGACCTTTATTTCTTGACTTCAGAGAGACTACTTGCAGGAATAAGAATTACTCATGTGAACAGAAACTGCAGGCTTGGGTCCCTAAGAGTCTACACATTTTCTTGCTTTTTCTTCCATCGTCTCTCCAAATTAGGGTGACCAGAGAGCAAGGAGGAAAAATTGGGACAGGGTGGGGGTGGAGGGGAAAATAGGCGCTTATATAAGACTAAACCTCAAATATCACGACTGTCCCTATAAAATGACATCTGGTCACCCTACTCCAAATTTGTTCCATTTTATAATTCTTCTCCTCAACCTCCACCTTCTTCTCCTTTCTATTCTCCTTCTTTGCTTGTTAGTACAAAAAAGTAGGGAGGCACTGGTTTTTAAATTTAAATAGTACAAAAATTGCAAGTTTAATATTCATGAAACCGGAGAACTAATATCCTTAGTTTAAAGCAGCCATAGCACAGATAGGCTGTCTGTAACATTCCACATTTCTCATTCTGTCAATGCATCTCTATCCTGATTGGCAACTACAGATATTCCAGTCCTAGTCTATTCCTCAGCAAAGTATGTTATAGCTGAACAAATTGTGAGGTGGGTTAGTGATGCGCACAATATGGGATCAGAATGAAAGCATGAGTCTAATTTTAATTTATTATTTGAATCCTGGTCTTCAGTGTTAAAGACACTAACTAAGTTTGCCAACTAGGGATATGCATTTAATAATATGTAACTAGTTTGTATTTGTAAAGCTATAGTGAACAGCTAATCCATTTTGTTGGGGGCAAATTATTACATGCCAATAAGTGATACTACTGAAGATTCAACATCTATGAATAGGTTTACTGGTGTTTGTCTTCCATGTGTCCATTACAAAATTAACCAACTAAACACTATTAACAACTAATACACAAATACAGATTAGTATGTGTCACATTATAAGAGTTCATGGTTTAGAAAAAAGAGTATTTCAAACTCTCTCTTTTCTGACAAAGATTACATTTTACTCACCCGGACTGTTGCAAAGGGGCCTGTTGAGAGGAGGAGAGTTCAACTAAAATGCTCATCTCGTTCCTGTTTTGGGGTGAGGGGTGCAAATTCTCTTCTACTCTCCTATTCCTGTAGTCTGAGTATTTGGGTCTTCAGTTTCGTGGTGCTAGTTGGGAATGTTTTGCACATCTGCAGAGGTACTAGAGCACTCTGCAGCTTCAGGGAAACAGCATTGCATCAAGTTCTCATTTGGTAGGTAATCTGCCCAACCATAATAACTAGAAGTTGGGGGTTTTTTTAAATGAAAGCTTAGATTCTGAAGAAGTTGATGGCTGAGTCTCCCCACTTTTCAGGCAAAGTTTCCTAATTTGCTATTGTCAAGAGAACTTGTCAGGCACTGGATTTTGGTATTAAAGTTCTTGTTTTTCAAGTTTGCTCCACTGTACAAATCTCTTCAAACAGATTTCAAAACCTGTTTGTTTTTTAAATGGCAGGTTTAATGTACTAGTAATAAAATTATGTATCAAAACTTGGTGTTTCAATAAAGAAAAATAAAAGTACTTTATATTTGCCCCTTGCAGATAGAAAGTTTAACTACATCTCACTCTGTAAAATTAGTCTTTGCTATTTAAGACATGTCTTAAATAGCTATGTGCAAAATAAAGGTTTGTAATGTATCTAATCACATGTAGTGTCTATCATAGCTTTGTCTCAATTCCATATTAAAATTGCTGAATGACCTTTGATTTTCATTGAAAGGCATTTGTCAACAAATCCCAAATATTTCTGATGTTCATGCTGACAAACTGAAAACTTTGCAGCTCCACATAACTTTGAGCACTACATCTACCATGCCAGTGAAATATAACAAAGAAACTGTTTGCAATCACAAGTTAGTCAAGGCAATCTATGAAGTATACTTATAAAGTTATTAACTAGCAATTTCACTACTGCATGCAACAAAAACAGTAGCATATTAAAAGGATCTGGATACTGATCTCAATTAAAATGAGAAATAGCAGGGTCCAGAAGAAACCAACAACAGTTCTTAAAATTGGAAGAAAAAACTCCAAATTATAGAGTTTGCATGATATAATTTCCATTTGAAAATCAAAATTTATAGTCACAGTCCAAGGATAATTCATCAGGGAAATAATTAGTATTTCATTATACTCCTTCACCCAGTGAACAAGCAACATATTTCTGATTCAGATTGGCAGAAAGAAACCATTTGTACAGTGAGGGGAAGAAGTACATTTAAACAGCCCTTTTATTTTTAAACACTTTCAAAATGTCCCAATATTAAAACGAAAGAGAAGTTTTACTTTTCAATGGCTGAATTCAATAACTCACAGGTTTTCTGAACAAACAAGAACTCTGCACAGTAAATGTATAAAAGAACTAGCATAATGTCAATGTATGAACCCAGAAATTACGTTTTACTTTTCACTATACTTTCAAAGTAAAACGGGGTTTTTGTTAGAGCTGACAATTCTTTTTAGTAACTCTCTTCCTTTGTGTAGCGAGTGTAGTGACAAATCAAATCAATAGGCATTACAGTATACAATTTGCTCAAAGATCCCCTGTCAAAGTCATTATTTATAACTGCCTACATTAGCTAATGTTTCTGTGTCTAGAAATAGAGGGGGAAAGAAAAGTTGAGTGAAAATGGACATTTTAAATTAGTAAAATATAGCAGGAGGCATATTTTTGAACAATTACTTCATTTCTAGTCTAAACAGAGGCATAAAACTAATCTCCAATATTTAAAATGTTACACTATTGGTGTGCATATACAGCATAAACAAATACTTTTCCAGCAGAAAAACGATGCTTACTTCAGCATAGCGAGAAAAGCAGCAGGCTCAACATCTGGTATACGAATTTCATCTTTGTCCTCAGCAAGTTCTCCATAAAACATTGCATGGAATACAGAGCTCCCAACAGCTAAAACATACTGTTGAGAAAGGGAAATCTTATTTCATGCTATAAACTGAAAGCATTGCCAATAAAAACAAAGCAGGAGAGCTATTATAAACATACTAACTTCATGGACATAAAAACTAGATTCTATTCAGTGAAAAAGAAGGTAAACTTAGTAACAAAATTACATGTTTTCCTACATTTACCTCAAACACTTATATGTTTTATCTTCAAAGAAACACTTAAGAGAATTTCCAAACTTTACTATTTCTAGAAAATGTTCACAACAGTGTAAAAAGTGACAAAAAAGTATTTACAACTTTACATAAAGCATCTTATCACAGCATATAATGTTTAATTTGAAATACAAAGAAAAGTAAGAGTATTTCACTGGACAAAGCCATTTAAAAATGTATGTCAGTCACAGAGAATTGGAGTCCCACACTAAGTTACAATGTTACAGTTGAAGTTACTCTTGCTATTCTCACATCTGAACACTGATAATGCAGCAGTTGCTTACTTTGTGTCCTGGCAACCGCTGGGTCCCACCTGGTGGCCCAACCACAAAATGAACATCTGCCATCAAGTCATTGTTGAACATCACTGCATTTCTACAGACAGAGGCAATGTGTTAATTTATGTAGTCTGGCATCCCATTCCCACCCCAGGCCCCTGAGATTAAACTTCTTAATATCTTAAAGTAGCAGTTCAGTAACACACCAGCTAAACAAACAAACAAACAAACAACCCAGGTCACACATTTCTGACCACTTAGCATGTCATCATTCATAAATATACTGGGGGGAAAGAGATGCAAGAAAAACATGTGAAAACTTTTCAAAAAGTGAAAATTAAAATCAAGCACACACATGACTAAAACAACAAACATGTAAGTCTGCATGCAAATACCTATCAGTTTAAAGTATTGCAGCTTGCAACATTTGTATCTACTTCAGGAAAACAGCTGCACTGTCCAGAAAGAGATACTAAAATGTTTCCATTACTAAATACTTGCTTGGAGAAAAGGAGAAGCATGTTTTATTCAATGTGCATAAATGAGAAACTAAATTTCACATTGCAAATATATTTTCTTACAATTCAACACTTCGTTTAAATATCACAAATAAATTATTCTGAACTTACCTCTCTCTGATGGTGGGATAAAGCCCTTGCCAATTGGGGGCAGGTATAGTGTTGTTGTTGTTGAGGTTTTGTTGGTATTGCTGAACCGCAGTTGTATTAGTGTTGGCTGGTTTCTTTCTGGGAAAAATATCAGCAGCCATCTTCTTCTTCTTTTTGGTCTTCAAGGTAATGATTTCATAGCAGACTGGAGGCAACTTGCTGGTGCTGCTGCTGCTATTTCCTTTCTTAGAGCTTTTCTTGGACCTGTTCTTGACTGTCTCTGGAAGCATCAAGAAGAAGGTGAGACATTTCATGTTCTTTCCCTTGTCATCTACCATGAGTATCCTTGTCTGTAATGCTAGATAGCCTAACTAGGTAAGAACATTAAGAAAATTTAAGTGGGAGTCAAGATGTTAAATAAAAAAGCAGCAAAGCTGAGATTTTGCTTCTTTTCCAGCAAGACAAGGTGACCTTTTCAGCGTACTGAATAAGAAATCAGCTTTAAGTTTGATCCAGTATTTGACTTGTTAAATACATCCCCATCATGACTCCCAGGTTTATTTACTTGCAAGCTCTTTTCCAAATTTCCTGAAACTGAATCACCTCGAAGTGCTACACTGTGCACAGAGACTATGCGTCTAGCTATCGCACTGGCTTTTTGAATTAGGCTAGCAAGATGTGCTGTAGCACTGCTAGTCTGTTCAGCTGGCTGAACTTCTGTGTTGAATGGATCTGAACAGAGCAGGTATTACAGCCCTGCAGATGGAGTCAGACAGTCAGTGTTTTGAGCCAATAGCTGAAGTCACCGATAATGATTGGACCCAGCAGCACAGTGACACCTATTGTAATGAGCATAGCTCTAATATTAAAGGGAAAGCATTTAATGTGTAGTCTATGTAATAAGGCAGATTGTGTGCAGAGATATACCCAGGCATTACTAGACAGGAATGTATAAATTCTATATACCTTTTATCTCACTAGTCCTTGATGGTATTCAAATTTTCACAATTATAAGAAGAGCTTCACATTAGGTAAAAAGATTAATAAAATATTTAAATACAAAGCTATTAGAGAGACACTTTCTCAAGTAGTGAATATTCCATGTACCTCTACTATGTATTTCTGTTGAATTCCCCCAACCAATTCTTATAAAAATATAATAGTTAATCAGAGAAGGATATTAATATCAGAACTAAATTAAAGCAAACAAATTTGCAGCATAAAAGAGAATGATGAAGTTAAACAATCCCTTTTGGTGCAGTTTATACTCTGGACCACCATGAATACAGATGAGGTCACAGCTTTAGCTTTAACTCACTATGTTTCTAGCTAATGTAACAGTCTTTGATATCAGTCCCAAATCACTGAGCAGTACTAATTAGGTCAAGTTACACCAGACATGGTTGCACTGCATGTGAAGAAGACTTCTAGATGTGCAAATCAAATTCAAACAAATCAAGAGTCCATACATTTAATCAGTGTTTCAAAGTTTTACGTGAAAAAAGTTTGCCTTATCTAAGGAGTCTCAGTCAAAATCATGGTTTGAGATGTGAATAAATGCAGATTTCATTAACAAACACATTTTGAAATAACAGAATTAGATAACTAAGCCCATTTAAGACACCCAGTTTTAATATGAAAGAATTGTACTTTTCAGCCATTGACTTGCTCAAGATTTAAATGTGGAGTTGGGCTGCTTTAGTGTGGAGTTGAGTCACAAAAGTTGGCAGACATAACTAAAAAAATTTTTTTCAAACAAGATATCAGATACTAGTCCACATTAAGATATTTATTTTTTAAATGATCCACTATTCAGACAATTTCACAATTTTCTCCATGTTTTGTAGAAAATTATATCTAGTAATTTTTAGGCCAAACGAATTTTCCAAGACATTAGTAGAGCTGTGGAAGGTTTGGGGGGTGGGGGGTGGGGTTCTACAAAATAGGGAGTGAAATCCTGGCTCCATTTTAGTCAATGAAAGTTTTGCCATTAATTTCAATGGCCCTAGGATTTTACTCAAGGTATTTAAGGGAACCTGGTTACAACCCCAATTTTTGGAGTCATGATCATGGCTCTATAACAAACAAGTTCAGGGTGTAATTGCAATAACTAACTGCAGGCTGTTCATAGATTGTATGCTCTTCCTGTTCCACTCCCTCCTCCAACTGAATATAGGCTGCATTCATAGAATGTTTCTGTGTTTGCCGTAGGCCTACAACAGGATTGCATCCCTGCAAGATTAAAGAAATGTAGCAAACTCATGGATGGTATCACAGATGTTGTCTTTTCTCTTTAGTAGGATACTACTACTACTTCACACTCACATAGCTTTTGCATCTTAAAAGCACTGTACAAACATTGAGAAACAGGTTACACAACCTCAAATGACAGATATATCCTAGCAATATGGTTATAGTCTGCCACAGATGGAAGACTGTCAACAGAAAGATTCGTGGGGGGAAGTTGACAGTCTAGGTCATGTTCGTCTTCAATGGAAAACAAAAAACAAAAAAAACACACTCTGCAGAAATTTCTTGTTATAACATAGATTTAGGGAACTTATAAAATGGGGGTAAGGGGTAGGTATCCTCAGTGAGATTTTTTTTTTGCAAAATGTCAGGTTTTTTTTTTTGTTTAAAGAAATCTTCTAGCCCTTCTGATTGTCAAGATGACCTTCTGGATGTGCAATGTTTTCTTTCTAAGACTCCCTGAGAAAGAATAAGGTTTCAAGCTTTTATAGTACAACCAATATTGCAATGATCTAGTATTCAATGTATCAGTCTGGCAGAAAAAGGAAGAGAAAACAACACACATGGGGAGTCAGAAGATCTATAGAGGAGAATAGGTGTGAAAAGTCCATTTTATTAAACAATACTCAAATACACTAAAATTAGGATTTTCATGTGTTTGTTTTTTAATTAATTTGCCAAAAGTAATTTAGAAATTATCCCCAGAATTATTTCCTGTAGATTTTCAGTGGCCCTATCCAGTAACTTTCTATACAATTCTTAAGGAGAATAGAACAACAGGCAGTTCTGATGAACTCAGTCTTGGAAAAAGACAATTAAATTCAAACTGGCTGGAGTCACCCATACTTCAAACTTCTGGAAAATACAATGCATGTATAGTAAGTCTAGGTACAGTCATCTGCCACACTTTCTTGGGAAAAGGGGGAGAAGAAATAGCTGATGTGTATTCAGTCTAAATCCAAAAATCAGACAAAACCCTATTGAACAAGAAGATAACATCTGGATAACAGCAGAAAGCCCTAACACAATATATAGAAAACATGCCTAAATTGAGTGCTTTCCTGACACATAGCAAAATCCTTTATGCTGTGGCTGGAAGAACTGATGCTACAATAGAGACCAAGAGCTATCACAATTATGGACCTATGACGTCTTTGTTTTTCCAGCATCAATAAAACCTATTTTAGTTACTTCAGTATATAAAAGTCATGATCGTCATGCTTGTGAGACAGGAATACATAACAAATCTATGAATGAGAGTATGTAATCTAGGTACAGGAAAAGCTTAAAGATTTAAATTAGGGATTTGCAATCATTCGCCTCCAGTGCCAGTGGAACAGAACAAATCCAGTTTGTCCAAGTACAGAAATACAGTTTGTGCACAAAGTACTAGGGTAAACACCATTAGCATTTTGTATAAAAATGACTGTTCTTCTTTCCTGCTTTAGGTGCTGTTTTAAACCATGTTCTTATGCACAGCTGTACTTTTCTAGCCCACATAGATTGTTAGTAACTTCACAATTTAGTATTTTACCATAATTAATACAAGTTATCCCTGAACTGCTCTCTAATGAAAGACTAGTCAAGATCACCACAACAAATCAAGAAATCTGCCTTTGGTGATATCATCAAGCAAACAAACTGATTATTTTCTGCACTCTTCTCTGAAACATCTATGATTGTTTTCTAATGTTCAATAGCTTTTCTTTCTTCATTAATTCCCTGTTTTATGTTACCAGACCTGAACATTTCTGTATTTTAGAAATACAAGTAAAAAAGAAGCCATTTGTTCTGAAAACAAATTTGTCTGTTTCGGGAGCAAAGTATAACTATAAAAGTTAAAATATATAGGAAATGCGCACTTAATTCTTAAACACAGGCAAAGTCCAAAACACCAGATGTGAAGAACTAAGGAAGGAAACATGTTTCAAGACTGTGATATTGTGCATTGCACTTAATTTGCCTATAAACGGTTAAAGGAGAGTTATAAACCTATAGAAATCAGCTTCTGGCTACAAGTCAAAATCCTAAAGTCTATTTTAGTTTCAAATTCAAATTTAAGCAATATATGTGCAATGCTGTTTTTAATCAGCTTTTTAAGAATATTAATTGCCCTGAAATTATTGTGATGGATGCTGGGGGGAGGGTGGCATATTACACTGCAAATGTTAATACAATTTTAACAATGTTGATACCATTATAATGAAATCATTCAAAAATATATACATCTGATTCAAAAATGATTTTCAGGGACTGATGATGGTATTTTCCCCGAAAAACTTTCAAGTTGTGGTAACAGGGACAATCAAGATCTCTATCCGATGAAGTGGATTTCTGCCCACGAAAGCTTATGCCCAAATAAATTTGTTAGTCTTTAAGGTGCCAGAGGACTCCTGCTATTTTGCTAAAAATAGACTAACACAGCGCCCTCTGGAACTCAAGATTTCTAAGTCACCCTCACTTATTAAGCTGTAGTTTTGCTTTATTCCATAGTTATCCCTCTGTTTTAATGAGCAGGACTATGAAACAGAAATAAAAACAAGATTTCATCAGATTTCTCAGTTGTCTGTCACCACAAGATCTTGTTCATGGAAAGGTAATTCTAAGTGAGTACTGAGAAAATTCATATTTCTCTTTTATAAAGTGGCCAAGTATCTTTCATTTGGTGCAGTAATTACTGCTATGCATTATTGAAATTCTTTGTTTAAATTCTACATTTCCCTTCATAGAGAACATACCCACATTAAAAGGTACATCTTGATATACTATGAATGAATACTCAACACCAATGTTTAAAAAAATCTGTCCACTGTTACTTTTCTGTTGAATTAAAGCTTTAATTTAGAAACAATGTATAAAATTTGCCAAAGTACCTAAGTGGCTTAGGATCCTAAAATCCAGTGATTTTTTTCTACTACGGCGTTTACAGTGGCACAGCTATGTGGCAGTTAGGTCAACAGAAGAATTATTTTATCCACCTAGCTGCATCTACACCAAGAGTTAGGTCGACTTAACTATGGTGCTCAGGGCACAAAATTTTTCACAACTCTGAGTGACATACCTAGGTTGATCTAATTTTTAAGTGTAGACCAGGCTTTAGACTCCTGAATCACTTCGGCACTGTTGAGAATTTTACCCAATTACCTTTCCCACCCTTTTGATTGTAAATATCATGTTTGGAAGGTACCTTATGCAGTATCATCTTTCTGAATCTGAAGAGAAACATGTATTTCTATGCTTGACTTCTCCCAAGTAGCAACACACTGAAATTATCAAAAACTTTCAAATTCCACGGTTCTGAATGGCAGCACAAGAAACTGACCAGAATCACACAATTCCAATCTGGTGTTGCACTGGAAAGTTGGCTTTGAAGCTATATTCACAAAGAACCTTTCAGAAAGAGAGCATACAGGAAGGGTAAGCAAGAACTCTGAAACCAGCCAGGAATTTGGGGTAAAATACCAGAGACCATTCCTATCTTAGAACAGTCAAGAAGTTGGAGAATGTAAAGAAGCATAGGAAAAAGACTGACAATTTCAGACCAGCCAAATGGTTCACCTAGTGCAGCATTTTGTCTCACAGTGGTCAATACTAGCTGCTTCAAAAAAAAAAAAAAAATCCGAAATGGCCATAACGGACATTTATGCAATAACATGCCTACTGGGAAAAATTCTTTCTAACTCTAGTTAGTGGTTGTCTTACGTCCTCAACTAAGAGAACTGATATCCCTTTATAAATTTATCTTAGCTCATCTAATTGCAGAAGATATCTTCTCGGAATCCTCTTAAGCTTTTTTTTTTTTTTTTTTTTTTTAAGCAAAACACTAAGCAGTGAGTTCAACAGGTTAACACAAACTTGTTAAAAGAAAAATCAGCTTTAAACTAATTGCCTTTGATTTTCAGTTTGTCCTCTTGTACTTGTATAGAGACAGTATGTGATATATCTCTGCATGTCATCTCTTACTAGTCTCCTCACTAAACCAGTGTTAATATTTTTAATCTGTCCTCAGTTAAAACTCTTCCCAACGTCTAGTATTTTTCACCACCCTTCTCTGGATTTTTTCTGATATATCCTTTTTGAGATGGAGCGACCAAAACAGAACACAATGTTTAAGATGAGGGAATAGCATCAATTTCTATAGTGACAGGATAGTTTAAGTATTTTCCTTCTGGTTTGATTTCAATCACTGATTTTAAATGTGATGTAAGTGTAAGGTGATAAAATGGACGGGGTACGGGTTTATCAGTTTCATCGCATATCTCTCTACTAGTCAGAGGCTGATATGATAATAGTTGGAGCCCCCAGTAGGTTCAAGGGACATGATGAACCTGGTAGGGATCCTAACACCCGGGTGGGTGAGCAGGACATTGTGATGCACCCCCTCCTGACACACACTATATTAGCTTCTAGCTAACAGGTTTAAAGTTCTCTTGCTTGTACTCTCCTACATTTTCAAAGCCCTGCTGTACATATTAGAGAAGACCCCTACAAACGGAGGGCTGGATTATGCAATTACTATTGACTTCACTGGGAATTACTCCTATTCAGTGGCTGCATAATCAAGCCCAGAACGTGTCATAGCCCCTTTTTGTTGTAGTTGACAGCACACAGTGGAGCAATTGTTTTACCATTAAATTAAGAGCTATGGTCACGTACTGGATCTGTTATAGGAATTATGCTTGGATCTAGACCAAAAAGTTGACTACTTAGCCATATTAAATCTATAAAATGAATGCTTAAAGCTATCCTTGTATGCTAATTTTAATAGAATTTGCTATGTGAATACAGTCTGTCTGGACCATAGCTATATTGAACAAGGTTTCTGATGACATGTGCTACAGGGATGTAGTCCTCATAAAGTTGAAATTGTTAAGACTAATTAGCCTGCAAACATTTTGTTCCATCTGCATGTTGTAAATGACATGGAATATCATTAAAAGTTTATCACTACAGCGTATATAGTTTTACCACTGTGCTGATACATATCATCTACTGCCACTCAATCTGGGGAGCATAGGTAAAGAACATCCCAGATACAGTATTTAGAATTTAATCTATAAACATTAATTTGCTTCTTAATGGATCCAAGCAAAACTGAGAATGACAAAATAATACAGTTAATCTTAGACACAAATTCTTGGATGAGTAAACCTGCAACTACATAACCACATGATGAAAATTTACTTCTAGGTCTACAGAAGCTGTTAAAAAAATACAATAATTTAAAATGTTTTTTCTGCAAAATTGGAAATTACTAATTCTTATTTCTGTTCCCCAACTAGCCCCCACCTCCCCAGTCACTGAAGTGTTAAGATTTTGGTTTAATTTAACTTCAAAGTTTGTATAGTACATTGAAATATTTCCATTTTGCTCCAACAAATCTGTTGGGTCAAAAAGTAAGTTCTCTTCCTTAGTGATTGTCATTTTTGTTTCTAAAATCAGTCCTGACAGTATTCAGCCCTTTTTGTAACAAGTGACAAACAGATCAACTTGAATTCTATCCTGCCTCTTACCAAAACTGATGTATAAAAAGAGACTGGATGGTTCAGGAAATTGGTAATGAGATACATAGCTTTTCATCTCTAGGTCACCAATTCTAAATTGACAGAGGTCAGTAGTAATCAAAAGTCATTAGCATTTAATGATTGTTCAGTGCCCTAAAAGAAAGGAGCTAGTGATCACAGCATATTTCAGACATGCCACCATTACAATTAGCACCTTGCTAGAGTCTGTGGAGAGGCTGAGTACTGAATGTCTGCGCAGCAGACTGAATTTCCCTTCTTATCTTAGAGATAGGCTTCCTTGACACAGTTTTATACTGGTTTAGTTATTTCAGTTAGGGGTATGATTTTTCTTTTAAACAAAATTGTTAAATATATATAATCCCCAATAAAAATGCCTTATACTGATATAGCCTATCCCTTCTTTCTACACAACTATAAAGCAGCTTTATATCAACATAACTAGGAGATTGTCCCACTTTAACTATACTGATATAGCTAAAGTATCACAATTTTTGCATGTAGATGGATCAGTAGTTTCACCAGGTTTTAGCAGGGTTAAGGCACATTGACAGAGTAGACTGGGGAAGATCACATTACCATTGCTCACATTGTACCTGTACTATGGACTGAAGACATCAACTCCCTGGACTGTCAGTTTGGCAGCCCTTACCATTGGTAAAGAAAAATATAAAGGGAACCTTCAAAAAAGTCCTGACTGTGTTAGTTATATTTACATTATCTATGTTCTGTCATGGGTAAATTGGATAATGTTAAACTTTTTTAAATGATAATTCCCTAAACATTACTACAAATAAAAAGTGCAGTTTAAAAATCTAAATCAAATTAGTGACTTGGCAGACTTGTGTTTATAGTGGGAAATTATACCTGGCAGCATTCAGTGAAAGACATTTTAAAATGAGTTTAAAGACATAAAAACTTGGCAATGTCTATTATTTTCGATGAATTTTGAAAGACAGAAAAGAAAAGCAAACATTAATCCAATCAGAGAGAAAAAAAAGCATGTTGCTCCATGGGCATAATAGACAGTTGGCAACTGTTGCACTCTTAAAGCTATTGGAAGTTTTTTGTTTTGTTTTGCTGACCCTCATTTTTCACAAAAGTAAAGTTCAGGGTGCATTACTAGTCAATTTGTGATATTGTTAAAAATTATTGAATATTACATGCATTTTTTTATCTGAGGTGATAATTTCTGGTCATTATCAACTTGAGCTGGATCTGAAACATTCAAGGCAACAGAAACCGAACTTTAAATAGCCCTTAGCCATACAGCAGTGAGCTGGATTAATCTTTGACATACAGGTGAAAGGCTTTGTATCCTATTACCTGTTCATAATTTTAAAAATTTGCTTCAAGAGATTTATGGTATGTGGCTTTTTGCTAATTCAGGTTTAGAATGAGGGTTCCAGAGGTGAGATGAAAATTAAGCAGTATTTTCCTTTGAAACTATTATTTTAGAAAGTTACATTTATTTTCCTATGATCTAAACATTTCAGTCACATTTTACCTAGTCGATCAGTCATGCTCCACTATTTTTATTTCAATACTTTTCCCTCCTCCTCACAATTTAGTGGCATATTCTTCATATTAATGATTTTGCAACATAGTTAATATAATTAGTTTATATACTGTTTCAAACTAAAGATTTTTTTTTAACGATTTAAAGGGTAGCTGTCCAGCAATGACTACCTAAATGCACATTTCATTTCCCCTCCATGGTAACTTTGCCTTAGAGACTCCTGGAGATGCCATGGGGTTTGACTTCATAGTGAGACAGAAATGGAAACAATGATGTGCTAGGAAGGAACAAACCTTGTTTAAACAAGTAACCAAACAGGAGATGTTGAGCTATTTTAAGAGACCATGTGAAGTGAATGGTTTTGTGTGTTAGCTTGAAATATTAGAAAGTTTTATCTAGTATGAAAATCTTTATTTAAGTATTTTCCTTAAGTACAACTTCCTCTGACAGGAAGGGTAAGACAAGTGTAAGACAAAACAGATAATGCTAAAAATGGAATGTATATTTTGTGCATGGGAATACCTTTTTAGCACACTTAAGTGAATGGAGCAATTTTACTACAATCCTAATTATAGTAACATACCTGTTTTTAGTGATGTTTCTTGATAGAAGCTGAGCAACCTGGGTTGATAGTGGCAGTGATTTTATATGTACTCTAAATCCTTGAATTACATTATGTACTGAGGATTTTACTGGAGTGTTGTGCTCTGTACGAATGATTCAAAAACTGAGTTAAAATACAGCACTGATTTCAATGGGCTCAGTTCCAATGAAATCAATCTGATATTGAAATCTATTGGTTCTTTGTGCTTGCATTATTAGTTCTGCAATTACAAAGACCTATTTCAGTAATAACTGTGAAATGCCTAATGTGACATTATTTAGTACTGTTTATTTTAATTGTGTAAACGAAACAGACACAGAAATGATGGGCAGCTTATACAGTTATGAATAATATGTGGCTGCCTACAACTCCATTCTGATGTTGAAGAATAGACTCTGTACATCCTCCAACATACTATCATGTGAGCTAGGTGAATCACTGGTTAACTGATATTGAGCCCACAAAGGAAAGATTCTGAAAGGGGTTCTCCTCCTGAAAACATCATAAACCCAACAGTAAGAGATTCATGGCCATCAGACAGAGAAAAGCAGATGGCCTAGTGGACTCAAGACTTGTTTTGTTTTCACACTTTTGAATAGCCTTTGGATTAAAAGGAGAAAGCACAAAATTGTCAACCTGGGGAATGTAATGTTTTCAAACAAAGTTACTCATATACAATTTTTTCAACAACTGACTGAATATTGAGCTATTGGATGGTCTGACCTGCAAGCCTCCTGGGTTATGCAGCTGTGTAGGCTGCTTCACATTCTGAAGGGGTACTTTCACCTCAGTAGCAATTGCAAAACATTTGCCATGGCATGTTGTGACTCCATGAGTGCTCTGTAATTGGAGGATGTGTTCAGCAAGTAATTAAAAACTCTACTGATTTGGAGAGTGATTCTTTCATGTACTGAGGTAGAGGTACTCCTCCAGAATGTGAAGCAGCCTACATAACCCACAAGGCCCAACCAAACACCATTCTTGGATCAGCAGCACCCACTGTTCCCCCACACAGTTTTAAAAAATATCAGTCGCTTATTGGCTGGCAAGGACACCAGACTCCTTTGTTTTTCTTTTATAATAATTTCCCTAGACTACAGAGTTCCAGGAGGTGGAGGGTGAAGAAAGAAAGACAGGCCCAGGATACAGTGTTTTAAAAGACTGGTGCCAGGTATACATTTGCCTAAACTTTTCTCCTCAGATTTACAATAGGATGGTTTTGTGGTTAAGGAATTGGATTGGGACTCATATCTGGGTTCAATTCTGGACTTTGCCATGAACTTTCTGAGTGACCCTGGGCAAGTCCCTTAATATCTCTGTACCTCAATTCCTCATCTATAAGATGAGGATAATAATACTTTGTTTCTTCATCTTTTCTATAAACTTTTAGGGGCACAAACTGTCTCTTGCCATGTATTTATACAGTGTCTGCCACAATAGGGCTTCAATGCCAGTTGGAGCCTCTAGATGCTTCTGTAATACAAATAATAATATACATATTTGTTGAGGGGTGGGGATGGGGGGAGAGTGTGTGGGGTTATTTTGACCTACTAGAGAAAACTAATTTTTGTCCTGAATAGATCACCTTGCTACAGAACCAGTATTATATTTACACAGGTTCACAAAACAGAAAGAACCTAGATTTCTCATAAGAACAGAATATGAGCATGTCACTAGATCTCCATATTTAATTCAACCTAGGTGAGCAATAATTCTATGTCAACATCATCAATAGCTGTTTGGTAGCCCCTTGGAAAAGTTGGTTGTATGCAGGTTCTAAAGGGCAAGTGTCCAAATAATAAAAATCACCATCACAATTAGTATCTCTGCTGACAGCCTCAGCAAACAAGCTAAAGAGTCAGAATTACATTCACTTCTGAAGCTGTTTCCTGCGGGTTAGAGTGGAGGCACACTGGAAGAGAAACATAAGGAAATGTAAAGTGCATATGGCTATATTGTACTGGGAAGGATAAACAGAGGCCTTTAATCTCCAAAGATGTGTATTGCTCATCTTTCACAAACACTATAAAATTGAATGAATAAAATTAAAAATTTTGAAAGTAGAGATTTAATTTGCAGAATTCATTAATATAATTAGACCAGAGATGTCATGTTTCAGGACAGAACACACCACTCTTTACAGAAAATACTGGGACCAGTTCTTGTCTACTTCAAACACCAGCCTTAAGTCTACGAGCCCCAGATAAAAATAGATGAAGTGAGGCCCCATACAGCATATATACAGATAGTTCACCAATACCACTTTTCTCTACAAAGGCCTAAATGTTAATGTTTGAAGCTACACAACTGGTATTGTTCTTTGTGTGTTTGAGACACACAAAAGATATGGTAAGATTACTAACACAGCAAAACAGCTCCACTCGTGTCACTCAGACAGAATACCTCCATATACATAGACAATATTTCATATTTTGATTTGGGCACATTAACAATTAATATTTAAACACACTTTAATATTAAACACAATATCAATTCAAACACTTCCTCATTACAGAAAAACAGATCTTCCTTTGTTCAATTCACTCTCACACAGGAAAAGAGCCTGGTTGAACAAACAGGGTTCACAGCCTGTTATGAAGATCAACAAATTTGGACTCTGTTGCATCAAAAGAGATGGGAAGAAGCAAACGCCAAAGTTACTGGCCCTCAAGTTACTAAAAATGCCCAGCCCCCAGATACACATATCTAAGGACTCTTGGCTGACCAGAACTCTGGGGTAGAACACATGAAGAAAAATAGTCTAAGACAAATAGGATCCAAATCACTTACTATAAGCAGCATGAAAAGTTAATTTTAGAATAATTTTTTTACTAGGCTTGTAGATCAGTACCTTGGCTTAGATGCTCCAGTTGCCTTCTATGCATTTTGTTTTTAAAGAAACATGGTCATGGGTCAAATACTAAGTTATATAGTTATCATCACCGTTTTGGAAAAGCTTTAAAATATTTGTTTTCCAAAGCAAAGGTCTAACCTTGCAAACCTGGCAGGAGTAACTCTACTCTCCTGAATTTATCTTCAAAAGGACTACTCTGCTGAGCAAACTTACTTATGTGTTTTCATGACCAGGACACAAATTTATATCACTCCCACTTGTTATTTTATTGCAGAGTGATGAACAAATTAAAGCCATTTCTTCTTGGTTCATTCACATAGTAGTGTAACACCACCAAGCTGAATTCTTGCCTCAAAAGTTGCACAGGTTTAGCTAAAAGCAAGTTTAAACCTGTTTAATTAAACTGGTGCAAGCCCATGCAGATGCTTTTATTTCAATTTAGGAAATTGAAATAAATGTTTTCCCCCAGCGCTTTTGTACCAGTTTAGCTAAAATGGTTTAAAAACTGGCACAACTTTCTCATGCAGACAAGTCCTCAGATTCTCTTTTGAAAGCTTTTGTACACTCACATTCCCTTCCACTTTTAAAGAGACACAAATACCTCATGGAACACATTACACAAATAAGGCATTTAATTTTGGAGTAACTCGGTCTCTCTCTCTTTCTTTCTTATGAGAGACATCCTGCAACAAGCTATTTGTTTTCTAACAGGAATTCATTTGCCCCAGCTCCATTCTGTGTTCTATAACTCATATATGTTTTCATAAACAACCAGCACAATAAATAGTGACACCCCCCACCACACACATACATTATAAATAGAGTTTTCTGAGCTTTGAAAGGTGAGGTTCTACTTTGCACTTTGGGTAGGACCTTTCACTTGAGGCTCTAAAGCCCTTTACAACAATGGCACAGAGGGGAAAACTTCACCCATGACTGAAATTGCTAGGTGCAACTACAGGATGGGAACAGATGCATGCAGAACCAACCCCTCTCCCCTCCCCCCGCGACCCTTCCCCAGCAAGAAAGCACCCCCAGCCCTCAGATGAGCCCCTCTCCAAATGTACTTCCTACCCCAGCAATTACCTGGACCTCAGCCCTTTCCCCACAAACAAGAACCCCCTCCCTCCAGCCCCTCCTCCACCTAGGCCCCAGCCCTTAGCCCTCCCCCCAACCTAGGCCCCAGCCCTTTCCCCCTCAGCCCCTGCCCCCCAGACCCCGGCCTCCTTCCCCCCACCACAATCCCCAGCCCCTTCCCCGTCCGCTCCCCACACCTAGGCCCCAGCCCTCGTCCCCCGCCCCCAATCCAGCCCCCAGCCTCTTCTCACGCACGGCGCACGCATCCCCACTCAGGCGCTATCCCAGGCCGGGCTCGGGCTCGGGCTCGGGTTCTGACCCGCCGATGCCCGCGGGAGGGTCGCAGCGCGCGCACCCCCCCGGCACTGCCACTGACCTCTCGCTCCCTGGGGCTGCTGCGAGCGCGCAGGTCCCCCCTCCCGCCGGGGCACATCGGCACCGGGAACGCGCCCGGCCGGCGCCCGCGCCCTTTGCTGCGTGCACCCGCGCGCGCAGGGCACGGTCACTCGGGCGCGAGCCCGCAGCCAGCCAGCCGCAGCCGCCAGTGAGAGTGAGCCAGGGACTGGCGCGCGCCGGCGACGTAGAGGTGGAGCGGGGCTGCGCTGGGGCGGGGGTGGGGAGAAGGAGAGTGGTGGAGGGGAGGGGGATGTGCTGTGCTGTGCTGTGGGGGAGGGGCTCTGCTGGGGGAGGGGGTCAGTGATAGAGAGGGGGTCTGTTTCTGGGAGGGAGGATGAGAGCCTGTGGCTTGGGGGAAAGGGGAGAGATTCATCCTATAAATCCTTGCTCGTATGAGTAGTCCTTACCTTTTCTTGTAGTCCCGCTGAGTTCCAAAACAAGCAAGCAAAGTGACCGATTTTTAAACAAGTATTAGGAACATTAGTGCAAGTAAGAGCTTGCAATGAGTAAGAGTTTCCAGGATAAGGCCTCATGTTTATTCGGTGTCTTTATAGACACTTAAAAGATTGCTGATAATGCTTATATATCTAAATACAAGGGAAATTAAAATATGCTATTGGCACTTTGTTGAAATACATGGCAAAATTCTTTACTTGTGGAGTCTTTAAGAAGCGTTTGTTTCTGCAAAGTATTTGAAATTAGATTATTGTGAATATTCATTTATCTACAGTATATGTGGATATCTTAGACATGTGGAATTATGCATCTGTATGGGTAATCAGTACCTTGTTTTTCCTGATTTGATATTTTATCTATTCAAAAATAAATAAAGTAACATTAAGCAATAACAATCATAAGTATATACACACATGTTTTATAGCTATTTTGGATCTTTACCAAAAGAATACACATTTGAAATGCTACATTGTAAATGATGATTTAACTGGGACTTGGGAAGTTAACAAAATTTTCATTGCTTGAAATGAATTTAAACAGCTTATTCAACTCTAGATAACCACTTTAATTTTCTGTCTTATTTTCTGATTGAAAGTAAAAGACTCTTTTGTGGCTTTTATGTAATTTGGACCGGGGAAATGGTGGAAAGAGAGCCTCTTCTGTAATTTACAGAAAATTATTATTTTGCCACCTGAAGTTATGATTACACAGTGGGATATATGTCCTGCTAACACTTTAAATTAAATTAGCATGTACAAATCTTTGGTTGGTTGGGCTCTTTTCTTTTTTTTAAAGGATCCTGCCCTCCAGTCCTCATGTATGTACGTCCCATTAAAACCATTAGTTTTGTGTGCAGAAGAATGGATGAAAAAAATAATTCCTCACTAAATAATAGAATTTGATTTTTTTTCATCTGGAGCTCATCTTGCATTCCTTTCACGTGCAAAGTTCTCACTGATATCAGTGGGAGTAATGTGTGTGGAATAACTACAGGACTGAGGTCTAATACATTCCTAGAAGGCATATTATAATATTTGGTTAAAAACAAGTGTAATTGCATGAATTATAGTTTATTTAGCTCAAAGGAATGTTGTGAAAGTTAATATGCATAGCAGTGCTCTGATATCCTTGAATAAAGGTGATTTACATGATATAAGTGAAAAGTGTATTTCATGTATTTAAGGTATGTATACATGTTTTAAACTGTGGATTAAAGACTTTGTCCAAAATGATTTCAAAGTGTTGGTTTGAAGTGACTATGATATACAAATTCAAAAAAGTAGCAGGAAGACTGGACAGCTCAAGAGATTGGTGAATTGATATAAACTAGGGCACACTGTGTTAGGATACCATTCAAAGGCAGCCCTGAAATTAGTAAGCCAAATAGTTGTTAGCATCTGAAGAGTGTTTGGTGGTCGAAGAGAAAAGTCATAGACCAGTTCCTAGTAGATGGGGTATCTGCAATACAAAACCACTATTTGCATTCCTGTTGGCAGTTTCAATAGAGAGGACACTGAGACTGAGCTACCCTCTTATCTGTAGAGGCAGACTTTAGGAAGGGCTGGGGCCTGTTGGGAAGTTTATATTGCTGCTGCTTGTACTATATCTGTACTATGAATTAAAGTCAGAAAGTATAAGTTAAAAAGACAGTCTGAGGGACTGAATGGGTAAGGGAGACTGGTAATGGGATACAGAACCTTTCATTTCTAGGTTTCTGGTTTTAATACTGTCCAGATAAATACTGACTGAAAGATATCCCCATCTGGCAGCCATTTGATGGTCTATGTTGAATGAGTTTGGGCTCAGTCGAATATCTACTGGACAGAAATCCATAGTACAAAAGACCACCACAATTGGCACTAATTGGAACTGTTAGTCAGATCATGGGCTTCCTGGAGAGTGGACTCTCTCTCACATCTAGCAGTGGTTCTTCCAGGTCAAGGTATATCAGTGATGTAGTGCACAGAAACTTAGTTCTCTTCATACAATGAGAACTTGATCAGTGATTTTTGGACTTTCTTGTGGCTTATCCAAGTTATGCTACAATTTGGCCTGGCAAATGTGGACAGGGCAAAACTATGTTTCAGCCAGATTGAAAAATCAGTGTGTTAGCTTTGGTAGATGAGATAAGCTTCCAGCAGCCAATGGAAGCCGTACCATGCAAATGTTCTGCTGCTGAGGCTGTGCAAAATTTTGCAAGGGATGAGTGGCGGGACAAAGATGCATTACTTTGCATTCTCCTATTCGAGACTCATCCAGTTGCTGCTGGAAGAGGCAAGGGAACTTAACCCTGGTCAAAGCAGCATTAATTTATGCAATGTGGTTTCTACCACCTTGAAGGGAATAGATGCACATAGACACTACTGGTGAATAAATGGCAGCACAGCTGTTCAGACAGCCATGCTTCTGTGCGGGAGAAGGGGGCATGTGGAAGGGCTGCCATTTTGTGAGACCCGGGGCCATTACCCCGTACAGTTCCTCTGGCTCAGTTAGGCAGTCATAAGGAGTTTTCCAGTGCCTGGAAGCTTATTAACATACTTTTTTCCCCCCTCACTTTAGTATGTTTTAGATGGAGAGCCTGATGGTTCAAAGTTAGGTGCATGCGGTTACAGCCCTCCCATATGATAATGTAACCATGCTTCTAATTGGGGTGTGTGGATGCATCCAACTGGCTATTTGTATCTGCAACTCAAAAAGGTAACTGCTGACACATATTAAGTGGGGGAATTGCATGGGTATCCTTTGCACATATTTATGCATGCCTCATTTGGAAAATCGGATGCTGAGAGCCATGTAGCATATAGTTTGAATTGTACTGAGTATGCTGCGGTAAACGTGAATGACTGCTTTCCACCCTGGCACAACAAGAGGTGTATCACATATCCAGTGAGCAAAAACATTAAGTGTTATCAGATTTTCTTTCTATTTCTCTCCAGGAGGATTGTGTATTACTGCTTGGCAGGGTGTTTGCTTCCCTGTCTTTTTTGCATACTGATACATTTTTTCTTTGTGTTGGAAACTATTTAAAATGTTACAGCTTCTGAGCAGAATGGGTTATCTCCTTGTTAGGAGAGAAAAGAATTGACACAGATGCAAGATACTGTATGCCTCTCTAATTTACTCACAAGTACAGTATGTACCAGAATAAGTATATTAGACAGCAAAAGCAAAGGACAGTGTATGCACAAATTTAGCACAACATTTTCAGAACTCCAGTGTAATAGTGCTGTGTTAAAATTTTCAGTGGTATAAAAGGCGTTCCCCATGAGCCCTTTGACTTGAGCCAAAGCTGCCTGAATCTCCTGACCTTTAGCTGTACACTCATCTCTTCTCCTTAGCTTTTGTGGCTGTTATGATGATGGTGAGGTGGTTAAGGCCAGATTTTCAGGAGTGCTGAACCTCCAAGGCCCCATTATCTTTAGTAGGAGTTGTGGGTGCTCAGCACTTCTGACCCCCCAGCAGGTTGAAGATTGGATGAGTGGAAAAGTGGCATATAGCCACTTTTTCAGCAGTGCTGAGTTTAAAGTGAGGATCTGGCTTCAGAATGATTACATATATATTTTCCATCAGACAGCATAGCACATGTTTTTTGGGGCTAGATTTTGCTGCTTTGAGGCACAGGGAAAATAAGAACAGGGCTTATTTTTAGAACAGTCACATTAAGACACATCTATTCTTGCCTGACAAAGACATTCTCAGGTAATAGCAAGTGATGCTCTCCTCAGGCATACGAACTTGAAGAGCTAGTTATTTATTTATTTTTCAAGGAAGCTTGCATGCTGGGCAGGTTTTTCCGAGTGCTCTGGGGTGTAATTATGCCATCTTTGGAGGCATTTTTCCCGTAGGCACCATGCTAGCACTGACTTTTTTGGTTTCTTTTTTGTTTCCCTTTTATTTTTTTAAATTTCAGTCAATTTCATTCCTAGCACAGGCTTCCAGGAAAGGTTACCCTCCTATGTTTAATGGGAGTCGGGAGACTTTACTGCAAATGGAAGCAGTAACTGGAGCAGTTATCAAATGAAAGAACAATATTATAATGTCTAGTAATAAATATATGAAAAGTTGCCTGCCTGAGACAAACACCTGACCTGTTGTAAAATTAACCTGTGCAGCTGCTGCTCTCTCTTCTCTGTTACGTCAGGCAAAGTGAGTGCCACATATGGGCAACTGTGCCCTAGGGTTAAAAGCCCAGGTGTTTAGAAATTATCAGCCTTGAATGCAGGCGTCCAAACTTGGCCCAACCAAAGGGATGTGCATTGGCAACTTTCCCTGAGCCCCAGGCTGCAAGTGATTTGCACAAAATGGAGCAGATTGCAGCAGCCATAGCTGTAAGCCGTAGTCCTGTGAGGTACTGAATACCCCCAGTTTTACATGGACACCAAGAGAGGCTGAGGACACTCACTATCTCACAGGACTGGGCCCAATATCTTAAATAGAGATGTGTAGCCCTTTGAGGCTACCAGTCCTCACATGAAAAGCTCTCTTGAACCATGTAACTAGTTGCAAGTCAAATAGTAAACTCTTTGGGGCTGTGTTTTCAGCCACCCCTGACCCGTATACTAAAAGATTTAAGGTCAAACCCACAAGTCAGGAAGTTGCATCCAAAGATAGTGATTTCCAGTGCAGTGTTTTGGTGCAGATTTGTCTGCTCTTACCCCGTTTTTGTCTCCTAGCAGGTTGCATAGCAATACTCTTAGGTTCAATTGAATTAGTATCAACTGCTCTGGAAAATACAGACTAATAGATACTTGAGTCTGTTACAAGGCAGTAATTCATTTGTCAGGTTCTGCTGACGTAAAATGTGAAAGGCAGTTTCATTCAATAGCATGGAACTATCCCACAAAGTGAATTGCTGCCTTTTAGCCTGGACCGGTGCATTTGTGACCAGACTACTTTAATAGGAAGCAACCTGAACTTGCTTTGAGGAAAAGGCTCTGGGTAAAAAGGGGGATCTTGAAGGAATGACTGTAAATCTTTGTCTCCAGAGATGGTAATTTTTCCTCCTGGCATTTAATGTCTGAACTAGAAGAACATTAACTCTTTTTGCTTCCTCCATACCTATCTCTATAAAGGTATGTTATAGGGCCAAGAGAGACTGCATAAAAAGTAAGCCAGGATACTGTGCACAACTTCTCTTTGTCAAACGAATGTAGTGTGTGGTATAAGAGGCACTAGTCCAGGGGTAGGCAAACGATGGCCCGCGGGCCACATACAGCCCACCTTAGCTTTTCATCAGGCCCTCAAGCTCAACCAGTGGTCCGCGAGCTCCATTCAGGGTGGTCTACGGAAAAGTTGCGGAACAAGCTGTGCGGTGCAACGGCAGTTGCTCCTCCTCCCAGTCCCGCACCTTCCCCCCGACTCCTCTTCCACCACGTGGGCCCACCAACGCCCTGGCCGGAGCGTGGTGGCTGCTCTCCCCTCCCAGCCCCGCCCCTCCACCCCGCCCTTCTCCCATCACGTGGGCTCAGCAGCTCCCTGACTGGAGCCGCTCGCAGAGCATTAATGGCCCGCCCTACAATTTCTATACCCAGATGTGGCACTTAGGCCAAAAAGTTTGCTCACCCCTGTACTAGATGGTCTGCCTGCAGAAAAATTCCTGGTGAGGAAGTAAGTACAAGATGCAAAGGATGAAGGACTTGGGTGGAGAACGACCTGCCCTTTTATTCTTCATGTCTTACCACAGAGTTTCTGTACAAGGGACAATCTGACCCAGAAATGCTACTCCTGGCTTTTACCTAGATCAGTGGTTCTCAACCAGGGGTACACATACCCCTTGAGGTATGCAGATGTCTTCCAGGGGGTACATCAACTCATCTAGATATTTGCCTAGTTATACAACAGACTACATAAAAAGCACTAGCGAAGTCAATACAAACTAAAATGTTATACAATGACTTGTTTATACTGCTCTGTACTATACACTGAAATGTAAATACAATATTTATATTCCACTTGATTTATTTTATAAGTATGTAGTAAAAATGAGAAAGTAAGGAGTTTTTCGTAAGTGTGCTTGTACTTTTATGTTTGATTTTGTAAGCAAGTAGATTTTAAATGAGGTGAAACTTGGGAGGTACTCAAGACAAATCAGACTCCTGAAAGGGGTACAGTAGTCTGGAAAGATTGAGGGGCACTTAGCTAGATCAACAGACAGCAGCAAGCCCAGGGACTCCTACCTGCTTAATGGTCCCCTATTGCCTTAGTATCCGATGACTTCACAAACATTAATGGATGTATCCTTACAACAGCTGCGTAAGGTAGGGAAATATTATTCCCATTTCACAGATAGGGCACTGAGCGACTGATCATGCAAAATTTACATATATGCTTAAGTTTACTCACACAACTTGGCTTCAGAGGCACTACTCTTATTGGTAAAATTATACAACATAAGTCTTTCCAGGATCAGGGCTTAAGTGACTTGCCCAAGGTCACATAGAAAGTCTGTGGCAGAGCTAGAAACTGAACCTAGATCTCTCAAGTCCCAGTTTAGTGTCTTAACTTGAAAACCATCCTCCTTCATCCTGGAGGAGATAATTGTACACCTTATCTACATCTCACCCAGCAAAGTCATTGGATCCTTATGTGCACGCTCCCCTATTTAGCAGAACCTAAGGGGAATACAGTCACACTGTCTGAAGTGGCTCACATCCGTGAGTGCTGACCTCAGGGCAGACTGTCCAAAACAGGGCAGACGCCCCAAACTGGTGGTGTGGTCTATAATTAGATATCACTAAGCCAGTAACAAATGTGAACTCCTGGATCACTATAGCAGTTTCCCCATGGAGTCACAGACGGGTCCCCTTAGATTGTGATACTCAGGTTCAGGAGCCAGTGGCTCTTTGTACCACGTGCTATTAAAACACTGTGATTTTAATTACTAACCAATCTAAGTTATTAACCAATCAGAATGCTTTTACTGTGTTGTTATCCAATTGTAGTTTATAAAATAATAATACTTGACCAGTCATTTTGCTGTGAGAATAATATATATATAAATAATAAATGAAACAATGAATTCACATGACTGTGGCTCTTTTGGGTAATGTTGATTGCTTATTTGGCTTCTGAATCGCTGGGGTCTGAGTATCACTGCTCTAGAGCATCTTAGGCCCATCGGACAGCCTCAGAGCAGACCCTGCACCTCGGCTTCCTTGGCTCCATCAGAAATGTTCTTCTGTGGAAAAACAAACTGACAGCCACAAAACTGCAGCCAGTGTGGAAAAATACAATAAAAATAAAGAACTTGAAACTCTCTAGTCCAATATGCAAAAGGCTGGATCCGTCTTTAACATCTTCACTTCCTTCCTCCCTCTGTCTGGCCCTTTGCAGTTAAAGCAACTTTCAATTCAAAACAAACAAAAGGGGGAGTTTCGCTGAGAGCTGGCCAGGATGGGGGAGGAGACTTGGACCTGCAGCTCGCACAGCTCCCAGCTCAAAGCAAAACAAAAGCAAAGAGAAATACACTGCTTTTCCTCCTTGAACTTGAGGAAACAAGAATGGGCCCAGCAAGTGCTACTGCTCTCTCTGCTTTCAGTTCTGGCTTTTGTCCCTCTATTTTTTTCAAACACCCCCACTCCTCCCATTTTTTTCCCTCTTTCTCAGGATATGAGGGGTTGTTTAGAAAATCCACTGCCCACGCCAGCAACTGACTCATGTTTTATTAAAGAAGGACTGTATTAAAGTGACTGCATGTATGCCCTCCCAGGACTGCAACTGTGTTTCCAGCCCTGACAGAACCACTGTCATGATAGCACAGACACAGCCACTGTCATGGAGTCATTTCTCTAATAATTGCCTATCCACATTAGTTGGACTGCTTTAACCAGGCTGGTGTAGATAAAGCACTACAACCTTTTAGTGTGGATGCAGTTATACCACTATGAAAGGTGCTTATAATGGGATAGCTGGGTCAGGCCTTGTCTATGCATAAAAGGGTTTGATGGTATAGCTAGGATTCTCCAGTCTACTTGCCACCCAGGCAAACTGGACTTAGTAATAAATGGTCACTTACACCAAAAATCACAAAATATTCAGGTTGCTTCAAGTCCCAAGAGATGAGTCACTTACCCCAGATCAATTTGTATCTTAGCTCTCACACCAAAGACAACGCCTGTAGCCAATTCTGTAATAAACTAACTTTATCCTGTTAACTAGGATAATAAATAAGAGAGTTATTTATGGTTAAAGCAAGCAAACATATGCAGAAATCAGTTGCAGTCTAAATCCTGAGGGTGACAGAGCTGTAATGATCTGTTAACTCAAAGTGTCTTTTTGGGCAGACCCAGGGGTAACCCCTAGGGATCTCTGGCTTCAGTTTAGTATCTCTGTCTCTGCCAGAGTTCAGACAGCGAAGAGATGGAACATTTTCCTGTGTCTTTGTTTTATTTCCTTCATTCAACCCCCAAGTCCATAGGATGAGCTTCCTTGCACATAGCATTTCTAAGCTGCCATAGGGTCATTCACCAATCCTTTGTATGCTGATGTTCCTTGATGGCCCATCTTATTTTGATAGTTCTTTTGGATGGGCTAGGGGAAACTCTCTTCCCATGTGAGTTCACGGGGGTAGAGCCAAGGTTTTCAAAGTTATAAAGCAAAACTTACATTTTCCCTTGTAGCATTGAATGCAGACATTAGAAATAAGATTAATGCATGCAGCAATTTACAAGTGTTCTATGGAGTCTAAACCCTAAATACATTCTTGTAAGATTAATACCTGTTTTGAGCAACACTAACACATAAGTGAACTGGTCTGGTCGCCAGCCGTGAGTGTGTCAGTTCCTAGCTAACACCTGCAGCCTTGGCAACAGCTGGCACCTGGCCTGCCAGCGTCACAAATACCATGTATGCAAGTCGTGCATGGCCAAAGAGCACTGTACAAAGCTGCAGCATGCCAGTGCTACCAGTATCACTCCACTACGCTGGACTGGGAACCGTGATTGGCTTGGTGCAAGTCATCAGGCACACAGTGATGCTGGCTCTCCCTAGCAGGCAGACCTCCACCCCCTGAAGGTGCTTCAAAACCTTCCCACGCCAAGTTGAGCAGCAGGATAGGTGACCTGGACTTGGCAACTGGAATATACAATAGAACGTACTATTTAGCTGGCGCACACTGCCCAGTTACTACTTGTTTTCTTGAGTGGTGCCACACTGAGTTCTATTTTTATAGAGGCTGGAGCTAGCAGATCAGCTTTACTTTTAATGCAATGCAGTTGCAGGCATTAAAACACTCCTGAAGGTGCAGAGAAACTTAACTAGGGATAGGGTTACTTTACTACATGAAAAAAAATAACAGCCAAATACTTTTAACAGGCATTCTGATACTGGTCACACAGGTTCTGCCTTCCATACCTTTACACCTATGACACTCACTCCTGATTCAGAAGACATAAATGTCTTTAATTCCTGGCCATTGAACCCTGCCTATTGGCATCAATTCTGCTCCTTCCTCCTAGTGACGTGGATCCTATAGAGGCATCTCCTCCTTTTGTGAGTGAGAAGGGGCTTGCTCTAATGCCATACCCATGGCATGGCTCTTTGAGGTCAGCTGTCAGCATGAGATGGAAGGTTGTCAGAGAGGACTGAACTTAGAAGCTAGAGTGTTTCTTAACCTGGGGTTTTAGAGGGGTCGCAAGTGCAGAGCTGGTATTGGGGGTGGCAAGAAAGGTAATTGCCTGGAGCCACAGGGGCGCCATGAAACTAAGTTACATGCCTCAGCCCCGTGGGGGTGGGACTCAGGCTTCAGGGGTACAGTAGTTTGGAAAGGTTAAGAACCACTGAATTAGACCTTTACCACTGGAAGGTCAGTTTTTTAACCGCTTGAATTAAAAGTCAAAGGTTCAGTCCTCACCAAGACCCATGCTGGGAATTGTTCCATCAAGAACCCCTAAAAGTACAGACCAAAATTTTCAGACTTGAGTGCCTAAATTTGGGCACCTACATAAGTGGCTTGATATTCAGTGTTACTAGGAACCCACAATTCCTGTTGAAATCAACGGAAGCCAGGGTTCCTCGGACCTTTGACCATGAGGCTGCTTCCTTAGGTGTCTAATGGTTAGGCACCCACTTTTGAAAATGTCGGCCACAATGACCTTAAAAAAGTTTAAGAAGTGAAAAATGTTGGTTGTGGGCATGTGGTCATCTGTCAAATAGAGAGTGGCCCCCATAGGCAGTCAAACAGGTCTGTAGACAGAGGGAGGAGTAAAATACTGGAGATGTATTGTGTATTTCAAGTTCCACATCATGTTAGATCTGATCTCCAGAAGAGGTGAGCATCCGCAATGGCAGCTGGAGTCCATGGAGCCACAGATTCTCAGTACCTCTGAAAATCAGGTCAATAAAGCACGGCGGTTGTAGGATACTGAGGACCATGGTGGAATTGCAAGCTTTAAGAATTGCTTTAAGAGTGTGTGGGAGAGAGGGCTCCTGATCATGCATTCAGGCTAGGGGGCTCTGTAGCAAAGTGTGGGATGGAAGTCAGTTTGCAGACCACTGGTATGGTGGGCTCAGGTGTGTCTCTCTGTTTTAGGGAGCAGTCTGCTTTGTCCCTCTCTGTTTTTGGGTTATTGTTCTGAATTCTAAGAAATAAAGTGATGTTGCACTGTAACTTTCCAGCAAGAATATTTGATGTTTTTTACACATCACTGCGTATACTGTGGGCATAACGGAGAAACACTGGTGACAAGGATAGGATTACAAACAATAATAAAAAGAGAGGGAAAGTAAAGATAAAATGGCTGCTTATGGCAGTATGGAATGTTTCCAATTTCATGAAAAAGAAGATTTTGGTATATATATTCAGAGACCTGAGCATTCAAAGATTTGCATTTTTATGCAAATGCTATAGAAGAGATTAATAAAGGGCTATATTTCTAACATTGGTGGGAAAAAAACACATTTACTTTGCTTAAAAGCTCATGTTTTCCACAATAACATGGTGAACTGAAGTAAAAGGACACAATACAGACTCTAAAAAACAGTATGTGCCTGGTACCTGCTTTTCAAAAGAATAATATGTTTCAGCTAATAATCCAAACAGAAGGAGGAAGTGCCTCCGAATTTTTGGCAACCCGGAAATAACTGTCTGTTACTTGTTTTGGTAATTTTCTGAAAGAAATTCTCAGAGATCGATTTATTTTTGGAGTAAAACACCCTGAATTAAGAGACAGGCTGTTGAATATTGTGTATACAAAGGAACTGTTACTAGAGGGAGCTGTGGAAAGTGCTCCATTTGATCCCACAAAAGAAAAATGCACCAACATTTCAAAACAACGTGGTCCTGTCGTGTCATGCCTGGGAAGAAAGGCTTCTGCAAGGGATGAAAAAGATGATGACACAGGTTGGCACTGCTCACAGGATCCAAACAAAATGGAGGGAGACACGTTTCTGCTGTTTAGGAACATCACACTGGCAGGAATAGTGTTTCTTTAATAAGCTGAAGTGCGAGAAGTGTGATAAGAAGGAACACGCTGCACAGCACACCAGATGATATGTCAAAAGGAAGCAGTCAGTGCCTACAAGTGGGAGCCTTCGAACTTGCTATGTGACTTTGGAGGAGTCGAACGTGGAAGCAGGTTGTCCCTGAATGAAAGGATGTAAATGCTATACAGAATTTTACAGAACTGTACATGGTGAAAAATAAACAGACATATTACGCCCTCTCCCCCCCCCTTCCCCTTTGTAGTAATGTAAAGGTAAATGAGGTGATATTGAAAATGGAAACAGATGCAGGAATGACAATATCTATGATGTCTGAAGGGCGTACCAAGAAACATTTCCTGGTAAAAGAAGCTAATGAGCTTTTGTAGAATGACAATAAAGGGCAGTGTGGCAGAAGGCCAGGAATTAACAGGTCAGCCTGCACTCTGGTCACTCTGACACCTGTTAATTCCTTGGAGAAGGCTGACTGGGGATAAATGAGGGTAATTATCAGGTGGGTGGCCTGGGTGAAAAAAGAGCCAATTAGCCCATCAGCTCAAGATGGACAAGAAGGGCACAGGAAGGAAGTTGGAGAGAAAGAGACACAGGGTAGTTGAGTCTAACCTCACAGAGGCCTCAGGGAAAGGAGATATCTGCTTCTCGTGGGCCAGGGCCCAAAGCATAGAGGAAGCTGTAAGCTGCCTTGCAGCATGGGACTGTAAAGGTATCGGCGGAGGGAACATAAATAAACAGCACAGCGTGGCTACACAGCCAGTGGAGTTGGAGGAGCTGCAGTGGTTCTGGAAGGCAGAAGCAGTATGTGCTCTATTTTGGGCAGATGGAGTATTAGGCCATCTCTCTGTCAGCTTAACTTGTAAAAGTATCTGTTCACCATTAGAGTTACTGGTAACTGCGGGAAATAGGTCCCGACTGATGTTCAGCTCCAAGCTTAAATTGGATTGCAGGGTGGTGCACCGTGGGCTAGAGTGAGTGGGGGACCTGAAAGAAACATCCAAAGCTGTGTGGTATGCTCTGAGAGCCCGTGGAAAAGCAAACAATGAAAAACCCACAGCATAAACCTCCCAGGTCTTTCTGCCTGGAGCTGGCAGTGTTAGTACGAGCTGCAGAGGAGGGTTATAGTGGGGGGGAAAGTGTGGTGAAGCAGATATGGGCAGCAGTGATATACAGTGGAACCCCATTTATCTGATTTAATGGGGATGGGGGCCAGATGGGATAATCAAAAATGTGGATAAGCAAAAGAATGGGCGGGGCTGACAGCCGGAGCTCCACCAGCTGGTTCGGTTAATATGGAGAGCTGGATAACGGAGGTTCGGATAAATGGGGTTCTACTATATTTAGTAGAGATACATTGATCAACTATTACTAGATAAAATCTCTCTGTGAATACAGGATAACATTGCATTTTACATAAGTAGATCTCAAAGCACCTTCAATGTATTTATCCTCCTCTAAGGCGTCATTATCCACCCCCGTTTCACACATGGGGAATTCAGGTGATTTACTGAAGGGCACTCATATAAAGTCTGGGGCAGAGCAGGGCACTGAATTCAGGTCTCGCACACGTCAGGCCAGTTCCCTCACCGCTAGACCATGCTTCCTCTCCTCTACCAGGTGGATTCAGGAAACCGTTCCTGAAGTTAAAAAAAATATTACAGGTTTTATTAGCCAGAGGCGAAAACAATTGTACTAAAAAATGGTGGGAGAAGGAGGAGCGTGCGCCTGAGGGGGGTGATCTACCCAGGAAAAATAAGGAATAAGGGCAGCTGAAACGTTCCCTAACAGTTACGACTGGCTGCAGCACAATTACTGACCTCCCTGAAGGTTAAACTTGTGAGTTTGTTTTCATTATTGTTTATCAATTAAGGAAATTACAGGGGAGTGTGGTGTATGGAGACTTGTGTTGGAATCACAAACTATTGATTTAAGAGCCAGGGGCACTGATCCTGCTTTCAGGCTAGGGGGCTCTGTAGCAAAGTGTCTGATCGGAGTCAATTTGCAGCCAGCCAAGTTACATTCAGATGGGGAGAGCTGTGCCTCTGTTTCAAGGAGCAGCCTACTTTCTCTCTCTTTTGGGGTTCTGGTGTGTTATGGTTCTGGATTCTAAGAAATACAGCAGTGTTACTTTGCAACCATCCAGCAGGAGAATATATGGGTTTTTACCTAATTTATTTGTGTAAGCATAACAGTGCTTAGAAATCACTGGATAGTCCTCAGTTCTAATAATTATTTTTAAAGAATTAGGGGGTGAATTCAAGTTTTTGTAGGAGATGAGGGGGTGTCCTCCCTTCAGAAACGTTTAAAAATTACCTGCTATTTGATACGGTTTGGAGGATTCCAAAACATAAAAATTGCTCTTCAGAAGCGCCTTTTATAAGGTAGTGCTTATTGTCTTCCAGGCAGAGAGCTTGACCCTCGTAGAGAGGGGATGAACTCCAGCAGGAGTTTCATCCTACCCTGCTCCTTCATTCTGAACAATGGCTTAGCCGTTCAAATGATATGGGCACATGGTTACTCAAATGTGTATTACCTGCCCTTTGCTGGTGAACCAGCTTCTACCCTTTCTCCACATCAATAAAAAAACCCAAAAAGTCAGTTCTATGTTTTATTAGCCAATATCTAAGAATAAACAACACGAGCCACATTAATTTCCTGGCATGAATATTTCAGGCGAGGGGAGAGGGGAATGAAAAAGGTGTGGTGGTTTTCCATTTATGGATAGGCAGCAAATTAGTGAGAAGAAATAGTTGCAGAAGACAAAGGTGTTTACCTCCATGAGTTTGTATCCTTTGGTAATCCAGACACTTTAATAAATGATAATACTTAGTTCCAGTATAGATTTAAAAGACCCTTATGGTACCCTGAAAAGGGGTTCCATGCAAAGTGTTTGTCTAGGGGGTCATTTGCATGAGTGTCTTACACCAGTGAAGCACATCTAAACTGGTGAGTTGCCCTGCTGAAGCAACATTGACACATTTGCGTGCACGCTCATGCACACAGAGTGTAGACAGGGCTAGAAGTGTGTGTTTGCTACTACTGAGTTAGGTGGGAAGGTCTTAACAGACTCAGCATAAGCTCCCCATGACTTCACAGCTCTCTATGGGCCTGATTCAAAGCCCGCTGAAGTCAGTGAAAGGCTCCAAATGACTTCAGTGGGCTTTGATTCAGCCCCTGTGTGAGTCACCGGCAGAACTAGATAAACATGTTTCCATAAACCCACTCCTGCTAGATAGCTCAGCCAAGTGCAGAAACAGGTTCCAATAGGCTCAGAGCAAAGGGGCACAACTCATCAGTTAAGCATGGCCCGGAGCTTTAATGGCAACATAACATGGTGTTTTAATAGGAAATTAGAAAGGAAAATGATTATTGCATTTTATGACAACACCCCAGGGCAGAACAAGGAGTAGGATGTAAAATGTTTAAGGAAATTGATTTGGCAATAAAGGAGGGCAAAGTGTTAACAGCAGGCTTAATGATCATGACTTATAATGGGATCATGCTGCAATGATTTTCAAGTATCATTCAACTCATTACCATAGATTTAACCTAGTACTTCTTAAATAAGCTGATTTCCTTCCCCACACCCGCCCATTTTTTTTTAATGATATTAATTTATGTTTAGGAGCTGCCAGGAACAGCATCTTGAATCCAATATTATTGGAGAGATGTTTAAAGTAAAATCCTGTCCTTCAGACTCTTATCCGTGTTGGATATGTTGGGAAGGAAACGTGGGGCAGAGGGAGCAGGGGGCTGTGCAGCATGATGGTGGATGGAGGAGGGAGCTATACATGTATCCCCAAAGCTTCCTGATGGTTCAAAGAGGTCAAGTGCACTCCGGAGAAGAACAGCTACACTTTGCCCCTGGCATGTGTTTCTGAGTGCAGCATATGAAAGAAGTCGGAAGTCTGACCATGCCCCAACCTGGCCACCGCCTCACGACTGGATTGAACTGGCCAGGATGATCATAGCTTCCTTGCACTCTACTGAGTGCTAGTTTTTGAATCCTGCCCTACTGCTGCACTGGGGATTGGAAGAAGCTCCATATGTTCCATTCTTTCACACAAGAGAGGGCAGGTGTTTGCCCTTTGTGAGTAATCTTGAGAGAGGGACCATCTGGTGTCATTGGTTTGATTTGATAGTATTGGACAAATGTAACAATTTAGTCTAGCAAAAACTCTTAATTAAAAAAAGAGAAGGATAGAGGATGAGTGGGTTTTTAATTTTGTGCATGAATGAAAGAACACCATAATTAAAATCTAGGGTTTGTGTATTTGTTTTTCTCTTTTTGTAGCAGACTACTCTTAGGTCCCTGAACTTGGCTGGCAGCTCACATCTTTGGACTGTGAGCATCTTTCCGCCTAGAATTCCCCTCCCTCTTCTCATTTCTGGAGCACTATGCCATTCTTCCACACATAATAGACCTTTGCAGCTGGCACCAAGGACATTCTGTTGCTTGGCCACGATTTCCTCTAGAAAAAAAGTCTCCTCCATGACATGTTAGGTGAGGTTCAAATTGCTCCGGGGGGCTGTTCCTGCAGCACCAGCCCAGAGAGATCAATCAGCTCTGTTGGCTCAGGAAGCAGAAGATGGTGCAGATCGATTAGGGTGAAATGGAATGTATCAGTCTTCATTATGGGGCAAAGAAACAAATAATAGTGAGACACAACAGGATTTATTTTCTATGGGTCTTAACCCAAATATTACTAGGCTGGGTTGCCAGTTCTGAACCAAGCCTTCCCTGTCCAATCCCACTTCCCCTGGGATTTCTTGTTTCCTTCTTCTTATGCTTTATAGTGAAGCAGACTCACCTACTGGGTCTATAACCACCACCTACTATATTCCTCCTACATTCATCCCACTACACTCTTACACTGCGCTATAGCCTTTAAAAAAAAAGAAAGGTAGAGCTCTTTATTGTTAATCCACTTTCCCAATACTTTCACTAAACTCATAATATATTCTGTCACTTTAAAGCAGTGGTTCTCAAACTAATTTGATCTTGCCCCCCTTCTTTGTGTCTGTTGTAGTTTACACACATCCCTGCCATACAAGTACGTATACTGATAAAAAAAAAAGCAGTGTGCAACTCTCACGAAATATTAAAAACAGTAAGGCGTTGATTCAAACAAAGCCAATGATCCACTGCAGTAAGAGCAAAAGCAAAACTGCGATTGTGATCAGTACTTAAAATTAAATGTGTACACCGCGTCATGGCAAACAGATTAACGTACAGATGGCAACGACTTTGTATAACGCTATGCAAGCTTACCAGAAATCCATCAAAATGCACAGTGCTATCTAGAGTCAAATGCACTGCGCCATCTGAGGACCCGATATGTCTGGAGGAATCAGCTTTGCTAGTTATTCATTGCTGTGGGTAAAATGTGCGCAGTAAGTTTTTTTTCCCCCCTAAGCTTCTCATACCTCCCCAGAGTACATTCCGCACCCTTCCAGTTTGAGAACCTCTGCCTTAAAGCACCTACATTTTTCACAAAGAACTTGTCTTTCCTAGGAACACTCCCTGCGGTCCCATAGCAGGTGATCAACTGTTTCTTTAACCTTATATGAGTTACATCACCCATCTTTGTGTCTATTTGATAAATGTAAATTATTCAAACCACAGTGATCTTGTATTCTTTTTTTTTTTTTAAACATCCTGTTTTCTGTGCCTCAGATTCCCATTTGCTACCCAGCTGCACCTATCCTTCAGCAGAGCCAGGCTAATCTGACTCTGCCAAGCATTAATACCCCAGTGGCCGTCAGCATTAGCTTTTACACAGGCATATGCATTTGCCTGCTTGCCCTTTCCCTAGCTCTTTGGGTGGGATCGAAAGGAGACGAAATGCTACAAGGATTCACAAAAAGTAGAAATAAACCAGAAGAAGAATGCACCTCCTTTCAAACTTCATTCCTATCATTCACACAGACCGTCAGACCACACAAAACAGGGAACCCAGAATGGGAAAGAGAACAGCATTTCTGAGGGGGAGAAAGAAGTAAAGAAGCCAGACTTTCTCTTAAAGAGACAGAGCGCTCTGGGTACATCGACGCTGTAGCTGGGAGGTGTAATTCCAAGCTCAGGTAGATGTTCAAGTGCTAGTGCCTAAAAATGGCTGTGTTGCCATGGGGACTTAGGCTAGCCTACCAAGTACAATCCCGTCTGACGCCCTGGATACGTACTCAACCTGAGCCACCACATGTGCTGCTTCAGCCCCAGTGCTGTCTTTAGGGGCTAGCTTTAACAGAGCTAGTGCATGTCCACCTACCAGGGCTGCCATGTAGACATAACCAGTCTGAGTGTTTTAAAAATTGACTGTGATAGAGGGTATTTAAAGATTTATACTTAGATCAAGAGGCCAACTGCACTGATTAAAGATCATAGAGGTATAAGATATTCAATGGACACGTATCAGACACAACGTTCAGTTTTCAGTGTCAACGTTTAAACAGAAAAAGACCTTGCTGGTTAAATATTACACATTAAGGAATCCAAAGTAGATGATTAAACCACATTAGATGATGAAAAGTTAATTAAGTGCTGTTATAAGTGGGGTTTTAAATGAAATAAATACTATATATTGTAATATGATTTCTGATTTTCACTTATAGATGTTCAATGGGAAACTATGGACTAATTATTTAGTGTTTGCACATTCGCCAAGCCAGGCAATGGCATTCTTGATGGCCAAGTGGAGCTCTCAGAGCCCACTGCTGAATTTGGTTAGCGGGCACTCCTCAACAATGTGTATCATCGTTTGATCTGCAAAACAGCAGCTTGGATTGTCTTGAAGACCCCAGTGGTGCTTGTTGGCTGCACAGAAGCTTTGGCTGGTCCACAATGATGATGTGGCAGGTCGAACCTGGACAGGCAAGCAGTAGGGTCTGTGACAAGGAACTGATGTTGATGTTAAGCACCAGTCTTCCAACCACAGAGACTCCGCCGTCCCATCTTGGCGTGACAGCCTTGACTAGAGTGGATGTCGTGATGAACTACGTGTAGCTAGTGAGCTAAGAAACTCGTTGAATAAGGGCAAGCTTGGGTTGGCACATAACTTCTCAAACAGCTTGCAAGCTGCATTCTCCCTCCGGATGGAAGGGGGAGCAAGGTGCCTCAGAAAGCCATGGAAGATGAGTCAGTCGAAGAGCTCCTGTAATGATGCTAATGGGCTAATGAAGGGCACAGAGACGTGAGGCATAATAACACCTCACTCTTATATAGTGCTTTACAAAGGAGGTCAGTATCACTGTCCCCATTTTAGAGATAAATGGCATGCTGCTGTCTTCATATCACAGCAGCAAACATGAAAGTAAATGAATGCAAAGGATAACCTAGAACCACAAGATACATGATATCACTCTCTGGTGCAATAACTCCTCCCACCCATGCTGACGCTGACATTTCATTATACAACAAATCCCCCGATTCAGATGCTGATTATTACAAACCGAATCCACTTTATGATATCGTGGCAAAAACCATATGATCTGTAATTTTAAAATGTAGCCTATGGACCTTGAATCTCATGGCAGAAATGCCAAGATCTTCATCCCAGAGATGGACCTTTTGAAATGAGCCTGAACCAAACCCACATAGCCAAATAGCCCTGAACTTTGTAGCATTGGGATCCACATCTGGACATTGACTTAGGGCTCTCTTTCATCTGAACCTAAAGCAGAGAATAATGAGCATGCAACTGCTTCCCCTGAAGTCAGTGGGAGTTTTGCCAGTGTCTTCAAAGGGAGCAACCATAGACCCAGTGGGAGGAAAGCAATATTACTAACTCCAAGTGTTCAAAAATCATGAGCCGGGTCCCCAAAATCACGGGACTAAAAAAATAGACCCACATTCTGGATTTTTTCCATTTGCCTTGTGGGTTCTGAGCTTTCAAAGTGCATGTAGTCCACATCTTCAGGCTTTTATCTGCAACGGTGAGGATTAGAAACTTACTTTATTTTTAAATGGAATATTTTCATGAAATCACTTGCCTCCAGGAGCTGAGGCTTGAAGAAAACCACCACATATTGCTATACTCATAAAAGCACAGGAGTTGGCAACACTGGTAAAATGAGTGTAAAAACCCCACACAGAGCCTGATCTTATACCACTGTGGAATCAAAGAATTAATCATAGAATTGATTATAGAATGCCTGGGCTGAAATTGATTATAGAAGGCCTGGCCTGAAACCGGGTAGCCTGAACTGTGATGGAAGCCTTCAGGTTAAATCATTGACAGGATGCCCCAAACTGAGACTGAGATAAAGATGCTAAAATCACACAGGATGTCTCAGGACCACAATTTAAATGCAAACTCCTTTTGTGAACTCTAGCCCTTCTGAAGTCTGTGAACAGACATCTCCTGTTCTGATAAGTATCGGTACGTGCCCCTCTGTCTTCCTGGCCCCATAGGAACTTACTCCATACAGATTAGCATTTTAACATGTATTGTGTAGCCACCCATCTTCAGGTGATAGCCAGGGTACCTGAAACACATTGTATAATCAAATGGCTCTTTGGTCTTTCCTGTGAAAACATCTGGTGTACCCCATTGTACATATAATTGTCTTTCCTGAACTGTTAATCAAATTCCACTATACGATCAACATGTAAATGAACCTAAGCAACCCCTATATAAGTCTTTTGTATCTGGTAGTCAGAGGAAGTACATGTGCCCAGCATCCAGACATGCTGCTTGACTTCCCTATAGCCACTTGGGTTTTCCCTATGGCTATAGTATTCCCCATAGCTATGGTTATGTGATTGTGTGTGTGTCACAATTAAAGCTGCACCCGATCCAACTCTAAAATGTAGCTGTGTGATTCTTTTCCACGGCACCACTAATGTCAATAGGAGTTTTGTCATTGTCTGCTGTGGGAACAGGATTGGGACAATAATGGACAGAAAGGTCCTGACTAGTAAGGTCTGCATGGACTGACCTTTTATGATATAGGATATTAATTGTATTATCTCATTTTAAAAAGCATTGTAATAAAGAGACATCAAGATAATATGGAAAGGCTGGGTTCTGAAATAAGTTTATTATCTGGTTTTATTACAAAGTGCCATGTCCATTTAACAAAGTACTATTTTTGTTCTGTTTGTACAGCACCTCGCACAAGGGGTCCTGGTTCACGGCTGGCGCTCCTAGGGATTAATGTAATAATGAGAGAAGAAAGCTAGTGAGCTAAACATGGGTCAATTCCTACAACCCCTTCTCTCCTAAGGAGCCCTGACATGGGAGTAGCCTCATTGAAAACAATGACAGTGCTTGTGTGAGTAAGGGTTGCAGGATCAAGCCCCAAGTTTGCAAAATCAATCTGCTGTTCAAATTGATGAGAATAACAATATTTCAAACAGGCTTTAAAATCTTAACTGAATAGGCTTGAAAATTTGAACAGTAAATCCTACTTTTGAGATGCTGTTACCCTGAAGGAGGGTTTCTTTTTAGAACCGTAGGCAAAGATTATTTACAGAAGAAATCAAATTTCTATTTGAAAAAATTAGCTGGAAAGAATTGGATACAGAAGGGTCTTTTTAAAAGGCAGTCCTCAGGCTACTGTTCTTTGTTGTAGGAAAACTGTACCCAGTATGTTCATGCTAGCACTTCAAGAGTCCAAGGGTCAGAAAAGTGAACGTTTGAGAGAAAAACAGTGTGAGACGAGTAATGTGATTATAAGAAAAAAGCTTTGAATAGCATGGGCTGTCAAACAGCCCCTGTGATCAGAGAGCGGAGTGCTGCCAATCCCTTCCTGACTGATAGATCTCCTAATAGCTAAGAAAAGAGTACGAGATCCCTGCTAGAACAGCTGTCAGAACCATGAGATGGGTGTAGGAGGGAAACATACTTGCCTTTTCAGGCTTCATTTCTAGTGTTCTCTCTACTTTTTAATGAGCACTCATTTAAGGGATTAAAGGCCTGATCCAGCTCCTGCTGAAATCAATGGGAGTCTTTCAGAGTCTTTCAGAGGGAGTTGGACCAGGTGGCTAACTGAATGAGTTGTGCATAAGAATTAAATATAATAGGGACCTGATCATACTAGGGACATGAGCCTAGAGTCTCTGTGCCTATAGAACTTCCTGGATATCAACTGATGTTCTCTGCCACAAGGTTTGTAGAATCAGACCCCAATAGCTCAATAAAAAATAATATGTTTGCAAGGTCCGTCTTATGATAAATTCTCTTAATATGTGTTAAGGGATACTGCTAGGGACACCGGTATTTTCAAGCCCCCTTATTTCCCCTAGCACAAATAGAAGAGTAACCTTTGTTTTAAAAAAATCCAGTGGACAGCTTTCTTTTTTAAAAAAATAGTAAATTAAACATTTTCCCCATGCAATGTTTTCAAATTAAATACTTCAGCAACATACTAGTGCAGAAGAGCCTGAAAGTGACATTAACTACAGACAGAAACTGCCTTGTTTATTTCAAAGTCTAAGCTGAGAAAATGCACCACATAAACACATTCAGCAAAATAATGAAAAGTAAATCAGAAAATTCTTTTGGTTTTAATAATCCAACATGTTATTTTTAACATAGGGAAGGGATTTAAAAATTATGATTTTTAGCATGTCAGCGTCCCTTTAAATTTGACTTTTCTGTCATTGAATAGAACTGGAAGGTAACTTGACCAGAAAAGGAGACAAAATGAGGTAGTTTCAAAGATAATAGACAAGCTCCTTAGCAGCTTTTATAGGGTTTGTTCTGAGGGAAAGTCATAAGAAAAATAAAATGTCATATTATCTTTGTGGGACAACTTATAATGCATATTGTACTCCAGTTTAGGAGATAACCAAGACATCAAACTGCTATTTTTCTCACTAAGAGGAATTCTGGATAAAATCGTCATCTTGAGATTTTCATACAATGCTGTGTGGCCTCTTTCTCCATGACAGTTTCTTCTGTGAATCTGCAGCTCTTCCCTCCTGATGCAACTTCCATCTTTGCTAAAGGGAGGATAGGTTTTCTTCAAGGAGAGGTGCTTTCCTACTACAGAAACAACTATTGAAATTGCACAGATCGCCTGCAGGACGACAAACTGTGATCTTTTTTCTTTCTTCAGAACCATCATGAAAACATTTATTTCCCTGATTTTATATCATGTATGAGATTTTATGCTCTGGATGAAATTCACCCCTCTGCAGAAGACTTGTATGAGGGACTTACCAGCCAAAGTCCATGTGCTGCTTCTCCACCCAGAGGTGACTTTCACCCTGAGTTAACATGTGGGTACACTGTTTATACCTTCTAGCATTCACTGGATTCATCAGTGCTACACTGACTTACAATCAAGAGTGTGAACATGCTTCTACTGAAGTCAATGGGAGCAGTGCCATACCTCCATTTACTTCAAGGAAGCAATGACAGTTTACATCAGCTGAGGATCTGCCTCAATGACTGCAAAGGGAGCAGGATTGGTCTCCAAGTCCAGAAAGGAGACTGTCATAATTCACCCCTAGCCCCTGCCCAGTTCTTTTAAAACCATGACGTGGCATTGAATTTGCTTCAATTAAAAAAAAATTATTAAATGCACATTCCCTTGTGTTCAAGGGACTTGTCATCCTTAGAGGTGCCATCTACCAACCATTTTTTCACTTCAAGTTTGGCAATAAGTAGTGAAATTACAGTGTAGTTTATCCAAATGAAACAAAGAATACAAAGCCTGAGCAAAATACTCCGCTGTCGTGAGTTGGCGCAAGGCCACTGAAGCTGTACTAGTTTACACCAAAAGAGAATTCAGACCAGGCTTTGTCACATCTGCACTCCAATGAAGCTACAACAAATAAAACTAACCTTGATTGTTTTTTCTCAGATTTAAGAATTGATTTTTTTCCTGTGATCAGACAGAAGAATGCTACCACAGGACCAATATTGTCTCTTTGTTTCCTTCTGTTTCCCTGCCTGTCTGTCCTCATCTTTTTTCTCTCATCTTATACTTCGATTGGGATAGGGGCAGTCTCTTTGTTCTGTTTTTATATAGCACCTAGCACCATGGGGTCCTGCTGAGTGACTGGGGCTCCTAGACTCTATGATAATACAAATAATAATACATTTCTCTTAGCATGAAGCTGACCTAATGACCTGTCAGCAGTCTGCAAAGCAATGAATGCATTTTTATGGAAATAATTTTTAAATTTTTGCTGGCTTCAGCACATTTTAATAGGGGACAGGCAAACATCAGAGAAACTACACTGAAGGACAAGTCAAGGGACAAACAGTTATAGAGGAAAATATGGTATCTGAAGAGAGATGGATGATAGAAAAATGTGAAGAGATGTGGTAACAACGCTAGATATTAGTAGATATTTACAAAGGGAAGAGAGGAGTAGGACGAAAATGCTAATCATATAGGTCCTGCTCCTATAAACTGTAACTTTACTCATGGCAGTAGCTCCTTTGAAGGCAGTGTTCTTCTACCAACCTGGAGGGGGAAAAAGTCTATTATTGGATCAGAGAAAATGTCACTTGAAGACAATGGAGATAAAGTTGGATAAAGTTGGGATGTGCTTAAGTATTTACAGGATTAGAATTATTGATGAGAGAACGAATACAAGAGGTAAAAGTGAATGAGAAATACCAGATGAAACAGTCAGGTGAAATGCTCCCTTTTGAGGTTATGTACAAACATGCCTTTATATTTTGTTGTTATGCCTTTATGTCTTGAATATGGCATAACAATAACAGGAGGTGAATCAAGATGTTTTGGTTACATTGCTGAGATTCCATTGCAAGTACTCTTATTCTGTAACACAGCAATGGTTCTCAACCAGGGGTATACATATGCAGAGGTCTCCCAGGGGTACATCAACTCATCTAGATAGTTGCCTAGTTTTACAACAGGCTATATAAAATGCACTAACAAAGTCACTACAAACTAAAATTTCATAGACAAAATGAGAAAGTACGCAATTTTTCAGTAATTGTGTGCTGTGACACTTTTTTTTTAATCTTTTTGTGTCTGATTTTGTAAGCAAGTAGTTTTTAAGTGAGGTGAAACTTGGGGTATGGAAGACAAATCAGACTCCTGAAAGGAGAACAGTAGTCTGGTAAGGTGGAGCACTACTGCCGTACAGGAATATATATAAAATAAAACCTTCCTGCTTTATGAATTGCCTTGATGTTTATCCAAAAGGACTGAAAAGTGATGGAGTGTATCAATTTCAGCAGAGACAAAATGCAAAATCAGGACACTGGCTCAGATTCTTCATGCAGAATATTTTGAATATTTTATAATGCAGAAAGAAGTTTGCTAAATTCACACTCAAGTTTAAAGTCGATGGTTGGGGAGGAGGGAAACTTCCCAGACCAGCTAGCCTTACCTCTTTACGTTCCACAAGATTTTCCACTGCACTAATGCTCCCAGAAGCCTAACTGGACTAATTTTGATCACTTCTAGTGATGGGGTGTTGTATTACTAATTTATTAGAAAAGAAGTAATAATAGTAATCAGTGCAATTATAGAGCATCTGCCATTTCTAATGACCACAAATCAGTGTAGCAGTAAAGGAACCATTTCCACCATTCACGGCTGACTTATATCTTTGGGTTGGAGCACGTCAGCTGTTTATCAGCCACTGCTACTCTACCTTAGGATTGCCCAACTGACATTAGGAATTTAGGTAGGCAGAATGTAATTAGCCAAGCTGTAATTTGGACAGGGCACTGAGGTTGAGAGTCCAGTTCTCGCAAGAAGAGCCTTGGGATCTTTAATAAGCCAAAAAAAATCTAATTTTCTTTATTAAAGGCAGTACCTGCAGGAGCTGGCAGGACCGTTGATTTAGTACTGCTTCAAAGGGAAGAATCTGCCACATACTGAAAAAACATGAAAGCCACTCCCTGCAGCACGCTGAATTTGTCTCCCCCCCTCTGGCCACGTAATGGCCAAACCCCACCCTCGTATGATCGAAAAGGAGCACAGTCCTAATTGTAGAGTTGCCTCAGTATCAAAAGACTTCATGCGTACATCTCAAGGGAAGGATATTTGCATCACAAGGATCAATTTGAAATTGAATCTTATTTATGTAATCCAAACGTCTTTGATGATCACTTCCCACCGATGCTGTGCAGTATTGGGGATATAAATAGTTGTGTTTTGTACAAAACAGATGTGCAAAACGGCATCTCAGTGGTTTCCTGTATGATAGGACAGCTCCGTCCGAGATGGCAATTGTTCTGTTACTGAATATGAGGGAATACTGAGTTTAATGATTTGTTTTTAGTCTAAAATCAGACGTGTTTTGCAAGAGCAAGACAGTTTGGTTTGTCAGGACAGATGTGGATTAATTACTGGAGTGGACACTAATCTTCTTTCTAGATGTTTGGGGTGAAAAGACAGGTTAACTGTTCTATGACGTGATGTAATCTTTCTATGCTGATGAACCAGAGCCAGGCAATGCTAGAAATAGGTTGTGACCTTCAGCCAAATGCTAATTAGAAGGAAGTAAGTCTGTAATGAAAATCTTTCTTACTTTTAGGCCACGCAATATAGTTTGCATACTATTTATGCATACAGTGCACAAGCCTGGTTTACCTTCCCCTTGTGATAGTGGAAAAGCTCTAGATGTTTCAGATGCAGGTCAAATTTGTTTTGTTTAGCAGAGAGATTTTTAACTCTTTCACTACAGGCAGCCTGTCTGCTGTCTGCTGAATGCTTTTCATTAAAGACCATGAACATACTATTCAACAGAAGTATTAATAAGAATTTGGCAATCCCAACTGCTGTTGATATAAGCCAACAAAGTCCTGCCTGGGGCAGAAGTGAGGATTTCGAAGACTTTGAGTAGTCTGTATTGTTTTGGTTACCCCCACCTCACTCTAAAGCAATGGATATCATCATATTGGATGTGACATTCCTGGAAGCACAGCCCATTAGAGAGTTCTGGAAGAGGTCACAGGTGGCATTAAGACAACACTGCTTCTAAAGGTGGAATCTGTACTTCTGGGAATGGTATAAAACCAAAGCTCCAACACCGGATTAAAGCATCTGCTAGTAATTACAGTAGGTAGGTTAGCTGGGGCCCAGCATCTATTGCAAGGCCCAGTCCACAGTTTATAAAGACAATTGCAATAAAAATTAAGCTGTTATCTAAAGTGGGTGTCATTTTACTTACCAATATTTTAAACCTTAGAGCACTAATGTAAGATCCTTAAGTAGTTGACCCTTTTTCTCAAAGAGCCTTTCTATAAAGGAAGTTTGACACACAGACTAAGAATGGAATCGGACATTCAGAGCTCTTTGTCACCTGGAAGATTTAGAAAAACATTCAGGTCTTGGTCCTTGGGTCCAGTCTAGCCGTTCTGCACCACTCAAGCAGCACAGAGCAGCAACAAAGCCAAAGTTTAACCAGTTTCCCAAGGATTCACTCTTGTGCAAGGGGAGAAATAAACTTGGCATGGCATTCCCAGCAGAAATGGCTCATTGCCAGGGCATTTCCTAAGTGTCTGGACTCTCCTCTTCCAGGTTTGCATCATTGGCCTTTGAAGAAAGCAAAAAGGGATTCAGCTACTAAGAGCATCATCCCTTCAACATGGCTTAGATAGAGCTTGCTTTCTAAAAACCTGTGTAAGATATTTAGGCCTCGTATAGGTTCAAACACATTTTTGGGCATCACATGGTCTGAGATGTAGACCAATTAGCCTCATGAAAAAAAGAGCATGGAGTACATGGGCTACACTGACGGTATGGAATACATCAAACTTTACCCCTCCATTACCATGGGGATCTTGATTTCTCTTGGCCATCTAGCTACAGCTCAAAGAAGGAACATCTCTTCAGCACTCTTCACAGAGTCAAGACACGGCTACAGTCAGCAATGGGCCAATGACCAATTGTTTGGGATGCGTCTATGAGCATCCATTGGGAGAAAATTAGGGGAGGACAAATCTTCAAACAGATTAGCGAACTGATTTGGATATAAAGCAAGGCAACTTCAGTTCCTATTTAAGGAATATTCATTTGTACATAAGATAACAACTACAGTTGCTACAACTTCAGTTCCTATTTAAGGAATATTCATTTGTACATAAGATAACAACTACAGGGCTTCAGTTTCATATGTCATCAAGCTAATGTTCCATTTAACTTGTGTTAGTCATTTCTAAAAACCTTTTGGGCCCAGCCACAAACACAGGAAGCTAAAACATTTGCAGGTTGTATGAGGATAAAAAGGTGCTACCCCTGCTGAAAAATAAAGTGAAAAATAAAAAGGAAATTTGTAAATTATTAACTATGGCCGAGATCCACCAAGGTATTTAAGGCTATGTCTCCACTACCGTTTACATCGGTTTAAGTTATGTTGCTCAGGGGTGTGAATATTCCCCCCTCTTGAGTGGCATAAGTTCCACGACATAGCACTGTACACACTATTGCTTGTGTCAGAGTGAGCGCTTCTCCCACAGACATAGCTCATGCTGCTCACAGGGATGGTTTTTTGATGCTGATGGGAGAGCTCTGTATGTTGGCATAGAGTGTCTTCACTTGACACTCTGCAGAGGCGCAGCTGTATTGGTACAGCTGCACCACTACAGCACTGTACATGTAGACGTGTCCTAAGTACCTAACACCCATTGAAATCGATGGGAGTTAGGTGCCTAATTACCTTTGAGGATCTGGGCCTAAATCACATACAGCAATTCAAATATGGCAATTAACTGGACATTCTGAAATGGACTCATTAAGTAAACCCATCCTACTCAGTGTTGTCAGCCCCAAGCATTCAAAAATCATGAGTCAGGCCTCTAACAATCATGAGACTGGCTTAAAAATAATGAGATTTTTTTAAAAAATTGGGGGTTCTTTTTATTTGTCTTCTGGCATTTGAAACTTTATGGTACATTTGGGTCATATTTTGAAGCTTTTCTTCCCACCTATGGGGTCTGGACATATATCTATTTGAAGATGAAAGCGGAGATCCTCATGTAACCTCCTAACTCTAGGGTTTAGTCTTTAAAGGAAAATACCAACTATCACAAGTCTCACTATCAAATTGCAAGAATTTGAAACACTGCACTCTCTCTAAAGTTATCTAACGTATAAAAATTGCAGTTTCAAAACGCCCCCCTGAATTTTTTCCAGTAGACTCTTTGGCCATTAATGTTACGGAGGTGTCAATAGTAGCTGCATAGTTAAGGCTGTGCTGAGATTTTCACTTAAAGAATAATATTCCTCTTTATTACTCATTTAGTTTCCAGATTTGGCACAATTAAATTTTGTTCATTTTCTGGCTGAAACATATTATTAAGTTTCCAGAATAAACATTGTAAAGTAATATTTATTATTATCATCAGCAGCATTCTTTTTAAAGTGTCACTAGCTTCACCTCTTTTTCATTTCTGTAGCTGTCTGAGGAACAATGGAAGGAAAAAGCCCCCAAGGATTCTACAAACAACTTTCACATCAGTCGCTATGACCTGGTTTCAGGGAAGGATTCACCAGTTTCATACTAGGATAATCCAATGTATGGGACATATTATGCTTCCATAGCCAAATAGGAATCATGCCTTCAAGCTGATATGATTTCTCTTCAAGATTAAGGAGAATAACATGGAAGAATAAAGGTGAGAGAGCACAGAGTATGCTGCTCCTTTGACAGTCTGCAGTGAGCTATGGCAACAAAATGGCTGCTGAACTCTTGTCTTAGAACTTTAAAGATGCAGTATGCAGAAAACAAAAGGCATCACAGTTTCATAGCTAGCCACTCCAGAGAGCAAAAGCTACATGATTCCAAGTTACTCAGCATTCTGCTTCCATGAGGGAAGAGCTTGTCTGGAGCCCATATTAAGTCCTTGAGGAGAAGGATTGGAGCACAAATTCACTCTTAGAAGAGAAGTGTTGCTGGAAGGAACCCACATGAGACAGTGCACATGTGTAAGAAGAGAAAGCCTGCTCCTCCCTCACCCCATGATGGGTTCTGCTCAATAACGATCCAAGGTTGTGCAGACTAACGCACATTTGTTTTCATCATCTGAGTCACATGCCACCAACAGAAGGCTGATTTTCTTTTTTGGTGATTTGGGTTCTGTAGTTTCTGCATCCATGTGTTGCTCTTTTAAGATTTCTGACAGCATGTTCCACACCTCATCCCTCTCAGATTTTGGAAGGCATTTCAGATTCTTAAACCTTGGGTCGAGTGCTGTAGCTATCTTTAGAAATCTCACATTGGTACCTTTTTTACGTTTTGTCAAATCTGCAGTGAAAGTGTTCTTAAATTTAACAGCATGTGCTGGGTCATCATCTGAGAGTGCCATAACTTGAAATATATGCTAGAATGAGGGTAAAACCACAGAGCAGAAGATATATAATCCTCCCCCAAGGAGTTCAGTCACAAATTTAATTAACACATTTTTTTCAATGAGCATCATCAGCATGGAAGCATGTCCTTTGGAATGTAGCCAAAATATAAAGGGTCATACGAATGTTTAGCATATCTGTCACATAAATACCTTGCATCGCTGGCTACAACAGTGCCTGCAAATGCCTGTTCTCACTTTCAGATGACAGTGTAAACAAGAAGCGGGCAGCGTTATCTCCCGTAAATGTAAACAAGCTTGTTTGTCTTAACAAGAAGTAGGACTGAGTGGACTTGTAGGCTCTAAAGGTTTACATTGTTTTGTTTTTGAGCACAGTTATGCAACATAAAAAAAAATCGACATTTGTAAGTTGCACTTTCACAATAAAGAGATCTCACTACAGTACTTGTATGAGGTGAACTGAAAAATAAACAAAAGATATAGTATCTTTTTGATGCAAATATTTGTAATAAAAATAATAATAGAAAGTGAGCACTGTACACTTTGTATTCTGTGTTGTAATTGAAATCAACATATTTGAAAATGTAGAGAAACATCCAAAAATATTTATAATAAATTTTAATCAGCATTCTATTATCATGTAATGTGTGATTAAAACTGTGATTAAGCACAATTAATTTTTTTAATAAAGTTAGTTTGTTTTGAGTTAATCGCTTAAATTAACTATGATAAATTGACAGCCCTATTAGGAATATAGATACATGTAACTAGTTTGTATATTATTTGTATGATATAGATATAATCACATAGTGCATTCTGTTTATAAATTATATGTGGACATGTATGTCAGTCTAAAAGAGAAATCTTTTGTGCAAATTAGTAAATACAACGTGGAATGGATTATTACTCTAATTTTCACATTTGTTTCAGTTTAGAGGAAAATTTGCAGCTAGAACTGGATTTTGGTGCATGTGAAGCAAGTAAGTGCATGTGACTTTCACAGGTGCATGTAGGATGTTGGTTTGTTTATCTGCCACAAAGTCACAATTCACTTACCTCCTCTCATATAGTAGCTGCTTTAAATTTTGGCATTGCCTATGCTTTTAGCCACACAGAGGCAGAATTCCAGTCCTCTGGCTTCCTAGTTTGGCACTTCAGTTAACCCTTTTGTGGTTAATCATTGCAGCAGTTGAATGAGGCAGCATCCTTTGCAGAGTAACATATTAGCACTTCAGTAAGGGCACACATTGTGCAGCACTAGAGGCTAACAAGAGCTGATGCAGAAGCAGACCGCAATATTTGGCCCTCTTTCTTGAGAAGTCATAATGTTTTTATACAATTAGTTAAATTCCTTCCTAATAATAATGCTTTCTTCCCTACAGGGCGTTATAATGTAGCCTTGCTTGGAGCACAAGATAAAAACTAAACCTCAACTGATGAGGGATTGATAGAACTAGCTAGAACCAATCATAGTGCAGGCAGGTGCTATACAAACTTTCCTTCAAGATTTTGCTAGTTAAGCTTAGCCCTAACCTACTATCCCACTTCTGGGCATTTTGTAAACAATAACTTCCAAGTTAGATGATGATTCTATGATGTGGATATCTGGCCACAAAGATAAGGCTGACCCTTCAAAATTCATTTCACATGTGACGAAAGTAGGATTGAAATCTGTGCCTCCAGAAATGAAGGCAAATGTGCTATCTCAATGCCATCTATGCTCTAGCATGCCTATGTACAGGAACTAATGTCCTGCTATTATATTGTAATATCATAATTCAGTGCTGCTAGAGTTTCTAAATGACTGGGCAATCTCTAGCCCTTGTAAATCATGCTCCTGTGCTCAATGCAATCAGACCTGTGTGGTTTAGCTGGATACTAGATTCAAATATACATGTCTCTGACAGTCTCTTAAGAACAGTGTGAATGCCAAAAACCTTCAATTAATCCTTCTATGGCTTTGTGCTACTGTAAAACAGGCTGCAGCAGAGTTTTTTTCTCATACATGGAAAGTAAAGTAAAGCCACAGGGTACGTGGACAGATGAGTTTTTACAACGTAAAGAAAGGAGAGATTAAATAACTTGCTTTTTCCCCCTCCATATAGAAGGGAGTGGTTACCAAAACACTAATCTTCTCAGTAAAACTCTTCCAAGATATGAAGTCAAAGGGAGAACACTTTCAGAGGAGAGTCTGAATAATAGTGTGTGAAACACAAAGAACGACTACATGAAAACTTTATCAGGCTGATCAAGGTCATGTGATGCCTCAGTCTTATCGCAGAAGAAACAGCAATTTTATTTAATTACTGTCCTTCCCTCCCCCATCCTTTCAGCTACAATTCTTTGCTACTTTAGCTTCTTTTGAGATTTGTCCGTTCTTGAATAGTAAGATGAAGTTTCTGAATCAGGAGCAGTGCTTAATGTGGGCCAGGACTGAGCTCCAGCACTTCTAGACTTGGCAGTTCATAGCCCCAGCACCTCTATGCTTGCTGCATCAGTTATGAATATAAAAAAATTGCTTGAGCCACAGCACCTAATTGCTTGAGCCTGGATACCTCTTTCATTACAAATTAAGAATTGACCAGGCCAGTTTAAATTCTGCAAGCTAATGGCAGTATTCTTTAGCCCTAAATCTACTTACAGATTTTAGACTCACAGATTATTATCATTTACGGCTCAAAGAGACTATTAGATTAATTTACATTCATTTAGTCTGAACATAGTAGAAGCCATAGAATTTTGTTCAGAGCATCCTGCATCAAGCTCAATAACTCAGTGGTTCCCAACCTTTTCTCAGCCACGGCACATCTCGATACCTTTCATTATTTTGAGGCACACCACCATATTGTGGCCAAATAAACTCATGAATATTCATGAGCCAATCCAGAATGAGGCTAGGAGGGCTAAAGTAAAATAGAACATGGCGGCTAATATTAGATCGCGATCTATCTTTTGTGCCAGAATTAACATTTTCATCAGTAGAAACTAACATTAAAGCTAAGAACTGTAGACTAAAGGAGGCTCCACAGAGAAAGTGACATGCACTTGAGAATAGTATTTTGGGATGACAAGCACTTAATAATTAATCATTTCTTCTCATTCCCAAAATAGTCTTCCCAAGTGTGTGTAACTGTCTCCGCTGTTTTTAAATGCAATATAATTAATTAAGTCCCACTTAGAGTATTGGCACCTCAAGAGATCAAAAAATTAATGAATTAGACCCCAGCAAATCAGGAGATTATAAATAACGACATGTTTTGGGGGCCTAAGAGATTATATCATATTTTCAGTCTGTCTAATGATTGGTGAACTGCCCCAGTCCAGCCCAAGAGAGAGAGAGAGTTAGTGCTGCCCATGCTTCCAAATGTATTGGGTACGAGGATTCTGGCCCCTGCTGAAGGAAGTGAAGACAAAATCAGAAGGTTCTCAAATGGAATTGTGAGACAACGCTGACTATTCTAAAGGGTCTGAAATAAGATGTGGATGGTGTCTTTGTTTTGTGGTAATGCCTAAGGATCTGAATCAAGGATCAGGGCTTCATTGCATTGAGCGCTGTGCAAAACCAGTTAATAGACGGTCCTTGCCACAGAGAGCTCACAGTCTTGTTTTATAACAAGACTGAATAGGAGAATGGCCCAAACAAATTTGGTGGAAGGGATGGGGAAGGTATCCGTAACAGAGTCCTTGTGGTTCCTCCCTTAAGGGATGGGGAAACTTGACCAGGCCCAGTTATCCACAGTGGGTGGTCCCAGCACCAGCCCCACTTCCATACTATTTACAAGGGGGGGAGGGGTTCTGCCCTTTGTGGGCCTCCTTAAGTGTCTCCAGCTGGGGCTTCAAAATGGAAGTCAGAAACACTCCATTCCTTCAGGGACACTCCCTCCCTGAGGTCCCAGAGAAAATTGGGGGTGAGTCTACAGTGCTGCCAACAATCCAGTCTCAAGGTAATGGGTTTAGAGGACATTGCTCTGGCTGGGTCTCTATGGCAGGCTGAACCTACCTGTCTGTCTGACTGTCTGTCTTACCATGGAGTCTTCTGTACTCTCATCAGGGTCAGGGTGAAGGTTTCCTGCCTAAGAATTCCCTCCATAGCATCAGGCATTGCTCCTGCACTCTTGTGCCTATGGCAATCCAGCTTCTTCCCGCCATGCTGACTGCAGTTTCCTTCTTTTTAAAGCCCTCTTCCCTATCATGCACAATTGACAGGGCCAGATGGGTGAGGCTAGTCCTACCGTCTGGACCTCTCTGCCCCTTCTCATTTGCCTATAGCTTGTCCAAATCTCCTATTTCCTTATTTCTCTTTCTTATGGATGTATTAATAAGGCATTTTGTAAGCAGGCTTTTCTCTGAAGGAAACCCCATTTCACCTTGGAGGACACACCCCTCTAGTCCAACCCCGTGCTTGCTTTGAGCAGAGGGTTGGACTAGATGACATCCTGAGGTCCTTTCCAATCCTAATCTTCTATGATTCTATGACACCGTTTTTTATAACTGCCTGCCCTAGCCCAGGAAAGGTAACTATCAGGGTAACTTTGTGGCTTTCTAGATCTTTGAGGATATTTTTGTATTCCTGTACATCTTTCTCCCTTTTATTTAACTTGTTGGTTTTAGTCTTGTGTATCATGAATTGGACTCTTATTTATACACAAGGATATTAGGTTGAAAAAAACGAAGGGCCAAATTCTATCTTGGAATGCCCTTGATACCCCCAAAGGTGGAACTTGGGTCCACGATTTGAAAGTCAGAGCTGAGGCTGAGACCTCAGGTTTTATTCTCTTATAATTTACACCAGAGTAAAGCTGGCATAACTCCAACTACAGTGAAGTTACTCCTGATTTACTTCAGTGTATGCGTGATCAGATTCCGGCCCTTCGTCTTGAATGCTCATGCTTTTGTACTTTACTTTCAATATTGCAACTTGTATCTGAGACAGTATCTCGTACTGTTATGAGACCACTGCAGAGTGTGGTCATAGCATGCTGTATTAGCCTTTGTTCCATTTTCTGATCACTGTAAAGGGTTTGCTTATTATAGGTTTGAGGAGAGGTTGGTGGAAGGTGTTTGGAGGGAAAGAAACATGTTCCTTGTAATCATATGGAGGAGGCTAGAAAGAAAATGGGCGGGATTTTCAACAGCACCTAGGCATTTAGAAGCATTTATCTCCCTGAAAGTCAACATCATTTGTGCTCCCAATTGCCTTGGATGCAGTGGAAAATCCCACCTCACATCTGTTTAAAGGGGAGATCGCTCTGGATCTAAACACCCCAAACTTTGCAAGGTTCAGTATTCAACCCAGAGCCTCACCCAAAGTTCATATTGTAGCCTTTGCCATTTATAATGAACTTCAGCTCTTACCATCCTGATTTTGTATTGAAACTCTGCCTTTAGATCAAACTGCATCTCGGGCCCATGTCCCATTCAAAACATGAATGAAATTAGTAAACCAGCACTGTATTTTCAGCTCTATGTGTCTGGCTCATGGAAGGCAGGCAAGTTGACAGGGAGGCTCTTTTGCAGTGCAAATGCAACTGTCTTTGTGAGCCAGGTCCCACTGATGTCAATGGAAAATCTCCTCGGTCCCATGGACATCAATGGAAAGTCTTCCATGGACTCAGCAGGCTTTGGATCCTATCCCAGGCAGCTGCCGCCAAAATTGAATTTCGGGCTTGCAACTTCACCAAAACTGATACTGCTTATGAGACACATTGACAAATCTATTTGGATGGTGGAAAAAAGTATCTGAGAACTGCATCTGAGCCCAGTCTACTTCTCCATTCCGTGCAAACACATATGCAAAAGCCATGGCTCTTGGAGAATCAGGAAAGGGCTTCAGAGCTTCTCTCCCTCAATGTAACAATTGCACTTTTTGTGTCACATGGCTTCCAAAGATCTACACACAGGCTACAAAATATGTGAGTTACACTGTGTCCTTTGGGAAGAGAACCCTATTCAAAGGGCACTCTGAAATTACATTGATGCTTCATAATTTAATGGAATAGAATTAAGAGAAATAAATTTCACTGTATCCTTCTGAAGTGTCCCTTAAAAAAGCTACAGAAACATGGTGCAATAAAAAAAAAACAGGGTGAGGAAGAAGGGACGCAATCATCACAGCTGCTTTAACAAAGCCAAGGACAAATTAGAGAGAAAGAGGAAAGCAAAACATAAAATGAATCTCTTCCAGTTTGTACTGTAAAGAATCCTTGAAACAATCAGTTAAACTTCAAAAAGGCATTGAGACTGTTTAGGAAAGTCTAGAAAGAATTACAGATAACAAAGGACTGAAAGAAATCCACCATTTCATGAGGCCATCACTGCAGATAGCTTACAGTAGATAAAATACAATTGCCTCCTATTCATTTTACCAAGTCTCAAAGAAAAAATATTAACTTTGTAACTGATGATAGCCTAAAGTTAGCTCCATCCTCAACAGAGTTCAGACAGTGGCAAAGCTGTCTACATTGGAATTGTTTTCAGCGACAAGGTTACATGAGGCAAAAAGCAGAGCTGAGCATAAAAAAAACCCCAGATCTGTCAAAGTCAAACACAGTTTTAGGAAATATGTGGGGATAACTGAATAAATGAAAACTAAACAGGCATAATAGACTGCAGGACGGACATTTCCAGTGTCTGAAAGGAATGGATCTCTTAGACAACTGAATGCATGTCATATCATTATAAACATTGCTTGTCTCCTTAATAAAACTAGGACCCAAAATACTCAGTACGGAGCATAGTGTTTGCTTCTGCAAGTAGTTCCATTGAAATTCATATAGTATGGAATTGGGTCACTGAAGAAATGTCTGTCTGCATTGCGCAAAAAAAAAAAGTGCACAATAACTTGATTAAATTGCATCTTACATTTACCCAAACTACTAGCAGTTTCAGGGGGAGTTTTGGGTGTGCAAGGAAAGCCTGCCTGGGCCTTTATTCACTATTTATAAATGGCCAGCTGTGTGATCAGCATTATGAAGGCAAATAACTCCTGTCTGAAGAGGCATACAGTTTAAGGGAGTGATGTACAACTGCTTGCCACCCAGCATGGTGCTTGCAACTCTGATTGGTCCCAAATAAATTACCGAGTGGGTTAATTGCTTGCAAGGAGTTTCTTGGACTCCCCACTGAAATGTATGATATTGATTGAGTTGGACTGGAAACTGGACTAGATGGACTACCTTTCTGATCTGGGATGGCAGCCCTAGAGTTTATAACCTCTTCAAAGTTCTCATTTCAAATTATAAGAAATATAGGTGGAAAGAACTCAGATTAACCCACCCATATCAGTCTGCCACCAGTCCTTGTTGGGGAGAGCTGAATAACTAAAATTAGAGTTTTCGTGTCAGCTGTGACATTTCAAAACCATTAGGGATCTTTTCTCTGAAAGTTGAAAGGCTTTGTTTTTATTTGAAACTGCAACAGCTAACGCATGCCTAAAGATAAGATTTTGTCAGGAGATCAGGGATTCCATGACTTCCAGAGACCTCCATGAAGTTATCCTTTTCAGCTTCTGAGGGCTGCAGAGCTTTCCGGGGGTGGCAGCTCTCAAGGGCCACGGGGAACCCCAGCTCTGAGCTCCATCGGGGGCCCTGTTGCTGTCAGCCGGGGAAGGTAGCAGGGACCCCAACTCTGAGCCACTGCAAGTGGCAGGGACTCCGTGACTCCAAACTGCCACTGGTGAGCGGCAGGGGCCCCGCAGCTTGAAGCCACCATCATCATCAGCAGGGACCCTGAAGCTCCCAGATACTGCTAGTGGCAGGGTGAACCCAGAGCTCTTACCTGCTGCGGGGGGAGCCCGGTGCTCGGAGCTGGGACCCTGCAGCTCCCTGACACGGGCGGGGCTCTAAGTCCCCATGGGCAGCAGACTCCAGGGCTCCAAGACATGCAGTTCCCAGTCAGTGGGGGGAGCTCAGAGTTCAGTTGGTCCCCGCAGATCCCAGGCAGAGGATTACACATAGAAATGTATAGGGCAAATGGTTAGTTTTGGTGAGGGGAAGGGGTGATCCAAACTGCAGTTGTAATGAAAACCTAATTTCCCTCCGAACTGTGAGGAGACTAAACCTGTGTTAGAGAAAACTGATGTAATTTCCTGTGTTTGTCTAAACTGTGTGAACATTGAGGGGAAACACTTCTAATTTGATATGGATGATGCTAGGAAATATTAAGAAATTGGTATTAAGAAAACTGTCCTGTCTGTCTACTTAGAGAGGAAAGAGTATGCTTTGCTTCTGAAAATGTTTCTACCTGTAACCTTGGTTGGAAATAGTTAAATATCCTGGTTCTGTTTGAAAGATGAAGATATTGAGGCAGCAGAAGGATTTTTGCCTCTACTTATTTATTCTAATGTGTTTATTTTTTCCTTTGCAGTGTCACAATTGCACATTGCACAAAATGTAGCAACAGATTTTTCAGTTATGCTATTTTTTCCATTGCTAGTTCTTCATAGGGTCCAGGTGCTAATTGTTGGTGGCTTTGATTTTATTTTTCCTTCTCACTATTTAACCCTTTTTTGTATTGGCTGTACTTCTAGTGGTGCTGCTTTATAAATGTACCTTTAATATAAGTGGCTGACAAAGGGTTATTATATGATTGACTGATGCTATCAGCTTGTTATAGATGGGTGGCACTGGCCTTTTAGAAAGTGCAAGGCCAATGCACCTGTGACTCATCAGCTCACTCCACTTGGGTTTTGAGTGTATCTGGGCCATATAAATGGAAAAGACTGGGTGAACATGAGAGCACAGACTGGACTGGACGAGCAAAGAAAGGAGGAGGTGAATGCTGCCCAAGAGCGAGTCTTCAAAGAACAGAAAGCTCTGCAGGCCCTCCCTGGGAAGAGGGAGGAATTGGCTAGGATGCTGGCAGGGGGGATAGTTGCTGATTATCCTGAGCTGGAGACCTTATGCTGGGAGGCGAAAAAGGGCTGAGTCCTTGAACTGAAGACATGAGACTTGCCCTCTCACTGGGAAAGCCTGGAGAGTGGGAAGGTGTGTCTGGAGCAAGGGCAGAAAGGAACTGGGATCTGCATGCTGGTGGTCTCCTGGGTAAGGAGCTTGTAAAATGCTGTACATTTCTATGTCTTGACTGTGGGAATTGGAGACAAGTTTTACTATGCAGGCTCTATGGACTATTGTATGTTTACCTGAATAAATTATGCTCCGAGGTGGAATTATGAGTGGACACTGGGAGAGTCAGTGGTGTGTGTTTTAATGGCTGGACTGAGGGGAAAATGAGGCCCTTGTGCCCTTGTGTTATGGTCAGCCCCTTCTGACAGGATGATGTGAAGCACATCAGTAGCAGGTGTTAAATGGTCAGAAGCAACTTATTAACCTGTTTGGCTCTCTAACAAGTGAGTAACCATTTATGAAAGCATGAGTTCATCCTTTATTAATCCTTGATAAATGAGTTTTATAAATATATCCTTAATAAAAGCATTGCCTTTTAGTCCAAAAAAAAAAAAAAAAAAACCAAAACCCAAACAACAACAACAACAGATCACCAATTCCTGGATCAAGCAAACCTTCTTTTGTCCTTTGTGATATAAGCAAGGCAAACAAAATTTTTTACAATAAGATTTAGCACTGCAGTCAGAGCATCTTTTTTTTAAACAAACAAACAACACCATTTGCCCATGATCATTGACTGAGGAGTTCACTCAGTTTTATAATGGAGCAGCAGCACGACTCTGCTTTTGCTGTGCAGCGGTTAGATCCATTCTGACTGAATCAGCATGTGCCAATTTTTGTAAGATGTGTATATTTTGTATGCCACTGGACGTGGACTGGGTGCAGGCTGGGACTCAGCCCAGCTTTAGGATCGTTTGCATTAAAGTCAAACTGATTTTGGTTTTTGTGTTGCTACTGCCTGGCTGTCATCATGCTTCATTGTGGCTTAGCCTGACATCATGATCAAATGCTTGGGGGTTCTGTTTTGTGCATTGTCTAAAATTGTCTTGGCCAATAAAATCAGTTTCCCCGTGTGTTTTACCTGTGGTGCTCTGCAATGGCATTATTGTAAAAGGAGAGAGCTGGGTTAGCTCTAAGACTGAAATACCAGACACTGGTCTCTGCTCTGTGTGACTGAATAGCACTGTCTGCGGCCATGAGGAATCATGCCAGTGCAGTAATGTTACTCTTCTTGCTGAAGAAGGATTTGTATTTCAAGATGTCTCTGAACAATTTCATTATAGGAGAATCCACAGCAGAGTAAGAGCTTGAGGACACAGAAGAGAAATGATCTCTGAAGCATATAAAATGCATGACTTTAAAAATAAAGGGGTACAGGCTGGTATCTGATGTGGGACTCACTCCAGTTCCTTATGGGCAGGTGCCCATTGCACAGAACCATCAATCTCTAGTGGTAGAGAGAGAGGCCAAAGATTGACTGTGTAGAATGGACTCCTCTCTTTCACCCCTAGAGGTGGCACAGAGGTGGGTGGCTTGGGGAAGTCTCTATTGCTTGTGCTATTCAATGGAGAAAGAAAAGGGTTTTGGTCTCAACCAACCAACCTGGCACCTTTTTACAAGAATAAAGTGCAACCAAAATAAAATAATGGTGGGGACAGACCTCCCCACCCCCACCCCCGCCAAAAAAAGAGACTAAAAGGAGGATTGGTGAAGATAATCATGGCACAATAGCCATAAACTGCAAGTTGGGCTTCCCTATCTATATAAATCAGAATGAGTTATTTAGAAAGAGATCACTGTTCTGGAACATCTCGGGAAAGGGGAGGCAAAGATGACGAAACTGCCTTTGAGCCTTCCCTGTCTCACAGCCCAACCAGGCAGGGGCTGAAATTGCAACCTGAGCAAATCGGATAATTTATGGGCTCTTCTGAGTTATGTTGGCTGCAGCATTTTAACAAGGACCTCAGGGTGACTGAGGGTAGGGTGGAGTTCTGAGCACCCCAGCCAACCCCCTCCTCACTCCTGCCATACTCCATACAAGTGTAGGGAAGGAAGCAGGCGGCATACAATTTGCTAGGCTGGCTCAGTCTCTTGTATTGAACCATTTGCAGGATAAGAATGGAATTTACTCTCCTATATCACAAAGATACTTTGGAGCCTAACTATCCATTTATTAAAAAAACAGAACACCTGTGTGTGTGTGTGTGTGTGTGTGTGTGTGTGTGTGTGTGTGTACTACATAGGGACTGCTAAAGTGACTAGCCTTTTCATGATAGGATCAGTCTTAACTGATTTATGCAGTAATAGGGCGAGGTGGGTGGGCAGGTGAGGTTCTGTGGCCTGCAATGTGCAGGGGTCAGAATAGATGATCACGATGGTCCCTTCTTGCCTTAAAGTATGAGGGCTTCTAAAAAAAAAAAAAAAAAAAAAAACCACAACCTTGCTGACAAATAGCATGTTAATCACCAATTGCACTCAAATGATCAGTACAAAAACTGACTGATGCAAGATTGAGCTTGCATAGTTCAGTTTTAGCAAACAAGTTGAGTTGGCTCACGTTTGCTATTGCCGTTGTTTGGCTGGAGGCGTTTTCTGCAGTAGAACAGCACAATCCTGGCTGTGGATTTACAATGGTGAAAAAAAGGAACTAAGCTTTCAAACAAAACTCAGAATTTTTTTGCAGAATGCAGCAAAAATTGTGCTGAAAACCCTAAAACAGGTGCTGGCAATCTTCTTCCATTTTTTATTTTAAGATGGCCAGTTACTTTCTGGAGGATTTTGCTTTGTGTGTATTGAGACAGTTGCATCTTCCTCATGCTAATTGTCACAGCAGCAGTTTGAAAGAAATAGGACCTGTCCCTCTTGGGTCAGACACCAAGGCTGTGCTGTTCTCATTCCCCCCTCGCCCCCCCAGTGCAATTGTGCAAAGGGACAGGCAATTCATTGCATTGAATTCAAGGTACTGTGGCTTTGGGCTAGTGACCTCAATGACAAAACTAGCATTGGGCCCTAAATGGGAACAGTGTGGGCAGGACTCTTTCTATACCACCTTTTTGCTAGAGGAAAGTTAAATCAGCCTAACACAATGAAGCAAACACTTTTTTATTTCTTCTTGCATTTTTTTTTATGTTCAATTCTTTGGCCATCTTTGGTTGCCTTGTTTTGCTTATAAGCATCTATCACGTTAGAGATGCTGCCCAGCAGCAGTGATTAATTACACTTGTTACAATCAAGGTCTGAGTAGCTTCTGCTTAATTTGATTATGAGGCATTGTTTATCCTGAATGATCATCTGTGTAGCCCATCAACTTGTGATTTGTCAAGGAAATGGCTTATTAAAATATGAGGAGCCTGATCCTGTTCTCACCTAAATAGATGGGATATTTAGTGGAAATAGGATTAGGATTGAAGATACCACTTATAAATTTAGATCACCCCTTTTCCATGCAAAAAAGGGGTTTATAATAGCCCAGGCTATGTTAAATAGCTTACCTATTCAGATAACAGGCTCATATATGCAGTATTTTTGGACTCGAGTAATTTAATCTGCAATGCACTTACAAACAGAAATCTCCTTGAGAATTTTCAATAGAGATGTTAGTAAAGAATTGATGGCTCTGGCTGGAAGCAGGCAAGGGTGAACAGGTCCCGTGCCAGTTTTGCCACACAGTTCTGTGTATGTATGAATTCTGACCTCCTGAAACACTGCTCCTATTCACGTTCTGGCCATCGCCTTAGCAATTTACCTTCTCAAGCAATAGCACCTTTTGCTAAACTGGGTTCAGAGACTGAACCCAACTTTGTAGATGTAAAAAACCCATTCACAATTCATCTGGATGCTAGTCATCTGTAGATCTACCATGCTTTATCACTACCTTGTATTGCGGGAGCACCTAGAAATCAAGGCCCCACACGTATAGCAAAGATGGTCCCCCATGGAGCTTACAGTCTAAATTACCTCTCACGTTAGGCCCCAGATTCTTTAATAGGAGAAATTTTTTAGGCAGGAATGTGAACAGCAGGTTCTCCCATATGACTTAAGCACCTTCTGCCACGTCGGCACTCTGGCCCGTCCAATGTGGGATTAATAGATCCTCATGAGAACCTGCAGTGACCCAAAGAGGTTTGTTTTTTCTCATTAGCATGAGGTCTTCTAGCCTCTCCTGACACAAGCTTAAATGAAGACCACTTTGGGAGCTATGAAACATTTCACCCAGTAGATGGAACAGATCCAATAGCCACCTCCGACAGGGAGACTGTAGGAAGATAGCTGTTTAACTCACAGGACCATAAGAACTATTTCCTATCTGGATCTTTTCTCCTGCATTTCCATTAGCCTTTCAGGATGGGCTTGGGAAGAAATCACTCCACTTTACTGGGATTTAACCACTCTCTGTCCCCGAAACCTCCATCCCATCTACATAGCTAAACCAAATCCCTTAGCTTAGACACATCCTCTATATAACAAGCTTCCTCCAATTCCTGTCCAGCTGTAGCTGAAAGCTTAGTAGTCAGCATATGTCTAATTGTATTGGGAATACTACAAATGCTGTGTTACAATTGCGAGCAATTGTATTTACAATTATGGGTGGCCACTGCATGCATCTTCCCAGATCCACTTGGTTCCATGCTTAGAACCAAATGTCTGTTCTCTGCACACACCCTTCCCCCTACTGCTGTCATCTCTCCAGGTCACTTTGAAGATTAGTTCTGTCATCTCTAAATGTGATGTAATACCACATCTGGAGGGGTTTAGCTATGCAAAAGTGCTACCTAATGTTGGTTTTTGACTGAATCATTAGCACCAAAGAAACACATGATAGAGGCACAATGCAGTAATGCAAAGAGGAGAGTTTCTGGGGGGTTAAGAAAGTGCTGGAAACCCCACACTCATACTGACCTGGAATACAACTACCAAAGCAGCAAGCATAAAGACTGTCAGACTTCACCACACATAGGAGGAGCAGGGCCGGCTGCCTTGAAGTGTTTCTCGGCCAGCTAGCACTGCAGACTTAGAGTGCATCACTTAGCATGTAACACTTCTCCAACTGGCAACATGGCAACAAAATAGGATTAAAAAGATACAACAGAAAATGTTCTCTTTTATTGGGTTGTTGCAGATGAAGCATATTGTAGATTCAACTATACCTATATCATAAAGACAATCTTTACTCTGTGACCTTGATAAACTGCTGAAGTGGTCAGCCACTCAGTCGAAAGGGATTTCTGATTTTGTTTCGAGAAATCAGATTAGGTTAACTACACAAGGATGCATTGAGGAGGAGATTTTTATCCTATAACAATCATCATCATCTTGGAAGGACCTTTCCCAAATAGAGCAGCTGGCAGCAATACATGGTATAAAAATGTTACAGACATTCTGGTACTCTGGCCTTATTGAAAATGAATCCATGTGGCACACACAAATCATCAGATGTGGCATGGAAGCAAGCAGCAGGAGAAAATGTTTGTTCCTGGCGAGTCTGGCAGAGTACTGGAATCTCTCCCTTCTGGAAGCAGGCACGGGGATAGTGAGCTGAGTTATGCATGGATAATATGCCTTTTGGGGGCACCCTTTGTCCTACAGGGAGGCATATATATAATAGAAAGCTGCACATTAATTAAAAAGCTACTTTCAGTTACCCACTTTGCTGCAAGGAAGCGTCTCTCAATTAATTGAATAAGTGCACAGCTGCCCATGTTGTCACCCTGATAATCTATTGTTCAGAGCAATTTCTCCCTTGAATAGTTCTTAGCACTAGCCATGAAAGGTTGGTAAGTTTTTAAGACACATGGGGAACCTTTCTGGACCTCTCATCTTTATGAGCAACGACACGTCTAGATGAGCACACACCATCATTTCTGTAATCCAGAGGGTGAGTTCCCCTGTTGGGGGGTGGGGGGGGGAGGAGATGTGACAGAGGTGGAATCTTTTCACACAACATATTGTGAAAGGATTTTCAAGGTATATTTATATATGTAAGATATATATGTAAAGCAAGAACTTATAGTCCATGTAGAGGAAGAGAGGGTTCCATTTCTATTGCCCTTGTACATGTTTCAATCCATGTTCTCCTCTCCTTCCTAGAAACTCACAAAGCCTGGTTCTCCTTTGTTCTTTGCCTTGTGTAGTCATCTACACTGTGCAAAATGATTGTGTGCAATGAGGGCAAAACACTGCCAAATCACAGCTTAGCATTTTCTGTTAGTGAGACTAGCTTTTGAGTCACAGATCTTTGTGGCTCAAAACCTCATCTCTCTCACCAACAGAAGTTGGTCCAATAAAAGATATTACCTCACCCACCTACTCAGGTGCAAGGTAGAGGAGAAACAGGCCACAGAAAAGACCAATATCCCTGTATTTGTCCTTCCTCAGAGCCATATAGCTAGATGAATAATGAAGGGGCATGTGCCCTGCCAAAAGCACAGAGGCGGAGGATTAGGCCTAAACCCAAGTTTGAGGCACAGAATGGCTGCCCCTACACCTGCCTCCCAGATCCTCTGCCTCCCTGGCAGAAAACCCACATGTTCTCTCTAGCTTATGCCCCAATGGTGCTGCTGCTGTGATCTCTAAAATGAGGGCAGACCATTTTAATGCTGCTCTCATCTAAAAAGTCAAGGTATTTGTCATTCCCAGAGGAGTGGCTGTTTCTTCCTCCTTCCCAATTTTGCCTGGCTACATCAGCCTTTTGCACATAGGACACTGCTTCATCTTTGTTGTGGCGAGCCTGCTGCCTAGGCATTGCTTAGTTAAATGATTCCCAGTAAGGTAGAAAGGAGCTACAAGCTGTTCACCTCCATGCCACATAATAGAGGGCAGTACGTTGTCTACAGTTGGGTTAGTAATCTAGAATTTCTTCTTGGTTCATACCTCCAGGTAGGCCAGAAAACTCAGGAATTGCTGTTTCAGACCAGACTAGATCAGTGGTCCAGTTCATCTAGTACCCCATCTCCAGCTGCTTTAAAAGTGCCAGAAATCCTGCAGTGAAAATTCTGGAATAACCTGTAAGTATAGGGGTGTGGCTGCCCCAAGCCTAAAGTGGCTAGCACTCCCTGCCTCACATCCCCTTACTGAGATTGGTTTCCCCAGCTTTCCAGACAGGTCTGTGCTGGAGAAGTGGTCTACACACCAAGTGACAACAACAAGTGACAACAAACATAACCCTTCCAGGGTACCAAGTGTCTGAACTAAAAAGTCCCAACCAAACAAAAAGGTCTCTCTGCCCGTCACAGCTTCTCTTCAGCTCATCCTCTGGGCCTCATTTCCAGCACTGTTCCTGTACCTCATGTCCTTTCTACCTCTGCCATAGAGCCCTGATTCTCCCAGAGAACCCTTTTCCTTCCTGCATTTGCTCTGCATTTTCCAGAGAAGCCAGCCTGCTTACAGGTCTGCCCTCTGACTTTTTATAAGGCCCAGGGTATCCATTCATTTATCACCTGACCCTCCTTAGTCCTGCCCCCTCCAGTTGGAAAACAGTTAATTATGGCACAGGTGTGGGTGGCCTCATCTCCCCTTAAAGAAGCCAGTCACCCTGTGATACCTGTGCATAGGGGAACTTTCTTCCTAGTCCCATTGGTGGATGCTTTATGTCTCATAGCACAAGGGCTTATATGCTTTCTCCTATCTAATGATATGGATATCAAGAACATCCAGTTCCAATGTCTTTTAAAATCCTGCTAAGCTCTTGGCCTGAATGGGGTCATGGAAGTGAGTATCACAGGTTAATTATGTAGTTATGTAAGAAGTATTCCCTACCAGTCTTAAATCTGTTGTTTTTCCATTGTACTGGCTGCATTCGTCTTGTATCATGAGAGAGGCTGAGTAGGAGTGCCTGGATCTGCCTTCCCTATACAGTCGTGATTTTATTTACCTCTATAATGTCCCCCTTTTATTCGTCTTCTCCTTAAACTAACAAAAGCTATAACCTTTTCAAGCTTTCCTTGTATGGAGACATTTCTAATCTCTAAGACATTTCTAAATTGCCTGTCAGTATCAAAAATGTCTACATTGCTGGGTGGGGACCAGAACTCAATGCAGTGATTCAGGCTGAGGGCATAGCATCACTCTCTAAAATGAAATTACACTATCACTAGCCCAAATTTTATACCCTTAACTTCATTTTGTTTGACCACCTCTGGGCATGGAACATGTCTCTTTTATTTCCTGAGCAGTTACAGTTAATATAGAACAAAGCTGTGTGGTTGAATAGGCAAATTATTCTTTCCAGTGTTCTTTACATTGCATCTTGCATTTGCCAACACTGATACATCTGCTATTATGCTCCCAATTCATTTAGCTCAGTGAGGGTCTCCCAAAAGATTTTCAGTCTTCTCTCATCTTGAGCAAGCTGAAAATACTTGCAACCTGCAAATTTTGCCACCAACTGGCATCCGCCCTTTTGTTATTATGAACAGAACTTGAGGCACCCTGCTTAATCATGCCATCTTGAAACCTTACCCTTTATCCCTACTCTACTTTCTATCTGTCAGCCAGTTTCTAATCCATTACAGTAATTTTTACCTCTAACCCCATGACTACTTAGCTTCCCGGATAGCCTCTTGTGAGGGATTTTGTCAAAGGATTTCTGTAAATCCAAATAAATTATAGCAGCCAGTTCTCTTTTATCCCCTGTCTTGTTGACACATTCAAAAAATCCTAGTAGATTAGGTCATTTTAGTCACATGGAAAATGGTCAGGTTTATACACACAATGACAGCTCTGCATTTGGGAACCTGGGTACTGGTCATTACAGAAAAGTAAGGAAACTAGGTAAAATTCCTCCTCATCCCAATTCTGTATGTCATTCACAGCTATTAATTTAACAGATTAGCTCTTCCAGATGAAGGAGTCAGGAAGGGTGTGTGACTCAGGGACCTCTTGATGTCTTTCAATGGTTGGATGTCACAGGTGGTGCAGAAGGTTTTACAGGAATCCCCTGGGTTGGATATATAATAGGTGACAAGTGTGATGTCTCTACCATGAGCCAATAGCACATGGGTCATCATAATTGCAAAATGCATGTATGGATAATAATTAAAAAGTGGTGTCTATATTACAAATTATGTTAAGGTTTTGGAATTAAAGCAGGTGACTAGGAGGTGATATACCTCAGAAATGTTCCTTTCAGGTAACAGATGCCTATCTCCCGGTCTGGCCATTTGTGTATTGCGTATTGTATGCCTATTTGCATACTGAGCCAGTTGCAAAAATTCACAAAATCTACAAGAAAGGAAACAATAGGACCTTGAGAAAACAGCTGCTCCTATTTTCTTAAATTACAAAGCTGTTAAGGGTTGTTCGTATTGCAAGAATTTGTGTATTGAATATTTAGAACGTATTCTCTGAAGGAGCATTTCTTAATAAAAATGATTCACACACATTCGCAGCAAGATCTAAAGGCTACTCTGTACAGGCAGCCCAGAGACTGTGATGTAAGTTTCTTGCTAAGCTGTTGTACACTGCTGCAGCCATTGTGTGCCTGGGACAGGTGTTTTTTAAATCCTATCACTGCTCATTGATTTTTTTTTTTCTGTGCAGCTACATAGTGAGTTTCTGATTAAAATTATGCTGTGACCATGAGAGTGGAATGACCCTGGTTAGGCAGTGTGAGAGAGACAGTTGCTCATTGTAGACATAGGAGCTGCAGTGATCCGCAGAATAGGAGAATCTTGGATGCAGTTTTTTAGAGGGGACTGTAGCATGGAAGTAACTGAATGGGGTTCTTTCTGTTGTGTTTACATGATTTGATAAAGTAAATTACTCGTTTTTAGCTGGACATGTCATTACTCACTTTGAAAGGCTGTACCAATAAATCAGCTAGAGTCCTCTGGCACCTTAAGGACTAACAAATGTATTTGTGCATAAGCGTACATGGGCAGGAGCCCACTTTGTCAGATGATCCTGCATCTTTAAGGTACCACAGGACTCTCACTGTTTTGCTAAAAACAAACTAATACACGGCTACCCCTCTGGAACTCATCAATATACAGTAAATGTATATTTTCTTGACATGTTATTAGGACGATTACTATACATCAAGGTATCACAAGGCAATAAAGGCTGAATGGGTAGTTAAAGCCAACCTCCCTGATTCGTCATTCTGTTCTGCCATCTGATCTCTCTCCGCTGTGAAGACAGACAGGGGATCCCTCATGTAGGGTTCAATCCTGCAAAATTCTGAGCATTCCTTTGAGCTTCCTTAACTCCCACTCACTTCAACAGAAGGGAGGTGCTGAGCACTCTCCACAGTATTTGCCCTCATACAATGTGTGCTGATGGCTTCACTTGTCAGCTGATTGTAGTACAAAAATAGCTGCTATGAGTTTCCAAAGGAGATCATAATGGGAATCTTTGCTCACTTATTTCTAGACTTTAGAAAAGAAGTTAATAAATTCTAAGGCCAGAAGAGGCCACTATGATCATCTAGTCTGACCTCCTGTATAACACAGGCCACAGAATTTCCCCAAAATAATTCCTAGAATGGATCTTTTAGAAAACTATTCAATTGTGATTTCAAAATTGTCAGTGATGAAGAATCCACCACGACACTTGGTAAATTGTTCCAATGGTTAACTATCCTCACTGTAAAAAATGTCAGCCTTCTTTCTTTCTTTCTTTCTTTCTTTCTTTCTTTCTTTCACTGCTTTCTTTATTCTTACTTTCTTTCACTGCTTTCTTTCTTTCACTGCTCCTTTAAGCCAAGTCCCAAAAAATGAAGAAAAAATACTCCTGCGTTACTTAGAGAGCTAGCACATCAAAGGAGAGCTTCCCTCCTCCCAAGATCCTAAATGAGCAACAGTCCTTACTTGGAGATTGTTTCTGGTTTACACTGAGGAAAGCTGGAGTTTCCTAAGTCCTCTCTTCTTTTGAGTCATAGCATGGTGCAGGAGCCTCCTGGGGTAAGAGGTGACCAGAGAGCCTCTTGACTCCTTTCTCAAGAATACCTCTGTTTCCCACAAGCTGTTTTTTATGGCTTTCTTCACCCCCTGCAGCCTAACAAGCCACAACTGTCAGCTCTTCTATGCAGGGAGGGCAGCTCCAGCTATCTTAGTAGACTGGTGTATTCCTCTGTGTCCATCAATGGGTTGAACCCCTTCATAAACCAGGGACCAGATATATATATATCCCACCACACCTTATAAGATTGAAGCTAGAGATGGGCTTCAGCCACAAAAAGGTGGTGTTGGGGGGTTGGTTTTTTGTTTTTTGTTTTTGATCTGGACCCAACTCCAAACTTTCTCAAAGTTCAGGGGTGTTCAGATTTGGTGGTGGGATTGGGGACTCATGCAAGGGCTCTGAAAAGACTGAAAAGAATATAACTTCTAAAAATCTTCTCCCCATCCCAAGAAGTTTTTAAAATAGGATTTGTTGGTTGGTAGAGCGTATAGTTTGAGGTTAGTTTGTTTTTCCCCCCAGTTAATCTAAGATTCTACAACATAAACTAAAGGAAAGAGTGGAGACTTCCCTCTGTAACAAGCCACAGTTAGCCAGGGTCGCTCCTGATGCATGAATATTAACTGTTTACGTATATTTTTATGATTGCCTTATTCCTACTTGGCTTTGCAACAGAAAGCAAAAACAGCAAGCAACACATTTGTGGAAGTTCACAAAGAAATAATTCCCATGGAGCAAAAAGTAGAGCTTACAGAGCTTAGAGTAGAAGGATAAATGAGTGAAGTGATAGTCCTACCAACTTTACCCTCCTGCTCAGAGCATGAGTTCATATACCATTGCTATTTTCTCCTTCACTGAATTCAGTGCCTGAAGGTATATCACAAAGGCATGCAAGTGATGGAACTAATAAGGTTATGAACCTTTAATTCCTCCTTAATGAAGTGTTTTGTTACAGTGCTTCCACAACTGCAGTTAGCGAGATTGAGCAGTCTAATGCTATATTGCCCTGTGACATGCAACACAAAACTATAGGCTCTTAAGCTGAAATGCTTCCATCTTGGAAATCCTTGTCTTCAGCTTCAGTATTTCTGCAAACCTCTGAGCATTAGCCACTGGTATCCAGTTGTTCTGTATCACAGACTGAAGTTCTCAGGTGAGCAAATCTTACCACCTCTTCTGCAGGACACTGGGCCTCATACACATTAAAACTGATTTGGTTTCACTGTATGGGGGTAGGCAATTTATGGGGGAGTGATACAGATTGTCTTGTTTGGCCATAGATTTTTGTATATTCCACGGCCAGAAAGGACCGTTGGGATCATCTGGTCCGATGTCCTTTATACACAGGCCATGGAACTTCCTTAAAATAATCCTAGACCATATCTTTTAGAACAACCTCCAATCTTGACTTTAAAATGGTCAGAGATGGAGAATCTTCTATGACCCTCGGTAAATTGTTCCAATGGCTAATTAATCTCATGGGTGGGGCATAGGGTGACCAGATAGTAAGGGTGAAAAATCAGGATGGGGGTAGGGGGCAATAGGCAGCTATATGAGAAAAATCCCTGAATATCAGGACAGTCCCTATGAAATTGGGACATCTGGTCACCCTAGTGGGGTGGGACTGATAGATCTGTTATGGTGCTAATTCCCCAGCCACCAATTCCTGTGAAGGAGGGTCACAGGCAGTGCAAAGGAGAGGGTGCACCTCTGCTCCTCAGTGGTGGCTGATGAAGAGCTTTGCAGTAACTTTGTGGCCTGGAGATAAGATTCCTTCTTGTGCCACCCCTCGTCCCCTACAGAGATTCCCAGTGTTCAAGGGATAGCCGTGGTTTATCAACATGGTCCTTCTTTACACTGGCATCTAAAGTGTACATCTACACAGGAAAATTAATTCAGAATAGGGTGGAGTGTGAATTTAAAGCAGATTAATTATTCCTGATTAATACTATGTGTGGATGCTCTTGTTCTCAAGTGGATTAAGATCATTCGGAATAAGGCACTCTAATTCCAGAAATAAGAGCATCCACCCATAGAGTTAATCAAGAATAGTTATTCTAGGCAAACTTGTTGTGTAGACAAGCCCTAAAATGTCTTCAGTTCTGTTTCAGCTGTACCAATTTCCAGCAACAGGTGATTTTAGCAGTGCAGAGAAGACTTAAGAGGGCAGGTCTCATTCAGAGAAATTGCAAACTTATCGTTTCCTGGCTCTGAAGCAAAGGGGAAATCAAGGCAACGGCCTAAATTTCTGTTAAGAGACAGGTCTCCAGCAAGTAGCACAGACTCTAAGCTTTTAATAATGTCAATCACAACTAGAGGTGCTTGGGAAATGGTTTGAAGCTTTTTCGTTGGAAAGGATTGACAATGGGGGGAAAAACACTTGTGAAAACTTTCAGCTGAAAATTTTGACTTTTTGTCAAAAAACAGAACCTAAAAAGGATTTTGGCTGAAAACTTCAAGGACAATGTTTGTTTAGCTGAAAACCCAATTTTCCATGAAAAAAGGAAAACTGACAAATTTTTTACACAGCCTTAGTCAGTGATCAGAACAGATTTTTGGAGAACAGCTGCTCTTTGGAATGATAGGATGGACTATAATGGGATGGAAAATATAAACGTAAAAGAGGAAAATGCAACTGTTTCCTGGATGTATATATTAGGGGATCAAACAAAACAAAATAGCATTGAGTAATTCAGAGCTCTCATTAGTCTTATACTGTAGCTCATGCTGCCAATGTTCCTTGTTACACTGTAAATATTTAATCTTGGTGGGAGGCTTCAGGAGTCTCAAACCTGATTAGCAAATATTTCTTGGGTATTGTAGCAAGGGTTCCTGGGCTGTATATTTTGATCAGGAGACAAACAGCAGTAGCCACAGCAAAAGAGATGTAACTGATCATATGGTGTAAACTGAGATAATCAGGGGACCAGAACAAATACCACTTGACCAGGCCGGAATTAGTCTTCTGGGACTTTGGGCCCTCAATCTTGGCCTAACTCTTATCGATACACTAACAGTTTAAGCTCTTTTGAAAACGCTCTTACCTCTGCCTGCCTGTCCTCCCCATGCTAGAACACACCCTTTTCAGGAACATTGAACCTCTGAACATACTTTTTGTCGGTTTAATTTGAAATTATATGGATTCATCCTTGATTTTTTTCCCCCCCTCATCAATGGGATCTTGTTGCTGATTTCTAGTTTCTTGGTAAGACAACTATTTTGCACATCTGGCTGTATGGGGAGCCATCTTGAAGATGCCACATCCAAGAGGTGACAAAGTCACCACAGGGAAGCCAAGGTAGACTAGCAGATAGCAAACATACCCATTTGACCAGCCACAACTGTCTTGAAGTAATGATATAGGAACACTCAAGTTGCAAGTTCACAACAGTCCTTAATAATTTTTAAACACCTTTCTAAGTTCACTCATCTGTCGGTCTTTTTGAATGCTCCTCAGGCCTAGATTTGTGCTGAGCATATTGTAGGTGCTAAACTAATTAACTGTGCAGCACATTAGCTTCATTATGGCAGTGGTTAAGCAGCTGCTTTGGCTTCTCTATGATACTGGCCTAGCAAAGACCTAGAAATGGAAGCTTCTTCATAGCATAATTGAACTACATTACTCACCAAGGCAAGTAGCCTAAGGGATTAATCCTGTGAGATGATGAGTGTCTTCAGCTCCCATAGAATCAGCAGGCTTGGTTCTTCAGTGCCCCCAGTTCTTATGTTGCCATTATGACTGGATGAAAATCAAAAGAGCAACAGAATGATTTTCTCTTTTTAATTTTTTTAAACAATTTTCATTGTTGTGGGAGGAGGATATATCTGGGTATTCAACTCTGGACTGGGACTCGTAAGACCGGAAGTCTATTCTCAGCTCTGCCACTGCTCTGCTGGGTGACCCAGGGCAAGACACAGCCTCTCTGTGCCTCGTTTCTCCATCTATAAAATGGGGATAATGACACTGCCCTCCTTTGTAAAGCGTTTTGTGGTCTGTTGATGAAAAATGCTACATGAGTGCTGGATATTAATATTGTGTGTGAACATTCCCAAGCAACTCAGCAACAGAGTTGGTTGAAAAAAGAAAACCTAGCTGTAAAAATTTGAAGTTTATGTTTCAAAGTGTTCAAAAAAAGACGTTTTTTTCCCCAGGTTTTCAAACTTTTAATTTAAAAGTAAAATTCATGGAAAACTGATAACTATTTTGGTAGCACTTTCAATGTTTGCTTTGCATGATATTTCATGCCTTATTTAAAAAGGTCAATATCAACACTTTTTGTGATATTAAAACTATTTTTCAAAAAGTAAATTTGAAAAGTTTCATCCAGCTCAGCTTAGTTAGGGCTTGAGAAAACTCCCGTTCACTTACATTGCGCAGGATCAGGACCTAAGAAAGCATAATCTAGAGGTAAATTTGTGTGGGTCATCCAAATAGCTTAGGGAAGGAAAATCCAGTTCAAATGAGTGAAACTTTTCTGTCATTGCACAGAATTGTCACATAGCTTTGTTTCCATAGGAGCTCTGAAATGGAAATGGGGATGACAGACTCTTTCAAATTATGCAGTGAATATTTCACACAACTCCAAAAACAAGATGGAAGATGTACATCCTGATGCACCTCCGTTTCCTGATCCAAGAAATGTTCACTTGGCTTTCTGCTGTGGGAGCAGATTCAATTTGTCAGTCCAAAAAACCCATCTTCACTCCTTTTGAAACATGTTTTCATGCGGTACAAAAATATCAATATCTACTTCCTTCACATTACGCCAAGAGTTGTGACATAAGGTCTGTCTTTATTGGAAGACAAAACACAACATCACTTCTGCAAGGAAGTCTTTCTACTGACTCAGAATCAATACTTACACTCGTTTCAGACTGGTAGAGTGAGGTTCAAGCCATGAATAAGATGGCAGAAAATTGGTGGGTTTTTTCTTTCCTTGAGCCATACTTCCTTCACTTTATTCCCGTTGTTAGTTTTATGTTACATAAAAAAAACCCAACAGTTCATCTTTTTGAAAGTATTTAATTAAAATCATTTTAATTGTTATAATTCCCCAGAGTCAACTTGACACTAAAATCTCTTGCTTCCCCAACATATTTTTCCTCTCCTTTGTATATGCCCACAAGTTAAATATTGCTGTATTATTGGACAGTTGTCCAAGAGCCCTGAGTTGGAACAAAACCAAATCACTGAGACATTTGTTTAGAGGGGACGAAGAAAAATGACAATACATAAATGTGCACATATTGTATATAATTTTGCACATATAAAAACAGTAGCCCCAAACTCTAGCCTAACCATCCTGTTTGATGCACCTCACTAAAGGCCAGGGAATAGTACTGGTCAGTTTTTGGAATTGTGACTAAGCTATTGCATGACCTTGCCTTGTTCACAGCACCTGATGGAGAGGGAGTCTCTGAGAATCATGAGGGCTCTTGAGTATTCCCCATGGAAGAATCTCATCTGCATAAAGCCAGATCACGATCAGGCTTTCTGTGAGTGAAATGAATTTCACTTACCCTGGATTCTGTTTAAGATAAAACAAAGACAATTGAATCACATGCTTTGGAGAGCAAATTGAGAATCATAGAAATGTAGAGCTGGAAAGGACCTTGGAGAGGTCACCTAATCCAACCACCTATGCTGAGGCTGGACCAAGTATACCTAAACTATCCCTGACAGGCGTTTTTTCTAACCTGTTCTTAAAAATATCCAGTGATTGGGATTATCCACAACCTCCAGGGCTGGAGAAGCAATCCCTCGGCCATCCCCCATGCACCACTGTGCAAAGGGTTTGGAGGAATATCCACTGCCAGAAGTAGGATGTTGGGTTAGATTCACCAGTGGTCTGATCCAGCATGATCAAGCTCTGCTGCCCGCAAAAACTGCCCACTTCTCAGTGAATCCTAGCCCTCATGGGACATCCACTGGCTGCATTAGCAAATGTTCAGAAAGAAAAAAGACACTAATCAAAGTCCAGTGCGTGTCTTTGATGTTCACTGATGCTCTTACCATGGTGTTTTCTTGTGTCTTACTCTATCTAAAAGATTGCTCTAACTGACTGATGCCTTTTATGTACAAAGGAATAAGATAAACAACCATAAAAATCAAAGCTGTGAGATCCTGGGAACTCATTTTCCCTTATTTTCCTTATAGCCTTAATGTGAAATAGGAAAGTTCTTTTGCCCTGTATGCCTAAGGAGAACTCAAAACCATTCCTGACTGTTTCCTTCTTTGTTATGGCTTCTAGCAGCTCCTGCTAGGAATCTGCATCATGGTGTGAATGATGCTGTTTTTAAATTAACTTAATAAACATTTTTATTTGAGGTTTTGCCAATTTTGTAGACAAGCCAAAAGGTCACAGAGTGTAAGGGGAAAACTACAAGGAAAGCCAATGTGCAGTGTGTGAAAGCATCAGTAATTCATCTCCCCTGGAATACTGAGACCATTTTTGTAGGACTGAACCATGAAGCCAGGCCTACACTTAGGGTGACTACATAGCAAGTGTAAAAATTTGGGATGGGACTTGGTAGTAATAGATGCCTATATAAGAAAAAGCCCTGAATATTGGGACTATCCCTATAAAATCAGGATATCTAGTCACCCTGTCTGTACTACGTAGTTTTGCCAGCATAGTTATGTTGGTCAGGAGTGTGAAAAAACCACACTGCCTAGCCAACATAGCTACTGCCAACAAAACCCCGAGGGTAGATGCAGCTATGCCAACAAAGTGCTTCTATCAGCATAATTAATGTCATTTGGGGAGATAGTGCCGGCATATGCTGTGTCTACAAGAGGGGGCCCTGCCGTTATCGCTATACCAGCAAAGTATTTGTAGTGTAGACAAGGAGGAAGGAAGACAACAGCTGCATTGGGGTTCTGCTTGATTTATGTCTCAGGTTATGGTTTCTGAGAATGGGTGGAAGATCCCCTCCCTCTCCAGTGAGGCGTTTGAACAGGACTTGGATTTTTTGTTTTGTTGTTTACTTAATTGGGTCAGATTCTGCCCCTCCTGGGCATGCTGAGAAGTACTGTTCGAGGCAAGTCATTTCATGTCAATCAAGAGACTCTCTCAACAGCTGTCACCGTAGGGCTTCTATTTGCCTTGCATGCCAACCATGAGAGAGCAACGTTATCTGTGCCTGTGGAGCCAGGGTGGGCATCACATTATGATGCTGTGACTTTGAGCAAAATGTGCTCCAGAGGCATTGTGACTCAGGGCGTGTTTACACAGCCCATGGAGGTGTGGTTGCAGCACACATGGACATACCCGAGCTAGCTTTCATCAGGCTGGCTCACGTACACTGTAGCAACGAAGTTGCAGCAGCCTGGACTCCAGGGAGGGCTAACTGCTCAGGGACATAACGAAGGTCCCAGGTGGGGTTGTACAGCACACGCTGAAACCGTGCTGCTGTTGCAGCTTCGCTGCTGTTGACACCCAGCTACTCTGGCTGGTGAGTTGCGGGAAGAGCCAAGGCTGTGCTTATTCTTCGCCCACCCGCTTCACGGACAGAGTAAGCAGTAGGGAATCTTGCTTCGGGGGGTGAATCTAAGTGACAGTGATTGGAATTGCCCTGTTTATGCTGGGACACCAGGACCCAACCTCCAACTAGCCTGTGTAACGGGGTTCTCGCACCTTCGGACTTCCTGGGGCAGCCCAGTGTCTGAGTCATTCTAGAGTCTAAGAGAAGTTGTCAAGAGGACAATTACAAACAAAAAAAAAAAAGAGAGAGAACTTCCACTGCCTGTTTTCTGAACTTGAAACTTCAATTCCAGCAACTGTGCAGCCAATATCAATCACCACTGCATCAATAGCTAACAACGTGGGGGTTTTTTTGTACTGGAATACTTGCTTTTTTCATATCCTCCTCTTAATTAAAAATACACACAGCAACCGACTCACATAAGCATCGAAATAAAATCAGCCCCACAGCACTATTATGCAGCCTGGTCGGGAACAAAGGCGCTCATGTAAACCTGCAGTGCCTGCTCTTCCAGAAACCTCCTTCCCACTGCTGTTTAGATATATAGAGAGCTGGATCTTCAGGAGGTCACCTTTTCAGTTTACTGTGCCAATCCCACGCTAGCATCCCATAGGGACAGAACAGAGGATACACACAAGGTTGGTTTGCTTTAAATGTTGTTTGTGTTCAAGTTAAATCTAAGCCAAGCCAGGCAACTTGATGATCCAGGAAAGCTGTATTTTTGAAGTCAGATCTCTAGTGAAGTGGTAGTATAACTTTATGCTACTATCTGGGAGGTACAGACCTGTGAGCAGGCTTTGCATCTCCTCGTTTAGGTTGGTGGGAGCATATTACACACATAAATGGGGCGATAACTTGCCATGCAGAGGCTGACACTTGCAATCTAAATCCCCAGTGGCTCCAGTGATCTCATTTGCAGAGTGGAACCGATTATTGCTCAAGTCCTTCCAGCAAGCAGAGTAAAATGAGAACAAAAATGTTATGAATCATCTATTCTTGCGTCTAAGCCTGAGAGCATGAAGGCCTGCATTTCCATACAGGAGAGCTCAAGTCCATAAGGTACCATTGTGATCATCTAGTCTGACCTCCTGTATATCACAGGCTATAGAACTTCCCCAAAATAATTCTCAGAGCAGAAAAACATCCAACCTTGCTTTAAAAATGGCCAGTGATGGAGAATCTGCCATGACACTTGGTAAATTGTTCCAGTGGTTAACTATCCTCACTGTAAAAAATGTCAGCCTTCTTTCCAGTCTGAATTTGTCTAGCTTCAACATCCAGCCACTGGACCATGTTATCTGCTAGATTAAACAGCCCATGATTAAATATTTGTTCCCCTGTAGGTAGTTATAGACTGTAATCCAGCCATCCTTTAACCTTGTCTTTGTTAAAATAAATAGATTGCGCTCTTTGAGTCTATCACTAAAAGGAGTTTTCTAATCCTTTAAGCATTCTCATTGCTCTTCTCTGAATCCTCTCCAGTTTATCAACAGCCTTCTTGAATTGTGGATGTCAGGGCTGGACTTAGTATTCCAGCATTGGTTGCACCAGAGCCAAATACAAAGGTAATTAATGTCTCTATTCCTACTAGAGAGTCCCCTATTTGTGCATCACAGGTTTGCGTTAGCTTTTTTGGCCTCAGAGTCACACTGGGAGCTCATGTTCAGCTGATTATCCCCCACAAACTCCTAATCTCTTTCAGTCACTGCTTCCCAGGATAGTCACCCATTCTGTAAGTATGGCCTTTGTTCTGAGATGTATGCATTTATATTTAGCAGTATTAAAACACATTGTTTGCTCTCACTCAGCTTACCAATTGATCTGGATTTCTCAGAATCAGTGACCTGTCCTCTTCACTATTTATCAGTCCAACAATTTTTGTCTCATCTGCAAAATTTATAATTCATGTTTTCATCCAGGACATTGATGAAAATAGTAAATAGCCTAGGGCTAAGAACTGATCTCTACAGGACCCTACTAGAAACACTCATTTGCATCTCAATTATCAATGGTTCACAGGCTAGTTGGAAGGGCAAATCAAGTGGGGTCCTGCAGGAATCAGTTCTGGATCCAGTTCTGGTAAATATCTTCATCAATGATTTACATAACGGCATAGAGAGCACACTTATAAAGTTTGTGGACAATACCAAGTTGGGAGGGGTTGCAAGTGCTTTGGAGGATAGGATTAAAATTCAAAATGATCTGGACAAACTGGAGAAATGGTCTGAAGTAAATAGGATAAAATTAAATAAGGACAAATGCGAAGGAATCCACTAAGGAAGGAACAATCATTTGCACGCATACAAAATGGTAAATGACTCCTGAGGAAAGAGTGCTGCAGAAAGGGATCTGGGAGTCAGAGTGGATCACAACCTAAATATGAGTCAACAGTTTAACACTGCTGCAAAAAAAAGCAGACATCATTCTGGGATGTATTAGCAGGAGTGTTGGAAGCAAGACATGAGAAGAAATTATTCTGCACTACTCCATGCTGATTAGGCCTCAGCTGGAGTATTGTGTCTGGTTCTGGATGTTCCATTTCAGGAAAGATGTGGACAAATTGGAGAAAGTCCAGAGAACTGCAACAAAAATGAATAAAGGTCTAGAAAATGTGATTGAAAAAATTGGGTTTGTTTACTCTGGAGAAGAGAAGACTGAGAGGGGAAACAACAGTTTTCAATTACATAAATGGTGGTTAAAAGGAGGAAAATGGTTCTCCTTAACCTGTGAGGATAGGACAAAAAGCAATTGGCTTAAATTGCAGCAAGGGCGGTTTAGGTTGGACATTAGGAAAAACTTCCTAACTGTCGGTAGCTAAGCACTGGAATAAATTGCCTAAGGAGGTTGTGGAATCTTCATTATTGGAGATTTTAACGAGCAGGTTAGACAAACACCTGTCAGGGATGGTCTAAATAATGCTGCCGTAAGTGTCGGGGATTGGACTAGATGAGATCCCTTCCAGTCCTACGATTCTATGATACTCCATTTACAATTACTTTGAGATCTATCATTTAGCTAGCTTTCAGTACATTTAATCTGCCATGTTAATTTTATATTTTTAAAATCAAAATGTTATGCAATACCAAGTCAAATGCCTTATAGAAGTCTTTAGTACTCTACATCTTTGGTTGATAAAGGTAAATCTCATAAAGGTGTCAGGTTAGTTTGACAGGATCTATTTTCCATAAACCCATGTTGTTTGGCATTAAAGAATTAAAGGAAGGTAATATAATTATTAATCCAGACCAGTATCTGCTGCTCCATTATCTTCCCTGCTATCAGACTGACAGGCCTATATTTACCTGGATCATTCTTTTAACCATTTTTAAATATTGGCATAACATTAGCTTTCTTTCAGTCGTCTGGAACTTCCCCAGTATTCAAAGACTTATTGGAAAGCAACATTAACAATGCAGTGAGATCTTCAGCCAGGTCTTTGAAAACTCTTAGATGCAAGTTATCTGGACTTGCTGCTTTTAAAAATGTCTGACTTTAGTAGCTGCTGTTGTGCATCTTCCTAAAACACTAGTGGAATGGAATACATATACTAGTGGAATATGACTACAGCATCTTTTTTCCAAATATATTACAGAAATATTTATTTAACACTTCTGCCTTTTCTGCATTATTATTGGTAACTTCCTCTGCTAATGGACCAGTACCATCATTAGGCTTCTTTTTGTTCCTAATATATTTTAAAAGTTCTTTCTTGTTGTCCTTAACTCTCTTGGCCATAGCTTTCTCCTTGTATCCCTTTGCTTCCCTTATCAATTTTCTACAGGTTTTTAGCTTCTAATTTATATTCACGTCATCCTTCTTCCATTTCTTATATATTAATTATTTTTATAGCTGCCTTTGCTTCCTCTCTAAACCAAGGTTTTAACCAATAAGGCCTTCTTCCTCAATTGTGGGATTGTGACTTTTTGGGATCTAGTAAAGTATTTTTAAACAATTCCCATGTATCATTCAGATTTTTGGGATTAAATTGTTCCTCCCAGCTGATTTGACTCATAATTACTTTCAGCGTTGTGAAACTGGTCCTTTTAAAGCAGCAAGAAGATATAGTATGTGTCTGGTCTTTATTCCGTTTGCATGTTATAAATGTGGTCAAGTGATGACCACTTGTATCTAAGCTACCATTAATTTTTAGTTCTGTGATCCATTCCTCTTTGTCTGTCAAGACAAGGTCTAATATAAACTTCCTCCATGTTGGATGCAATACTTTGAGTTAGGAATATAATATTGAAAAATTCCAAGGATGTTTTAGAACTGGTAGCATGAGACCTTCAGCATGTGTCACTCAGATTGAAGTCCCCTATGATTATGCAGATTTTTTTCCCTACACATAATAGATAGTTGTGTAAGGATTTGGTGGTCTGTGGCAGGCACCAACTAATACCCCATCTTGTGCTGCTTTATCTGTTTGGACATTGATCCATAAGCATTCAAGATCATTTTCTTGGAAGTTATCAGTGATTCAGAAGCAGGGGGCATAGAGTGCCACTCATCTATTTCTTTTGTCCACTTGTTCCCATGTAAATAGTTTACACAAATTGATTTTTAACATTCCAGTCATGTGACTCATCATACCAGGTTTCACTAATTTGAATTTATGAGAAATTCCAACTCCTTTTGTTTGTTAAACCAGTTCTAAATCTGGATACAGTCAATTAAAGAATTCCTTCTCTTCATGTCCTTTGGATCCTTGATTAATTTTGTCCTCAACATCTCAATTTTTTGCTAAATGAGTGCTCATATTTTCATATCTAGTGATTTTTTTGTGTGTGTGCGCTTCAGTGTTTAGTGGCCAACTTGAGATGCCTTCTGGAAACTAGGCATCATTTACAGATTGTCACACTGGTCACTTAAAAGTTGAGGCATCCCAAATCACTAGTCACTTCTGAAAATGTAGACTGAGGTTCTTGTCTAAGAAATCTGTTCCTAAAGGTAGTTTAAAAAGAAAAAAAAAGTTAGAGGTTTTCACAAAAAAATGTATTTTTTATCAAAATGAAAATTTTAAACTCTGTCAACATTCAAGTTTTTTTAAACCAAAAACTGATTTTTTTGGGGGTGTGTTTCAGTAAAAATGGTCTGGTTTTTGAGTCCTGAAAATTTACATTTTTAGAAATTGAGAAGTTTTTGTTTACAGGCTTTCATTGAAACACCTTTTTTCTTTGTTGTGGGACATTTTGGAGGGAAAAACAAGTTTTCAAATTTTTCTATTTAAATAGAAAACTAATAAATTTGTGGGTTTTTTACTAGCTTGACTAACTGCAAAATGGTAAAACCTTTCACCAGCAATTCGGTGTGTGTTAGAATCTCTCTACATTTCCCATTCCATGGAAGGTTCTAAACAGTCTGCATTATGGCACCAAATATCAGCAAGCCAAGAGAGAAACAGTGGAAGATAGAGTCTATGTACCAGGGCATACCCCCTCAGCCATTCTGTGTTCTTCTCCTCCTCATCTGGTTGCATGGAGCCTTCAAGCCCAGCTCTTTCTTTCCTTTGTCTGATGGTGTGTGTGACAGTAATATATAAACCACATAACAAGAGTGCAAAATGTTGTCTAGAAGAAATCATAATCAAATTATACAAGTAGGGCCAAGTTATGATCTTGGATGTACTAATGCAAATCTGGAGTAATGTCAAAGGTATAAAAAAAATTGAGTTAGTTCAGTGGACTTGAGAGCAGAATTGGTTGTAGATTTTTGTAATTGCCATTTCAATTAATAAAAAAAATTCTACCATGTGAATCTAATTGTTATGTCAGTGCTGTACATTAGAAAGCTTTGTGAAATGTGTTGACAATTTTTAGTGCCCAGATTTTTAAAATGTCAAATTTGATTTTTAAAAGTAGCCAATAAATTTAAACTAATACTATTCATCTGCCAATTTCGCATTCTTCTATATCAAAGGCCTTTGATCTATATCGTTCCTAAAGAGTTACAGCATCAAGCTTTTAATCTTTGAATCACTCTGATGTTTTAAGAATAGCACAATTTGGTTGAAATATTTGTTTTTTTTAAATAAAGTATGCGCATTGCTTGCCTTTAAGGAAAAAAAATGCTTAGTCTATTCACGAGTCATCCAATGGGCTTCAAGGGTGAGTAAAATTAAGCACACATCTAGGTCCTGATCGTATGAAGATTTAGGCCTAGATCTCCAAAGACATATCTTTTAGAAATGTATGTGTCAATAATAAAAGCACCCACGTCTGTTAGCACTATGCTATAGTGTTTCCTTGTAGATCAAATGATATTTTTTCATATTTTGGGCCATATTCTTAACTGGTGTAAATCAGCATCAGTGGAGCCATGTCAATTTACATCAGTTGAGTACTGCAGTCCATTATGTCCGGTTCCAGCTTGGTGATACCTTTTTTGGTAAACCATAAATACTTGAAAACAGGAGTGTTCTACCAAAGCACTATTAGGTCTTGAAATATAGCACTGTGAATGTCAGGATTATAATGCAGTCATTTACAATAGCTTGGGGCCCTGAAAAATACTCTGTGGAGTGGTAGCAGATTATATACTGTAACTTTAAGAATCCTTATATCTGGGTGTCTTATCGACTAAAGCTGTGCCCTTTAATTTATTACCTTGTTGAAGTCTAATGTCAAGCTGGTTTAGTGAAACCGTGGACTCGGCTAACATTAAAAATGAATCACTTCTAGATGCTGGAAGATGACTTTTCCTGACCAGATTTATGTATCTAGTTAGGTAATGGGGTGTAACAGAAAGGTCGCTAGGATTCTCATGTCAGTTTAGATGGAAGGATTAGCACTATAAAGAAGCAAATTAATCTCTGTGAAACCCAGAATCAAACTCCTGCCATGGCAACTGCAGTTTCTGGGAATGATCTGATGCACCTAAATGATTTTTTAAATGTATAAAACTAAAAAATGAACAAGCGGTAGAACTCAAAACCATCCAAGAGATTATCTCCCATAACAATAATCTTTTGTAGTTAATTAGCTGTTAAGAACATTAAGCAATTTACAGTATACACTTTGATGCCTTTAAATACTGAAACAATGTTTATGGGTACAAAATACATAAGCAAGGATGTGACCATGTGTAACAGTCCTCACTCAGGGATTGGTCAGAAGCGTGGCCTAGCGGTCAGAGCTATGACCAGTGCCCAGCAGGGAGGTTGTTGGTAGGGAAGCCCAGGAGCTCCCACTTCACCAGGCTCCCACCCACGGCCCTTTGGGGCTACCAGTGATCTGGCAACTGGCTGTTTAAGGTTGTCCTCCCTGGGCTACTTCCTATCTCCCCACACCCCGGGGCAGCTCTGTCCAAGACTTTCCCCTGCTGGAGGAGTCCAAACCAAAAAAATAAAAAGGATTCCCAATGTCCAGGCTCCATATGTGGGGGAGAAGGGAAAGCTTCCCTCTCTGACTGTTTCTGGCGTGGGTCCTCCCTTCCCTCAGGGAGACCCCTTTGAGGCAGTTATCTTGGAGATTTCAGTCTTCCCTCTGCTCCACACAGCCACAGGTTGCAGGTCTGCTCTTTTCCAGGTCTGTCATTAAATGAGCTGTTTCCTGGTTCTTTAATTCCTCGACCAGATGGAGCATTTGATGCAGGTGGGGTGAGGCGGGACTGGCTGGGAGAGATCCAAAGACTGGTCAGTGGCATTTTCAAGCAATCGAAGATATGTTTTAATGAAACTGAGCTTGGAAGAGCTGCGCTCACTGCTCACAACCGTGACCGGGAGCGTGAGCGGAATTCTCAAAGCTATCCACAAATTAGGAAAATGAATGAATTGGAGAACTTGGAGTGGCGAGTGCTTCCTGTGTGGCAAAATGTGACTGATGTTGTCCAGTTCAACATAGAGATCTTTATCATTGACATCTGAACATTTCAGTCAGGCTGTTTCCTGCTCCTCCAAGCTGCCTGGGGGCCAGCTTGAGGAGCATTAGGAGCACAGGAGAGACCGTCTCCCTGCTCTCCATTCTGTTGCCTGTTATCACAGTGGCTTTTAGCGACTGGGAACAGCAATAGCTGGGAACGTCATGTACAGACCCCGCAGCACCAGGCTGAAGCAATCTCAGTGCAGATGGACTATCCAGAAAAAACTCTAACAAGCCTACATGTATGTACAACTCCCACAATAGGCATGGAGCATGTGTGAATTGAGATTTCTAAGAGGTATACAACTTAGCCAAATTTGGGTGACTTTTCACAGGAACAGCAGATGGAACCAAGGCAACCCCCCAGCCAAATTCAAGTCTCTGCTCCAAAGCATGAAGATGCTTGAGTTCCTTATTAGACTGGCCGTAAGAATTTTTTTAATGTGGAGGTCAGTGATGGACACTGACACTGAGTAGATCAGGCTCAGCTCCCCTGTGTCAGAACTGCCATTCCACATTGAATGCACCAGATCTCATCTGATCTCAAAACTTAAACTGGCTAGTACTTGAATAGGAGACCACCTGGGAATCCCCGGTGCTATAGGCAACTCTCCCCCATGTCAAAGAAGGTGAGCCCAAATGAGCCAATTAAAGGGGGCAGGGCTACATGTGGGGCTAAAAAGACCTGTCGCAGGGCAGGATGAGGAGGAATGAGTAGGGCAGACTGTTTTTCAGGGGAGAATGCCTGTGTTGGGTCCTGGGAACAAGGGCCAGGTGCTCAGGGAGGAAGCTCTGTGCAACCAGCCTTCTAGAAGAGGAACAGAGCTGGCTGAGTGACAGCTGGCTGTCAGAAGGGAGCTGGCTGGGACTGGGGAGCTGCAAGAAGCAGGATCACCAGAGACCCCTAGGCTGGAAGGCTGTGAAACCGTAGGACAAAGGTAGCCTGAGGGACTGTTTTTGTCTGTTATGCACTTATGTTTGGACACATAAAGCCATTTAAAGGAGACTGGGTGTGGCAGTGAGTGTTTGTTAAGCTGATGAGAAGCTCTGCTGTGTCACACGTGGTGGAGAATGCAGGCACTTGGATCAGCCTCTGATACAAAGAGAGAGTGAGGTGGATTGTTGGTGCCTCACGAAGAAGGGGAAGACAAAGGCAGGGTGCCGTACAGTGATCAGTGGCTCGGAGGGAATGCTAGGGGTGGCTTTGGCCACCAAAATACAATGTGCAAGACACTTTTTTTTTTCTCTGATCAAAATGATTGCCTTTTTTGTCAAAACCTTCCAAAAGAAGTCACCCTGAGCCAGCCATCAGGAACTGTAAACTTTCACTCAACATGGTAAAAATCTGGCAGAGTTATAAGCAACTAAAACCCAGGCTGTATAGTGGGAGGTGCTGAGCAACGTTAAATATGCATGGGGCTACCAGCTCTGCCTAGGGATGTGGACAGGGCCGGCCTTAGCAAAAAATGGCACCCTGTGTGAACTTGTATTTTGGTGTTCCTGGCCGCCATCCCATCAGCTCCGGGCCCCACTGCCTCCCCCAATGCTTAATTTGTATTGAAAGAGATGACAGGGCTCAGCCCTGGCACAAATTAAGCTCTGGCTGGGTAGCTGGAGAGCGGCAGCTGCTGGCTGGGTGCCCAGCGCTGAAGGCAACACCACTGCCAGTAGCAGTGCAGAAGTAAGTTGCTGCGGTGGCTCATGGTGCCTAGCGCTCAGCCTGTGGCTCAAGGATGGCTCCACTGTCACATGTGGGCTGCATCTTGCCGCAGTCCTCGGCCCTTCCGCAGCCCTCTGGCCACTCCAGGCTCATCAGTGGCACCATTTCAGATTTTGGTGTGAGGCGGGGACAACTTTAAGCATGACTGCAGGGCTACTTAGGCACCTGAAAACTCTAGTTTTCTGCAGCTGACTTAGACATTAGCTTACAGGAGCATTGTATCTAATTCCTATATAAAGAGAGAAAAAATATATACAAACACCAATTCAAGCCATATTTTAAGTGTATGTGTAAATTTAGAGCAATCAGGAGATAATACTGCAAGATATTCCCAATCCCAAAACTTTAGGTATCAGTTCTTGAGTTTTTACACAGTTATCAGAAATGCAAGTTTGATACTTTGTACACTATTTTCAGTAGAGATAAATAAACATAAAGACAGCCTGCTTAAAATCTGCTTACTTTCTGTAACTGACACACTGTTACTGCCATTATCTTCTCTATTTTAGTCACTTGTTTTTTCACTTCATTAGAAATGAATTTACTTAATTTAACCTACACGATTAAGGCTTTTTTCTTTTATTAAGAACAGGAATTTATTTTTCTAATTATTTTGGTATTTATGTTTACCAATCACAGTCATGTACATGACTCACTAACGTTTGACTCCATCATTTCTATTGGTATCCGACCTGGAACTGCATTTATTTTCATACAATTTTTAAATTATTTTACAGATATTTTCAAATTGTATTTTATTTATAAGCAACCTTCATCTGCACAGTGTCTAAAATTATGTGGTTAGCTAACTTTTTCTTAAACTGGCTCTGCTAAGGTGAGTACAAACTAAATTTACATTCTAAAAGGATACTATTTATTTGACTGTATCATTTTAAATAATGAATGACAAAGCACAATATAGTAATGAAAGTCATAATGATGATTACTCTAGTCAGGACAGGTTAGGTATTTTAGAACTCACTACTCAAAGAATTAAATTTTAAGCATGAGAGAAATAAAATTATGAAATGCACAGAGCAGTCAAAAAACTAAAACAATAGTGCTGTAATCCTTAATGAACTTTGAAAGAATAAAATTACAGACAATTATGTGCATTGTGAATTCTGACAGTAAGCACCAAGAAGTAACAACAATAGTGTGTGTGTGTGTGTGTTGGGGGAAGTGTTGGCACACTATCTCTCTTTAAGCAGAGCACTCAGGAGGCTGAAAGTTTGTTCAGACAGCAGCAGCCGTGGGCAGCTCCCATTCCTGGCCCAGAGGCAGCAGTGCAGACAGGTTCCCTCTGTCCCCCCACCCCAGGTCAGCAGAGATCGGGAACCTGGACGGGGGGACACCCTGACATCAGCCCCATCTCCCTGCTCTGTGCAGCATATGGGAGGTAGGCTCCCAGTCCCAAACAGCTTGGTCAGGGGTGGCTCCATGGCAGGGGGCAGAAGTAACTGAGGCTGCAGAGGGCAGTGGAGCAGGGCGGTGGGGGGAGGAGGAGAACTCCTGCTCCAGAGGCATTACCTGGCTGGTTGTCCAGTTGCCCCCTTGCTGCTTAGGTTGCCATTCAGCCCTCTCCAGATGCTGCTGCTCGCATAAACCCAGCTGGGTCTCAGCAGATCAGGTGGGAAATACCATGCAGTGCACCTCTGTGCTGCACACAGCGCCCCCCGAGCATAGCACCCTGTGCAGTGGCCCCCTGGAGAACCCCTAAGGCCGGCCTTGCATGTGGATGCCTTAACATTACTTATAACAGTTATTGTTCATTAGCAAAGCCATGATTAAAGACTTGATTAAAATGTTTTTGAGTCATCAGTGCCTCAGATACAAATAAATGGGCCCCCCAAAATTGTGGTCAGTTTAGATGAGTTATTTGCTAAATGATGTCAGATGTATTACTCCACCTGAGGAGTCTGCTTGCTAGGAATAGCAGATAATTCAATTATTCTTTATGCTAGCTCAGCTCAGGGCTTCTTTTAAGCAAGGAGTTCAGTCATATAAAATGTGCATCACCATTTATTAGCCCTACGATATGAATAATGCCCATTAGCTTTTATCCGAAACCAACAAATTCATTAAGCTCAGCACCTATGGTCTTGAGAGCTGCAGGTTACTGTTTTGTCTGCTTCGCTGTCCAGCTTTCTCTCATTACATTTCTATCTAGTTACTGCATATTTTGCTTGTTAACAAGCAACCTATTTTTTTTTTAAACTTTACATTTGCCAGACCAAGAGCAGTCTGACTGGTAGGAACCTCTCATAGGAATCCCAGGGTTTAAGAAATGGAATCCGTTGGCATCCCTTGAGCATGACATCTGCCAAATCTTTCATTTTAGTCAAGCAACTCATGGTACCCAGTGTAGCTGGTTTACTAGTCTGTCTTGAGGGTGACAGCTGTTAGGTTGGGGCTTCACTGACCTGGAAGGGCTTAAGTTCTTGAAAGTTAGACATGGCTAGGGCACACCCAACTGATTAAAATCCCAGGTGCAGGTGGGTGGAGCATCTGCATTCCCCTGGTTTCTTTTGTAGCCAAGATACAGGCTCAGCTACAAAAGAGACAGTAGGGTAGTGTTGGCATCTCAGAGCTAGACAGATAGTTAGGATGGGTATTGGGGCAGGGTTCTGGGAGGAAGGCCAGGAAGCAGTCCACCATACTTGGCCACTAGATTCTGAGGAAATAGGATCAAGAGATGTGCCCTCACCAGGTCTATCAGCAGTGCTAGAGCTTCTTGGTTCTTCCTAATTAGGAAAACATATAGGAATACAAGCTGAGGTAGGATTGCTGGCTCAAGAGCAATCCCTAGGTTAGAACCATGTTCCAATGGCAAGACAAGAACCTGAGACAAGAACCTGAGGCTAGAGCTTCAGGAGGGTTGTTGCCGCCACATTGCTATGGGAGATATAGGGTAGGCTTTTATTGGAGGACCCTGTCAGACTGGGCTTAGCAGGAAGTACTGCCCAGCAGGGCCAGAGTGACAGCCACACAGAGCCCCCTGATTGGCCAATACCAGTATATAAACCAGGAAGCCATGAAGGGAAGCTGTCTTAGCAACAACACAGGCTGCCAGCCAGCCAGCCACCCACCCACCGCTCCAGACTCTGCTTTCACTAGACTCCAGCTTCCGACCCCGCTTTGTCCTCAATTTTTGCTATTCAATGGCTGTATGTAACCTGGTGTCCAACCCCGATCTCCTGGTAACCTGACCCTGATGCCTGAATGTCAGTCTGCCCTTTGCGTCGTTTCAGACTCTGAACTCCTGGTACCTGATTTGGCCCAACTCCTGGTCTGACCACCTCTGACTGCCCACATCCTTGGGGTGACAGTTTGCTCAGATCATCTTTGTTCCCCTCCTCCCCAAATCCATCCAACCCCTCCACAGATTATGGAAGGGGTAGGCTGCCTTCCAACCAGTGGCTCCCTGAGGGCCCAGGACCTAGTCACCCATCTTCAGGCAGAGAACCTCACACTACAGACCCACACTATGCAATGTGCACTCGAAGTGCAGACCCTGCATGAGCAATTAGGTTGGTCATAGGCTCACGTGGGGTAGCTCATTGCCGAGGTACAGACCCTATGTGAGCTGCTTGCAAACTCACAGGGAGAAGCAGCGACACCATGTGCCTGAACAGACAGTGTGTCACCTGAACCAGCCCCTGCAGTGCCACTGCCCATATGGTTTGATGGAGATAATTGGAAATTCTGGGGGGTCCTGAACCAATGCAGGCTGCTTTTCCTGCTCTAGACCTTAGCGTACCCCACACACCAGACTAAGGTGGGGCTAGTGGTCATCCAGCTCTCTGGTGAAGCGCTTGATTGGGCCTCTCCACTATTAGAGCACAACAGCCTCATGCTCTCCAACTGGGACACCTTCATGCAAGCCTTTGTGGCCATCTTTGATGACCTGCATCGTGTCTGCTCAGCAGAGGTTGCCCTCTGGAAGCTTTGTTGGGGCAAGGGCTGGTCACCTCTTGTGCTGCCCATTTCTGATGGCTTGTGGATGATGTTGAATGGAATGAGGCAGCCCAACTTTACCAATTCCAGTGGGGACACAATGATGAGGTAAAAAACTAATTAGCCCATGTCAAAAAAACCCATCCACCTAGGTGCCTTCATTAACCTTGCCCTGGGCATTGAGTCTCGGATGTGTGAACAGAAGGAGGAAAAAAGGGGTAGCCCGACACCCCCATGCCTGCCCTCCATACCGAGTCCTGTAGAACTGAGTCCTGAACCCATGCCAGATGATCTTCAGGGTCAGACAGCAGTGACTCAGAAGAGAAAGCATCAATGACAGCTGAACCTCTGTTTTTATAGAGGAGCAACAGGACACGCCCTTGCTTCCTCCCCAGGCTGGAAGAATTTGGGAAACAGAACAGGCCCAGTAAGGGGGTACAGCCTGGACACCACCAGAGCTCCATGCTCCAGAACCACCCTCCCTGTCCTAAAGTAGAACCCGACCTGGGAATCATGATACCTCCCTGCATTTACAGTTGCTACTGTGGTTGCAGGTCTTGGGGGCAGGCACAGTAGATCTCCCCTCCCCCCACTAGCAATGATAGACTCTGGAGCTGCTGCCAACTTTATAGATGCAGAGGCAGCCAAAACCCTCTAGATCCCCCTTCAGCTGACATCCACATCAAATCTTGTGGAAAAAATTCGTGGATCGCCCCTATTGTCAGGAGACCATCAAGAGACCATCCCCTTAGAGGCTATAGTGGAAGGACACCAAAAACCAATAGGCTTCAATGTGATATGTTCCCTATTCTTCCTGAAAATTCTTGGCATTTCTTGATTGGAGGGCATGACCCATGCATCTCCTGGTGGCAGAGGAACATGAGCTTCTTCTCCAAATACTGTCAAAATGTGCCTCCAACAAAGCAACCAATTCCCAAATGACCCACATCTGGAGCCCCCGGTTGGGAGGAAGCCATCAGAAGCGGAACCCCGGACAATGGGGACTAGCCAGATGGGAGAGGCTCCAGACCAGAATCTCAGCTTCCCTGACTAGTAGCGTGACTACCTGGATGTGTATGAAAAAAAAGATGCAGACTTACTACCCTCATACAGAGACTATGACTGCCTGATAAACTTACAGCCCAGGGCAAATGTGCCCTATAGATGGATTATTCTATGTCTGAACCAGAGCTGGAGGAGCTCTATGGGTATATCCATGAAAATCTTGCTGAGGTCTTAATTCGGTGGTCTACCTCTCCAGCAGGGGGACCAGTCCTCTTTGTGAAGGACGGGTTCACTATGTGTCTGGGTATACTGTCACACACTGAACCAAGTGACTATTTGTAACCTGAACCCTTGCCCCTCATCCTGGAATTGCTGGACCTCCTGAGCACTGCCAGGATCTTCAGGAAACTAGATCTTTGTATGCCCCCAATCTAGTGCACATAAGGCCTGGGGACAAATGGAAGGCTGCCTTTCTTGCCTGTTATGGGCACTTTGAATACTTGGTGATGCTGTTTATCTTAACCAATGCTCTGGAAAGATTTCAACATTTCAAGAAAGATGTGTTCAGGGATATCCTGGACCAATATGTGATTATCTACCTCTACAATATACTGGTATTTTCCGAGGACTGGGAACAGTACTACCACCATGTTTGGTCTATCCTGGGGAGACTATCGAAGCCTGGGTTGTATGTGAAACTGGAAAAGTGCACCTTCAACCAGGCTACCATTGACATTTTGGGATACATTCTCTCCCTGGAGGAAATCCAGATGGATCTGCAGAAAGTGGAAGCTATTTGCAACTGAACAGCTCTCTGGATACTCTGGGAACTTCAGCACTTCCTGGGCTTTGTGAATTTTTATAGAGATTCATTGCTAACTTCTCCCAAGTAATAACTCCCTTGACTTCCCTCCTCCACAAAGCCGTGAGAGTCACTTGGTTGTCTGAAGTCCAGCTCACTTTTGATGAGCTAACGACTACCTTTACCATAGCCCCAATCCTGGTATACCCTTCTTCATGAGCTTCATCGGGGGGAAGGAGTGTACCTGTAACCATGGGATTTGTGCTCTCTGCCCTCAAGCTGGCACTGGGCCCTTGCTGTTGGGAAAAGGGCAGCTACTTGCTGAATCAGGCGTTGCTGCTGTTTTTGTTGCTGGGCAGCCAACTTTTGGATAAGTTGCTGCTGTTTGTTGCATGACCTGCCGTTGCAAATAACTGACCATCTCCTGAAACAACTACATCTGCTGTAACTGCTGCAGCACCACCTGTTGTTGCTGGCTGTCGGCCAGTCACTTTAGCAGTTTTTCCATCTCCATAGAATTCCTTCTTGTAGTGCCTTGTTTTCTTTCTTTTCCTTTGTGTTCTCCTTTTATTTCTTTCGGACTCTCTGCAGACCTGGTCCCAATGCCCACATTTTCCTCCAGTTGTGAGTGGGAGCAGTTGCTCCCACCTAGCAGTTACGGCCCAATGGTTCGTCTCTGGTGACAGCCTTGTCTAGTGGTGCAACTCTTGAGAAGCAATTCTGCCTAGTGGGTACAGTTCTTGGGATGGAGTAGGGGAACCTGGGCCCTCCCACTCGACCAAGTTCTGACCCAGCACCCTGGGAGGATGGTTTGGTTTTGCTCATGTGGTTTACAGGAGATGGAGATTACTCCTTCTAGCCCTTGACTCAAAACCCCAATCTGTTTCTGAAGGAACCTTCTGCCCACCTATGTCCAGACTCTGGAGGCAATTAAGTCTTGCATGGTCAAATGGTGGGGAGGGCTTGGGAAGTCTTATGACCACTAGCTCTTTTATATGACTGCATAGGGACAAATCACCATCTAGCACTTTATAATTCTGCTGGTGACAACTAAAATCTTTAGTCCCTGACTTGGCGAGATGAGCACCAGAAATTTAGATATTTAGAGAGAGTCCATTTTTTAATGTCAATTGTGTATATCTATTTAAGTGATTTGGGGAAGATGTGGATGCTGTAGTGGCTGAAAGATTTTCCTAGGACTCCTAGACCAAGTAAGTAGTGTGCACATGGGAAGGGGGCTTGCTAGATTTTTTGCTACACCTACTTATACCCACCAGTTAGCTGCTTTTTCTGTTACATCCTTCTTTTGATCCCTCAGCATGTAAGTTACACCAGTTCAGAGTCACATAGGCTTCGTGAAACTCTGCCATGTGCTGCAAGTAGATGTAAGTTACATTTTGATACATGGTTGAGGGTCTCAATTGGTGTAACTCATATGTGAGGGGTGCATTCTGATGTCCAAGAAAAGTTCTAGCAAGGAAGAGTGGTGGCAACACAATGGCTATTTTACAGGCAAAGTAAATGCAGTGATGCTATCAGGAAGAAGGTGACTCAGACACTTTATATGTACTTGTCTTATAACCAGTGTGTTCATTTGCATCATCACAATCACACCAGCTCTGTTCTACTTTTGCAGAAACTTGTTTTTTACATTCTCACATATTTCCGTGCTTTGGTTGAACTGCCCATGGGATTACTGTTGTAGGAGGCAACAGCAAATCTACGTTACACAATTTTAGGGCTTGCCTATGTGAGAAAGCCACAGCAATATAACTTAATTTGGCTTTTAAACTGATATCGTTAGATTGGTGCAAAAGGCTGTGTGGACACTCTTATTTCAGCATGAGTGTCCACAGAGACAAGTCTAAGGATATGTCTACGCTTTGAGCTGGGGTTGTGATTCCCAGCTTGCACAGACATGCTAGCGCTCATTGAGCTAGCGTGCTAAAAGTAGAAGCCTGTCCTGCAGCTCGCGCTGATGTGACTACATATCTGCCCCAAGTATGTGCCCATCTAAGACCCTAGGCGTGTACTTGGGCAGCTAGAGTGTCCCACAGCTTGCACTGCTCCTACGATGTCTCTTGGTGAGCTGGGAATCGCATTCCCAGCTCAAAGTGTAGATGTACCCTAAAGGTATTTCTAAATATCAGAAGCTTTTACACAGGCTAGTCTACCTAAACTAGCTTGAATTTAGCTAGTATGGATAACAATAGCAGTGGAGGCAGCACAGTGTGGACTAGAGCTAGGTAGCTAGAGTAAACTAGCCCTTGCACAGCCTTTGCTGTGTAGACATACCCTTAGATTTGCGAGTCTGAATTTTTCCCGATATCTAGCACTGTAAAAGTGGTTTAAAACACACACACACACACACACACTTACACTTTGTCAAGGAATCCTAGAAAATTTATTCCAGTTATTGAATTCCCCATATCATCCCCCACATACATTGTTAATAGACAATTTTATCAAGAAAGTGTTTTAAAGAATGTTTTGAAATGTCCCTGATTCCCTCGGTTTTATCTATTTAAAAAATACAAAATTCAGCTACAGATTTCAATGCCTAAACTTCACGTCTCTATCATGAAGATTGGTTATGGCCCTCTCCGCTTTTAAATCAGGCTATGTGGTGTTGAGAAAGTTATGCAGAAAGCAACTGGCATATTAGTTAAACAATAGAATATGATGTTTCAATGGACACAGCTGCTCTAGAAAGTAGCTTTGCCTAGATCCAGCTTTTCTGCAGTTTACATTGTACAAACCAGTTCTGCTTTTCTCCTTCACCATGTTCAGTTCAGGATTAACATAAAAGAAAGTGTTTAAAGTGGCCTATAATAAACCCAAAGTTGCATACATCAGGTGCACTGTTTGTTCAATGACATAATAAGCATCAGGAAAGCAAGATGCATGGCAGCTTGTTTGAAGAAAGTTAGAGGGCAAGAATTTCCCCATTAACTGCCAGTGCACCTGGTAACAGATAAAACTTTATGGTGAGAGACATCAGCTTTCTTGGCCTTCTAACCTCCTGTCTACAATTAAACTCAGGTAGACTTCCTAATAGCTTCATTGCCTAACTGTGCAGTTCCACAAAGCTGCTTGCTCAGGGCTGTGCCTATACATTTTGGCTCTTATCTTCAAAGTCAAGCATCCTGCATCCCTCAGTTGGAACAATACTCAGTTATATAGTTCACATTCGGAGCATTGCTATTATTTACACTCTTTGTGTCTTCTCAGTCTCTTCCATTTCTGTGTCCCCCTTTGCTCTGCCTGCTTTATTGTGTGTCTTTATTTTGTCTCCTTCCACTTCCCCTACATTTATTGTCTTCTATGATTGCTACCTTTGCTGTCTTTTTTTCTACATTCTCTCCATGTGTGGAAAAGTTCTATGGCAACACACACACACACACACACACACACACACACACACACACACACACACACACACACAAAGGTACAATGGCTACCGTAACAATTTCAAGGAAGTGGGTTTCACCATGACAAAACGGCTCAAGGAAGGAGGTCTTAGAAATACATATTATACAAGCTATGAATAGGCCAATGCTTTCAAACTTGAATGTCTAAAATTAGGCACCTAAATTCTTATTTAGGCACCTAAATAAAAGTGGTCTGATTTTTTTCTTTTCCAGAGGTGCAGAGCACCCAGAACTCATTGACGTTAGCAGGAGCTTCTGGTGCTCTGTCTCTCTGAAAATTGGACATCTTATTTAGGACCATTCATGAGTAAAGTTATGCATGTGCTTAAGTGTTTGCTCGCTCAGAACTCAAGTTTGGAAATGGGCTATGGGAAGGCTAGGGCATTCCTAGGAGAAAGAAAGGTTGTCACAATTGCAATATAGGGTCACCATTTTAAAAACTCAACAGCCACCCTCCATTATTCTTAGCACAGAACCTCACAGGTGTTGGTAGTTTCCTCTTCTGAATATAAGGAAATACTGTGACATCTCAGATGATGCAATATGGTATCTTACAAAATGGTGCCCATTGTGTGTACGTGGGTGCTCTGTGAAGAAGTAAATACTCTTTGACTTGGAAAGGTGTGTGTAATAGGGTCCTCAGAGGACTGGGAGGCCTAGTGGTTAGCATCCACTCAGTCGTGGCGGGACAGTGGTAGGGAAGCCCAAGCCCGCGCACCCCAACATGCTCTGACCCGGGACCCTAGGAAGGTCAGCAGCATTTGCCCTCTGTGGGGGGGACCCACTAAGTTACCCTCCATGGTTCACTTCCTATTACTGCTTTTCTTTGCTTGTGGTCCCAGATAAGGAAAAGGAAACCCAACCAGCCAGGGTCAGCATACAGTCCTGGGTACTTCAGGGAGGCATCTCTGGCCCCTTTTGGCAAGAGCCTGCTGGGAAGATCTGTTCTCCTCTCCAGCCTTCTGAGCTGGGTTGCTCCCTTTTCAACCCTGTCTCCAGTTGGGAGCATGCTCTACAGGGTGGAGGGGTGGGGATACTTAGTCCCAGTTCTGTCCTTTAAACCCTTCCATCCCAGTGTGGCTTTGTATATCCCATCGCAGTGTGGTTAACTGAAGGTGATGTTAGTCCCACACTGTGTGAACAGTTTCTGTAAGAAAACAAACTATAGATCAGCCCATCATGTCAAAGAAGGAAACCTGGGCATCATCCTGACTAACTGCATCATCTTCTTATCCGCCATTAAACCCAGAGCTATTGTGACAAAATCACTGCTCTAGTTTCTCTTCCCAGCTCTGCCACAGACTTCCTATGTGACCTTAAGTGAGTCACTCAATCGCTCTGTGTCTCAGTTTCCCAATCTGAAATGGGGAGACTATTACATTATCGCTCAGAGGAAGCGAGATTTAAATCATTAATGCCCAGAGCTCTTCTGATTCATAGATTCTGAGACCACAAGGGACTGTTGTGATCCTCTAAGCTGACCTTCTGTATAACACAGGCCGTAGAACTTTCCTAAAATAATTCCTTGAGCAGATCTTTTAGAAATACATCCAGCCTTGATTTAGAAATTGTCAGGATGGAGAATCTACCACCACCCAGGGTAAGATGCTTCAATGGTCATTGTAAAAAATGTACACCTTCTTTCCAGTCTGAATTTGTCTAGTTTCAACTTCCAGCTATCGGATCCTATTATGCCTTTCTCTGCTAGATGTAAGACCCTATTATTAAATATTTTTCCCCCATCTAGATACTTGTAAACTTTAATCAAGTCATACCTTAACCTTCTCTTTGGTAGACTCAAGGAGCTCTATCTGTTTTGTGTATCGTTATAAGGCATGTCTTCTCATCATTCTGTGGCTCTTCTCTGACCCATCTTCAATTTATCAACGTGTTTCTTGAACTGTGGGTACCAGAACTGGACACAGTATTCCAGCAGTAGTCACACCAGGGCCAAAGAAAGAGGTAAAACAACTTATCTACTCTCCTATTTATGCATCTCATGAGCTCTTTCGGCCACAGCATCACACTAGGAGCTCATGTTCAGCTGATTATCCACCAACACCCCCAAATCACTTTCAGAGTCATTGCTTCCCAGGATAGAGTCCCCCATCCTGTAAGTATGGCTGATGTTCTTTGTTCCTAGATATACACATCTAGCAGTACTGAAGTATGTATTGTTTGCTTGCACCCAACTTACCAAGTGATCCAGTTTGCTTTGAATCTGTGATCTGTCCTCTTGATTAATTACTACTCCCCCAGTTTTTGTGTCATCTGCAAACTTTATCAGTGATGTTTTTATGTTTTCTTCCAGGACATGGAGGAAATTGTTAAATAGTAGAGGGCCAAGAACCAAACTCTGTGGGACCCCCAGTGGAAAAAGGCCTTTAGCAAAGGTAAATCATAAGAGCAAAATATATAGTATAAATGCTATTAAATGAAGGGCATCCTGAAGCCAAACCTCTGACCAGAGCACCGAGACCCATATACCATCTTTCTTCATCCAAAGAACAATGAGTCTTCAGTTTCATTCCTTTTCTCATTAAGTTTAAAAACGGGAACTGGAAGTGCAGTGGGGATCCAGAGAGTCAGCATTTTAATACTATTCTGCACTGCTGAGCTAACACATCAGTGAATTAAAACCCATTTTGTCAGTGGGGGAGGAGATCTGCAAGTGAATTGTCTTCCATTCATCTTGACGCAAACACTACAGCCAGTGAAGGGCAGCCCGCCAGCCAGGACTGCTCTTGCTTTCTGAAGCTGTAGGTGACCTGCCACAGAAATTGTTGTTGGTTTTTATTTTTTAATGTGCATCCTATTTTTGCTGCAGCGAGAACAATACCATTGCCCTAATTAGAAAGAATTAAGGCCCAGCCGGTGATTGAGGTTGGCAGGGGAATTAAATGTTTAGGAGACTGGGATGAGCTGCAGCAACAAACTGCATAATCACAGAAATGGCTGACGTTCGGCTGGAGATGCTGATAACTAGGCTTACCGCCGTTCAGCCCCGGGACAGATGACTGTGTTAGTGTCAGAGCATCTGCTGCAGCCTGCTCTTGGGACTGGAAAGAGCGCTCCTCAGGCAAGAGGGAGAGGGTCTGATTCTCCTCTCGCTCTCACACCATTTTTCCCCCTGTGTAACTCCATTCACTTCACTGAAGTCACTCCTGATTTACACTGATGGGAATCAGGCCTAGCGAGATAAGATTGATACAGCACTCATCCAGTTTCTCCTGCCACTGTGAATAAAGAGGCCTCAGCAGCAGCTGGCAGCTTGGTGAGGTGGCATACAAGATCCAAACAAAATACAGGAACTCAGCACGACTAGAGGAAAACGGTGACACAGGAGCAAACACAACAGGTTCTCCCACAATGTTTATGTGGATCCCTGGGTCTCGTCATCCTGCCCTGCCAAGGGAAACTAGTCCTTGGGCAGCGAAATTCTAAACACCCTCATGTGTTCTGGTCTGCTGCTCTGGGGGTGACCAACAGACAATCCCGGGGGTCTCTCTTGTTCCAAATGTTACCCCTGTTGCATGCGATAAAGCTGACAGTTAATACAGGTTCAGAGAGGCACTAGAAAGAACCTACTCTAAACGGAGACTAAGCTGTGTGTTCTAGTGACATAATACAAATATTGATATTTCTGGCATATTGATTCCCTAGAGACTCATTCTAATCTCTCACAGGTCACTGGGGTGACTGTTTAAAATGCCAAAAAATAATAATAATAAAAAAAAAAAGGCTGGTGAATACAGCTAGGGCCTGGCTTTCATAGGGACTGAAAGATTTCACCTGGAGTGACAGTCAAGGAGAGCGTTAGCGTGGCTGTTAATGTTATGTTCATCTACCAAATGCATCTCTAAATTCATTGGCTGAGTCAAAGACTTCTTTTTCAGTATGTGCTAATGAAGATAAGTGGGGGAAAGAAGGGGGGGGGGGACACAAACTAGACAGGTAGGACAGGGGAGACGCAGCAGTAATCTCTGAAACCTGCTCTTTCAGACCTGACCATTGTCTTAGCGCAAAATAGAACTCTGTGGTGTAGAAAAATTGACAGTGCGTCACCAGTCAGCTGGAAAACAGGGATGATTCGTCGTGAAAAGACTGCTGCTTCTTGTCTGTGTCACTCACGTGTGCACAAAGAGAGATAGGGAGGCTGGGGAATAAACAGAGAACAAATTGGTAAGAGACTGTGAAAATGGGCTCCGTCACTGTTTGGTGGCAAGCACATACTGCAATCAGCTCTCACCAGCTGGGTCCTCTTGAGGATGGGCTTTCATCTTCCAGTGTCTTTCAGACAGGCCTTTTTCCCAGTGACCTATAGTTGAAATATAAGAGGATTGTTAGGCTGTAAAAGGCCTAAGCTGCACGTCATCAGACGTTATATATTCACTAGGCCCATAGCTTTCATTTTTTTCTCCCCTCCCTCTTATGGGAAGAGAGGCCCCACACCATCAGAGAAGGGGTAAGGAGAGCCTATGGGCCCCACCCATCCGCCCCGTGCTACGTGAAACCAATGCCAAGCATGGATGGGGAATAAAAGGAGAAGGCCTGGCTCAGCTGGGGACTGGCAGGCCAGGAAAGAGGACAGAGCAGCCATTGGAGACGATCAGTCAGATGCCACGAGCGAGCGATGCATGAGTAAGTGAAGAATGGGGTGCCCAACTGGAAGACTGGGGGATGGTATTGAGTTGGTTTGCTTTTTATTGAACTTTTGGGGGCTGAGCCCCTCAACCATCCTCTAAGGGACGTAAGACTGGAGAGACAATTAGCTGGTGGGCTGGAGCCCTGCTCCCATGGGCCCTAGAGGTGCAGACTTTTTCCCTGGGAGTCTTGCAGCCACATTGGGGCAGTGGAAGGTTCACACGGGGACTCTTCCCCTGCCACGATACTACGTGCCTCCTTTTCAGCTGCAGTTTGATACTCACGGTTTACTATTAGGCCAATAACATTTGGCTCTGATGAGGAGGCTTAGAGGAGTAGAGCTGAGCAAATAATGGATGTTTTTTGGCTCAATGGTAATTCTGGGAAAAAATATGTTTTGTTTGAACCGAAAGGGAAGCTTTTCTAAATTTTTGGTGAATTTTAAGGTTTAAAATAAAAAAACTCTGTTTCATGTTGAAAGAAACTTTGTTTTGATTATGACCATTTTAAAATGTTTTTGGTTGTTTCAAAGCTTCCTTTAATTTTATTTCAAAAAACAAAGTTGTTTCAAACCTAAACATCAGAAGATTTCATTTAAAAAATGTTGAAACAAAACAATTCCTTTTTTTTCAGAATCTCTTTTTTTAGACTGTTTTTCCAACTGAAGCAACTTGGTGACACTGAGGTGAATTTGTGTTTTATATTGCTGAATCTGTATTTATATGCCAAAAAAAAACCATACAAAAGATTTCCCCTAGTTCTACGCATAAACACCTTAACAGACCCAGCTTCTAAACCCTATAAAGGGGAAATCTCAGCTTCTGTTGAGAAAATTGTGTTTCTAGTGCTTCTCCTTGCATAGATAGCTTTGGAAATGCAAATCAGTGTAAATTTACAATGCGTTGAGGATTGTGTTGGAGTTGTAAGCTATCACTTTAAGAGCATGGATGTTTCCTGAGCCTATTTGCAAGCTAGCAAAGTGTGGGAGGCAAGCGGAGTCCCTCTGGGAAGAGCTAGCTTAAAGCAAGGTGGGGTGAGTTATACCTCTCTGCCTTAGGGAAAAGCCTGCCTAGGCACATGCATGCACATTCTTTCTGTGTTTTTGAGTTCGTGTGTGTTATTGTTCTGAATTCTCAGAAATAGAGTATTTACGTTTTCATCTACTTATCTGTTTGCATGCCATGAAACATAACAATAATCTACCTTCTGTTTTTCATAGGATGTTCTGGTGTGCCAAAAACTCTTTTTCAGGACATCTGAAACATTCTGACTTTTCTTCTCATCAAACAACGCATTTGGGTTCTTTAAAACGACAAATGTTTGTCTCTGACATGGTACTTCCTCAGTCTGAAATGTTTTGTGCAGCCCCCCTTCACTCTTATCATATATCCAGCGTGTGTTTTGCACAAGCCAAGGACCAAGCTTGTCAAACTTGTCAGGTGACAACATTGCAATATGAGTCTGAGGAATCAATGACCCAGGCTAGTCAATACAAGCCTGCTGCTTTGGCCCTGTAAGAGATGGGAGGAAAGCAAAGGACAGAGGGAATGGGAGGTAAAGCTCTGCCTTTTCTCCCACTTTAACGTGCTCCTGGCAGAGCTTGTCCTGCCCAAGTAGGACTGATCAAAGAAAGGAGCAGAGCTAATCAAAAAATGTGGAAACTTTGTGAAAATATTCATGAAAAATTCATCCTGTTTATTTTTATCATAATTTTGAAATGTTTCAACCAGCTCTATAGCTGCTGGGACAATGGGATGGATTATTCATGGACATTTTTGTCACTTCTGGGGGGAAAAAAATTCAGTCAAAATTGAAAATCAGAAAATGTGCATACCAGTTCCAGACATGAGACAGAGCATAGTGCCTTGCGCTCTATTTCGTATCCCTAAAATGGTGGGGTCACCTTAGTGTTTGGGAAGAGGAGGAGATCCTGATCTGCATAAACTGCCATCCCGACTGTGTTTGTCATTCTGGTCTGGTTGCAAAGAACAATGTAGTGTTCAACTCAGAGTCTCGGTGGAAAAGCAAAGAACTGTGTCCTATTTATAAAAGGACTACTCTTGGTGTATTGTGCTACTCAGCTTCTGTAAGCATATCAGAGTCTGGAAAGAAAGGAAAGAAAAAAACAGTGTTAACTTAAAATCAGCTACATCAAATTGTTTTATTATGTCCAAGGCACATAAACCCTGTGATAGAAAGGTTACAGGAATCATTCAAGATTCATCCACTAAAGCCATATTGAACTTTGACCCTCTTGACCCAGAATCTCTGTCTTTCTCAGTCGGAGCTCACAGGAAACTATGGAACAGGGTTAAGAAACAGTTGTGTAACTAAATAAATCCTTCATTTAGAGAGGTACCGGCTCATGTGGTTTGGCTCTGTGGAGTGCGGCATCTAACTCTACTGTGAAACCATTGTCTTTTGATGTAATGGGGACCTTAAGAACTCCTCAATGTCAACTGGCAACGGGTTTGCTGTACTGTCACAGCTGCTTGTGTCAGGTCTTATAAACTTACTACATCGAACACTTTGATGTCAGAGTGAGATCTTAAATTAAATCCAAAATCATGCAGGTCCTTAATATCATTGTGAATTGTGAATACATACACTATTGCCAATGCATGTACAGGTTATATTGAAAAAGTTATGTCTGTGTACTGAAAATATGTCCATATAGCTTGTATCACTGAGGAAGCAAACAGGACACTTTTACATTCATGAAAGTCAGATCCTGGCTATGTGGGCTACTGACTCAGGGAGATTGCTTTAGGTGAGAATCTGTCCTGTGTATATGAGGTTACATTAACTATGTGCTCTAGCAAGATCTCCTTTTCCTATCCTAAATGCTCACTTGCTTCCTGACTGTTGAATTGTTTTTCACCACATCAGTTCAGATGTTCTTTAGGTTTACAAAACAATTTCTCCTCAAATAATATTTCTCTCTAAATTGCACAAAGCCTTCCCAAAACAGGTTTATCTCAGAGCCCTCCACTAATGGTGCAACAAAATTGAAGAGTATGAGAACCCTTAACATGGCAAAATATTTGCCAAAGGCTAGATTGTAGTCACACTAGTGAGCGCAAGTGGTGTCAGTGGGGTGATTCACCATCGTATGTTGGGATGGCATAGTGTAGCCCTGGAGAGCCAGATTCTGCCCCACTCACATTTGGTTGCACTTTACTCTGCAAGTAGCCCTACTGAAAACAACAGAACTACTGGCAGAGCAAGGCACTATCCAATGTGGGTAAAAGGGTCAGAATATGGAGCTGAACGCTTCTGTGAAAAGGTGGATACTGTCTTTAGCTTTCACAGTGTTGCCCTTTCAGCCTGAGTAGTTGGCCACAATTCCTGGCCTTGCAAGGTTGTCTCCATTAGGATGAGGCATCCAGCCATGAAAAATCAGTTCTATTGTTGCAAACATTTCTAACCAATAATCAGATTACAAAATCCTGTTTCCATGAGCACGCTAGAAACAAACAACAGCAGACAATTCCTGGCTCAGAAAATCCCCGTCTCCACCCCTCCAGTGAGTTCTGTGCCCAAGAAGGCCAGTATATCTGCTTGTTCCTGGGGTCAGCTCATAACTCCTTGTGGCTTGTTTCCTTCTGAGCACACAGCCCACTATCAATATCCCACACCCTACATTTGTTACAAGGGAACCCCCTGACTGAGCCCCATCCTGGCCGTGCGGCCTAGTCCTTTGGGCAGTAGTCCCCGGTTACTGCAGTTGTTTTTGCTACATAAAGGTGCGTGATTGCTCTGCTCTGTTGAGCCTACAGGAAAGTGGTTGGCACGCTCATTGGCTTTGAGGTCTGACTGTCATTGGATCCAAACCCCCCTTGATGGCTGCCATTAGCACTTTTCAGCATGACCATAGTGTCCTTCAAGTACCTTGGGTGTGAGGGGGAGGGGCAACGTTGGCGGTGAAGTTCAATCCTTGGATTTTTGGTGGTAGAAGGTTTTGGTGAATTTTTCTAAGGTGGTTTTGCTTGGGCGTTCAGTGTGAAGTTACAAGGATGCACACCATGTGCAGTTCTGTGAATCGAGGGGGCAGCAGTTCCACACCATGCAGATCTCACTCTGCAAGTGAACAGCTCCCAACAAGCAAACTGATTGAACTCTCATGAGGGGCACATGTCTAAACTGAGCACCTGTGTAAAGGCATCACAATAGCCCTTCTGCTTTGCCTCCCCTCTTGCTGCTGTCTACATCTCTCTGCCCATCTGCCAATTCATGGTCACTTCCAGAATTTAGGGCTAAACCAAACCCTTTCTCCGTGCCCCGTGTAGGAGTTTCTCAATCCCCCTGGAGCAGCTCTGGGGAGAACTGTAACTCAGTCACAGTTTTGTCTGCGGGCCTCCCAACACTTGCTCCTGGAAGAAAAAAACCTACTACTGCCCTTCACACCTTCTACAACGCAGACATCCTTCAAAGAGAACCCCTTGCTACACACACCACTCTGTTCCTATTCCAGCCTCTTCTCAAATGTCTCATGAATATTTTGGGGGAGGAGTAGTGACTTGAACACCTTGGCTTGCTCCTGGAGCTGGCTGCTGGGGTCCTCAGCTAGATGCCTATTTCCATCTCCCTGCTGTGGGGAGGGGACACCAGGTAAGAGCTAGGTAACCCTCCTGATCCAGAGATGTTCCTTTGGGGGTTTGTCTCAAGAGCTGACATAATTACTTCCTTCCATTTTGGGTTGCAACACACTCCTACCGCTAGCATTGATGGGTGCAGAGGAACCTCACTGGAGTAGTCAGGGAGTTTCCTAGGTCTTTTCAGCCACCACACACTAGCTGTTTGACCCCATAATCCCCATAGTGTGTGGTTTCTAGGGAGTCCTAGGGGTTGCCTCAGCTCCCATACTAAGGCATATGCAAAATTAGAGCTGTAAGCTAAGTTACTGTCATTCAGACTGTAAACTACTGGAAGTAGGGAGTGCTCCTTCTTCCATGTTCTGTACAGCACCAGGCAAAATAATTAAAAATAACAGCTAATAGTATAGCAACCACTTCCTCTTAAAAAAGGAAAAAAATCTTTCGGTTTCCTCCATTCCAGAATCACACTGAGATGGTATTGTAGGGCTGTTCTTCAGTGCCAGGCTGTTGATTTGTTTTAAAAGAGCAATTAAGCTTTTGTGATGACAAAGATACACAGAAATATAGGGACTTTGCAGAGAGATACAGGAAAACAAGGGGTGTCAAATCTGGGATTTACCAACCTAGACAGCTTCTCTGCAAGTTTGTAAAGTGATAATTTTTCAGCACAGTGGATTTTAATTAATGCTCTTACTTTATTAATATAGGAAAGCTAATTTTTACCTGGCATTTGTCATTTCTGATCTACAGTAGATTAATTAGTGGAATAATATTTTAAATGAAAAGTGTCAGGAAATGTATTTCTGTTGTGCTGTCCTGTCTAACGTGTTAATGAAGTGTAATATAGCACCAGCATACTATTGTATACAATGGTACAAGCTGAATGTGGATAATATAATTATCTGTAGTGTAGCACAACTCCTGCTCTAGCAGCGTAACTGACCATGAATGTTCTGATAGGAAACTACTGCTAATGCCACTTAGTGTTAAAATCAACACTTGATAATACCATGTGAAGCAAGTTAATACACTGGAGATTATATGCATTTTGCACACTTATCTCTATGTGAGCCAGGCTTTGCTTGCTAAAACAGTTATAAAGAATCCTACTGGTAAAATTATCAAGAAGGCTGTACTTTAAAACAAACCACAGCCACCAATAACGACAACAAATGCCAAACCTTCCAGGGAGGGATGTGTGTGTGGGGGAAGTGTTGGCACATTTACTTCAGCTGGAAGTACAGCACACTAAATAAAATGAAAAAGTCACCTTCTGCAAAGACAACGGAGTGGCAGGGGGAAAAAAACCCACAAAACGGAAACATAGGTTTGCTACCAGCCAGGAATGTTACATGTGCTAATGTAACACATCCCTATTGAATTTCTAGTGGTGTGAAAAAGCAGAAAAGCTTTGGCTATCACACGTAATGCAGTGTGCAAAGTAAGGCTCTTGGGTCTTGTTTCTGCTGTTTCCAAGCTTGCCAGCTGCATTGCTGAAAAATAGAATGTCCGTGTCAGCAAGAACGAGGCATGCCATGTGCACGCGCTTGTACGGAGATCAAAATGAACCGCAGAAGAGAGAAGAAGGCTCATTTTGTCTCTGCTTCTATATAAAGTGAAAAAAATGTGAGATGTTTCAGCAGGTCTGGAAAGACCCTGTTAAATGTGTATCACCAGGTAAGAGGGGAAAAAAAAGAGAAATTATTCAGAGAGGCTCCACAAGCTCCCACATGAAACCCTTATTTCCCCAGAAAGGCGGAGTGAGCAATTCTCCTTTGAGGGACTTAGGGCTCATCAACACCGTGTTGGCAAAGTGCACTGGAGGGATGTGATTTGTAAAATACTTTAAAGTGCTGCACTCTAAGTGGAAAAAAAGCTACATTCAGGTTAACACAGTCTGCCTTAACTTGATGTAGATACCCTTCTAGAGTGCTCTTGTGGAGTCTACATAGGAAGAGAGAGTGCAGCACGTTAGTATGCTTTACAAATTATACCCTTGGGCCGTGCCATACCATGTAGACAAGCTCTTACAGGAGAGATGATGGGTAGCATAAACCATGCCATTCACTGACAGAGAATCTTGACAGATCACTCAAACAAAGCAGGGATTAAAAAAGGACCAAACTTGGTGAGAATGCAAATGAAGATTTGAAAAGTGATAGGTTATAGTGAGGTAGCGGATAGGAAGATTAAAAATGAAAGGTTATAATTCCCAAGAAATTTATTCAATACATTTCCCCTTTTCTTTCTTTTTCTTAAACACTTATCACCCCCCCCCATCACAATAATATTTTAGCACCTCACAATCTTTAACACATTAATCCTTGCATCGCTGCTTGTGAGATTGGAAAGTGGTGTTTATCCCCATTTTACAGGTGCAGAACTGATACACAGAGATCTTAAGTGATTTGCCCAAGATCACCTGTGGCAGAGCTGGGAATTAAATCCAGATCTCGGGTTAGCACCCGAACCACTGGATCATCCTTCCTGACCTGTCTGTGAAGAGCTTGGGAAATTATGTAGTGTATTTGCTGTACAAAATTATTCCTCAGATAGTAAATTTGGGACTGCATATCATTTGAATGAAAAACTGTTCACAATAAAGAATAGAGGATTTTAAGAACAGATTAAAACACCTTTCAGGGAGGAGCTAGGTACGCTTGGGCCTCCCTCGGCATAGCGAGCTGGACTAGATGACTCCCAAGGTCCTTTCTAGCCCTACATTCCTGTGATTCTACGATGGGATGTTCAAAAATGCTCAGCATTGGCTTTAACTGCTCCTATTGAAGTCAATGGGAGTTTTACCAAAGACTTTGGTGGAAGCAGAGAAAGGCTGACACTCTATAGCTGTAACTTTTGCAATTAACAAGCACAGCATGAGTTGCAAATTGTATAGCTCACTGTAAGAGCACTGTGGAGTTTGTGCTGTGGAAGGGACAGAAAAAATGCTGCATGACTTGCATAGCACCCTGATCCTGCAACTATATTGACTTCATTCACACTACACTGGCACAGAGATCCACCCAGGCAGCTCTTGGTGCAGAGTCAAGTCCTAAGCCACCAGCGCAGCGTGAATGGTAAAGTGTCTACAACTCCCAGTGGCCTCAATGGAAATTCTGTTTGAGGGACAGATGAAGGAAAGCATGTGAGAGAGAGAGCAGAAATTTAAGAAAGGGGAAGATTGGTTGGCCCTTGAATACAGCATCCCTATGGGCCCTGGCGGCTTTCATGGTTTGAGCCTTAGTCTCTCAGTTCAAAAGAGAAATGACAGTAGTCCCCACTCCAGGTTTTTGTGAGGGAGGTTTTTTAGGAGTTCAATAGTTATTTCCAGCAAGACAGACTCCTAGCAAAATGCTCAAGGACTGTGAACACAATACTAGTGAGGTCTGAAAATGCATGTCCCATTGGCAGGTAAGCTGGGGAGTGAGTTAATGGGGTGGGGTGGGGAAGGAGCGTTTGAGGAGTAGTTGCAGATCCTGTGCTTAAGGGTAAGGACTTGGCAAGTCGGGCATTTGGTCTATGTGTTTGGTCTATGAAGGCCTTGGGTGACAACTCGTGGGGTTCTGACTGGGCCATGCATTTTGCTGTGGTTTGTTTGTTGTGTCTGAGGGCCACGTGACTGGGCTTTCAGGCCTGGTATTTGAACTCTGAAGTGTTGATCCTTCCCTGTTAATGAAGGGGTGGAGGTGACCAGCCATTGCAGGTATGTTATGTAGGCCAGTGGCCAAGTGAACTCCTGAGTAGGTTAATGGGAGTTTCTGAGGGAGTTTAGGCAATTTCTGTCTAAGGGACACTTCTACATGAGTGGCGAGGATGGCCATTGATGAAACAACTGTTGTGACCTGCAGTGGAGGTGCCAAGCAGGAAACAGAGGACACTTCCTGTTCATGAAGTACACATTGATGGGTGTGTTGGAAGAAAATATTCATGATCTTGAAGGACAACTATAGATTCTGCATAAGAATCTCTGAACACCCTCCCAAGCTATGGACATTTTTGGCCCAAGCCTGATTCTTTCAGACTGCTACAAGTCTTCTGGGTCTAAATGCAATGTATTGTGGTCTTCTAACATTCTTGTATAGTTTCTATTGTTGCCTCATTTGACTCTAGCTGATTTTCTATTCTCTTTTCCCTTTTCTTCTCCCAGAATCCTTTGCTAACCATCCCCATCTCCTCCTATTTATTTATCCAGCGTATGAAACTGCTTCCTTATGAGTAGAAACTAAAAAGACTAGGGTTGTTTAACTTAAAAAAGAGACAACTAAGGGGTGATAGAATAGAGGTCTATAAAATCATGAATGGCAAGGAAAAAGTGAATAAAGGGTTTTGGGGTTTTTTTTTTACCTTTTTATACAATACAGAAATCAGAGATCACCCAATGAAATTAATAAGCAGCAGGTTTAATACAAACAAGAAGTACTATTTCACATGACACACATCTAACCTATGGAACTCATTGCCATGGGATGTTGTGATGGCCAAAAGTATAACTGGGTTTAAAAAAGAACTGGATAAGTTCATGGAGGATAGGTCCCATCAATGGCTATTAGCCAAGAAGGTCAAGGATGCAACCCCATGCTCAGGATGGCCCTAAACCTCTGACTACCAGAAGCCAGGACTGGATGATGGTGTGCATCACTTTGTAATTGCCCTGTTCTAAACGCTCTCCCTAAAGCTAGCAAATGATCTATGCAGGGGTGAGTCACATGATCCACTACCCTTTGTTATTAATAAATATATTCATTAGGCTGAATATTTTACCCCAATGTACTATGTATAGAGGCTATCTGAAAAACTGCAGAACCAAAAAGGTACCATAATACTCTGATAGGCTCTGTCAAATAAGTATTTATTCCTTTGCTAAAATATAAGCAAGTCAAGGTTGCGCCACTAAGTAGTACATTATGGAAGAAAAAAGTCTAAAATCGTAGTGTTATTTATGATTTGCATTGTAACCGTTTTGTCAAACGGTAACAGATTTTGGGGCCTTGTGGATGGGCTTCCCATTAGAGAAGAAATCAGTGATGCTGAATCTGGGATTTTCTTAGTGTAACTTGTTTTATTTACAATAAGTCCTAGACCAGAGGAGGTCAAACAGCACAGGAAATCCCTTCTTTCAGGAATCTCAGCCCAAATGCCAGTGCCTGTTTCCGAGGGAGCATCTCTGCCCTAAGAGCTGACTTTAATGAGAGAGATTAAAGCAGAGAGCAAACTCGCCAGCTGCTCACAACAGCTCCCTCAGAAAGAATCTGCATGCCAAAACTAACAATGGAGCATTTCTTCAAAGACTGAACTGTTTGCCTGCTGTGTAAAGTGATTTGTAACATTGCCATCTGGTGACTCTTGCCATAACTGTCTTACTATAGGGTTTTCAGGCCCCAGCAAGATCTGGGCCTCATGGTGCTAGGCATGGGACAGGCCCAACCCCAAAATATTAATAGTCTAAATAAACCGGCCAGACAAAGCCGGGGAGGGGAAACGGAGAAATGAAGTGATTTGCCTGAGGGCACGTAGCAGAGAATAAAATCAAGGTCTTCAGTTTCCCAGACCACTGTCAAGACAATTATTCCAGTGCCTGCCACACTGGCCTATTATTTACAATAATGACATATATTTGATTACCCTGTTTTCCTGTGGGAATAATCAGTTTCAGCCAGAACTAATTAATTCCTGCGAGGGTTTGGGGAGCACTGAGGGTGATTGGTCACCGTTCCTTTCCTATCGTTGTGAGAACAAAGAGCTACCAATATGCAGCAATTTAGAATCTGACTTTTCCAATTAAGGATTTGGCGTGTTTGTACATCTTTTAAATGACAATATTTGTCAAGCTGTTTGTTCTGTGCATTGTCTGTGTGTGCAGTTATACAAGAATTGGTTTAATTAAGGTTAATTGGTGCATAATTAGAGCTGCTGCCAGCACAAAAGGAATGGCTGCAGAGCTGCGAGAGTCCATTTCTATCCAGCTCTGAAAGACAAAAACTGGGATGAGTTAAACTGCAGGGCTGAGTAGTAGAAATGTAATTGTTTAATGTGTTAGAACAGATTTTTGTTAAGTGTTATTTTTAGCTTTGTGGGTTCCTTCCCCCTTTGATTTTACTGGATGTGCTGTGTAGCTAAGCCCCTTACCACTGTACTATCCAACAAACCTATTTTTAACACGTAACGTGTTTATGATTGAAAATAACCAGTCAGACAATTGTTCTCCCATCTTTTTGGTCTGCCTCTTAGCGGAGGAATGTGTGTAACTTCAGAGTGCAATGTGTGGTGTAATAGGGCACATCAGCTTTTCAGTGAAGGCAGGAAGGATTTAATGGGCTACTGAAGGCCCAGTCAGCCCAAACTGAGACATCTGAGGCAAGGAGGCAGGCTTTTAGTGAGGTACTTCAGAGGAAGAGCCCTGCTCATGTGGAGGGTGGTAGATGGAGAAAGTGGATGTGGGGCCTTCCCTCAGAGAGGGAAGGCTGGCCAAGACCAGCAGGTTTCCTGGATGTATGGAAAGAGTTTGTATTGCATGCTTGTTTTGGACTTTGAGTGCCCTGGAAGGTGTGTAAATCATGTAAGGCTTAGCTGGTGGGCTAAGCTGTAAAACCCACAAGGCCTTGAAGTGGGAGGGAGCAGTGGAAGACCAGGTGGGAAATTGAGGTTGAATGGCTGCTGTACCAAACTGTGCTGCCAGACAGTACTCTTCTAAGGCTGTGCAGTAACATATATCACTATTAGGCCTTGACAGTGCAGGAAACAGCAGAGCGGGGGAAGTGTAATGGAGGCAAAAAGGTAGACAGCGACTGTGGAATGATTGATGTGTGTGAACTGTCCTGCTGCACAGTCCTAGTGGAGGTAAGACACTGCAGTGTTTACCACAAAGTAAATGAGGTGAGGGCGGCCCTGGGCCGGGGCATAGCACTGACCTCACCTAGCTACCTTGGAGTAACTAGGGTGCATTTGTCACCTCACTGTAACTGGCCCCCAGCCCTGCACACCCACCTCTTCAGCAGTTGAGACACAGCCAAAGTACCCTCCACTAGTTGCTTTGTGGGGCTCAGCAGGGAGCTAGGCTTGTGCGTCCATGTCAGTATGACCTACAGCCTGCCAGCTTCCCTATCCTATCAGCCAAAGGGAAATTTTAGGTTTTTGTGCCTGACCAGCCAGGTGATGCAGTGTCCTCTCCACCATGTTACCGCCAACTTGACCTAGCTGCATGCCAGGAATAACCCTTGAAAAGCCATCCCTCTTGGTGGGGAAGGAAGGCTGACCCCCTAGCAAGGTAGCTCACCTGCGATTTAGGAGACGTGGGTTCAATTCCTAGCTCTTCCACTGCCTGTGACTTTTGGCAGTCTGTAACATGGGGATAACAGACTGCCCTGCCTCAGGGGTGTTATGAGGACAAATAAACTAAAGATTGCACAGTGCTCAGATACTCTTAGGAGGGAGATAGTTACAGGGTCAGTGGCTCTTTTAAGGGGAAATGGGAGGCCAGCCACACCTCTGCCATAATTAGCTAGCAGCCTCCCAGCCTGAGGGCTCAGACTAAGGAGGAATAGGTGACAGTTTTATAAAACGTATTAATCTGCAAGGGATTGGGAACAGGGCTCAGCAGAAGGTGGGCTGAAGAGAAGCCCCAAGGGGCAGAAAAACCTTCTGGGTTTGTTGGGACTCTTGGTACCCAGAAAAGGGTTAAGTTAGTCTGTGACTTAGCTAGAGAGATAAGCCACATCTCCAGCACAAACAGCTGTGTGGAGAGCAGAGGAGACCCATTTTAGGGAAGGAAACTGAGGCCAGGAGTGCCAGCAGTGCCACACTCAGCCAGCAGGCAGCGCTATGGAGCACCCACACCCCATGACTATCTTCCATAGCTCTTCCATTTAAATGCCCAACTATATGCAAACTACCTGTTAGGCACCTTAGGTGGCTTTGAAAATGTTGGTCTATGAGTTTTTAAATGCATTCCTTGAATACTAAAAAGCATGAAATAAAACCTGGTAACACAGACTACTCTGAAGTGAAGGTTAAACTTGGAGTCTAGAAGGGGAATTTCCTGCTTCTACTGCAATTCACTTCCTTCTCTGACTTGTTTGTTTGATTTTAGTGTTGTGACCTCAGTCAGCATCAGAGCCCCATTGTGCTAAGAGTAAAAGATAGTCCTTGCTGTACTAGAGATCTTATGAGCTGGAAATAAATGGATGTTACTGAACACTCTTGCCCCCACATATTTGCAAAACACCAACTGACCTGAATCTCCAAAGAGATGTCCTAGGGAAAGACATCACCAACCCCCCCTGGAGAAACGTCATCCTTTTGCACCGCTACGCCCTCATCTTGCAAATTACTTACTGTTTTTGTGGTAAAAGAGAATCTGGAAATCACCCTAGTGGTCAATAGCTGTCTATCCACCCAGAAGAGAGCAAAATGGTCAGCAACTACAAGATATTTTCTGAAAGAAAAATCTGGTTTTGGCACATTTCCCTCAAATGTCCCCTTGCAGCAATCATCACAGTTTCCAAGTCTCAGGGCAAACAGCATATGCTGTTGCATCAGGCAGCGTTGGAAATGAATCATGAGTGTTTTTTAAGGGAAAATCATGCAAAATGATCATTTATTAGGTGTTCTGTTAGATTGATCAGGAACATGTACCAGAAATACTGAAAATTTCTATTGGTGTGAAGTGGGAACATGTTTCTATGAATTCAGGAGAGGGCTGTTTTTTAAATGCAGAGTTGTCTGGATGGACGGATGGTTTGTAGTTAAAACTAGAGCTGATCTGAAACTCTTGAAAAATTTCCATGAACAAATGTGTCCTTTTCTGACCAGGTCTAAGTAAAATGCAGGACAGGATTACAGGACCTGGGATAATAACGTTTAAAGAGGGGATAATAATGCTTCCTTCTCCCCCTGCACCCTTCTGTCTGTCTTGTCTATTTACAGTGTAACCTTTTCAGGGCAAGCCACTGTCTTTTACTTACTTTCTTTTCAGATTTGGGTGCTGGAAGTTAGTTAACAAAATCCATATTTAGGCACCCAAATAAGTGGTCTGGTTTTTCATTAGTCATTCTTCACTTCTGCAGGAGCTGTCTGCTTGGTAGCTGTGAAAATCAGATCACTTAAGTGCTTAAATATAAAATTGTGTTTAATTTTAGTCACTCAAACTAACATTTCTGAACTTAAGCTTCTTTGTTCTCTCCCCACTGTAAAATGTACCTTCCTTCCTCCAAGGGTGTTGCAAGGCCTCTGTTAAGCCCTGTGAATAGTGCCATTGACATTAAGCAGATGAGTAGCCATTAAAGTTAAGCATGTGCCTAAATACCTTGCTGAATTGGACCTTTTGGTATCCTTGTACTGAGCTCACTAAGGGCCTGATCCAAAACCCACTGAAGTCAACAGAGATTCCCGTTGACTTAAATAGGCTTGCAAAGTATTGTATCTTTTCCATTGGAGCTGCTTAAGAAGCCAATTGAGAGTTTGCCAAGTCCTGATCCAAATCCAAGGACACATTCACTTCCAAACTGCCCTGTTGACCTCCAAGTGTTGTAGCTTTAACAAATTCATTAAGTGAGAGAGTGCAGGGATAGAGAAAGAAAATATTACATGACACAGCCACACACATGGGCTTTAGGTTGCTGAGCTGCAGGGAACAATTAAGTAACAGCTTCCAGGGGAGCAGAGCAATGAAATAGTAGTGTAATAAAAAGCAAAGAAAACAATGTGCACACAAAGGAGAAAAGCACCTTTGCTAAAGAGTCCTTCGTAGCTGGATGAAACTGAAAATAAGAATGAATGCCCTAACTATTGGGAGATTATTATTATAGCTAGTTTTATTATTTGTGTGTTCTGTATTTATACAGAGTCTCTTTTTCCAAGCAGGTAGGTTCATTACAGAGGAATCTCTTCATTTCCGCACTGAAAATGCAGAACACGAGGGATTATAGTGCCCGCCATAATGCTCCACTGTAGTTTGAGGACAAGAAAGTGGTGCAGAATGTATAATCCAGTTGAAGTGACAGGGGAATTGAGGCAGGTAAAATAGTGATCCACACTGGAATTTGGCCACTAGTGGTGATATTAACAAATCCCTCATACAGCCTTCAAAATAATCCAGCAAGGAGACAGAAGATAACTACACCACAGGAACATACTGCTATAACAAACAACTTAGCACATAGGCAAACAAGTGACATTCTGTCTCTGGCAGAAACTGTGAAGGGCTTAGTAAGTTTTGAAAAAAGCCTGGTGGAGGTGAAAGGTGAGGCCAGTTTCTTTAATTATGTTTCTATTTGAAGGGCTGGATTGTTATCTGTGTAAGTGGCATAGGTGCACTGATTAGCAAGCATCTGGATCGGCTCAGAATCTGGCCCTGAAATGAACAGAGAACAAGCTTCTGCACAGCAAAAAATGGCTCTCGACTTGTTTCAGTTTCCGGCACAACAACATCCCCGAGAAGGTAGGGTAGCCAGCTTGTTTAACAAACTGTACTTCATTACAGTGCTGGAAAACTGCCCTGTGACACTTCTCCACGGTATCAAACGTGACATAGTTTCTTCACAGTAAAGTGGGCAGCCTGTTCTTTTTATTATTGATTTCAAGATCTAACACACAAATTGGCTCTGCAAGATGACAGTGAGTGCAGGGGAAGCACGTAACAAATATAAGAGTGGATCAATACTGCCAGAGCAAAACCATTAGGAACATAAATAACAAGAATTTAGTATCTATGGGTCTCCACGTGAGGAAAATTTCATGTAGGGACCAGGAAACTCTTAGCTTTAATTCATAGTATTTCTTTGACCATTTACATCAGGAGGGCAGGGCTTCTTCTCTGGCAGATGGGGTAAGACATACCAAATCTGTGTCTGTTCTTAGATCCATGTGTGAATAATCCATCCGGATTTGGCCCTGTATGAAAGACAGTGTGGAGCATGGGGAAAAAAGTCCTCTGAGTGGGGAGGAAGAAAGGGGTAAGTTCTGGGGAGGCTCATTTTAGGCCAGGAATTGGGATTCTGACATCTTTGGGTTGAAGAGCCCCTCAGAACAGCTTTCCCATGAATGGGTGGGAAGCACTTCATGTTTAATTTGTTTTGTGAGGGCTGAATTGGTAGGGACACCATTGCCAGCAGAGGGGGTAGTTCTGATGGGCTTCATTTCAGAGAGGGAAAGCATTGCTGAAGGATGTGGGTATCAGGCTAGACTGGATGGAGTCCCGGGTGGAGTTGTGTGCTCTGTTCAAACACTAGGGCAGAGGTTTGCTTTCCTGAATGCCAAGGTACGTTTGCTAAGTCCTCTGTGGTTCTTGATGTTCAGTGGTGGATGACCATTATCAGCCTCTTACCAGAGTGTGTTTCTGCCTTTCTGCCCCATCATAGATTTTGAAGGGTTTTTTTTAAGCAGGGGCAGAATTCACAGCCAGGGTCTGTAGAAGCAAAGGAGCAGGGCAGGGTAACCCAAAGGGCCTGATTCTTCTGTCCCTCTGGTATAAATCTGAAACCACTGCATTGAAGTCAGTGCAGTTACCTCAGGGTAAAAACTAGGGAAAACAGAGAATTGGACCGCAGCGTCTCTACAGTTATCCCTCAGGACTCCTGGTTGGCTGTTATTTCAGCACCCCTTAGAGCACGGAGAGTTATGCAAAGGGGAAATGCTCTGGCAGATAATACAGTATTATCAGAAAAGACCCTGCAGTTCTGAGGAATGGAAAATGCCTTTTCTCTGGTCTCTCTCCCTCACAAATTCAGGTGTGGGAGGAGCATGCTGCACAGCCCCTGCTCTCAGACTTCTGCATCTGCTGGCTGGCAGCAGAGTCTGTTTCACTCCTCCCGTGTTAATGGAGGAGGGGAACATAGGGCTGTGGAAAGCATCGCAATGAAGCCAACTGGCTCTTGACAGATGTTTGCTGTTCCATATATAGTTTTCTTCAGTATAGATGCAGTTTTTCTAATGGCATTTCTCTCCTTTAATAAATGTGGTGGCTGAGTAGTGTATTCAATACACTCTGCTGACTGACTGAATCTCGCATCGAGGCCATTTCTTAGAAAAACAAGTTAGTTTATGGCTCTTTCTCATAGACTGCAGTTCAGAATTGAACATAAGTCCCTGGGTCAATGTAAAGTCTATTTGTTGATTCACAGTGTCCCCTTTAAATGTTGCTGGCTAATTGGTCATCCTGTCTATTGATCACAGTCAATAATATACCCTATGTGTTTCTGAACATAGCTCCTCAGAATGAAAATCCATGATAATTGTGTTTTCACACCCCAGCCTCCTGCTAATAGGAATCTTCCTATCTTCTACAGACTGATTGGGGCACACCCATCCTGAGATGCAAATGGGTTATTTATACTTTTATTAGTATTTTCCAGTTACATTAGCCCTTTCTATCCATCTACCCATTGGATTATGCATTTAGTTCAACTCCTTAGATGCTTTAACCACATTCACATGGCAGGTTTTATGTATATTCTCTAAGAGGTACATTAAAAACAAAATATACATTGTATATAATGGTTACTATAACCTATGTAACAATTCCCATATTAAGCTATCACCCAGGGACCAATTGAAACCACTTGCCTAATTAAAAAAAAATGCTTCACTAAATCCAAGCAAAGTTGTATTGTACTTTGAAGTGATCACTTAAGAGAAGAGTGTATATATCGGCTCAGATCCTCAGCTTCAGCTAAGGAATAAACAGTGCAGGTTAGGACCAGGTGGTGCAAAGGTGGCACAATGTTTGTTGGTCTTTTTCTCCATAGAGAGCTTCAGTTTTTCAGTGGAAATCTGAATACAAAAATATGTGTTTGGAAATGTTGATGTGACACCTCATCTCGTACTTCCAGAGTATGTTTCCCCTCCCTGGCTCCCCATCCCCCCCTTCCCCCAAAAACAAAAAAACCAAGCAGGGCACTAAGTCTATGTGCCTGGGTCAACTGACTTGGGCTCACGCTATGAGGCTAAAATAGTAGTGAAGACATTCCCACTTAGGCTGCAGTTTGGGCTCTGAGATTTGGCAAGGGAAATGGGTCTCAGAGCCCAGGCTCTAGTCCAAGTGGAAATGTCTACACTACTATTTTTAGCCCTGGAGTATGAGCCTGAGTCCATTGACCCAGGCTCTGAGATTTGCTACTGTGGACTCTTTTTTTTTTTCTTCCATTGTGGTCATATCCCCCATTCTCCTCTATAGGCTGGGATCCCATGATGCAATATGGTCTCAGAGGTGGTGCATTTTGGGAGTCCCTGGCCATGGTGTAGTCAAGGATTAGCAAGGCAGAGGCAAGCTCTGACCATGCCCATTTTCCCAATTGCAGTGAGTTATATAAACAAAGGTGTGACCTGTCTGTGCCTAGGGTAGCCACCTGAAAATGCCAAGGTCAGGGCAGGCTGCAAAAGGAGAAGAGATTCTCCCAGCACTGGTGGGTAGCACTGAAGTCAGACTTCCAGCCACAAACAGTGCTTCTGATTCCCCACGCTGGTTATCAAGAAGCTAAGACAAAATATACACAGCCGCCTTGACTGCATTTCAGTCCCTAGCTCCCAATCAGCCAGTAGGTCCGGTAAAGAGAGAAGAAATTATTTAAAACTCTATGCTCTTTACCAAAAAGGTTCTCCTGATCCCAAAGGGTCAGCCACATTACCAGATCAATATAGGTTTGGATCTTACCCAAAATACCACGCTGCCAGACAAAATGGATGTGGTGCAGCTGCCTTTTATGTCCCTTGGCCGTTTCCATGCTGCTTGTGGAAATGTAAAGAAATAATATGGAGTCCGGGGTCACATGAATAAGTCCTGGTGACTCATCAGGTGTAGCCCCTGGGTTCTTTCCCTGGGCCCATTGTACCTGTGAGTTCCCTTAATGGGCCATCAAGCAGCTAGTGCTGCAGCCATCCTGTCAGGGGTGTTGCCCAGAAACACAGCACAAGTTGAAGTACAGATACATCAAACAGACCCATAACTTCCCATACAGATATGACACATGAACATAAACAATATCCTCATATTTAGCAAATTATAACCTTTCTAACAGTACCTGACATGGCCTATCTCATATGAATTATTGTAATTCTGAAATATTGATATTAAATCCCATTACAAATAGTCCCCCTGATCCAGCCAGCTTCACAAAAGGCTCTCTTTACACTGGGTTGATCCTTCAAGGGGCTGTCTGTGCCAGCTTTAGGGCCGGTTTGTGGTGTTAACGGAAACCACCTACTTGGTTCTTGCTCCAATTTAGTCCTTTAAAAAACAAACCCTGAGTTTTATTGGAAGTTAAATATTTTTTTTAGATTGCAGACTTTAATTCTCTAGTATAAATTACTGCAAAGTGATAAAAAGGATGATACAGCAAATTGTATTGCTTTGCAACAGAATATATGCAATAGGTCTTATGCTTTGATCCACCTTGTTCAGGGATTATCTTTGGTTGCTTAGTTACTGGATGCTGCCATCACCAGAGAGCACTGCTTTTGAGGCTGTGGGGGCAGGGAGTCTGTTGAATACTTCACTGGAGTAAAAGAGGCAGTCAAATGTACTGCTATGGGAAAGACTCTGTGACAATAAGGAAAGGTTACTATTGTTATATAGAGTTAGATTTGATAGAAAAATCTCAGAACACTTCAATATCCCCAAATCTCTGAAAATTAGGCTTGATGTGCGTGAAAGTCAAATGTGTCATTATGTGAAGTAGGTCCTATGATTAGTGATGAGTCCAGTTGCTTTCTTTCCAGGGAAGGCTACGACAGCCACAGAGGCAGCAGTGGTAGCAACCCAAGGAGTGGAAGAGACAATAAAGAGGACTAGTTGTGGAAGCTGTGGCATGTATGTTGTTCTGGAATGGGTACCTGAAAAGTGCTTTGTTTGTATGAAGTGCCACCTGATGGACCAGAAGATCTGAGGTTTGGAGATACAGGTAGAAACTATGGTTGAGTTTTGAAGGGAATTTGAGCAGATGATGAAGGGAGGCCTAGAGGAGGCTGAAGGGAAAACTCCAGATTCGTAGATGCAAGATGGACTGGGGAAATTATGAGGGTAGACTGATGGGTGAGAAAAGGGGCCAGTGGAAGCATGTGCCTACAAGAACCAGGCAGAAGGAAAGACGGGCTAGTGAAGAAGAAACAGAGCTCAGGAACAAGTTTGCTGACTTGGAAAATGAAGAAGGGCCACAGCAGGCAGTAACAGAAGGTGGGAGTGCAAGGAAGAAGAAAAGAATCGCTAGCCCTACAGAAAGAAAGCCAGAGTTTGGAGCCCCAGGAGGATGGAGGATGACTTGCAGAAGATTGCAATGGAGAACAGAGGACGAGGACTTGCAGTCAAAAAGAACAGAAGGAGGAAGTCTGGAGAATTCACCAGCACTAGGAAAAGGCAGTATAAATATAAGCCCTATTGCATATATTCTACATGATTGGACATTCCCTACTAAGAAGAACAGACAGGCCTGTCCCCAGAGCTGATCTGGAGATCAGAAGGGTGTGCTGTCTGCTGGGAATTCAGATACAGGATGTGGACCTGAGGCTGAAGAGGATCCTAATGAGAGCAGGAAAGAATCTGCTGATTGTCCTAAATGTAGGAACAAATGCTACAGCTAGATTCTCACTGGAATACCTCAAGGGAGACTACAACAGGCTGGAGAAGACACTTAAAGAAACAAACAAACGGTTGATCTTCAGTGGGATTCTACCTGTCCCTGGAGGAGGAGAATGAAGGCGAGACAAGATTATGATGATCAATAGATGTCTCAGGCAGTGGTGCTAGAAGGAGGGCTTTGGAAAGTTTGATCACGTGAGGAATTCACAGACAAAGGACTCCTTCTGAGCAGGGAGGGAAATTAACATCTGGGATGGAGGTTGGCACAACTGATTAAAAGAGCTTTAAATTAGGATCACAGGGAAGATGGCTGGGAGATGCTCATGTAATCTCCATGCCTGATTCTGATATTGAGTGGGAGGAAAATCAACTAAAAGAGGATACAGTGATGAAGAAAGGAACGATAGTGGGTAGAGAATGGACATCAAAAGGAAAGACCATGCCAGTACCAATGAAACTAACAGGTAGGCAATACTGGCAGTAAAATTACTGTGCTTAATTGGGTGAGGAATCTGGATGAAGCCAAGCAGAAACAACTAAGATGTTTGTACATCAATGTGAGAAGCCTGAGTAATAAAATGGAGGAACTAGAACTACTGGTGCAGGAAGTGAAACTAGATATTATAGGGATAACAGAAACATGGTGGAACAGCAGTCATAATTGGAGTACAAGGATTAAAGGGTATATGCTGTTCAGGAAAGACCAAAATAAAGGTAAAGGTGGTGGAGTAGCATTGTATGTTAATGATGAGGTGAACTGTAAGGAAATTAGAAGTGATGGAGTGGATAAAACAGATTCTGGTTTGGGTCAAAATCACTTGGGGGTGGGGGAAAGCTAACAGAGGTTTCACTGAGGTGTTGGTTGGGATCTGCTAACAGACCCCTAGGATCCAATTTGGATATGGATAGAGACCTATCTAATATTTTAATGAAATAAATACTACTGGGAATTGTGTGATTAAGGGAGACTAATTTCCCATGTATAGATTGGAGGACAAATGCTACTAATAATGGTAGGACCCAAATATTCCTGGATGTGACAGATGACAGATTTTTTTCATCAAAGCAACAAGAGGTGATGCAATTTTAGATTTTGTATTGGGGATAGCAAGGACCTTATAGAAGAACTGGTTGTAGAGCTAATTCAGATTAAACTAAAAACTTAACAAAAATAGGTCTGCAACTAGGGTCCTTGATTTCAAATGGGCAAACTTTAAAAAAAAATAAGCTAGTTTGGGAAATGGACTAGACTGAGGAACTCAAGGATCTGAATGTGGAGGAGACTTGGAATTACTTAAGTCAAAGTTGCAGAAGTTGTCTGAAGTCTGCATCCCAAGCAAGAGGAAAAAAATCATAGGGAAGGGTTGCAGACCAAACTAGATAAGCAAGCATCTCAAACAGGTTATTAAGAGAAGGCTGAAAGCCTACAGGGAATGGAAGATGGGCTGGATCAGCAAGGAAAGCTACCTGTTGGAGGTCAGAAAATATAGGGAAAGAGTGAGAACTCTGAAAAGCCAACCAGAGTTGGACTTTGCAAAGACAGTTGAAACCAATAGTAAAAGGTTCTATAGTCATATAAATAAAAAGAAAACAAGGAAAGAAGTGGGACTGCTGAATAGTGAGAATGGGGAGGAGATTAAAGAAAATTTCAGAATGGCCCAACACTGTGACTTAAACAAATACTCTGATCAGTTTTTAGTAAGGGTAGCGAGGAGTTTAGGGTAGCGGCAGGGTAACTAATGGAAATAAGGATATGGAAGTAGAAATTAGCACATCTGAGGTGGAAGTCAAACTCAGCTAGTTTAATGAAGCCAAATCAGGGGGGGCCTGGATAATCTCTCTTCAAAATACTAAATAAACTGGCTCATGAAACGGCAAACCTAATAGCAAGGATTTGAAATGAATCCATAAACTTGGGGGTCATATTCTGACTGGAGAATTGCTAATATAATATCTACTTTTAAGAGAGGAAAAAAACTACAGGCCCATTAGTTTGATCTCAATTGTATGCAAGGTTTTAGGACAAATTTTGAAATAGAGAGTAGTTAAGGACATAGATGTTAACAGCTATTGGGATAAAATACAAGTGGTTTAATAAAAAGTAGATTGAGACCAACATGATCTCTTTCATTTAGAATATAATTGTTTTTTAGACAAAGGAAATGCAGTAGATCTAATCTACCTGAATTTCAGTAAAGCATTTGATACAGTTCCATATGGGAAATTAGTTAAATTGGAGATGATGGGGATTAATATGAGAATTGAAAAGTGGATAAGGAACTGGTTAAAGGGGAGCCTATAATGGGCCATACTGAAATGAACTGGCAGGCTGCAGGGAAGTTACTAGTCAAGTTCCTCAGGGATAGGTCTTGGGACCAATTTTATTTAACATTTTCATTAATGACCTTGGCACAAAAAGTGGCAAAAATGTATTAAAACTTGCGGATGATACAAAGTTGGGAGATATTGCCAATATGGAGGAAGACCAGAATACCATACAAAAAGACCTCGATGACCTTGAAAACTGGAGTAATGAGATGAAATTTAATAGTGCAAGGTCAAGCACATGGGGACCACCAACAAGAATTTTTGCTATCAGGTGGGGATGTATCTGTTGGAAGTGACAGAGGAGGACAAAGACTTGGATGATTGCAGGATGACTATGAACCTCCAATGTGATGCGGCCATGAAAAAAGCTAATGCAATCATAAGATGCATCAGGCAAGGTATTTCAAGTAGAGAAAGGGAAGTGTTACTGTTATTATACGAGGCACTGATGAGACCTCCTCTAGAATATTGTGTGCAATTGTAGTCTCCCATCTTTAAGAAAGATAAATTCAAGCTGGAACAGGCACAGAATGGAAAACTTATCTTACAAGAGGAGACTCAAGGAGTTTGGTATGTCTACCCTAACTAAATGAAGGCTGAGGGGAGATCTGGTTGCTCTCTATAAATACAACAGATGGATAAATACCAGGGATGGAGAAGAGTTTTTAAAGTTAAGCACCAATTTGACGCAAGATATAAACCGGTCATCAATAAATTTAGGCTTGAAATTAGACGAAGGTTTCTAACCGTCAGAGGAGAGAAGTTCTGGAACAGCTTGCCAAGGGAACTAGTGGGTGCAAATACCTAACTTGTTTAAGACTGAGCTTAATAAGTTTATGGAGGGGATATTATGATGAGATGGGTCATGTGCTATTGTAGGCAATCTGAGACTGTTAGTAGCAAATATCCTCAAGGCATCAGGATGGGGAGGGCTCTGTGTTACTAAAGAGAATTCTTTTCCAGGTGTCTGTATGGTGGGTTTTGCCATCCAGCTGACTGCCATATTTGGGGTTAGGAAGGAATTTTCCCCAGGTCAGATTGGCAGAGACCTGGGGGTTTTCACCTTCATCTGCAACATGGAGCACCAGTAACTTGCTGGTATAAACTAGAGCAAATGGGGGATTGTCTGTCTGTCTAACTTCAAGTCTTTAGATTGTGATTTGAGGACTAGTAACTCAGCCAGAGGTTAAGGGTCTGTTACTGTTACAGGAGTGGATGGATGAGGTTCTATGGCCTGTGATGTGCAGGAGGTCAGATAAGATGATCTGATGGTCCCTTCTGGCTTTAAAGTCTGAGTCAGAGTGTCATAAAAAACCCTCTAATGTCATTAATGTCTAATGTTGCACTAGCTTCGAACCTGTGAGCACTCTTGCTTTTGTGTAATTTGCACTTCATTGCATATTAATGAAGTAATTGTTCCTCACAATTTGTATTACTAATTATATTAGCAGTTTATGTGCCTTTAGTTTTCTTGAATAAACATTTAAGAAGTATCTTAAGTTGAGCGTAAAGTAATACAAAGTATTAAATAAACAACTTAGTTTAATGAAACTGGTTTCAACTGCAGTTTGGAACAAACTTATATTGTGATGAGGGATTGCAAAGCTAGTTTGCTGAATAAAATCTCAATTTACTTGCTTACATTTCCACAAAAGTATCATTCATCCAGTACTATTATCTATCAGGGATGCTCCCTGTGTGAAATGAAATAGAGACCTAAAGAGGCAAAGTTAAAGCATCCTGCATCTCAGCTTGCTGGGTTTGCCAGGAAAAGTTATCAGTCCTAGCTGGGCATGTGGACAAGTTCCCCAAGGAGTTCTTTTCTTAGATGATAAGACATTTGGTACCCTGCCAACAGCATATTCATTATAGGAAATAAAGTTAAGCAGAGAACAGTCTGGCAAAATGCCCAAATCACTATAGATTTTGTGTTATTGACTGTATGTCTGCAGTGTTCTTCAACAGCAGAACTTAATTTGCCTTTCACCAATGTTCAGTTCACTTTCCTTTTCAGTAAGGTGTGGAAAGCCCAGTAACTGTCCAAGTCTAAATTGTTTGGAGACAGAGATGCAATGTGACTTTAAATTGCAGGAGGAGAGAGGGGAGCAGAAGGGACTCCTGCAGTCCCTGTATCTCTGCTGCTAGTATTCTTCCCATAGCAAGGCCAATGTCTGTACTACTTGGGCCACTTCCATGATTTGTATTGAAGCTGCCTTAGTTTTATGTACTAATTGCTCTGAGACGTTTGCAGTGGGTTGCATTACGGTGAGCCACCAGACCCACTGCAGTGCGTAAAAGGAAATGTAGCTGTAGGCGTATGTTATCTTGGGACAACTGACAACCATACTGACACTGGGAGGCAGTGTGGGCTAGTGGATAGGGCACTGGGGTCAGGAAATAGGGAGTCTATTCCTGACACTGCCATTGGCCCAAGGTCACACCCCAGGTCAATCTTTCCATTTCTCTGTGCCTCTACTTGCCCTCCATCATCCTTTGTGTGCCTGTCTCTTTAGATCAATGGTCCCTAAACCTTTTTGCTCTGCTTCCCCTCCTTACCTAGTCCGTGCCCGCACAGAAGCCAGAGCTGCAGCCAGGCCCAGGAGCGTGGCCAGGGTGGGGTCCAGGGTCCAGAAGCAGGGTGAGGAGCATGGCTGGGAGCTGAGGCCGAATGGTGCTCCCTTCATGCCTCACATAGGGCTGGCCAAGGTCCTGCTGCTCCCCCCAGGACATTCTTCTGTGCCCCCACAGAAGACCACTGGTTTAGATTGTAAACTAGTTGGGGCTGAGTTCAATACAATGGAGCTTGAATCTTGGTTGAGGCCTCTAGATGGCCATGTAATGCAAGCAATAATAACCATCTGCATCGCCTGTGTATGTCCTCTGTTTAAATTACCAAAAACACCCCCAAAATCTAAAGTGAAATCTGATTCCCACAAAAACTAAGAAGCAAGTGTTTGCCTGAAACCCTTGTCTATCTCCTATCCTGTTGTGTCATCTTAAACATACAGATGGCAGAATCTCAGGAGACAGCTGCAATTTTTAAGCACAATGAGATGGATTAAGAATGGAGTTTTTTCCTTATCTACTCATGTGCATTTACTGAGCACCATCTATGTGGATGGCCCTATAAAATGCAGAAAAGAAGTGGTCCTTGCCTCAAAGAGCTTCAATAGAATCCTAGAAGATTAGGGTTGGAAGAGATCTCAGGAAATCACCTAGTCCAACCCTGTGCACAAAGCAGAATCAACCCCAACTTAATCGTCCCAGCCAGGGCTTTGTCAAGCCGGGCCTTAAAAACCTCTAAAGATGGAGATTCCACCACCACCCTTGGTAACCCATTCCAGTGCTTCACCACCCTCCTAGTGAAAAAGATTTTCCTAATATCCAACCTAGATCTCCCCCATTGCAACTTGAGATCAGCCTAGTTCCATCCTTTTTGGAACCCCCTTTCAGGTAGTTGAAGGCTGCTATCAAATCCTCCCTCACTCTTCTCTCTCCTGCAGACTAAATAAGACCAATTTCCTCAGCCTCTCCTCATAAGTCATGTGCCCCAGCCCCCTAATCATTTTTGTTGCCTTCCGCTGGCCTCTCTCCAATTTGCCCACATCCTTTCTGTAGTGGGGGGCCCGAAACTGGACACAATACTCCAGATGTAGCCTCACCAGTGCTGAAGAGAGGGAAATAATCACTTCCCTTGATCTGCTGGCAATGCTCCTGCTAATGCAGCCCAATATGCCATTAACCTTCTTGGTAACAAGGGCACACTGTTGACTTATATTCAGCTTCTTGTCCACTGTAACCCCCAAGTCCTTTTCTTAGCCAGTCAATCTGTAGCAGTTCGTGGGATTCTTTCATGCTAAGTGCAGGACTCTGCACTTATCGTTACTGAACCTCATCAGATTTCTTTTGGCCCTATCCTCCAATTTGGTTACTCTGTATCAGAACCCTATCCTCCAGCTTAGTGTCATCCGCGAACTTGTTGAGAGTGCAATCACCCCAGATCAGTAATGAAGATGTTGAAGAAAACCAGCTGCAGGACTGATCCCTAGTGCATTCCACATGATATGGGCTGCCAACTAGACATAAAGCCATTGATCACTACCTGTTGAGCCCAATAATCTAGCCAGCTTTCTACTCCCGTTAAAGTCCGTCCATCGAACCCATACTTCTTTAACTTGCTGGCAAGAATACTGTGGGAGACTGTATCAAAAGCTTTGCTAAAGTCAAGGTATATCACGTCCACTGCTTTCCTCTCATCCATAGAGATAGTCATCTCATCATAGAAGGTAATCAGGTTTCTCAGGCATGACTTACTCTTAGTGAATCCATGCTGACTCTTCCTGATCACTTTCCTCTCCTCCAAGTGCCTCAAAAAGGATTCTTTGAGGACCTGCTCCATGATTTTTCCAGGAACTGAGGTGAAGCAGACTGGTCTGTAGTTCCCCAGAACCACCTCCTTCCCTTTTTTTTAAAGATGGGCCCTATGCTTGCCTTTTTCCAATCATCTGGGACCTCCCCGATCACTGTAAGTTTTCAAAGATAATGGCCAATGGCTGTGCAATCACATCTGCCAACACATTCAGCACCCTTGGATGCATTGCATCTGGCCTCATGGACTTGTACATGTCCAGCTTTTCAAAATGGTCCTAAACCTATTTTTTCACCACTGAGGGCTGCTCACCTCCTCCCCATAATGTAATGCCCAGTGCAGTAGTTTGGGAGATGACTTTCTGTGAAGATTGAGGCAAAAAAAAAAGCATTGAGCGATTCAGCTTTTTCCACATCATCTGTCACTAGGTTGCCTCCCCCATTCAGTAACACTTTTCCTGACCTTCTTCTTGTTATTAACACACCTGTAGAAACCCTTCTTGTTACCCTTCATATCCCTTGCTAGCTGCAACTCCAGTTGTGCTTTGGCCTTCCAGATTTCCGGCAATGGGCATGATTTCTTCCACTTGAGCCAAAGTACTCACAGGTGCTTAGGCCAGTCCATTGTTCCTGTATGCATGCCTCTGCTGGGCATGGAAACACAGCTTTGTGTTTGTCTGCATCTATTCAAGCCACGAGAGACGCACATTTGAGGATATGACATAGCACAGTTTCATATCTGTACATATGTATGACGTTGCAGGAAATGTACTACCATAACAATAATGTTCAGTATGTCATGAGCATTCCAAAAATACCTTACATGACATGCTTTGCATCAGAGACTACACCGTTACACTGTAAAGGTGAACATGAATAATACACAAATCACATCATAAAGTTGTACATGGGATACAGTGTGTCATTCAGGATCTGTATTCTGCTGCTCTCCTTTCTTCCATATATAATATAATACAGTATAACTGCTGCTTGCAGATAACCAGAACCAGCTAATCAGCTAATATAAAAAAAACAAAAACAAAACAACTCAGGCATGTAACATGGTGACTGATTAGCAGAAAATCAATCTTAAAACTGTGTAGGGCTTTTAAAAAATGTTTTCCTAGGTGCTTTATGGTTAAGAATGTGCAGAAGAAATTTTGAGTGAGGGAAGAGAAGGTCGATGCTTAACGGACAAGAAGAGGGGAAGCTTTTAATCAAAGGCACACTAGAGGCAAATGAACAAAGCTGAATGCAAGAGAAATATAGCATTGTCTCTTTGGACACCAGTGTGCTGTTTTGACACTAGCGTCATCCTCTGCAGGCTGGAAGCAGAATTCTGGGGTCTTGCTGGTCAGCTTCCCAGCAATGAGATGAGTGACTGAGTCTGGGCATGCTCTAGTGCAGGGGTAGTTAATGAGCAGATCGTGGGCAAATCCAGACCGCCAACTGCTTTTCAATGGATCCTGAAAACTTTTTATTTACTTGCCGTTGCTTTGTTTATTTTTCCTCTGGAGTCTTGGACCTCAACTATCCCTGCTCTATCTTATACTGTATTATTTACTCCCATGCCACTCCTGGAATGGAGGCAGTCACAAATAGCGCCCTGGCAAGTCCATCTCCCAGTAATCTCAGCTGCCATGCCTATGCTAGGACCTGGGGAGCTATGCTATTTGGGCCAACTCTGCCTGGCAGACTCTGTATAGCAGCAGCCTCTGGTGACTCTTGAGATTATTGCTGAGTTTGAGAATACCTTAAACCGTATATGTTTGCTTAGCCCAGCTGGGTGCTTGGGCATATGTGTATGAGGAAAGGAGGCATTTGTCCCTGCTCTGGGTCTCTGCCACTATCCCAGTGTGTATGCATCAGTTCCTATGCCAGGAGACTTCCTTAGCTGCAGTCAAAGGGAACCTCAGTGTGAGATCAGAATCAGATCCTATGGGTAGGGCTTCACTGCAATGTGAGACCAAGGTTAGTAGGACTTGAGTTAGCAGACTCTGGTTCTGTTAACCTAGGGCTTGAGCATCTACATTCATTTGTAACCCCAGGCTAGGACTTGTTGAACCCTAGGTCCCAACGTGGGGGTCCAAGGTCTACGCTGCATCATGTGGGCTCAAGTCCAACCACCTATATTCCAGATTTGCTAGAGCCCTCTCAAAATGTGGTCACTCTAGCCCTTTGTTCATGATGCACCGTGGGAAAACTTGATGGTTCAGAGGACAAAGAAAGTTGGCCTAGCAGACTGAGGGATACTTTTTGCAGACTCCCAGAGCATGAGTCCAAGGGGACTGCATCTATGCTGCAAAGCAGTAGGGTTTGAACCCTGGCTCCCAGCTTGACTCAGACTAGAACCCTGCCCCCCTCCCCCATGGGGTCCTGGGACCAGGATTAACATGATTGGTGTATAGACAGAAGGGGGGTTAGGCTTGCAGCGTAGACCTATACTATACGTCTGTCACATAAATATACAGATGAAGAAACAATTGAAAATATCCATTGAAGATTGAAATCAACTAGCGTGGGGATATACACGCACTAGGAGCAGCTGCTGTGACACAAAGACACCGCTTCTTGCAGATTAGCTTGTTCTCGTTATCAGCTAAAACGCTTCAGATGGCACACTTCCAAAGCAAAACCTTTGCCAGGTTCTTCATTAACATACTTCATCCCTTCATCTGAGGATTGTAAAGCACTTTACGAATTAGAAATTAAAATTCAAAATACCCCTTTGAGGTAGCAAGTATTACCAACCCCATTTCTGTAGCCCTTCCTTCCTATCATCTGTTCCAGCTACTGTGTGTGGTTTTTTTTAAGAGAATGGGGCAGGGAAAATGCAATTTCCCTCTGTCAGCACTTTTTACATATTCCATCACATCAGCTATGTTCCACTAGTGCGAATCTGCAAAAATCCATTGTGAGTTCAGTGCAATGTTAGATTAAATTAATTTTATTCCTTTTCTTGTTTCAGTAACAGTATCTGCCATCTGTTACTGTGTCGAAGTTAAAAGTTCACTGAATGCAACTTGGTGATCCCTGCTTTCACATCACTAGAGACCAGCTGTTTTCGTTGTTTTCATTCTGTACTGACCACTAGAGATTATTTTAGTTGCAAACTAAATTAGAGTATATGAAACCACTGATAAAATGTAATGTTTCTTATCCAAACTCTGGTGCGCTTTGCTGATGCTTAAGGGATTGTTCCAACCCTGGGCACCACTTCTGCAAACACTTACTGCTGTTGGGAGCTCTTACCACCAGGAGTAGTTGCGATTTGGAATTGTGGAGGAATTTTAACCCCACAATATATGAGCAGGAACTGATCACTGAGTAGTGTCCATCTATTACCTTGGTTAGAAGGATGGTCTTGTGATTAAGCACTAGACAGGGCATAGAAGATCTGAGCTGAATTCTTGGCTATGCCACAGTCTTCCTGTCTAATCTGGGACATGCCATTTGATTTCTGTGACCTTCTGGTCCTGCCCCATAAAGTGGGGTTGTAATGCTTCCTTTCCCCATACCTTTGTCTATTTGGATTCAGTTCCTCAGGGCAGGGACTGTTTCTTACTAAATGTTTGTACAGTGCAGAGTACCTATAGGGCGCTGATTTTTATCAAGGACTTTAGGTGCTACTGTAATGCATAATAGTTGGTTTCCTCTGAGTGTGCTTAAGGGAGGTGGGCACTGGTGAACCTAGGTGTTTTCATCTTCTACACCCTTCTTTCTGTATGTTTATTTATTATTAATGCACGTTGTAAACATGAGTTTTATTTTTAACATGCATCCTTCTGTCCCTCTCAGATACAGTCAGACAGTTGTGGGAGAGGTCTTGGAGAGATGAGGGCTGGGAAAAGGAAGAGGCAATCTTGTGCTGCCGTGGAGTGGGAGTATGTAAGCTGTTAGCAATGCTCTTCTCCTGGCTGGTTCCAGCCACATGTCATTTATAGGACTCTCATCACCGTTGTATAGGAGCACTTCAGAATCATTAAGGTAAAGAAGTGAGGCACAGTGGGTAAGTGACTTGCTCAGAGCCCCACAGGAAGTCATTGGCAGAGCTGGGAATTGAATTCATGTCCCCTGAATTCTTTAGTTAGAAGGCCTTCACGTACATTGGAAAGAAGGAAGTGACTAAGCTGCACAACAGCAGCAGAAGGACATGTTATGGTCAGGGCCCAAGCATAATTTTTTCGGGCCCAGTACAAACTTGTAACACTGGCCCCCTCCCACACACATATCACAATCCCTCATCCCATACATACGATCTCATGAGACAGGAAAAAAAATTTCATCATGGTAATGGGGGTTGCAGCCTGGGACGGGCCCCCCAGGGCCTCCAGGCCCTGGTATAGTGTACCCTTTTCTCCCACCATGTGGCGGCCCTGGTTATGGTGGCATCTATGAGCCTATAAAGACATCCTTCTGTTTACTGATGCCAAGCAGAACTAATTAATACACCTGTAACTGATGGAAACCTAGCTGTCATGCCCTTAATTTCATTTTTTTTCTTTTCTTAACTAACTGGAAAGACAAAGATAACAACAAAACATGAATATTAATCTTCTAGTTTCCTTCCCACTCCTATCCTTTCAATTATTGTTCTGCTATGGTTGCCTAATTAACAGCTTGTGGTAATGCATAACAAAATAACAAGGCTCTGCTGCTAATTATGGATGTTGTATTTGCAAGATGAAATAAGAATTTCAGCAGCAAGAAAAGCTAAAGGTTTAAGCAAAGGCACAGTACCATTTGCTTTGGTCGCATGGAGCATTGTGTTAGCATGAGACTTCACACTCCTACAGTATTGAAGTTTTGTCAACAACCTTGAAAAGAATTGCAGAGGTCTTTTTCTTAAAAATACCCACTGCAAACGCCAAGTTTAATAGAATTCACCCTTAGTATTTTAGATAGTGTTTAAATATAATAGGAAAATATTAGCAGCAGTGGATGGCTAAACTGTGTTATTGCTCCAATGCCATGTTTTAAGTTAAAGGACTAAGGATCTGATTCAACACATTGCCTGTTTGAAGTTAGGTCCATGCTTAAGCAAAGTCAATGAACTACTTACATGCTTAAAGTTAGGCCTGTGCTAAAGTTCTTTGCTGATCTGTGGCCCCACTAAGCACAATTTTAAAAAAATCCAAATAAATACAATACTTTTGTAGCATTAGTCGAAAGGCGATGTGGGAAAGGGCTTGATCCTGCACCTTTATGAAGTCAGTGGCAGAGCCAAAATGCACATACAAATGTGCAGCTGTATTTCCCTCATAGCTGCATCTGTGAATGGGGGACCTGCACCCAGGAACAGCCATTTCAGGTATGCACCTGGCCAAGTGCAACAATTGCCTGATCTGAGCATGCAGCTGTGGTAGTGCACTTGTCACTTACGTACATGCACACACATCATAAATGAGGTTATGGGTCTCTACCTCATAGTGATTTAAACAATGCATAGCAGGGCTGTAACTTTTGCTTAATATCATGTTTGGGGGAATTTTTTTGCTTACAATGAGCATTTAATGATCTATAAAGCATATTCAGAGACATCTGAGAAACCTGCTGTAGGCAGGCCTAGGAGGCAAGGTACTGGGGAGATGACTGGCTCAGAGGATTAGACATGGGATACAATTAGGGCTGGTCGAATCTTGAATTTCCCAGTTTCTGGGAAACTGTGACATATTTTGTTCAAATTCGGAATGAAAACGAATACTTTCAAAATTTCCCACTGAATGGAATTCTTGAAATTTTGATTTAGGAAAACTTTCATGTTTAAATTTTGAAATTCCAGAATTTTCTGAAACAAATTTTATACTAATTTCAAAATTGGCTTCTTCGTGTGGCAATTGCTGTGAAAACTGACATGTTTTTGAAATGTTCAGGTTGCTGCAAAAAGAATAGTTTTTGTAAAGTCAAATAAATACATGTGTGTTTTGAGAAACTTCCAACCAGCTCTAGATTGATCTGAAGCTGAGGAGTGTTCAGCACAGCTCGGCTCAGTCTTAGAACTGTTCAACGGCCCTGAAAGTTGGTCAATTACTTCCATTTTGTATTTATTAAATAAATAAATACATTTGGCCAAAGTGTCTCAAGCCCCAAGAGTTTTCCGAAAACTTTTTTTTACTGAAAGCAGTTTTTTTTCTATAAACCAAACCAAAAATGATTTTTCCTTTTTTTTTTTTTTTTCTTTTTAAAGTGGGAAATGTTGGAGGGAAAAATTCAACATTTCCCACCAAAAAATTGCTGGTTTTTTTTTTGTTTTTTTTTTAGCCAGCTCTAATACTAGTGCTCTGTGCCTTTGTAGCACTTTCAACCAAGGTTTTTAAAGCTTTTTAACATGAGCTTCCCAATTCACCCACATCAGTGTTTGGTCTTCTCCTTATTTGATAGATGGGGAAACTGAGGAACTGGGTAATTTGTTGAAAGTTGCACAGGAAGACAGCGACACAGCCAGAAATTGAACTGGATCTCAGGATTCTCAATCTAGTCATTACATGATACTCCCTAACATGGAGTATCATGATCCAATCCAGCTGTGGATTGTTTGTTTTAAGAACAACTCAAGATTAATAATACTTTTAATCACGGGTGGACTTGGGAGGATACAGGGGGTGTTGCCCCCTCCAAACTGCAGCACCATAACCAGAGTGGGGCAGCCCAGGGAGCAGCTCTTGCCCCTCTGAGCCATGGCCAGGTTGGAGGCCGGAGCCGACCAGAATGGGACAGTGTGGAGCAACTGCTGCTGTGGAGTGGGTGGCTGCGGCGCTCCCGTCTGTTGCTGAAGGGTGAGGCTGCGGCTACTTCTCAGCTCCCAGTCCCCTTTCACTGCTTGCGAAACTGGAAGGAGCTGCCCAAGTGTGCAGACCCGGCTCCAGGGCCAGCAAGCCCTTGGGGAGCAGCAACACTGGGGGGTAGAGGGACCCTCCCAGCACACAGCTCCTAGATACCCCTCTGCCAGCCCTTAGCTACCCGCTGCCTGCCCCCTGAGTGGTTTTCAAACTTTTTCAGCTGAGTCCCTCCCTTTGGGTGATAAGTTTTGGTTGTTCAGGCCCTGCCCCCCAAATATAGAAGTCAGCTATGCCTATGCCTTTAATCACTATAATTTATAAATAAATGATGGGTTTCACTGTTTCACAGAGAATGTCATATAAATAGCCTGTACTGGAGTAACATGACAATTCCATGTAAACACTGTACATGATTTTGGCAGAAGACTGTCAGTCATACTTCAAGTTGCTAACTGTCTCTGGGAGCTCTTAGATCTCATGATAATGCTACTGTGGAGTTGACAGCTATAACCAGATAATTATTACCTTGATGATGGCACAATATTTAATACTTACTGGATTAGTAATTATCCTGGAGTTTGTGTGTTTGCAATCTGTGACATGTATAAACATAAGTAGAGCTGGGTAAAAATTTTAAGCCAAAACTTTTTTTCACTGAAAAATGCAGATTTGGAACAACTGAAACATTTTGCAAATTCATGTTGAATTTGCTGAATTGTTTCAATCAAAACTTCCTACCACCCCCCCCAAAAAAAAAAAAAAAACCCTGAAAAAAATTGAAACATTTCCTCTCATCATTTTCAAAATAAAACATATTGATTTTTTATTCAAAACAACTTTTCCTTTTGAATTTTAATTCAATTTTATTTAAATAATAGGTTAAAAAAACTCAAACAAAATGAAACATTTCATTTTGGGCCAACAGAAATGTTTTGTTTACTGAAAATGAATTTTCATCTATAGCTTTGTGGTTATCGAAAGACAACCCAAGATGACATTTTTGTTTATCCTGAAACAACTTTTCCCTCCCTCAGATCATCCAGCAAACTAAAAAATCAATTATTCTCACAGATCTAAGCCCAGTCTCTATATTTTCTATACCATTAATTCCTTCCAGGATTCACTGAAATGCTGAATTGAACTTATTTAGCTAAGTGGTGTTGCCTGAGACTCTTAATTAGTTGAGGATGATAGTGTCTCTCATAATGGAAAATGGCATGACAGTAGTTCCAGCTGGTGAGTTTTCGCTGCAATGCTAGAAGTATTTGCTTGACAAAAATAGGAGAAGGACCTATGGTAGAGCAACAAGTGGTAGGACTGCTCCTGGTACATTTTGAGTGATGGTGAGTCAGTAATGGTGCTTACTAGGTCTTAGCTTTGTAGTTCTGTCTCCCGTACCACGCACAAGAAACCTTCATAATGTAAGAGCAAGGGCATTTCAATCGCTCCCCCTGTTTCCTGCTTGAGCAGAAGGTATTTAAAGCCATTCTGTTTAAATATGAATGACCACAGTTAGAAAACAATCATCCAGTATGATTTCATGGCTCAAAAAGCCACGATAAGATGTCTACCTTCACAACAACAGACTATTGTCACGAATACCAAGGGCGATATTCCACCTGACATTCTAGTTCCAGCAACGTCTCATCCTAGCCTGCCCTACCCATCCCCCAGTCATCCTCAGGCCCTTCAAAAGCAATTCCGGGCTGCAGGGCAGAACAGTCAATGGCCCCCCTAGAAAAGGATGGCTGAGGTCCAAGTGGGCTTCCGCTGGAAGTTTTTGCTTATTTATTATGTGCCATGCAGGTGCCCAGGCAGCTAAGGAGGCGGAATCTGCTACTCAACTTCCCGAGTCCCTTGATTCCCCAGAGAGATTACTGATGAACCCGGGAAGCTGAGTAGCCAATACTGCCTCCTCAGCCACGCAGGAACCTGCATAGTTCATAATAAATAAACTTGACTCATGGGGGAGGTGGACAGTGCACGTGACAGGGAGCCACAGGGGGAGGAGAATACATATCTATCCTCCCATCTGCCCAGGCCCTTCTAAATCACTGGACCCCTGGGTAATTGCCCCTCTTCTTCCTGTTGCAGACCTGATCATCCTCCACTAACCCTTCCTCCTTGCTAGGCCAGGGAACGGCTAGGAAAACAGTATGCAATGTGCGGAGTGTCCTAAAGGTCACCAGATTGAGGCTGTGGTAGGCCAAGGAGGGAAGAAAATTTTAAAGCCACTTTTCAAGTCCATCTTTTCAGTAAGCAGAGACATCTGGTCCAGTGATTTCCATGTTTACTCATTACATAGTTGGGGGAAGTGATTTGCAGTTGGCTGAAGCTTGTATGTTATGAGATTTCTGTGTCAGAACCCGCTCATTTGTGGCTCCTGAGGTTTACCTAGTAATTTGGCGGGTTGTTTTCTACAAACAGTTATGGCTTGGAGTCCTGTGTGGTGGTATTGTAAGAGTTATAATTTTGTCAGGGTAAATCCTGATTCAGTTATGGTAAAATTATCAATAATTATCTCAGTAAACGTGAGAAATTATAGGATCTAATCCAGCCTCCAATATCCATTCCCAACTCCCATCAACTTCAATCAGAGAGTAATTCAGAAGGCAGAATTTAGCTTGGGTTTCTCTAACTGAACTACTAAGAGAGAGAATAACTTGTTCAAATGAATGTATAGCAGACTACTCTCATGGCTGACAAACATTTATCTGAACTGCCATTCTCAGAGCATTTCTGTTATGATTTCTGGCTGGGTCAGAAACACCACAAGACCAGGTTACCTCAGGTAAGCTGGAGGATCTACTCTATATGAGGTCTTCTCATGGAAGTCAATTGGAATGATTCCTGTCTAGGGCTGGCTGATGTTTCTCAAATTTTGACAACTTATTTTACTGAAATTTTGACTTTGAAAAAATCATAGGACATAAACACAGCTGGTCAAAAAAGGGGAGATTTAATAATAAAAAGAGAGAACTTTTCACTGAAACTTGAAAATTTATGTAAAAAAAATTTCAAGGAGAAACAAATAGGGAACGTATTGGATGACATTTTTTGAGTACCTGTACTTATTTCCTACAATGGGAGAACAGGGACCCAGGAGAGCAGATATATATATACACATGCACACATATATTCCTCACGTACGTTTGTGTGTGTAATCCAGCATGTTCAAACCCTGGAAAGGTTTGGTTCAAGTAACAAAGCAATGTTTGTGGAGGTAAAGTGTCTTTGTTTGATATGAAGCATTTTGCCCTGTGTTACTTCTTGAATAGAACTGATTATGTTAAAAAAATTTCAAACATTTTCATTAAAATATGGCCTTTTTTTTTAAATGGGAATTTTTGCCAATTTTCTTTACAGTTTTTTCAAAATGTTAATTTTTTTTTTAAAACCTTATTTTTTTTCTTTCCCCCTCTTTCAGTGGTAAGTTGGAAGAAGAGGGTGGGAACTCAAGACACTTAAATTAAAAAAAAAATTGGTAAACATTTTGAATAACTGAAAAACTATACTTGCAGGAAAAAAAAATTGAACTTTTTTTTCCCTAAATTTTGCAAAAGCTTGTTATAATGTTTTTTCACCAGCTCTATTGTTGAATCCTTTCCAAAACTCTGGTTGGGCAATCCTGGTAATTCCAACCATGTATAGGGCACTCAACCACCTTCATCCATCATTGAGAACTCTGGTGGAAAATCAAGATTGTTTGAAGTGATGGAGTCTTTTTGGTGATGGCTGTCAGGAAGTATAAAGTGGGATTAAGCCTTTAAAAAAAAATCACATTATCATTCAGAGTCATGGCACGGATGCAAAACTCTTATTTGAATTACTGAAAGTAATAGCTCGCCACATGCTGCTTTCTGAAAGGTGGGGGAGGAGCATAAATATGTACATTTCTTTTGATGTGAACAGTATTTCCAGCCTCTTATTTCAATGACAGATTGAGTCATTGGTACAATGAACTCCTGGCACCAGTATTAATACCATCACATCTGTTTTCTATATGCTTGTTTACTTTCACTGCCACCAGCGTTGATGATAACATCAATGAGTCTTGATGCATTATAGAGCATTTTACCACAATTGACTCTTGCTTGTGATCTCCCTTCCCTTACTCCTTTTCCAAATGACTCTGATATGTTAAGAGATGAGTATTTCCAGGTTTCACTCTTTTTGAAAGGCTTTGTGTACAGAGAGAAGCTGGTTGCGAAGGAGGAGGCTGGGGGGGATAGGGCATTCAGTGTATTCACCCATCACTAGATTGCAGAATTGGTTTGTAAAAAACCGCCACTTACAATAAATGCCTGGAAAAATCCAAACTGAAGCTCATCCACCTGCAGTCTGCTGTAGAGAGCCATCCTTCCTGTAGCAAAATATCAATAGGGTTAATCTCTTCTCTTGCAAGGTAGAAGGGATTGTATGGTAGAAGTATGATTGCCCTGAATTTTCTAGATGCTGAATAAAATAGTACATCAACACAGACTGCGGCCATACTGGGTTTCACAAGCATTGGAAGAAGGGATCTGCACTGATTTTTCTCTGATCCTTTTTGTCATCTTCTGTCCATGGATTCAGATCATATGTTAAAGGTTTTGAAAATCTTGTATGTAGATTATATGGGAAAGAGCTACTGACTTTATGGAGTATATTCACAGATTTTGTCTGTTAAGGATTCATATAAAGATTCTCTGGTTTAAGTCCATGTAGATTTGCAACACGGGAGTTTATGGTTCAAAGAAATCCCAAACTTCAAAGTGGAATTGAGTGAAACTACTCAATTTCACCTCTTTTTTTTTTTTATTCCCCCCTCCCATGTCAAAAGCATACAAAGCTATGAAGAATGCACGTTTTTATGGAAATATGTAAATTAGTCCATGTTGCTAAAATGGTTGGTGAATCTTAGATTATGTTTTGATTAATCAATTTTGAGTAGAGTTGGTCAAATATTTTGAAATTTTAATGATTTTTTTTTAAATTGAAGATTTTCTTCCACTTGTTTATTAAACTGACTTATTTGTTTCTGAGAATTTTCTGCAGAATTATTTTATCCATCGTTTTTTTGTTTTAAAAAATCATAAATAAAAAAAAAACAACCTTCTATTCCAAAATAGGAAAATGTTTGAGTTTAAAGGACCCCGCATGTGACACAGATGAACAATCAGAATGGAAAATAGGGGATGGGTGGGGAAAATCCTGGGGAAAGTCTTTGTTCTCTGTGTTCTAAGTATCTAGCACAATGAGGGCCTGGTCTATGACTGGGGTTTCTTGGTGCTACTGCAATACAAATAATAACTAAATATTTACTTTGAATTTACCATCTCTGGAAACAGTTTCTAAAGATGGGAAGAATTCATCTTATCCCAATGGGTCCTCTTGTGAGCACTGATTTTTTTTGCAATCACTGGAGCAAAGGATGATCTCTCCTACATTGATTGATTGGGCACTCCCATAGCCTAGAGAGGAATAAAACCTCAACACTGGGCTTTCAGGAGAGGGTTTGCCTACTTGTACATTCATCCTGAATGTACAGTAAGAGCACCACTCACATGCTTGAAGATAAATTAAAAGGCGACCATAGTACAATAATTTTTACATATGCCACTCAAGAAGGTCAAGGGACCCAGACAATCTTCCTCTCAGTTTTCTACACAAGTGGGGTGGCTGGAGTGACTCTGGGTGACAGAAAAGGGTGATACAATTTAAGTCATGCACTTTTACCCAGTTGCCTGCCAGCTCCTGAGACATCAGCGCTCAAAGAGGTAACTCTAGACTGGTTTTGGTAAGTTTGATTCAGTTTATCTTTTTCTGTAACAAAGCGTTCCGACAACAGAAACAAAATCTTAGAGCATAGTTTTAGCAGCACTGTTAATCTACATAAGCAAGATGAAACCATATGTTCCACATAGTTTTGTGTTGCCTGTGGTGTACACTTTTTTACCTCATAAATAATGTAAATAAACACCACAATTGTAATTCTTTTGGATATTTCCATATTTAAAGGTGTATTAGGTCAAGATGTCCCTCGGACACAGTACACTGAAAACCTCTGTATAATCTGGATGGGACTGTCAGACTTCATTAGCTGGAAGACAGGAGAGCATTTGAAACACAGACCCTGGCACACTATAAAATCATTCTTTGTCTTGTTCAAAGTCAGGCTGTGGAAACTGTACCTTAAAGCATCAGACTGTAACATATGATAAGTGCTGAAGAGAGACTGTAGCAGAGTGTCATCTGAGGCTAGACAGCCAGGCAGGCCACACAGCAAGAAAGGAGCTATTTCAGTACAAACAATAATAATTATTTTAGCAGATCAGCTAGGAGAAGCTGCTGTCGCTAATACAGCCTCAATTTTGCAGATAAAAAGATTCTCATGGCTTTTATTTTGACACTGTTCATGAGCTAATATAGAATTTTAAAAAAATGTTCCTAATATGTGCCTACTAACAAAGGATCTCCTAGCACTTCACAAATGCTAATCAAGCCCTGCAGCGCCCCCTTGGAGAAGCTAAGTATTGTTCTCCCTATTCTTTTATAGATGGGGAACCTGTGTCATCTAGTGGGCAAGGGACTTGCCCAAGGTCATATAAGAAGTTTGTGGCAGAGTTGGGGATAGAACCCAGATTTCTTAACTCCCATTCTGATGCTGTACCCACAAAGATGCCCTTTCTCCACACCCTTGTATTAAAAAGGCGACTAGCTTGTGGCAGAATCAAAGCTCTTTTATGGGGATTTACAGCAGCTGGGATCAGCTAAAGAGATCATTTTTATTTTACAGACGTAATTAAAAATCTTTTTTTGCCCCTTTTTTGTATTATGTAGATGTAAAAAGCTAGAGAGTGTTGTTAAAGATGCTTTTTTAGCACTTGCATAACTAAAAAGAGGCAGACTGTACCTAAGTGAATTTCCTAAGCATTGTGAGTTTATAGCTGACCCTCAAGATTATTTTAACATAGCTTTTGAAGTGTGAAAATAGAGAAACATACTGTGCATGCACTGTCAAAGGAAAAGAGCAATGCAGTCTTTCCCAGTGCTCTGTGTGTGATATTTTTTTCTTCTAAAATGACACATCTTTCTCAGCTGTGCAGGGCTATCTTTGTTAACTTGACAACATGTTACATGGAAATCAACGCACAATTCTCAGCTGCTTTTCTGTCCAGGTCACTGAGCTTGCTAGATGAATTCTCAATTGTACAGGTATCTGCAAAAATCTGACATGTGAAATGGGGTGAGAGTAGGGCTTATGTCACATGACACCAAAGCAAACCATAATGTTGAATCTTCTGCTGTCTCTGCCTCTTGTTATCACGTCTTCTAGTGGAAAATCTCCCCATAAAAATGGGATTTTTTTGTCAGGGCATGGCATAGACTTCTGCTCTTCTGTATCATATCTGCTCCCTTTACTGGAGAGTGTAATCTGATGCTTTCGCTTCTGTGGCATATGCTTGTTCATGTCCCACCAACTGGTAGCACAGTCTGTATGAACCAGATAAAGACATTTGGTTATAGGGTAGAACACTGGTTCAGAGAAACCGTTCCGTTGTTCTGGCTAATGGGTCACACGGAGGAGGAGTACCTGATATGGGGCAGTGCCTTAGTCTTTGGGTCTGAATTCATATGGCTGGAAATTGGATTCGGGGAGAGGGAGAAAAGCAGTGGGAACAAATGCCAGGATGCGTTAACATCATGTCCTAAAAAATAATCAAATCTGAACTGAATCGGAAAGAATTTTTGACACTCAAAATATGTCTCAAGAGCTGGGAGTCTTCTCAGGTGTGTGCTTCCCTCCAAAAGTCCATTGGCATTGGGCAGAGGAGTTTATAAGTGGCCTTGCACCTCTCCTAATTGCTAGTCAGAGCAGAGGCCTCCCAACTCTCACATTTCCACGGGGACCATCCCCTAACATTTAAATTTAAGAGGAACTTGGCTTGCCTCTTTGGGCTTTCCATGGCTTCTGGAGGCCACTATCATGCATGCCAGACATTATTGGAGGGTGTCCCACCTGTCTGCCAGGCGCATAGGAGGAAGTTAATTTCAAAGTTCAACTTCAGTGGTGTCATTAGAACTGTAGTCAGAATCTGCCTGGGCTAGAAACACCTCAGTGAGATCCCAGGAGATACCTCATTAAACCAAAAGGGAGACCTCTAGGTGGCACAGAAAGCAACACAGGAATTGCCAGACTGGATCAGACCCGAGGTCCTTCTAGTCTCTATTGTTCTGTCCCTATGCTTGTGCCAGATGCTTTAGGGCAAGGACCCCCACAGCAGCAGATGTGGGATAATTTTGTCCCCCAGAATGGCCTCATCCTAACTCCTCATAGTTAGAGATTGAATTAGGCCCTGAAGCATGAGGTTTAACATCCATTACAAATCTTTTTTTTTTCAATTCTTGTTATTTGTTCAATTCTATTCTTGTTATTGATCTAAAATGTCCAGCTGCTCTCTGAATCTTGTTAAGCTTTTGGCCTCAATAGCATCAAGTGGCATTGAGTTCCACCGTCCAATTACGAGCTGTGTGGAAAGATATATCCTTTCCTCACTCAAGAGACGAAAATCAGTCATGGAATTTCAGAGATGATTTTACTTTAATATTGTGAAGCCAGCAGGGACCAGTATGCTTATTGTATAGTCTGACTTGCATAACACAAGCCTTTGGTGCTAAATAGAGCTGAATTCCAACAAAACATTGTTTCTTCAGAGATTGCTGACCTGGAGATATTGGAATGTTTAGCAATTGTAACCTGATTTCACCAAAGTCCCTTGGTTGGTTTCCTGCCAGCTCATTCACCCTTCTCCTCAGAAGCTTACCTGGCAGGCTGTTGGGGTGCCTGAACTTCCAGAGTCCACAGTTCTGGGACACCAGCCACGTGGACTGACCCAGAGTCAAGACTTGCAAGGCTGCAGCAGACTACCTCAGGACTAGTCCATTCCCCTTCATGAAGAACTTTGAAATGTTAGAATTATAGGGTTAGAATGGACTGCAAGGGTCATCTCGTCTAACCCCTACCAAGATGTAGAATTTTTTTGCTGGGTTTTCATTCCTAACTGGAGCCTCCCCAAAAGTCTTATGTGGTTTACCAGACCTAGGCTTCACATAAATTTTCCATCCAGCAGGAAGGTGGCATGCGGGGCAAATTTCAAATTATTTCTTACTCATCTATGTTGAAACTTTGGCCAGTGTCTCTAAGAATGATCACAAATCTCCAAGGCCAATTATGCAAGCATACAGCTGAACCACAAAACGTGTCCTTCTCAGACCCTGCTGTCTGCTCAGTGAGTGGAATGCTTTGCAGTCAGCACACATTTTGAGATGATTTTTATTATACCCTACTTTGCTCTGCAGCATTTTCCATATGTCATTGTTGCCATCATCTTCCTTATAAAATTCCACCAGTTCTTGGTGGTCTCGTTACTATTCAGAGAGTTGTGAGCATTTTGCAAAGCTGTTTATGCTAGGCTAAATTTGTACATCAGCAGTTCTTATTGTACCTCCTGCTGCTTTACAGGGATTCAACATCTACAGATATAGAATGTTATCTAAATAATCTCCTATTATGTTTGTATTCATTCTTCCAATGAAACAAATTAAAAACATGTTTATGTCTCTCAATAATCAAGCAAACCACTAGTGTATGACTTGTCACGAGTGTCAGAGCTGACCAAGCAATTCTTTAACAGTTAATTACCATGTTGTTAGTATAGAAGAATAACAAAATATGTATATATATATTTGCAAATTGGATTTTGTTTTGAAAATATTAATGATAAACGTTGTAAACCTCCCATTGACTTCAATGGACTGTGGATCAGAGGCATGGTAGCCTATTCTTTCTCAGACTGGGTGCCATAAATTGCAAGAACTCACCCTTACTAAAGTATTGGAGAGAGGGAAATGATCCTCTATTTTGCAGACAGTTTGCAGACATGTGCGGACATTTCGTTGTACGAACTCAGTGCAATAAATTTATTCTAGAGAATAAGTGGCCTGGCTCACTTTATTTTTGAGACCATTTTTCCATTACGGAAGGGTGAGGGTTTTTTAAAGCTACAAAAATTAATTACTCCTCAGGCTTCCTCCAGGGGTAAGGAGAAGAGGGGAAATTATCCATTCCCATGCTGCTGTGTGACCCTTCCAAACTGAGATGGAAAGTCCGACTACTACTTAGAAATCATGGCTGTGACATAGGAAAACAAGTGGAGTCAGAGTCAAGCTATAGCTGTGGGTAAAATTTTGCTGAAGTTCCAATCCATATTGGATAGACAAAGCCAATCCCACTCCCCCCACCCTCCCCACTGCTAATGGCAGCACTATTGCCAGGCAGTGTGGCAATAAAGCCGTTCATTTTATTTTTTTGTGAATCAATAAGATATTTAAAGAACAAAATGATGCTTCTCCCTTTTGAGTTGCACCCCCAGACCATTTAAAAGAAAATAACTATTTCCTAATAGTATTTGTGTATTTTTTAGCTAAGAATGAAACAAGTGCAGAGACTTCAAACAGATTGTACATTTGGGGATGATGTGTGGGAGAAAGCAGCACCTCCTCGCCACCTTGTGGTAGATAATTGAAATGGCAATTTTTAAAAATTTTTATTTATTTTTTTTTAAAAAGACCCCTGCAAACTTTTGTGTTGCTAGTTGACCATGATTTCAAGGGGTAAGTTAAACCCAAGTAAGGGTGTCTACACCACACCCTTGAACTGGCTTAGCTAGATCACTTTAAAACATGTGTTTAGTGAAATTGTGCATGTTTGGGTGTAGCCAGAGTCCAAGAGGCAAACCCATGTGAATTTCACACATGCTGCTGAGTGGCCTATGCTCTAATGGATCAGCCTAGCTCTCATATCTGCAAGTTTAATTTTTATTTCATGTGTTTACTTTACACTGTTATTTCATTAATAATATTTGAGGTGGAAAAAGACAACAAAAATCAACTTCTACTGCATTCTGGATAAACTTTGCTTTGTTTTGCAATTGGGAATGTATTGTGGACATAGGACCCTGTGAGGGCGCACACCCTCACTCCAGCAGAGAGGAGCGAACAAGCTGTTCTGGGTTCAGTCAGCACTAACCAGGCACACCTGTAAGGCTTGCTCTGCCTGGTTGGGGGGCGTGGAAGAGAGCTTAAAAAGGGGAAGTCTGCCCAAGGAAGGGGGGTGAACAGGAAGAAGTCTGCAGAGATGAATCATCCCAGAGGGAGACAGTCACAGATCTCACCACCCCTAAGATTGCGTGGGCTAGGTATAAAGCAGTGTAACCCAAGAGGATCGGCTGGTGGCAGATCCTAATCCTGGTTAGACACTATACCTGCTGATAAGCCAAGCCCCAAAGGAGTGACCCAAAAGACTGCTGTGGTCAGGTGTTGGCTGCGTGTGTGTGTTCTCTCTGTGTGCTACACTGACTCTGGCTGGGTAATCAGTAAAGCAGACCTTGATCAAATAGCCCAATAAATCCACAGACCCAGATTCAGTAGCAAAGGTGCCCGACCGGGTTTATTGTAGATGAAGCACGGTCCTAGTATTCTGCAGACTCTACAGGACCACGAACATGTATTCTCGTTACAATGGACCGGCTCAATGGACAGTGGGATTTTCTGTTCCCCCCCATCCCAGGCCATCCAAAGATGCTCCCTGTGAGAACGTCTTCTGTACACTGATACAAACAAGTTACGTATTGCCTCTCTGACGTGGCTTGTTACCCACTCTGATGTGGTTAATCACCACCCTTTACCGTGTATATGCTGGCTCGATCAAAACATCTCTACCCATCATCCTGACCGTATCTTTAAGAGGAGTTAGTGTGTCGTTGTTATCTTTGGGGAGTGTACCTGTACCATTGCTGCTATTGGGGTGTTCTGGTACCACCTTTCTGGAATGTGCTTGCCTGAGTTCTGCGCATAATGCTTCTTAGGAGCAATGGTGTTGGCCAGTGTCTGAATTTACCAGCAGGCTCACAGCCTGACTTTCCTTTATAAAGCAGGACCCAACTACTACTTTATCTCAGACCTTATACCTGGCCTGTTACACTAGGCCTCATGTCTCAGGCTCTCACTTCTTACTACAACTGCCTAATAGGCAGACCACCTTGGCCTTTCTATTTTTTTTTTACTCTGATTCCCTTCTCTCTCAAGGGAAAGAGAGAGAAAAGGATCTTTGCTTGCTTGCTTTTTATTTTCTGTTTGGAGAACCCCTTGTGTGCTTTGAACAGGAGAAGAGCATTGCAAACAACTTAAATCGTGGCTTGGTGGGGACCCCTGGATATCCCCCCTCCCCCTCAAACCCCTTTAAAGCTTTTTTTCCCTTCTCACCAATTGCTTCTTTGGTAGCTAATGCATTGAGGTGGCATAGGGCTCCCCATGTGCCCCTTCTCTGTAAGAATTCTACCACCTTGCAAGAGGGAATGCTGAGTCAATGTCCTGGACAAACCATACTGGAGGCCTTCTCCATCATCTCTGCCAAAGGTGATGCTAAAATATTTATTTCTGAACACTGGTGGGTGCAGGGGTCTCATAAGAATATTCACCTTTTTATAGACTTCAGTGCAGCCTGGCCAAGCAGGGAAGCAATGCCATTGGGCAGAGAATGGGAACTATGAAGTTGTTATTGAAATTGAACAAGTGAAGTGGCCCTGCTTGGAGGGTCTGTATCACTTTTTGTTGGTTGGCTCTGGACTTTCTCCTAGGCAGAACTCTGCAGAGCATTTCTAAGTTGGCCGTTAAAGATATTTGGCGGGGGTGGGGGAGCAGCTATGGGAGGGAGTGCTAGGGAGAGAGAGAGAAAGAGAATGGGTTAGCCAGTTCTTTTTCTTGGCATTATCTGATGTTTTTTGCCTGCTTTGCCTCTTCCTGACTCCTTGCCCTAACTCAACAGCTGCCTTTGGCTTTCTAAGGGGTATCCTTTTGTAACTTATTTTTTAAAGCCTTAAAACCCTCAGCCAAAGGGACTTGTTATCTCTGCAGCATGCAGAGACCTGGCACTGAGTCAGTGTTGCTGCTTCCCCTACATTTCCTCCCTAATTCTGCTTAGATAACTGTGGGTTGTTTTCCTTTCTCATTGTTCTAGTGTTCCTGACAAAGATTTTGTAGAGAGTTTAGCCTTTCCAAGGAAAGGCCATGCATGTCTTGCATGCTGTATGTGATGAGCTATATAATAGGTGAAATATGTGAGTGAGTTCTTCGTATTCCATCAGTGCCCAGAGGCCCTGAATGAAATTGGAGCCCTGTTGTGCTAGGTGCTGCACATACACATAGTAAGAGGCAGTCTCAGTTCTAAAGAGATTACAATCTAAATAGGCAGAAGTTGGGAGATGGGGAATTATTATGGATTTTACCTTTTCAGAGGCACAAGCACAACAGTGGGTCTGGTTCTCAAGTGCATTGTAGTGTTGTGATGTGGTGCAGCAACGGAAAGAGAATTAAGGATAAGAGAAATGTTTCTAGTGTTTGCTTTAAAATCTTAAAGCAAGCTGCACAATTAGTCAAGCAAAGGTGTGTGTGTGTGTGTGAGAGAGAGAGAGACGTACGTGCGCGCACACACATACTATATTTAATATTCATAAGTATCAGGCCAAATAATATTCCAACTTTGTGTAGTTCATTTGCTGATTCACTACAGGCCTGATTATGCTTCTACTGAAGTCAATGGGAGTTTTGCCATGGACTTCAATGGAGCAGGAGTGAGCCCTACTTGTAGAGTTTGGTCATGTGGTATTTTTTTGGATCCCTGATTGACTGACAAACATCTGAACTAAAGCTGGTTGGGAATTTTCTGTTGGAATGACTTTTCAATGGAAATGTAGTTTTTGCAAAATCAAAATTTTCCAGGGGAAAATTCTGATTGAGCTGACAAATTTTGAATTTCCATCAAGAAAATAAAATGAAATGTTTCATTCTGGGTCAGATTTAAAAAAAAAAAAACTTGCCCAAAATGTTTTGGTTTTGTATCAGTTCAATAGAACATTCAACTGCATTTCCCTGTCTGTGTTACTGGAATTAATTTCAGATCCTCATTCTTTCCTATGGGTCAGGTTCCCTGGAGTACTACATCTCCCATAGTGCAATGTGGATTTCCCTCTGGCCTATGCATGGTGCGTCATGAGAGTAACATGATTATGAGTGCAGTATCAGAGATATAGTGTGGCTCCTGGAAAGAATAGAACCTGAACTGCAAGTCCTATAAGGCAATGTGCTGATAAACTGCATTTCTGTAACACTGAATTCGCTCAGTGTTTTGTTCCTTAAAAACTTTCAAAGTCTCAACTTGTCCCAATTTGGGATGAAAACAGACGTTGAAATGCCATTATTTACAATGGGATGGAAATACTGAATTTCGCTGATTTTCTAATTTTCACAGAAGAATAACAAGTAATGCACTCCCAGTAGGACATAAGCGAAACATTTCCGATCCAGAAACACTTTGTGAATATTGAGCAATTAGCCCAATATCTGTGACTAACGATCCCCCACAAATTGCAGTGAATGTCACTTGTGTCATTTATTTGCAAACATATTCATGACTCAGGTTTCTTTCATTATTTGGCCAATTCTAGTGGTGATAAACTGAGTACCTTTAGCCAGCCTTAGATTGCTTAAACATGACAAGAGATCCCAAGAGATTTTGATGGCTGGGAGAATAGTGCAGTCTGGCATTCTCCGCAGCATGAGAAACTACAGCCATTCATTTGCCACATGTACTTTGTTATGCCAAAGCTGGGCTGAAATGTCATTAAATTCCAGTGAATGCAGACCTCTCCATGTCATGAAGGCTAAACTTCAGCTTTACATTCAGTAGGAACAACTGGCAAACAGTCATGGGGTATGCAGGATGAAGTGGCTACCACTATCCTTGTCCTTGTAGGTGGTTTTAACTAGTCTACTTGTGCTTCCATCTCACTGGGCCAATTATATCCTCCTACAGGCCACGCATCTGTTGATTGGATGTGAAAAGGGATAGCTTCAGACAGTGCTTAATCAGCCTGGCTCATTGGTGGGACTTACTAGCAGTAATAACAAGAAAATCCTTTTCTATAATAAGAATTCCAAAAGATGCAAAGAATGGAGGTCACTGCTGGATTAGGCGGGGCTTTTTCAGCATTGCCCTCAGAATGACTCAAGCATCTCCTCCCACAGCACACTATGGCCTTAAACCAAAGCCTAAAGAAATCAATGGAAAGACTTTATAATGCCAATGGCTTGATTCTCTATCCAACCCTAACAGCAGGTTAATGAAGGACCAAGGCTAAAGCAGTTTAAAGCTAGGCAGTTTGATCAGCAAAGCTTCCAGTGTAAAAACCCTCAGGAAACTAGGACCTTCATGGATAACACTCATGTCAGCACTTTGGATTGTAGACTGCTAAGTGGGCCGGGGGGTTAGTTTTGGGTGGGATATGAATTTGTGTCAAGGGATTGTTGGGGACTGGAACTATGTTTATTTTTAATTTTCTGTAAGGCTGTCTTTGTTTTTAGTTTAGAGATGGCCTTACTCATACACCAAGCGACAATGGTTTTATTTTCTCAGTTGTCATCTTCGGACTGCCAAGACAACTGAGTAATAGTGCCATGAGCTAGAGATATGGAACTTGGTGGAAGGACTGGTTGAAGGGGCTTTTATTCTTTAGTCCCTGTTGTGATGGGCAAGGGAGGCTAGACACAATGAAAGTCAGATTTAAAGCATAGACTAAGTGTGTGGTGTTTGTCAGTCTCACCAATCTTACCTTGGATATCTATAACAATAGTTGAGAGTTAGTTATCTGTGGTTTGATCATGGATGATGTCCTTGATCAATACGTGACTGGGTGATGCTGCAGTCAGTCAGTATGAAAGATGGGAGCATCAAGGAGGTGATGTGGATGAGCTGGCTGCATCTGATCTTACATGTAGGAGTCTCCCACTCCATACTGTGCTGGTGTCCAAGCCACCCCATCCTGGTTGAATTGACCAAATTCTTCTCCATGCTGCTGGAGGAGAAGCCAAGGCTGATGCTAATGTTTGGGTGGATGAAAACTTTTATTTACCCAATCTTCCTAAGTGGAATATTTGATAGAATGGGACAAGTCTTGGTTGGTTCAGGAGTCAGGTTGTCGCATTAATCAACTCTTATTCAGTTGGTATATCATCCTGATGGGTTTATTGCTATTAATTATACATAGGCACTGTTAAATTTGTTATAAATGGGGCAAAAATGATTTAGGGACGCAACTTATAAATAAATACATAAATGCATTAATCAGTGCTTGCAACAGCTTGTGGATCAGGACATCATTAGAGGTCCAAAAAAAATGAGTCTGCCTCCTGTCTTACACATTTGCACTGCCTGACATGTTTGCAGACTGTGGTGTTGATTCAGGAAAGTACTTATGTACATGATTAATTTTTAAACACATGCTTAAGTCATCCATATTCAGCAAAACGCTGAATCACATGCTTAATTTCTTTTCTGAATTGGGGCCTTTATCCTTGCACAACAAACTCAAGAGACTTTCTGTTCACAGAAGCTTGAAGGCTGCCCTCCATTTACACATTTCAGTAACCCAGTGCTAAGAGTACAGTTGAAAGTCTTTTGTTAATCTTGAACCTGAAGAAACAGACTTGCTTGAAAGGTAGCAGAGAGATTTTTGAAAGCCAGTCAGAATTCATTTGCGCACATTGTTATTCCAGCACAAACTAGGAGCCTGAAAACAGACTGACTGGTACTTCCAAGTCCTCTTCCATGCGCCTTAGCTATGTCAAGATGGGTGTCTAAGGAAAACAAACTACATAAGCCTGAAGGCACAATTCGAAAGCTATTCAACTAAATGAAATCAGGCCTGGTATAGAAGAAAAAACAGGTCACAGAAGAGTTTTGATTCTAGCAGTGAATAGCCCACTCATTAGCATTGGTGGCAAGGTCACATAATGAAGTTATTGCTGGTGTATTTGGAATCCAATGGGAAAAGATCAGAAGGAGGGCAGGGTACAGAGAAGCTGTGCAATCTCTGAGTCAGCTACCACGCACTATGCACTCTGTTAGCTGTAGCAGAAGCTGAGGCCTTTGTACACCAGTTTGAGACGAGCAGCACTGAGGACAAACTGGCTAGCTCCCAGTGTGCCCAGTCAACAAACAACTTCAATAGCAGTGCACAGTAAAGCACATGCTTAAGTACTTTGCTGAGTTAGGGACTTGGACTATGACTACTCTGAGCAGAAAGAAGAGCTACAAAAACTTGCACATATTGTCAAAAATGGCCAAAAGAGCTTTTGTAAAGATTTCTCCAGAAGAAGTCCAAGATCTTATGGATGAAGTCAGATTGGGCCCAGTCCCTGTATGGATGGAGAAAAAAGAAAGAAGGTACGACCCCCACCTTGTCATGTACACACTGAGAAGTTAAATAAACAAATACCCTTGCTGGAAGGTTGCAACATAACACTACTTTATTTCTTCGAGTGCAGAACTAGAACATGCAAGTAATTAAAAACAGGGACAGACAATGTAGGCTGCTTCTAAGACAGAGAGGCACAACTCCCCCCCACTTTGTTCTAGATTGGTTCTTTTCAGACTGAGTCCAACTGTATGCAGGCAGGATCCCCTTCCCACACTCTTAAAGTGATAGCTGCAATGCCAGCTCTGTCTTCAATACACCCCCGACAATCCGATCACTCCTCTACTGGAGCCAGAAACACACTCGTTATGTAGCACAGCCACACTCGGCTAATGTCTTTATGGTCACCAGCTGGGAAGGAGGGAACAGAGCCGTGGCCTAACCTTCCTCTCAGCCACGCCCTGTAGAGTGATGCCCTGTCTTTCATAATGGTGGAGAAATTCTCTTGTGCACCAGCTCCAGAAAGCTTTTGACTGTAAAAGGCCAGAATCAAGCTCTGCGTTTTGAAACCTTTGAATATCCTTTTTTCAGAAATTCAAAGGCACTCCATGAGTTTGCTTATATGTATTGTAAATGGCCTTGTGGTTAGAGGCAGGGGTTCATGTGCACTTTTGATCTCAGCTTTGGTTTGTGTGAATTCAGACCCTTCCTGAGTTCTGCTTTAAGTCCGAGATTTTTTTTGAGCCCTGTCAACAATAGGGATGTTTTCCAAAGTCTTTCCACTGTTGCTAACAGCATTTCAGCTTCCCGTTAACCACGCTGGGAGCCGTAGGAAATCATAATAACCCTATTTAATGCCATGTAGATTACACCCAGTAGATTAGATTAGGGTTAGGTGAAAATGCCTGTGCAGCCAGCAACCCGTCTACCCTAGGCTCCCAATGTCGCAAATAATAGAACCTTTATACCACACAACAGTGTTATGTATCCTGAATACTCTTCATTTTACAGTATGACTCTCCAGGGAAGTTTCAGAGAGCTTTTACATTGTCATTGGGAATGATTTTTGTATCCCTCTTCTTGTAAAACTCAGATGCCTTAGACAGAACCATGTGTCCAACTGCACAGACCTCACAGGAAGAAAAAATTATAACACAGACATCTAAAACCCTGTAAGTATGGTTTAAAGCACCTTTTCACACATCATAATGTGATCGCAGGCTGTTCCAAGGATGGGGTCAAGTGTGTTCTCCTGGGAATCTTCCTTTTCCAGTGGTATAAAGCTCCTATATTTACCTTTGTTGGATCACAAGATGATGGATCTTAAGCAGGTCTGATAATTAGCATCGCTGAATAGTGCCTCTCTTGCATCTCATCCCAGGATAATCTGGGATAGCGAGGGGAATGGTACAATGGCAGGAGAGAGGAAACACTTCTCTGGTAGGCTAATTTATTATTATTTATTTTATTTTATTTTATTTTATTTTATTTTATTATTAGTTGCAGGCATTTAAAGCTGGACTGATAAGCCTTCACAGTTTAGTGGTCAGAGTGCAGGAAAGGTGCATGGTAAATGAAGCTGATCACACAGTTCTGCAATTTATCGTGGATATCATCAGCACATGTGATATTTATGCCTACATATGTACATAGCTTTTAAGCAAGTAGTATAGAAACTTCAGTGAAATGGTTTGCGTTATAAGGTATTAATAGAGGTTGTTATTTCCTTATTATGAACACACTCTCGCTTTTGCCACATTTAAATGTGCAAAGAGGCATCCAGCAGATGGCAACAGCAGATCAATTTGTACACTTTTGCAGACTAATTTTCAGGGATGGCTGTACAGAGCTTTCTCTGGGCTTGTCTGTGATTGATTGAGCACCACTTTCTCCAAATGTACATCTTTCATTTCCTTTAATATGTCAGGTTAGCACCTCCGGGCAAAGTTAATAACAAACATAGGCATGAAAGAAACCACTGCCATAGAGAACTGGCAGAGCGAACCTCATTACTCTCAATTTCTGATCTAACTAGGTTTTAAATACTTTTTTTTTTTTTTTTTTTTTTAAAGCCACATTATTTAGCTTATTTAACAAGGGAGGTTTTCCATAGAATTAGCATTCTATTAAAAAAGCAGTAGAGCTGATAATTAGGTTCAAAACAAAAATAAATGCAGTTCAAAACACGGGACATACTTGACTAATTTCTTACCAGAAGATAACCCTGGTGGTGATGTGCAGGGACCCAGATGTATGGGCAAAGGTTTAACCATGCATTCTTTTCACTGCTTCCTGGCCATCTCAACAAAGTATGTTAAGGCGTGCTTGTTGCCTGTTTCTGAAGAGTAATGATTGTACTTGAAACTGTAGGCTCGACTGGACAAAGAGCTTTTTGTATTAGACCACAGATGCTGATATCTCTTGGATGATCACAGAAGGAATGACACTGAGGTTCCATAGCTGAGCGCCTCTCTCTCTCTCTGCCCAGTCCTGTGCCTTTGGGGAAAAGTAGGAGTTATATGCAGTAATAATCATTTCTGTGCCACTGTTGTTCAGTGAAATTATGGGGGCTCTGTTGCTTTTTATAAATGGCAGTGCTTTTTTTATTATTTGCAAAGTGTAAGATGAAAGGGCTTTAAAGAAAAATAACACAGGGAATGGGGAAGAAAATTTGCAGCACAATGGCTCCAGTCTTGCACTTCTAATCTGAAGCAGAGTGTCAAGGTTTTCCCTTGAGCATGGAGATCAGAGTCAAATTCCAGATGTGAAAATGATCATCCAGGAGGAAAGTGAGGCATGAGAAACCCTGGAGACTGTGGCTGATGGAAAATATTAGTGGATGCTCTTTTTGGGGTGTGTGTGTGTGGGGGGGGGGAGTGGAGGGTTTGAACTTGTGATGAAATTATAGCAGGATTCTGTAAAAAAGATACTGAAGGACCTATGCTTCCCAAGGGGTCTAGACTAGTATCCTTGCAACATAGTTCTGCTTTCTGAGCCTGATCCAAAGCTTATTGAAGTAAATTCCCATTGAAATCAATAGGTTTTGGATCAGGCCCTCTGTGGGGAAACAGATATGTCTCCTCCCCATAGATCTCTATGATCCATGCTGTTGGAGCTTTCAAAATCTATAGCCCCCTACTGGGAGACTTGCGGATTGTTTTTCCTTCATTCCGTTCTGACTGGTTTTCCCAGAGAAGGAAGTAATCAGGACCCACTTGTTTGATAAACTCATACAAAAAACCAGGGCACGTTCTGTATCCTGGCTTTATTTTTTATTTTCAGTTACACCTCATGTGAACTCTAGATTTTAGCTGTGGTTTGCATTGTTGAGTGTTCATACCCAGTGGATTTCAAAGCCATTTTAACTTTTTTCCTGTTCACATACACTTATCCAGAATGTGTTTGGGTTAGTATTATTTTAAATCCAAACAGCTTTCTTAGCGCTCTTACATCTTCAGCCTTTTCCTAGCTCATGCTAACACGCGTAAGAACAGACTGTGTCCCTTGTGAATATTGAGGTCTAAAGTCTTCTTTATGGTAACTTTTTTTTTTTTAATAGCTGATGAGAGCAGCTCAGAACCAGAGACTCTAACCATTTCACTTTGTTCATTTGACATCTTAGCATAGGGCCGAAATGATCATCTTGAATAAAGTTTGTCTAACAAAGATTGTGCTTAAGGATTTATAAGATATTATGTTCCTCTAAGCCACAACACCAGCAATTTCTTCTAATTAGCTATATTGAGGGCTTTTTCATTGTTTTCTCTTCTAATGAGAAGTATGAATTGTCTTTGAACTAGTTATAGACTTGAAAGATTTAGTGAACAGGAATTCTTTATACCATTTCCAGTGGGAGCTTGTCTTGACAGATGCCTTCTTCCTCCTGAGATTTAGACTGCATTTTGATCTTTTTCTCTGAGGTATTTCATAACCAGATGGGCGAGAAACCAGGAGTAACGAGGCTGACTGGGGGTAGAAGCTGCAGTAGGAAGAACAGATCCTTCAAGACTGATGCTTGCTGTTCTCAAAACTGACCTTTCTGGATCATCTGATGTACAGAATAGCAGCATGTGTTGTTCAGGGCCTAAACTGCAGTCCTTGTGCATGCAGAACTTGACTTTAATAGGAGCTGCATGTGTGTAGTGGCTGCAGGTTTGACTAATTAGATGAATGACTAATACTGTCCAATAGCACCCTCCATCAGCCATTCAAATTTGCCCCTTCTAGGACTTGGAGAATGTGTCAACTATGCCTGCACAGTATGAGTTGTATGTATTTATGTGGAACAGATGGGCTCAAAGAGTCAAAGGTGTTAACCTAACTGAGTCATTGTCCAACATTAAACATTTTTAAACGAGGGTCAGGACTTGGTATACCGAGACCTCAGCCTGCTCGGTACAATGGCACAATCATTAAAAATCTTTTAAATCTTTTATTGAAGATCCAGAAAAAGAAGTGAAAACAGTTGAAGCATTTGAAATGTAAAATATTAAATAAGGTATTCATTTCAACAACATCACTTGGTTTCTTTCCCTTTAGCTGGAGAGAGGCTTTAGAAGGGAGGGGGAAAAATCCCCATGAATGACAATCTCTTAGATGGTAATAGCTATCCACTTTCATAGAATCATAGCCATGTAGGGTTGGAAAGGACCTCAAAATCATCAAGTCCATCCCCACTGTGTGGTGGCAGGGCCAAGTAAATCTAAATCCCTGACAGAAGTTTGTCCAACTTGTTCTTTGAAACCTCCAGTGATGGGGATTCCACAATCACCCTTGGAAGCCTGTTCCAGAGCTGAACTATCCTTATAGTTAAAAAGTTTTTCCCTAATATCCAATCCAAAACTCCCATGCTGCAGATTAAGCCCATTATGTCTTGTCCTACCTTCAGTGGACAGGGAGAACCATTGATCACAGTCCTCTTAATAACAGCCCTTAACATATTTGAAGACTATTATCAGGTCTCCTTTCAGTCTTCTTTTCTCAAGACTAAATATGCCTAGGTTTTTTAAAAACCTTTCCTCATAGATCAAGTTTTCTAAACATTTTATCATTTTTTGTTGCTCTCCCCTGGATTCGCTCCAGTTTGTCCACATCTTTCCTAAAAAATGACACCCAGAATTGGATACAGTACTGTAGCTGGAGCCTCAGCAGTGCGTAGTAGAGCAAGACAATTACCTCCTGTGTCTTACATATAACATTCCTGTTAGTACACCCCAGAATATTAGCCTGTTTTACAACTGCATCACATTGTTAACTCATATTCAATTTGTGATCACTATAGCCCTCAGATCCTTTTCAGCAGTACTACCACCTAGTTAGCTATTCCCTTTTGTAGTTGTGTATTTGATATTTTTCCTTCCTAAGTGAAGTACTTTTCACTTATCTTTATTGAATTTCATCTTTTTTTAATCAGACCAATTCTCCAATTTTGTCCTAGATCATTTTGGATTCTAATCCCGTCCTCCAAAGTGCTTGTGATCCCTCCCAGCTTGGTGTCATCTGCAAATTTGATAAGTATACGCTTTATTCCATTATCTATGTCATTAATGAAAGGTGCTGGCTTATCTGCCTTAACCTGAATTAAAATATAGTTTTATATACATTAAATACTAATGTTTCTTTCCTATGTAAAAACTTGTAATAGTCTCCACAAGTTTGTAATGCAGTTGTGAATGGGAGGAGATGGTCTGTGCAGCTGTGAATGGGACAAGAGGTGATCCATCAGGCAATCTCTGTATCTAAATACTGTCTGGGCTATGAAAACATTTGGGAACTCTTGCTATATATTAAAAACATACTTTGAGGTAGCTGATTAGGGCCTGGTGCTCACAAAAGCAAGTTTTTGTTGTTGACTATGGAGGTAAAATAATTTTCATCTCCTCTGCTCAAAGATGGTTAAACACAAAGGAAATCAATTGTACTGACAGGACAAAGATCGTTACTTTGATGTTTCACAGTTCATGGAAGGTGCAAGAATGGTAAGCCTGGAAAATCAAGCATTCTATTTATCCAGAGCGCAGCTAGTACAAGCTCCTGCCAATGTGCCTCAGTGCTAACCTGCAGAAACCATTTCTGTGGCTCAGAGGTTAGTTCACTCTTCATTAAAAATGTGAAATCTTGCTGAGGGTGCCAATTAGTGCTAATGGCTTTGTCCACTAGGGACTGGACTGATAACATCATATCATTTCAGCCAGACCACTGAACATCTGCCGTCTGTCAGAAGGTAACATCTTTAATTCCCTAATTTAATTTGGCAGGTCAAAAAAGAATTTGAGGAGCAATGAACAAATGACAAAAACTAATAGCAATTTTTTTTTCAGTATATCAGAAGCAGGAAGTCAGCCAAACAATCAGTGGGGCCACTGGATGATCAAGATGCTAAAGGAGCTCTCAAGGAAAACAAGGCCATTGCAGAGAAGCTAAATGAATTCTTTGCATTGGTCTTCTTTACAGAGAAAGTGAGGGAAATCCCACACCTAAGCCATTCTTTTTAGATGACAAATCTGAGGAACCGTCCCAGGTTGAGGTGTTGGTAGAGGAGGTTTTGAAACAAATTGATAAATTAAACAGTAATAAGTCACCAGGACCAAGTAGTATTCACCCAAGATTTCTGGAGGAACTCAAATATGAAATTGCAGAACTACTAACTATGGCATGTAACCTATTGCTTACATCAGCCTCTGCACCAGATAATTCGAGGTTAGTTAATGTAATCCCAATTTCTTAAGAGAGGCTCTAGAGGTGATCCTGGCAATTACAGGCTAGTAAGCCTAACTTCAGTACCAGTAAAAAGACTGGAACTGTTCAGTTTCGAAAACAGGTCTATAAAACCATGAATGGGGTGGAGAAAGTAAATAGGGGAGTGTTGTTTATCCTTTCACATAACACAAGAATCATTGGTCACTCAATGAAATTAATAGGTAGCAGGTTTTAAAAAAAAAAAGTAGTACTTCTCACAACATACAATCAACCTGTGGAACTCATTGCCGGGGATGTTGTGAAGGCTAAAAGTATAACTGGGTTCAAAAAAAATTAGATAAGTTCTTGGAGGATATGTCCACTAATGCCTATTAGCATATCAAACCAGCAGCCCTTGCTGGGGAGATATGACTATAATATATGGCATTCCATTCCCAAATTTGCAGACTTGTCCCAGGAATTTAAGCAGGAGTTTGTGGCTATTTTGGAGGAGGGTGAATCAGTAGCCCAAGCTTCCCTCCAGGCAGCTTCTGATATGGCCGACTTGGCAGCCAGCACAATGGTGTCCGCTGTCTCTATGCAGAAGGCCTCTTGGCTACAGTCATCTGGCCTGTCTGCGGAGGTCCAACTGTCCAGCCAGGACCTCCCGTCCGATGGTGCAGCACTGTTCTCTGACCAAATGGACACCAGGCTGCATGGCCTAAAGGATTTCAGGGTCACACTCTGCTTCTTAGGCTTGTACACTCCATCTGCTTCCAGTAAGTATTTCAGGCCCCAGCAACCACAGAGGTTCGTGGGTCAGACCAGGAGAGGGCCCTACAAGAAGAAGAATGGGGGCTATAAGCGCCATCAAGGTTAATCCCCTGCCAGCTCTTCCCATTTGGGCTCAAGCCACTACCCACCAGGCAGCAGGCAGGCCTTTTGAGGGTGTTCCCAGGGACGGCCTAGCTCAATCTTATTATTCTAAGGCATGTTTTCTAATTCTTTAAACATTCTGATGGCTCTTCTCTGAACCTGCTCCAATTTATCAACATCCTTCTTGAACTGTGGTCACCAGAACTGGACATGGTATTCCAGCTGTGGTCGCACCAATGCAAAATACAGAGGTAAAATTACCTCTCTTCTCCTACTTGAGATTCCCCTGTTTCTGCATCCCAGGATCGCGTTAGCTCATTTGTCCACAGCATCACATTGGGAGTTCATTTTCAACTGATTGTCCACCATGATTCCCCAAATCTTGTTCAGAATCACTGCTTCCCAGGTCAGAATCCCTCATCCTATAAGTATGGCCTACATTCTTTGTTCCTAGATGTATACACTTATATTTAGACATATTAAAATGCATATTGTTTGCTCGTGTCCAGTTTGCCAAGCAATCCAGATCACTCTGAATCAGTGACCTGTCTTCATTATTTACCACTTGCTCCTCCTCCAATTTTTATGTCATCTGCAAACTTTATCGTTGGTTATTTTATATTTTATTATAGGTCATTGACAAAATGCATTATTATTGAGAATTCTATCACTTGCATTTAGTAATGGACCGATACAATTGTCAGGACTTTTTTGTTCCTAATATATTTTTTAAAACTCCTTCTTATTGTCCTTAACTCTGCTGGTCATAGCTTTAGCCTTGTGTC